>NC_045629.1:49010597-49635597 GCF_009829155.1 Mustela erminea | reverse complement strand
AATAAACTTGAATAAGCAATTCCAAATTGTGATAATCAAATAATCAACAAACTTAAAAAATAGATTTAAAAACTTATTTTTAATAATTTATTAAAACAAAGGCTTGTAAAATTTTATATATGTGTGAGCACACTGTGTAGTAAGTAGGTGTGCATAGGTCTTCTCAGAAAATCGAACAGGTTTTTTTTTTTTTTTTTAAGATTTAATTTATTTATTTTAGAAAGAGAAGGAGAGAGAGAGAGAGAGTGAGCACAAGTAGGGGGAGGGGGAGAAGCTCAGTCCCAGGACCAGGAGATCATGACCTGAGCCGAAGACAGATGCTGTACCCACTGAGCCACCCAGGCGCCTCTCAAATCAATTTTACAGGGAGCTTAGAGCATTCTACATGTCTCTTCTAAAAAGTAGCTTTTACTCTGGATTATGTAATCATTAGATTTTCTCCACAATAATTGAAATCCTTTTTTTTTTCCCCCAGGCTGATATATTTTACTCCAAACATTTTCCCTTTCTAATTCCACTCTTTTTTGTTTCAGCTTGTTTCAACTGTTAGCTGTGTCCCCCAGTTGGTAGGAATTCACCAAATATCCACCAGTCAGTCTACAGAATCTGAACTGAGACTAAATTTCTCTAGTTTAAAAAATAGAAACAGGGAGAATGGGCAGATTGGGAGGGAAAGAAAAGCTAAGAGAGGGAAAGTCTGAGAGTGGAATTTGCCAGCTCGGAATTTGGGAGATAGCATTGGTGAGTCACCCAGGGCCTCTGTTGCCCTGGGGGCAAAATGCAAAATGCGTCCTTAGCCAGGTTCAGCCCACCATCCCTATCCACTCTGTTCCCTGCTCTCGGCATCTCAGGCCTGTGAAAGGAAGACACCCTGTCCCAATGAGGGGCCCAAAACCTGACCCCACAAATTTCATGGTATAGATCGCCTTCTGTGTCCAACCACGTTAGGAACTTCTGGTTTTTTTGTTTTGTTTTGTTTTGTTTTGTTAAAGATTTTATTTATTTATTTAACAGACAGAGAACACAAGTAGACAGAGGCAGGCAGATAGAGAGGAAGGGAAGCAGGCCCCCTGCTGAGCAGAGAGCCCAACGTGGGACTCGATCCCAGCACCCTGAGATCATGACCCAAGCTGAAGGCAGCGGCTTAACCCACTGAGCCACCCAGGCGCCCAGGAACTTCTGTTTTTATGTTTGCTTTTTTTTTTTTTTTTAAGATTTTATTTATTTATTTGAGAAGCAGTGTGCATAAAGGGAGAGAGAGAGAGAGCACGAGCAGGGGGAAGGGAAGGGGCAGAGGGAGAAGCAGACTTCTCATGCAGCGGAGAACCCAACTTGGGGCTTGATCCAAGACAACTGGGATCAGAACCTAAGCCCAAGGCAAACGCTTAACTGACTGAGCCATCCAGGCGCCCCCCACGTTGCGAGCTCCTTGTTGCCTCTGATAATAGGCAAACTAGCAGCCCTTGGGGAATTAGGCAAGATTCTGACAAGAAATGTATATTGTGCTTTTTATCTACCTAGAATGACTACCTAAAGAACACAAATTAGTAATTGTCATAAAAACCCATAACTAGAACTAGGATAAATGAGACCATACAGGGTGAAAATATTGCCAAACCGAAAAAGAGGATACACATTTCAAGAGCTTGTTGCAACGTGTGAAGAAAGCCAAAGAAGTCGCTGCAGAATGCAGTTACGAATTTGACGTCAGGAGGTGTAAACCCTTCACAGATGGGAGTTTATGAAAGTATTGATTGAATGCTGCAAAATATATCTGACCTAGCCAGCAACTGAGAAAAACTGGAACTCAGCATGTGCAAAACAAGACTGGAAAAATGAGAGGAATGTTTTGTTGGGATTGCCCCCAGAAAATTGCACTTTTTTTTTCCCCACCTAGGTTCTAAACAAGGAGAGAACCAAAATAAAGATTAAAGATGGAGGCTAGGGGCACCTGGGTGGCTCAGTCGTTAAGCATCTGCCTTCAGCTCAGGTCCTGATCCCAAGGTTGAGGGTTCAAGTCCCACACTGGGCTCCTTGCTCAGCAGGAAGCCCGCTTCTCCCTCTCTCACTTCTCCTGCTTGTGTTTCCCTTCTTGCTGTCTCTCTCTCTCTGTCAAATAAATAAGAAATAAAATATTTTTAATTAATTAATTAATATGAAGGCCAGGGACACCCAGGTGGCTCAATTGGTTAAGTGTCTGCCTTTGGCTTGGGTCATGATCCCAGGACCCTATGATAGAGCCCCACATTCTGCTCCTTACTCTACAGGGAGCCTGCTTCTCTCTATCCCTCTGCCTGCTGCTCCCCCTGCTGTGTTCTCTCTGTCAAGTAAATAAATAAAATCTTAAAAAAAATAAAATCATCAGTAGTGTGTTCAGATATGTGTACAGGTATGAACAGCACCCTCTTAAGTAGCTCTATTAATGATGTCATTGAAAATTTAGATGGGATCAAGAAATTCTTGGTCATGGCAACTATCACAGGAAAGGATTTGGTTTTACATGTGCATATCAGCCTACATTGGTAAAATCCATTGTCTGACCTCTGATGGTGTCCTTGTAGAAGGGCAGTGTGAATGGCAGACTTGCTTCAAATCTTAATCTGCAGTGGGACTATGTTCTATGCTTGTGGCACATAGAAATGGCGGCTATTGAACTCTAGTAAAACACGACAACGAAAGCATGATATGTCAATATCAGAATATCTAATTTTATAAGTATCTTGGGAGTAGTTACTCTAAATATTAAAACAGGAACCTACATTTGCACATAGTTGTTTTCCATTATGAAACAGAATTCAACTAATCTCAGAGGATTCAGTCGAGTAGCACAACGAGAAATACAACGGGTACGGTAACATTCAAGGATGTAAGGAAATTTGAATGTTCTGTGGTTCTAATGAGAGAGGAATGAATTGCTACCACCTACTACGTACCTACTACATACAGGCAGCCTTGTAGAGTCTCTTCTCACCCCTAGAGAATGTCATTCTACAGGTTGGGGTCCCACAGCCCTTGGAATCCATGTTTGTATTAGTTAGGACGCTGAGTTGCAAGTATTTGAACTGGTTATGCCAGTGGGAATACAATATTAGGATCCAGGGGTCTCTCAGAATCCAAAGACAGATGTGCAGGTAGGTCTCAGAAAGGAGCTGTGGCCCACAGCTGGTGGTCACAGAGCCCAGAGCACCCTCTCAATGCGTCTTGTCTTGGTTTCTCTCTGATGGTCCCACCATTCTTCTTTCTTGGCAAACTATCTTTCTTTGCTACTTATCCATTCAATGGCAGAAGATGGCTTCCACTCCACTCAAGTTTTGTTGGTTGACCCACATGAAAGAAACCTGCTAACTCACTCTCCTAACCTTTCTCTCAGCCCTTCTCTCTGTTTCTCTCCTTCCCTCCCACCCCTCTTGCCTCTTCCCCATTCTAAGTGTCTAAGAGAAAAATATGATTGGTCTAGATTAGATCAGGTGTTCCCCCTATGGCAGGCAGGATCATGCAGGAGAAATAGCTGCCACTCCCTACACCAACCCCCCCCACACCACCACTGATTTAGAAGGACTAGGCTCATAACCCAATAGGTGTCTTTTAAAACACAGTGTGGTGAGTTTATGGGATTCTTCTAGCAAAACACACACACACACACACACACACACACACATCTTTGTAGCAAAATATTGAATCTTACTCCCTTTTCTACTTTCTGTGCCTAGCTCGGTGGCCTAGGTGTTAAAGGAATACATGTAGTAAACCAGATGTGTATTCGTTATACGATTGACTGTAAAAATGTGCAGACCTTGCTTCCAGGGCAAAACACACCCATATGAGTACATATGTATACACACATACCTGCACACATGCTTGCGCACGCACGCACACACACACACACACACATACTGAATGAGTTATATCCCTCAAGATTCAATCAGAAGAAATTAGTTCTGGATACTTCAGCTGGAAACTGATTTCAGTGGAAACATAGGGATAACTAAGAGCATTAAGGAGAAATCTGAATATTCAAGCAAAGGAGGGACAGGAACGGGGCTACTCTCAGGTTCTGAGTCAGCAGGCATGAATTGATGGTCATCTCAAGATGGAGCACCATTTTCTGCCCCTTAGCTCAAGATTCAGATCCCAGAGAGAAGACATAACTGGCATAGCTCTGGCCAAAAGGCCTCCTGCCTGCTCACCTCAGCACCATGACTGATGGACCCACCAAATGGCTCCACGGGGACTAGGGTAAAGGCCCCCACAGCAATACTGGGAAGAGGAATACAGTCCCAATAGACAAAGCCAACTGAGGTCACTTCAAGAGCCTTTTGGACCATCAGGGCCTCTTGTGAGGTGCAAATGGAAAAATAGCTGGCTGTTGTCCAGGCCCTTCATTTTGTTTGACAAAAAGTCTCTGGGAGGCCTCTTCTTGCCTTGGTACCTAGCAGGGACTCCATTCAGGAATGTCAGCTGACTGTGCTTCCTGTCACCCAATATTCTTAAATAGAGTAGATTTGGATAGGAGTCTGGACCAATACAGCTTTGGTTGAGTTTGACTCATCCCTAAACATTTTGGAGCACCTTCTAAATCATGAAAACCAAAAAGAAAAGCAATGAGGGGAAGATGGGATTCCTTTCCCTGGGGCAGCTGGGGGGAAACTTGAGCTGGTATTCAGTTAAAGCTTTAGTTAACTTAAATTGTTATTCAGGGTGTTGGATTTTGTCAAATTCTTTTTCTGCATCTATTGATACGATCGTATGATTTTTCTTCTTCAGCCTGTTGGTATGATGGGTTGATTGTTAATTGCCTTTTGAATGTTTAATTAACCTTGCATACCTAGAATAAATCCCACATGGTTGTGGTATATGAAAATAAATAAATACATAAATAAATAAACTGTTATTCAACTGAAGGATGGGGAGTAAATCCTCAAAAGTGTATGGAACTAGAAGATGCCCTTGAGAGCCTCTCCAGTCTTCTGGATTTGGAGTTTTCCAGCCAGGTGATTTTATCTCAAAGGTTGGGAAGCCGAAGTCCACACAGTATTAATTTCCAGATCCTGGAGTATTGGACCAAAGTGACTGGCCCACGGTATACAGTGATGCTTGTGGTTGGCGCAGCCATGGTGTGCCTGGCTTGTCCACGGCTGTTCTAGAACATGGAATACAGTGCCTGAGAAGAGCTCCATCTCAATTTGAAATCAGACCCCATCCAGGCAACTTGAGTGCAGAATCCCTTTTATTTAAAAAAATCTTGCCTCAGGGTGCCTGGGTGACTCAGTCAGTTAAGCGTCTGACTCTTGATTTTGGCTCAGATCATGATCTCGGGGTTCTGACATTGAGTCCCATGCTGGGCATGGAGCTTGCTTAAGATTCTCTCCCCCTCTACACCCCCACCCTGTTACTCTCTCTTTAAAAAAAAAAAAAAAATCATTCCTCCGTGGAGTCTTTCCAAAACATTCGATCTAGTTTGCATAGAGACTCTCTTTGTTTTCTCACTCATATTTCCCTAATGTTCAAGTAAATTACTTCCATTACAAGGGGTAGAAACAGGTCTGGTGACAGAAACAACAGAGCTCTGGCATCCTTGCCCCTTAACTGAGGGGGTCAGAGTATTTTGGAAAGGAGCCCCCCCGCTGCGATGGGCTTCCTGCCTGTTACACAGAAATACTGATAAGAGTTGATTCCAGTTGTTCCCTTTATGGGTAATTTTTCTTAGGTACTATTTTATAGTTTCTAAAATTTTTGTGGGCTTATATTCTTATAATCAATAGGTTTTTAAAGGTTTATTTACATATTATTCACCCTCCATATATTTTTGATGTTTGTTAGAAATATAATAGAGATAATTTTCAAGGATATTGTGGATAAAAGAGACTTAAAAAACAGGAAAAATCCATTAAAAAAAAAAAGATTTTATTTATTTATTTGGCAGAGAGAGAGATCACAAGTAGGCAGAGAGGCAGGCGGGGGGCGGGGTGGGGAGCAGGCTCCCTGCTGAGCAGAGCCGGATGCAGGGCTTGATCCCAGGACCCTGAGATCATCTCCTGAACCGAAGGCAGAGGCTTAACCCACTGAGCCACCCAGGCGCCCTGAAAAAAATCTGTTTTTTGATAATGGTAAATAGAAGAAAGATTTTATAGATTTGTGGAGTACCATTAGGGTTTGCCCTACATTAAGCAAGTCTCTATATAAATGGCAATTGAGGTGAGAACCAACCATTATATAAAACCCCTTGAATGGACCAATTAAGATAGTAGGGGTTTTAAAAAAATATTTTATGTATTTATCTGACAGAGAGATAGAGAGCACAAATAAGCAGAGTGGCAGGCAGAGGGAGAGAGAGAAAAAGGCTCTCTGCTGAGCAGGGAACCTAATGCAGGGCTCGATCCCAGGACCCTGGGATTGTGACCTGAGCCGAAGCAGGTGCTTAACCAACTGAGCCACCCAGACACCCCAAGATGGTAGTTTTAAAAGTTACCTACATTCCATATAAATATACACACACATACACACACACATGTATATATAATAAATATATAATATGTATATTTATATAAACATATATAAACACATATAAACATATATATTGTAGATATATAAACATATATAAACGTATATATTATATAAACATATATATTATAGATATTTAAAGATTTATTTATTTATTTTACAGAGAGAGAGAGAGAGAGAGAGAGGTCTTAAGTGGGGAAGGGTCCGAGGGAGGGGGAGAATCTCCAGCACACTGCTCGCTGTGTGCAGAGCTCCACACAGGGCTCTATCCCATGGTCCTAAGATCATGACCTGAGCCCAAACCAAGAGCCCGACACCTAGCCGACTGAGCCACTTAGACGTCCCTATAGGATCCCTTATTTTTTTATATCCTAATTTTTTTCTACAAAAGTAAAATAATTCATTTCAATGATCACTGTGGAAAGAAAATACAATAATCACTCATAACCTTAACCACCTAACTGTTGGCTTTTTTGTTACACGTTATTTTCCACTCTAGAACTTCAAACCCTTGAAGAAGCCTTGCCCTATTTTTAGCCTCAGAAGAGCATTCAGAACAGGCCAGGGAGATGTTCTTGTTCTCATAAGTGAGGCGTGGCGTCCATTCCTGACTGCTCTCGGCCAGGGGTTTCTCCAGAGACAAGCTGACTGTGTCAGGTGAGGGACATCTGTACCCTGGGGACCAGTAGCACATTCCCCAGAGATAAATCAATTCTCACTCACTAGACAAAGATCACGAGGGGCCACAAGGAAAGACTAAAGTCACTTATTTTGATGATTTTTATTTCCTTGTGTGTGTGTGTGTGTGTCCTTTGTTTCATGTCCTCTTTCAGAAATTTTATATGGATTACTTTAAGTTCTTGTATTCAGATGATTTGATGTAATCATGTGAAATATTTAACCTACCATGTGGGATCCCTTTTGTAATGACCTGAATATCCAGGTAGCTAAAATTTAACATGAATTTTTAAATTGTTTGCATTTCTGTGGCAATACAAAGCAATTGGAAATAGGCCAAATATCCCCTCACCTAACTCTTTAATTATAGAAAGCTCTGGATTTTTTTGCTCTATAACATTTTCTAAAACTATTCTCATACTACAGGACAATTATGTTTATTGGGATACATTTCTGGTACTTTAGTGTGTTTTAGTACAGAGAAATTGAAGGGTAGAATCCAAACAAAACCTTGTTTACTTTTTCCACACTTCAGGAACCAGAGTAAATTCAGTCCAAAGAACCCTAGGGGAAAAGGGGGAAAAAGGAAAAGAATAAAAGGCTATTCATTGTGCACAATTGAAATTAGCAAAGAAGCCTTTATTTACACTGGGCATTATCATCCTAATTAAAAAGGGTAAAGCAATACATCCATAATAGATAATTGTCCTCGAGAGCACTATTAATGAGATTTGATCATTAAGTGCTTGTGATAATCAAATGCATTTAGATGTTAAAAGAGTCAAATTCTGGGGCGCCTGAGTGGCTTAGTCATTAAGCATCTGCCTTTGGCTCAGGTCATGATCCTAGGATCCTGGGATCAGCCTCACATTGGGCTCCCTGCTCCCACTCCCTCTCCCACTCCCCTGCTTGTGTTCCCCTCTCTTGCGGTCTCTCTGTCAAATAAATAAAATCTTAAAAAAAAAAAAAAGAGTCAAATTCTTTGAGCTGCCCAGTTTTTGCAGAAGGAACATTACTGTGGGGCAGAGTACATTTTTCTGGGCATCCCCCTTGACAATACCTTGCCTGGATTCAACGCGATACTATTTTTTCTGGAGTGCTTGTCTCCTGGTTAGATTGGCTTCAGGGAGCAAGGCCGGCAGCCTTCCCCTGCTCTGGGTTAAGACTGGCTGGTCTGTCAGTCTGTCCAGGTGGGCATCGGGCCAGCCAACCTGCCTCTGTTTGCTGTTTCACCTGCCATTCCCTTGTTCCCATCTGTTGGCTCCTAGTGTGGGACACTGCTGTTAGGCTCTGGTTTTCTACCTCAGTGAGCCTTCAACAGTTTGTTTTGATGCCTTGCTTTTAGAACCAGGAGTAGAACTGTCTACCTGGGAAGTCAAGGAAAATAGCGTCATTCAAGCATCAGCAGGGAGGTTGTTGCTACTATGACTGCTTTAAATCAAGGCAGGCCTTCTCCCTTCCATGCTGTTAGACCATACGCAATGGCTGCTCCTTTGCCACTTTTGATCCAAAAACTGTCAGTTTTACGTGCTCAGCTTGATAGTGGAACTCCTGAGGTGAATGATGGCCAAGGAGGAGAGAACTGACATTTACTAAAGTAACGCGGTGTGCTAGACGTAACTCACTTATGCCTGAAATCACCCCCCGGAATTCAAGCTACATAAGGGCAAGGAGCTTGCTCGCCTTATTCACCACCACACAATATATTGCCCAAGAGATACTCACTAGGCAGTGGCATAAGACAGACTATGATATCAGTAACATGTGAATGTGAGCCCTCGTGTATATGAAAAGAGAGATCAGCCAGGTGCCTGCATATGAAGCAGCTGGACAAACATTAGGATGGAGAGATGGAGACTCACGGAGAGGAACTAACGTGCCCAAAGGTAGAAATGCTCAACAGCAATGAAGGCAAATTGGAGCGTACTTGGTTAAATCCCACACCCACATTATTTCCATTGTGCTTATACAGTTGTATCTCACATAAGTTCCAATCTTGGTAGCTCTTTCTGTTCTGATCCCCACAGTCCCCCAACCTCCAGCCCCAGTTCTTAATCATGTTACCAGGGAGCCAGAGGAAAGGCGAAGCAAGAGGACTTGCCTCGGTTGCATTCCCCCTTGTCTCCTACTCCGCTTCCCTATCAGCCCCTGAGAGCCTGCTGATGTCTGAGAGCTGGCAGACCAGACTGAGTCATCGTGGCAGAGGAGCACTTCTGCACCCCTGCCCTGCCTCACATCTCCAGGGGAAGGCAGGATGAAGAGGAGAAGGAGGAGGAGGACACTGAGGATGAGGAGGAGAAACACTTACCAAGGCCCCTTCTGTGTGCCAGTTGCCGCTCGAAGCTCCTGCCTTGCGTTATTTCGTGCACCGCTCACAAAATCCCACGATCACCGTCATGTCATGTTACAAACTGAAGTCCCTTACACAAAGCCATACCGTACATTTTAACTTGTCTCTATCTTATTCCAGAGCCCAAGCTTCTAACCTTTATGACCTAAGCTGGAACAGAAATGTCCCCATATTATCAAGAAGGAGCATGAGGAGAGCTAGAGAAATACGAGATTGGGTTATCAGAAGACAGGCTATCATTTATCCTTTCTTCTGGTTACAAAAGTTCTTCAAGGTTGCACTTGCTCCGAAATTCCCACCCTTGTGGTAAGGTAAGGCCATCTGGGATCTCAGTCAGAGGCAACTGCTCTGTCATTAGGAATACGGAGAGTGTGGGGGAAGATGCTGTCCTTGCTAAAACCACCCTTTAGGACAGGAAGCTAGAGAATTGGAGTAGGCTAACAATGGACAGAAAGAAGAAAATAGCCCTTAACCTAGTATAGAGAGCAAGAGTGAGGGTCCCAGAGCCCTGCACACTTGGGCTTGAAACCTGGCTCCACCACTGGCTTACTGTGTGACCTTGGAAAACTTATCTCCCCTCTCTGAACCTTATTTTCTTTATCTCTATAAAAGAGAACTGGTAATGCTGACCTCACTGGGTAGTCAACAGGATTTAAAATGAGAGAGTTTGTAAGGCACCTGGCATACTTGAAAATTTAATAAATAGTGATTCTCTTCTTCCTTCCAGGGATTAGAGAAAGCAAATTCACTTTGGTTAAATGCATATAAAAAGGTTTCGGTCAGCTTATCAACAATAAGGATCTTTGTCGGTGAGTATGCAAATCAGAAATAAAGAGGGTTAGGAAACCTTGGCCAGCAGTATCCCTATCTCCCTTATGATCAGCCTCATCAAGAAGGCTTTTCCTCCTCAGAAAAAAAGCAGAGGCTCTGTTTGAGACACTCTGTCTCTGGTCGGGGTGAACCCCCTCCTTCCCTGACTCCAGCCCATGCTGGGCACCAAAGGATCTTGGAGTGGAAAGCCCTCCCTCCCGGTGCTCCTTTTGTCATTAGCATATGGGCCAAAACTTAAAAGGAAAGAAGAGGGGGTGGGGGGAGGGGGGTGGAGAATGATGGTGTTGCAGTTCAGTCCTGCACATGCTATGAAAAGTGCAAAAGAGAGAACAAATAAAAATTCACAGGTTTTGGAATTTGAAGCAAGGCTCACTAGTGTGCTACTGTGACCATTTTATTTTATTTTAAGATTTTATTTATTTATTTGGCAGAGAGACACAGCAAGAGGGAACACAAGCAGAGGGAGTGGGGAATGGGAGAAGCGGGCCTCCCGCTGAGCAGACAGCCCGATGCGGGTGTGTGTGGGGGGGTTCAATCCCAGGACCCCAGGCCAAAAGCAGCCGTTTAACAACTGAGCCACCCAGGCGCCCCTACTGTGACCATTTTAATGACGTGTCTGTCTTCAGTATCTGCTCACAGGTAAGTTGATCATAGGTAGAACTCGTTGAGACATTCAGTGCTCTTAGCACACAATTTGTAATTCATTGACGAACATGAGAAACAATTTCAGCTGTTTTTCCATTTGTAATTGTTTTCTTCGGACCCTGCAGCTTTGGTCACCGTTCATCACTGTTCATCAGAGAGCTTTCATGAACTCACGTCTTCAGGTTAATTCTGCCTTAGAAAGGGAGTTGGGTTTCAACGTACTGCCTTGAGTGCTTTAGGGATGGGGGTAAGCCTGTGCCTCCTCTTGCTGTACGATGCTGTGGGAAGCCGGGAAAGGCCTGCTTTGCATGGCCCTGTGGCACACTCTCTGCTTTCCCTCTCTTGTAACCCAAGGCCAGCATCTCAAATGGATCATTTAACCCCACTCCCCACTTTCCTTCACATCTGTTTGGTTTCAGGCTTAAAAAAATAAAAAAGGATTCATTCAAATTGACTTATTCAAACTGACAAAATGCAGTTTTATATAACTAACCTTAAAAAACGCCATAGGGATGGTCTTCATCATTGTGCGGGATAAAAAAGGAGAAGCAAAGTGATTCAAATGACTGTTTATGTAGTTCAGGAGGGCCAGTGGGGCAGGCTGCAGAGATGGCATTCTGTTCCCTTCCCATTTCTTTCCTCTGGTCCTGTGCATTAGCTCTTGCCTTCTGGGCAAGCAGGCTAATTTTTTTCTGTTGGGAGAGACTGCTTGTCTTTCCTTTGGCCCACACTTTCCTTTTTGTTTTGTTTTCCTTTAATAACTGAGTAACTTTAGATTTTAGCCTGATTTTAGCTTTGAGTCCGGATAGTTAGTCTGGGACCCTCAGGCCTTTGTACACCAAGAGGGGGAAAGGCCAAAGCTAAGATATGTGTGGCTATCAGGTAGGTCTGCTGATGCCTTTCTGGATTAGACAGACATAAGCCAGTTTACTTCCAAAAGCTTGTGTTTACCCAAGCACGTACCTTCTTTACCTTAATGTCATGTTTATGTGGAATACAGTGGTTGGATGCTATGTGAGTGGGTCTTAATTCACAGAAAGAACTCAAGACACCAACAGCCATCCTGACTTTGCTTTTTTTAAGATGCCCCAACTCTGTTTTACCCTCTCCAGATAAGCTCTTAACTCAGTAGAGTGTTGGTGTGGCCAAGCAGCAAGAATATAGCACATATGGGCAGAGTGCGTGGTTTTCAACCCTCACTATGCATGGCATTCCCCTGGGTGATCAAAAA
Source organism: Mustela erminea (assembly GCF_009829155.1). Lineage (NCBI taxonomy): Eukaryota > Metazoa > Chordata > Mammalia > Carnivora > Mustelidae > Mustela > Mustela erminea. The sequence continues at coordinate 49,623,361 of NC_045629.1, read as the reverse complement.
TATATATACAGTTGTCCCAGCTATGCCCTGGAGATTCTGATTTAATGGGCCTAGGCATAAGTGCTTTTATAAGCTCTTCAGGTGAGCTCTTTGGTGGTCTGCTGAAGCCAGAGCTATATGATTGTGCCTTATGTAATTAACTCTTCTATCATTAATACTAGCAAATGCTCTAGACTTCAGTCTTTTCAACTGTAAGACAGAAGTATTGTTTAGATGATTCCAAATAGTACTTGGTATAGCCAAATCAAAGCCGACTCCCTCAAAAGGCTGGTTATGTAGCATGGTTTCCCAAAAAAAAAAAAAAGACTTAATGGAGCCCAGCCTCTTGCGACCTTGGGCAGATTTCTTAATTACTCTGCCTCAGTTTTCTTATCTATGAAATGGAGTCAATACTAGTACCTGTATCAGAATTTTGGAGATTAAGTGAGTTAATCGACAAAAAGTACTCTGAACATGATTTGGCGATAGCAAGTACTCAGTAAATATTTGTTGTTAATATGACCGCAAAACTCCTTCCTTTGACTCAGGTTTATTTGACTGCAGCTAAAACCCTCTCCCTGCCTTCAGGTTCTACTCTCTCATTAGCTGAATGAAATCCCTATCAAGGAGAAGAGTGAGCTCGGCTGGTATTTTGAAGGCATGTCTGTCACTAGGACGCTGCAAGAAAATCTCACTTAAAAGGGGCAAAGTCTAGATGTTTGAAAGTGGCTATGCCTCTGCATGGGATAATAGGGGCTGCCATAAAATGCTTGCTCAGTAGGGAGACCAACTTAGGGACTCCCATCAGAGCAGCATCCAAGATTTTGATTTTCTTCTTGGAAGTAATTCTAGACTCATCTTTCTTCAGAAAAGAATCAAGCATTCTCTCCGAAATCACACAGAACAGGGTCGTCACAGCTTTTGCACCCCTTCCCCACCCTAGGGCAGTGTTTCTGAGATATTATGAGAGATGCAGGGAATGTTCTGGGGATTCTGTTGCCCCCCAGATAGGCCGTAGTCTCTATAAAGTGCACATCATGGTTTCTCAACTGTTGAACTTTTTCCTGTCCAGGATTATAACCCCAAAAGAGTCACTATGACCCTGAAAGAATAGTTGTTTATTCAAGCATGATTTAAATTCTCTCTTTCCACATCTATTATAGCCTTGGGTTGTTCTTAAACAACCAGAGAAAATAGGTCCAATGCTTGGAAGAGTCATCCCTTCTTCAAATGAATCAAATTAGGACACCTGTTGACTTCTGCAAAGACAAAGTAGGAGACAGTGATTTGACTTACTCAAGGGTATTTCTCAGCTTATGTCATGACCAAGTTCCCTTCACTGGTTTTCCTATTGCATTTCAAATATGAGTTGACCTATAAGCATCCGATACTGTGTGAAAAATTAGATAAGGGGTTAGAGTGTCAGAAGCCCCAGATGGGAATCAAGACATTCGGTTTCCAGTCTTGCCTGTGACTTGGCTGGACCACCAGCTCTTAAAAGTTCAGCCTCTTGGGCCATTGTAAAAGATGAGTAGGGGTCTGAAGGCCCTGTTTATAGTAAAAAGTCTGTTTAAATCTCTGTTTATTGGTGAGTTTTAGTCAATCTAGCTAAGTATTTGTCTCTTTTGTTCTTTTCAATGAACCAACTTTTGGTTTTCATTGATTTTCTTCTTCTGGTTTTTTGAGTCTCTATTTTATTAAATTTTCACTTAATTTAATTTAGAGAAGCCTGTGTCTTTATTGGTGGAACAGGCTACTTGAGAGAGATGAAGTGTGAGGAGTGGATGGTCTTGATGCCTGTCCTATTTCTGGTGATGGAGAACTTGTCCAGGTAGTGGCCAATCATCTCGGGCTTGATTTCCACCTAGTTGAAAGTATTGCCATTATAGACATCCATCATGTGGCCCCGCATGTCTGGCAGGATGGGTCATGTCCTGTAAGGGTGTCTTAACCACCTCTGGCTTCTCCATGTCAGGGGCCTCCTTCTTGGCCTTGGGCACACTCTTCAGCAGCGAGTACTGCTTCCTCCGCAAACCCAAACTGAGCCTCGCTGCTGCCGGGCATGGTAGAGCTGCCTCAACTGCTTGTAGGCCATGTCCAGCGGCTGGTCGAGGTCCACCCCAGCAGATGAGCTCACGGAAGATGCACTGCTTCTTCTGCTTCACTTCTGCCCTCTTGTCAGCTCATCCTAAATTTCCACTTTAATCTTTATCCTCTCCTTCCTTCTGCTCATTTTTAGGTTTACTTTGTTCTTTTTCCAGTATCTCAATGTGGAAGATGGGCTTATTGGTTTAAGATCCTTCTCCTTTCTTAATATAAGCATTCACTGCTATGAATTTCCTTATAAGCACTGCTTTAGCTGAATTCTATACATTTTGATATGTTGTGTGTTCATTTTATTCACCTCAAGGTATCTTCTTCTTTTTTGTTTGTTTGTTTTATTTCTATAAGTAATCTCCACACCCAAGGTGGGTTCTAACTCATGACCCAAAAATCAAGAGTTGCAGGCTCCTCTGATTGAACCAGAGAGGCGCCCCACCTCAAAGTATTTTCTGATTTCCCTTTTGATTTCTTCTTTGATCCATTGGTTGTATAGGACTGTATTGTTTAATTTCCACATTATTTGTGAGTTTCCCAATTTTTGTCCTGCTATTGCTTTCTAATTTCATTACATTGTGATCAGAAAACATACTTTGTAATATTTCTACCCTTTTCAATTTATTGAGGTTTGTTTTGTGGCTACTGTAAGAAAATACCATAGACAATAGCTTAAACAATAGGAATTTATTTTCCCACAGTTCTAGAAGCTAAGAAGTCCAAGATCAAGAGGCTGGCCCATTTAGCTTCGGTGAGAGCCAAAGGTAGAGTGCTGCCTTCTCACTGTGTTCTCACAAGGTAAAGTCAGAGAGGGGAAGGAGGAGAGATAGTGAGCTCTCTGGTGTTTCCTCTTATAAGGAAACCAATCCTATCAATCACTTGAAGTCTACAGTCACCTTTTGAAGAATACTTCAACTGTGTGGAGCATACAGTAGTTCAGCTTCTAAGGATTGTTTATATCTATGAGGCTGTGTAATCACAGCATCCTTGTAAAGTAGATGAATAATGATATTGATATTATATTAAAAAATGGACAAGTAGGGCCCTGGAGCGCTTAGGAAGCCAGGACCACAGTGAACGAGTCCCTAGGCAGGAACAGCATTCACTTCTGGAGTGTACCCAGTGTTACCTTTCTATCAGACTAAACTGCCTTCCTTACGGACCGGGTAGGAGGTAGCAGATGTCTACATTGTGCGTGTGCATGCCTGTGTGACAGAGAGGGACAGAGACAGAGAGAAAGTGCATGGCCAATTGCAACGTTAAATTTCTGTTTATCCTGGAGCTATAGTCAGGTTTAATCATTCTTGGAATTCTAGTACATGAGCAGGGTGTAGTTTTGGACTCATTATTTACACAACATCCTCTACTCTGTCTTGCCTCAGGGAGAAAGGGGCTTTCTCCAGAGCCAGTCGAGACCTCCCCACCTTATCTTTCCTAGCTGAAAGCCCACAAGCGCGCTTGCTGCTTTCTCAGGACTGTCTCATGAATGTGAACCAGGGTGTATGACTACCATTAATAAGGCAGATAAACTGCACACAGCTTCTCTCTTGTGTGCTTCCTACCTTCCCTCATTCTCACTTGCTGGTGACATAGTAGACATTCAATCAATATTTATTGATTTGCTTTTGTCACAAGGCTAGGCTAAGTTGTAGGCTAGTTAATGAAAGGGTGACTTCAGGGAGAGGTGGGGCTGACAGATCCCACACCCCCCAGACTCCTGGAGTCTCTCTCTGAGAAGAACAGGAAATGAAGACTGAGAAGGGGAATAAGAAGCAGCACAGAGACAGTGGGGTACCCGGACCCCAGTCCTGCTGCCGAGGCTCAGCATGTCTTCTGGGAGCCACAGCCTCCATGTCCCCTCCTGTTATGTGTGGGTGCTCAACCTCATGGCCTCTGGGGTTTACTACTACTACTACTGCTACTACTACTACTACTACTACTTCTTCTTTTTTAAGATTTTATTTATTTATTTGAGAGAGAGAGAGAGCACAAGTAGGTGGAGGAGGAGAGGGAGAGGGAGACGCAGACTCCCTGCTGAGCAGGAGGCCCAATGTGGGACTCGATCCCAAGACCCTGAGATCATGACCTGAGCCAAAGGCAGACACTTAACTGACTGAGCCGCCCAGGTGCCCCTCTAGGGTTTACTTCTGCTTTAACATTTTCTCTGTGAAATAGTTCCTTCCTTTAGTTACTTGCCTTTATACTCACACTCTGATTCAACAGACATTTATAGAGTACCTACCACGTGCCCGGCACTAAGTAAATCAGAGGGTGAGAGGCAGGGATGGGCACACAAAGATAACAAATGAACCAGTGCAGCCCTTGAACCTATCTTGCTGGCCATAGGGGGAGAATGGGAGACATCCACCTGGAAAACAAATACCGGACAGGATTTGATGGCTAGCTCTTGGGGTAACTTCTACACCCCTGCCTGTCCAGGTGACCCTGGCCTCAGGAATCTGGAGAACTGAGGCAAAGCCAAGGGTTAGCTGGGAGGTGGTGGGAGGGCTCAGTTGGATTCTCCTGAGTATTGAATTATATTTGAGGAGTAACAGATCATCTCTCACTTGGCCACTGATAATAAAAATAATGGACATGATGGCTGTGTGTCTAGGTATTTTGGGTAGAGTGCAGAACCCACATGGAGGCATTTGTGCCATAGGCTGTGTCCACCAAAGAGGCTACCAGAGTTCTCTGACACTAGTTGCTCTGAAGAGCAGTTGCTTCTCAGAGAGCAACAGAACTCAAGTTGGCCCAGAAAGAGGCCCGTGGGTCTTCTAGGACTATGCTCCGGCAATAATCTCAGTGGACCTGACCTGCAGCTGAGTGCGTGGCGTCATCTCAACTCAGCTCAGCTCAGCTGCACACCTGGCGATTGCAGAGCCTGAGAGCCAAACCTTGCTGCCATGCCCAGGAGCAGTCTGCAGTGTCCACTTTGGGGTTACTCAGTGATAGGACTCCAGTAATACATTCGTGTTACCTGTCTTCCCAGGGGGCCAAAGAGGGAGAAGGCCCACCTGGCTCTGGGCACACAACCCAAAAGAGAGGCAGTGTGGGTAATTAAAATTCCACAATGGCAGTAAAAATGACAACACAAGTGAATCGATTGCTTACTGTGTGCCAGACACCGTGTTAAGCACTTTATATACGTTTTCTTATTTGGTTTTTAATCCGAAGAGTTACATCCTATCGTTGTCCCGATTGCTAGGGATGGGGACAACAAGGCTTGGAGAATTGAAGCGAACAGCACAATAATTAAAATCCAGACAGGGTAACTCCTGGTGACTCAATCTTAGCCATGATCCAATATAGCACTTTGGATGTGTCCCTTTTACCATCCATGAAAATTAAGCACCAGAACACACACCCTGGAACAGCTTTCTTCTCCTGTGGCTTGAGGTTAGATCTGGGTTTTTGTGTTTCTGAAGCATTTTTGTCGGGTGTGTGTTTTTAATATTGTAAGCTACCTCAAATCTGTGATGGAAGTGAGCACATCTTAAAGCACAATTAAATAAAAAGGCAGAAGAACACACACTGAGATCACGAAAATCAGTTCCAATCTCTGTCTGGTTATAACCGCTTTGGGGTGGGGGCTGGGGGCGTTGTGTTCACGGCTGCCAGACAGAAGGTTGTTTGAACTTGGCTGGCTCTGAGAGCCAGCAGAGTGAACTTGAAGAGAAAGATAAACATACAACAACTGTTCAAAGCTTCAGGTGTTATGATTGCTAATTGAGAAAGGCCCTAAATAATACCTACTGGTGTGTAGGAATTTCACTCCCGGGGATTAGTGGCTCAGGTAACACTGGGATTCGGTTCCTTCAGATTCCCCCTTGAAGAACACTAAAGTGGAGTCCTTGCCACTCTGGAGTGAGTAGGCCTCAGAGGTACCCAGGACAGCTAAACAGCACCTTGATTTCTGGACTTTTTCAGTTGTGTTCTTCATACACACAGTCTCTCTCTCTCACACACACACACAATGTCTCTCTCACACACACAGACTTGCCACACACAACTCACAGTCACACACATGTGCCCTCAGACACTTACACGCAGGGACAAATGCAGGAACCAGTCTTAGGCACACGGACTCTCAAACAAATCCATGTGTGGAACACTCACCAGCTCCCAGAACACTCCTACATTCGCAAGCGCTTTCTCACATACACACACATTCCTACACACACACACACACACACACACACACAAACACACACTCTGTCTCTCTCTCTCTCTCTCACCTGCACAAGATACTTCTGGCAAGGCTGCTGCAGCTGTACAAACCTGCCCAAGCTCCTTTCCGGGCCCAGCCCAATCAGCACTTTCCCAGGCCCAGGCCACCCTGTTGTCTTCCTCAGAGCCTGGTCACACTGTCCTTGACTCTGTGTCACCTATGTGTGAGGGACTGGAGGCTGCTGAAGTGGGCAAGCGTGTGGCGAGTGAGTGGCAGTTGGGGTGAAAGCTGGGAGCCCTTCAGCTGACCTCCTCACGGCGCCCACCCAGCATCGCAGCCCCATTCCGGCTTCTTCCGCTTCCAGACGCAGCTTGGCGTGGTGGACTGGGCTTCGGGAAATGTACGGCCTGGGTCAAGTCTCAGTTCTGAGGCCTTGGGCAAGCTCTGTAAACTGAGTCTCGATCTCCTTAGGTGTAAAATGGAGTTAGTATGTCGCCGAGTTGTGCAGAATATCAAATCCCCTGCTAGGTGTGAACATGCTGTCCCAATGGGAGCTGTGAACAGTGACTCTTCCGGCGGAGAAGTTGTAAAATGTCTCTCCTACTCACTCCTGACTCACACTGGCAAACTTTCTTGCCAAATGAGTCAGCTTTATGTCAACTTTACTTCAAAAACTCAAAAAAAACCCTAAAAGAGACGCCAGTACACTGCACAGATGATCATCACAAAAAAGCATCTTTGTGCTGTTTCTAATAAGTGAAAGCATGAGGAGAAAACACTTTAAAAGCCTTCGTTTTTATGTATAAAGATGTCAAGAGTAAGTTTACATTTCAAGTGACACCAGCCTCCAACTTGTGAAGGTACTTGCGAAGGCCGAGAAGCAACGCCCTCTGTCCTGCTCTGCTCTGCTCATGTCTTCCCGGAAGTACTTAATGGTGCTAACTAAGTACTCATTTTGATAAGAAAAATGTGAAATACCACAGTTCCGCGGGAGGGAAAGGAGGGAAAACTGCAGAGAGAGGGAAGCTGCAGACGCTGAATATAAAATATCTCTTTGCCAATTTTTCCGAGCATGGTGCGGGAGCGCGGAACACGATACCATTCCTTCGGCCCCGGCTATGTCTTAGGCTCTACTCTGCATCTCCCGTCCTTTGTCTTTCTTCTGCCTTGTGGCGCTGACCACAACTGCAGTGATGTCAATGTGGTTACAAATTTAATGCCGATCTTTCTCACTAGAGCACCAGCTCCGGGAGGGGATGGGCCGGCCTGTGCTGGTCCCTGTTCCAGAAATGAGGTCTAGTGTGCTGTCTGGCCCACGGCAAAGCTTAGTAAACGCTCACTGAATGAACGGATGAGCCATAGTCCTTGCAGCTAAGTAGCGAGTCAGGCATAATTGTCTCCATTTTACAGATAAGGAAATGAATGCTTCAAGAAGTTAAATGGCTTTCCTAGGAGATACTCCTTTGTGTGCTGGGAACCCAACCAAATTCTGTTGATTCCAAACACATTTGCTCTCTTGGCTATAAATGGAACTATTTAAATGAGCACCTTCTCTGAATTGCCTTGGTTTGTGTAAACCCTGAAGAGTATTTGATAATAAATATTTTCCTGGGTTTATCTCCTTTACCCGGACCTTCATCTTCCTGATGGGTTCTGGTCTTACCTTTAGCTCCTCTCCTATCTTACTCTGTGCTGCCTTTGTTGCCAGCACCTTTCTTTCTGCTCTGAGCAGAGGGCCCATCCCAAGACAACCCTTTAATTCTCCAGGAGTCCTTCTTAGTTCTGGTCCCTTCCTCTGCCCCAGGAACCTCAGCCAGGAAGCAGCTCATCTCACCACAGCTCTCCCACGTGATCAACAGCCACCCTGACTCCCTGGCCAGAGCCAACAAGAACCTCGTTGTTGCCAAATCCAATAAACACTCCAGTGTTCTCACCTTTCTTGGACTTGCATCTGTATTTGCTACTAGTGCCCGTTCCTTCTGCAAACAACTTGTGTTCCCCTCTCTTACCCCTCTTCTTGGCCAATGGTGATGTTCCAAGGTTCTCATTTCATTCTGTGTAATCTCCCTGGACTACCTCATCTACATGCCCCCCGCCGTGGCTCTGATATCATCTTTATCCAGAGATTCTCAATGTTAGTGATCAGAAGGAGACCACTCATCACCCTGAGTGCTGACTTGTCAGGTCAGGGGAGGGGGCTGCCTTCAGATGACTCAGTACAGGGTGTTCTCAGTTCTCAGACCACAGACACAGAAACCTGTGCCACATCCTACTACTTCCCAATACCATGACCTTCTAAGCTCTAGATGGTGTAGTTGGCTTAATATCTCCTTGGCTTTGGCTGTCACAGGAAGGTGTTGCCCAGATGCCCCTTCAGAGAAGTACTTTCTGCCCCAGCTGCAGGGAGTGCTGTCCACATCCGGCCTTCAGCTATGCCCCCTTCCAGGATTATCTCTGTTGAAAAGACCCTTCTTGTCCTGCCACCACATCCCATCACGAATCAGTGTGGTATATAAAGCTCCACCATCTTGGCCCAACTTGGAACAGTTCTGAAATGCCGTCCTAGTTCTAAAGCTCCCTGAGAGGTGAGCTGATGGGCCAGTTTTCTAATGCTGTGTTACAAACTATCCCAAAGTGTAATGGCTTTAGATAATGGCAACATGGAACCTTCAAGGAAACCAAACTTCTTACCTGTTGACTCAGGGTTCCTAAAATGCATATGGCAAGAGGGGAAGCCAGGCAGAAGCCATATTGCCTTTTTTAACCTAGCCTCAGAAGTCATGCGCATCACTCTGGTCAAGAAATTTAAAAAAGTACCCCCAAGTTCAAGAACATAGACTGGAGACCCCACCTTTTAATGGAGGAGCATCAAGCTCACTGTAAGAAGAATATTTGGGATGGTCCACAAGTTGGTGTGGCCATCTTTGGAAAATATAGTCTGCCACAGCCAAGGCTGTCCTTAGGCTTGCCTTACAGCTCAGTCTCTCCCTCTGCCCACTCCTGTTTCTTCCCCCTCCTTTCTGTGTTGTGCTCAACAGCATACCCTAATACCCTACTCATCAAATTTCATCAGAGCCTATTTCCCAGGAACTCAGTCTACAAGACTAGCCTCCCAAACTAACATATTCAACCAAAATCACCATCTTTCCCTGCCTTGTTCCACCCTATCTTCTCCTCTTTTCTGTGTCTCAACTTAATGAATGGCCTCACCTCTGTCTAGCACCAACCCCTCTCCCTTGCGCAGTCTCCATGTCCTCTCTGTCTCTGGGATATTGTTCACATGTGTCCATTTCTCTTCTTTCCCAGGCCTTGTCTAAGCCACGCCTTCTCTCACCCTGATCTGCACAATAGTCCCATAACTAGCCCTCTGTGCCTACTCTTGCCTCCCCACAACCTCAACTGTACTTGTTGCCAGAATGATCTAACTCTCATATTTGATTATTTTATTCTCCAGTACCCATGTGATAATGCCCACATTTCTTTACTTGACCCACAACTCCTTTTGTAGCCAGACCTTGCTTCCCTTTGAGTACTCGTTTCTTACACCTACCCATCAGACTCACTCTCTTTCTTTCAGCTCCTCTGTTATGCTATGAGCACAGTAAAATCTCTCTACCTTTTCATGGATGTTCCTCTTGGTGGACAGTACTGTCCTCCTCACTCATGACCATGACCTGTGTATTTATCATTTCAGTTTTTTTTTTCTCTTAGATTTTATTTATTTATTTGACAGAGAGAGACACAGCGAGAGAGGGAACATAAGCAAGGGGAGTGGGAGAGGAAGAAGCAGACTCCCCACTGAGCAGGGAACCTAATGTGGGGCTTGATCCCAGGACCCTGGGATCATGACCTGAGCCGAAGGCAGACACTTAACAACTGAGCCACCCAGGCTCCCCTATCCTTCAGGTTTTGATCCAAATTTTAATTCCGTCAGCAAGCCCTCCATGACCCCTAGGCTGGGTGAGGGACCCTGACCTGAGCTCCTGAGATGCCCCTCCCACCATTGCACAGCCATACTTTGTGGAAATCCCACTGTGACCACCTTCCCTGGAGGCCATGTCATCTTGTTCAGCAATGTAGCCAGGCACTTAACCCAGTGCGTAGCACATGGGCCGCTATGTATAACAGAGCAGGTTGTGCACTGGTCAACTCCAAGGTACTCCATTTGTATAAACTACATGGAGGGCACATCCCCTAGAATTATGCGGTATACCCACCCAAAGCACACACAGTGGCCCAGCCAAAAGTTTTAATTGTATAATCAAATAAGTATGTGAGTTATGCTATCTTTGATGCTCTCTCTTAACCATGAGATTAATGTTTGGCAAAAGAAAAATTATCTGATTTCAGTAGTCTCTTTTCCAGTGCCAAAGAATGCAACATTTGCAACTAGAAAGGTAAAGGCAAGAGTCTAAAGCAATGGTTCTCAATCCTGGCTACGACTTAGAATTTGTTGGGGAGCTCTAGGAAAATGCAGATGCCTGGGCCCTCACCACAGGCCCATCACAGGAGCTCTGGACAGGGGTGGGGGAGTGGGAGGGCTGGGGGTGGGCCAGCATGGGATTTTTTTACTTCTTCCCAGGTGTCTCTCCTGGGCAGCCAAAGTTGAGAGCCTCTGGCCTAAAGAGCATTCAAGCACGTCCAAGGAGCTTAAGAAACCCACCCAGCAATCATTAACCTTACTCTCAAACACCTCACTCAGGAGGCACAGGGCTGAGCACCCATGGCTAAGAGCTTTCTGGGTTAAATGTACTTCTCTGGGTTCTAGATCTCAGTGGCAGAGCTGGGGTTGTCATACTCTTCAGTTCATTGTACATTGTCTATGCAAGACCCTCTATTGTTTTATTTATTCCATTTTACTCCATTAAGGAACTCCAAGTTCCTTACCTTCATCATGGGCAACCATCCTAATACGCTTGAATGTGGGTACAATATATCCACGTGTTCAGATGCCTTCTTACAAAAATGTGTTTTGCTGCTCTTTATGCCTGTACTTTTTTTTTAAGTAAATGCATCCTGCCTCATTCCAGTAGTTAATTTTTCACTCCATTCATGTTTCACTCCACCCAATCTGTTGCTCCTGTCTGCCACGCAGTATTGCAGTCTGTGTTTCCACCACATTCTCCTGTCCACACCCGCAGCGCTATTCACCCACATTGCTTCCAGGTCCCAGACACTACGGCGCTGCGAGAGCCATCCATGGGTGTGTTCCCTTGTGTACCCACGTGAGAGTTTATCTGGGGTAAGGACTCTCTCTGGTTTATTAGCTGTGTATTTTAGATTGCATTACTTATGTGTTTTTGCATAATGGATACTTTAATACCAATATACCAAAAAGAAAAATCCAAGTCATTTATGTAACATATTAACGATAATAATGGGGTCCAAACATGATGTGTGAGTGGCTATAAGAAAACAATACAGCACATTCCTAATGCTGCAAGAAGAGGTGGGAATCTTGGCATCTTGGTGTTACTTTATTCCGATACTCTATCCGGCTGGGGATCAGTCCAGGAGGTGGTCTCCGGCAGGGACCACTGGATCCCTTTAAATGAAACCTCAGTGAAAGGTAAGCCTTTCTTGGATTGTTCCAAAATGTCCCTGTGTAAGACGCCCTACTCCTGGGGATGTTAGCTGAATCTCTTGCAGGTTCAGAAGGGGCAAAAACCATATCCAGAAATCAGGCTGTATGCATCAAACCTAACCTCTGTTGACATAACTAGGCAGAATCAGACATTCTATTTAGGAAAGAAAAACGTTGCCAAAACTCTGCTTATTATAATGAGCATTATAAACTGAATGGGATGTTTAGAGAAGACCCTTCAACATTTAATCAGCAAATATCCCGAGTTGTAGTAATTCCCTGAAAATCCTCTGTGTAATTGCTGTGTTACGGATTGTATATATATCGCTGAGATTTCCAAACCAAATATCTGTGTTTTAAAGCAGTTGTTACGTTCACAGAAGTATTAGGTTAATGCTGAGACTTCTGATAGCTTTTCCGCTTGACTGGAAGCCTTACTGAGCATTTACTCTCTAGCTAATAAGAGAGTGGGGGTTAATATCACAGGCCGCTTCCTATTTCTGTCACTTAGGGCAAGGTGATTCACCTCTCTGTGTCTCAGTTTCCTCACCTGAACAGCAGGGTGGCGTTAGGACATGCCTTCGGTGGTGGTGGCAGGATTAAGAGGATAACACCGGTAAGGAACTTTGCAGATATAAGGCCCTGGAGATACTCAGCAAGAATCTTTGTGATGATTTATTTGGGCCTCCTGGTCAGAGCTGGGGCAGTTCAAGTCTAAGAAATCTCTTGAGGTCCATTTATTTAAGGGGACTATCCTTCTCTGGCTAATCCCATAGCACGTGCTCTTCTGCTCTCTGACTCCCTGTGTCCCCAGGCACTAAACCACACAAACTCCCTTCACTCATCCTTTGCTGTAGACAGCCTGGACTTCCATATGCATTTGTTTTATGTACGCAATCTGATTAAAATTGGAGGGAAGCGAGAGAGAGTCTAACCAAGAAGCAGACTCTTAACTATAGAGGGACACGCTGATGGTGACGGGGGGGGCGGGTGGGGGAAGTAGGTGATGGGAATTGAGGAGTGCACTGGTGATGGGCACTGGGTGATGTACAGAAGGGCTGAATCACTATATCATACCCCTGAAACTAATATTACATTGTATGTTAACTAACTGGAATTTAAATAAAAACTTAAAAGAAAAAGTAAAAATAAATTTTAAAAAACCGTAATAAAATTGGAGGGAAGTAATGATGTCATCTCAGAAAGCCCTTGGCAAGTTCAAGGACACACAACAGACTGATAGAATGCTGCTGTATAAATCTGCAACGTCCTTTTGATTTTGGCTTGCATAAGAATTGTACTTTTTTTAATATAGTGTATAAATGTGTTCATGGAACCTGAGCAGGGTAGCTTTTCCTTCTCTCTTCCCTGGAGGAGTTAGGCTAGTGTTTTTCCTTTTCTCCCAAGCTCCCAAGCATTGATTTGCTTTGGACGCAGATAGATCTTCAGTCCTATTACTTTTTCTTTGGAAGGACTTCCTGTTGAAGTCATTGAGCAGCACAAATCCTGTCTGGTGTGTGTGAGTCCTTGTGCATGCGTGTGTTTGTTTGAACATACACACACTTCTCTTTTACCCTGGCGTTTCAGCCTCTCAGTGCTCACATACCGTTGCAGGCCATTATCATTCATTATTATGAAACATTATTACCTTTTACAGGTAGGAAGTTGGATGCATTTCAATTGCTTCACTCAGCCACTAATTGATTCACGTACTTTTCTGACATTCAAGTTTAAACGTATTTCTTCCATAAACAGGAGCAATACTTTCCATGTGGGGAGATGGCCTGCACATTCTTTTATGATGCTCACTCTTAACACACAAGCCGCTTTCTGCAGACCATCGTTGTGCCTTCTGTGAAGAATGTCCTCTCCCCACGACCCCCTATTTCCCCTTCTGATGTGACTTTCGCTTTAGCTGACTCTGTGGGTGCTACCAATGACTTGGTGGATTGTTGTTCTGTGTTCCTCCACCCAAGGAATTTTTATAAGCCCTGATGCCACCTCTCCCTTTTTAACTTCAATATTAATTTTTATCTTATTCAGTTATTTTGTACCTTACCTTGCTCAGAAAGGACTTATGATGGCTTGTTTAAGCAAAAACGCTCTCCTATCATTTGTTTAGCAAATCTTGTACCCTTCTCTGAGTTTTGAATCGATGGTCTAATTCTCAGCATCTTGAACCCCACCCAGCCTCTGGAGCAGAAACCAGAGGTCAGGCTGGCAAGGGCTCTGGGGCAAAGCGCAGGCAGGACACGAAGGGGCCAAAGCGACTGGATGTGACTTCTCTCTTCACACTTAGACAGTCTTAATTGTCCGCTCCCTTTCGTATTTATTTCTAACCAAGGCCTGTGTCTGAAGAGTGTTGAATTTTATTCTCCGTAAGGGCAGGAGGCCAGATCAGCTAATGTCCTCATGTCCTTCTCGGCACTAACTCAAGACGTTTCGTCCTGAAGCCCTCTTAGGAATACCTGGGTGAGACATTAGAAAACATCTGGTTCACTCAATTTTGCTGTGTCCTTTCCACGCTGGTTAAAATAGTTCAAATTCAAGCTCCCCCGGCTCTGTCTCTGCCACCAGGCCCAGGATGGTCTTGTTTCTTCTGCGTCCCACTCTGAACTTGGGAGCTCTGGGGGTCTCTGGAAGGGTAGGACCCTGGCATTCTTGTGTCCCCCACACCGCCCAGAGCCCTTTGGGGTGTCATTCTCCCTCAGGCTCCGCTTCCGAGGCTCAGGGTAGCCTCCTTTCCGGCCCCTCCAGCCACTCCCTGAATCTCAGCCTTCGGAGCCCAGATTTCCAGACCTCATTCTCTCATAAAACTTTCTAACTGCTAGAGTCTCAACTAAAAGCAAAAACATGCCTCTGTACCCAGAATTCTTTTCTAAGCATTTCAAAAAAAAGTTCTTCAGAATGTGGTGGTAAAAGTGTCTTTTAAACACTTAGGGGAGTGAAAATGGCCAATCTAAGGGCTCAAAAAGCAACTACTCCCCCCCACCCCCCCACCCCCCGCCCGGGGCCACACACCTTCCTTTGAAAGGTCACGTGTTCACTTGATTTTTTTTTTAATTTGAGGCTCGGGAGAATCTTCTGATCTCTTTCATTGTTGCCTCAGAGCCTCATTAACTAATTATTTGACCTCTGACTTGTCTAATTACAGAGTGGATTGACTATTCTTGGGGCAGCTTCTTGTAGAAGTTAAAAGCGTAGGCCTCAACCCCATAGATCTGGATTAACACAGACTCTGCCTCTGTCTCAGCTGGCTGACTGTGGGCGAGTTATTTCATGTCTTGAAACTCAGTTTCTTCATCCGTCAAGTGGGCATGGTCACACCTGTGTTCTGAGATGGTTCTCCAGATTCGGTGAGAGAATAGATACGGACCGGCCCACCAGACAGTCTGGGGTAGTGACCAGGATGGAAACCATGTCTGTCTTCTTGCTGCCGAGAGCCTGGGAGGGGTCTACAAACTGGTTTTGGTGGAGTGTGGACATTCCTGAAAGAGAGAGGCATTAAGCAGAGACCTGTGAGATGGTAGGGGTTAGGCAGGGAGGGTGTCCTCGGCAGAGGGAAGAGCAGGGGCAGCATGTCCTGCACCAAAGTTGGGGAGCGGCCAGGAGGGAGGCTGGAGAGAGGAATCTGGGCTCCACCATCAAAGGCCAGCCACATAAAGCATTCTCAGAAGATCAATTAGGATGCTGTTACATTAATTCAAATGCAAAACCTCAGGGTCCTAAGCAGGAGTCTACAGCAATGAGGATGTGGAGGAGTGGGTAGATTTGAGAGGGATTTAGGAGGTAGAATTGAGAGGATTTGGTGATTCACTGGATGTCCTGGGTTCAGTCATCCCCAATCCAGCACCTGTTTTTTGAGCACGCCCTCTGTTCCAGGGAGGACCTTGACTGATTTACTTACTTATCAACCCAAAGGCCAAATGTCCAGCAAACCTCCTCATCCGTCCCCAGAGGCCAGGCTGGCTTTGGCCTGGGGCAGGGCTCTGACCCTGCCCAGCCGAGTGTGCTTGGGGTAGCCCTGGGCCGTTCTGATTTTAGAAAAGGCAGGGCTTTAAAGCGAGCTGTCAACACGTGAGGATTTGGGAGCTGATTACCCGGCTGGAAGATTGCTCAGCCTGTAGAGTCCTCTCTCTGAAAGCCTGCTTTGTGATCGGTGTGGTGACCTAATGAAAGGGTCAGAGGACAGTCACCCAATATCGCTACCGCCATGTGGTCGTTTAGAGGAGCGGTAGCCCACGGAGGAGGAACCCTCTCTCTCGGAGTGCCTTTTCACATTCACGCTTTGCATCCTTGGCTCCTAAAACCTCTTTAAAACCCCCGATTCCCTTACCAACAGATGGCAAGTAGAGGCATGGAAAAGCATGAGGGGCAGCTGGGAAAGGGGCCTGGAACTGAAGGCAGGGCATGGACAGAGAACTGCCCTGGTGTGGGCACCCATGGGTGGCTCAGTCGGTTGAGCGTCTGCCTTCAGGTCAGGTCATGATCCCAGGGTCCTGGGATCAAGCCCGGCGTTCTCCTTACTCAGCAGGGAGGCTGCTGCTCCCTCTGCCTGCCACTCCTCCCTCTGTCTCTCTCTCTCTCTCTGACAAATAAATACATAAAAATCTTAGGGGAAAAAAAAAAAAAAGAACAGCTCTGGTATGTGAGGAACCCCCTCCTCCCCTTCCCAGCATTGGAGAACGACAAGTAAAGAACTCTGAGTTATTTTGAAGTTACTTTTTGGTCATTAGACCTACCATTCTGAAACTGGGCCATGTGGGTCACTGTTTTGATAAGTTTTGCGTCGGTAACGACCACCAGACGAGCTGATATTAAATGTGTGTTACGTGCGAGGCCGCATACCCAGCAGGAAGTGCTGCTGTCTCATTTCTTCTGCACGGTGAAGCCAGGCCCTAAGTAGGACCGCTGTTCCCGGTGTGCCGAGAAGGAAGCTGGGGCTCAGGAAGCTGGGTGACCCGGCTCAGGGTTCCGCGGCCAATGCACATGGCGGTGCAGTGAAACCGGGAAGAAGAGCACGAGAATGAGGACATTTGGCGTCTGGTAGAAGCTGATGGCTCAACAGCTCGTTTTGTGTGCAAAGTTTTGTGTCTGGTAATGAGAAAATCATGCTAATCAGGCCTGTTGTGTCAATACCGTGTAATGTTTATTTTAAAGCAACCGCAGAGGGGTGCACACATTCCCGAAGGTCTTCACAAGGAGGCAAAGTGTCCGTCCGCCCAGTTTGACCTCTGAGGGCCCTTTCCCTCCATTGTGTGTGTGCGTGTGTCTGGGCACGGGGTGGGCCAGGGGGTCAAGGCGCCCTTGGCAAGGAACAGCCCTCAGGAGTGAAGGCACTCCAGGGATCAAGCCAGGCAGGCTTCTGGCTGGAGTCCCCCTTCTTGAGCGCATGCACTCTGCCCTCCCTGAAGGGAGCGGCCGGTATGACTCCACACCATCCCAGAGCCTCAAGGAAGTTTTCTCTCTTGGGAGCCAGCCCTGCAGGTTTGGCCCTGGCAGACAAGTCTGAGCTGGATGAATGAGCAGAAAGTGCCAGATTCCGCTCTGCATGCAGAGATCCTGAGCTTTTTGTAGAATAACCTGTCCAGCCCAACCTACCAGCCCCCACTCCCCACCACTGCCTCAGCCCCAGCAAACTGGCCCGATAGCACCGCCCATCTCAGAATTGAGCTCATGTTCTTTGACTGGATTTTTGAAATTCCTTAATTGGAGCAGTCTAGAGAGGGAGCCTCTTCTGATGTCCATTTCTGGCAGTGATTCTGCTAGCCCCCAATATTCACCAGCCCTCACAGTCCCTTAATCGTGAAGCCTGACTGATTGAGGGACATTTGGTAGCTCATACCCCTATCTGGGCCTCAGATTCTTTATGTGCAAAAGGAAGCGTTTGGATTCAGTGAGCCCCTAGTTTTGGTTCTGAATTCCTTATCAGTAGGATAAAAAAGGCAATGTCTACTATCAAAGCTATCCAAAGAATCACCTCTCCCACCTAAAAGACACTGAACTCACTAGATGCCAAGAAGGCTGCCTTGTATTCTATCCAGATGTCCCAAGAGGGGAAGCCCACATCTGAGCGAAGTCTCCAGACCTGGTAACCTCATCAGAATGGACCCAAGCTACACCGGGGTCCCTCTAGCAGCACCCACGCCTCCCACCCAGCCCCAGAGAGCAAGGATGAGGAAGCACCAGCATTCCTATGACAGGATCCCCCTACTCTGAGCGGTGCTGCAAGAGGCCTGAGAACCTGTGTAGCCTCCTTCCGCTCTTTACCAGAGAGAGGAAGCTGAGCCCAAAGAGTTCCCACGACTTACTCAAGGTCTCACCGGTCATAGGTTTGAGGCTGAGCCCATAGGCCACATTCTCTGCTGCTGGCCCAGCGCCAGAAAGAAGAGGAAGGGAGTTTTCATCCGGAAAGCACTTCCATTTTTATCCACCTTAGGGAATTCACTCTCCATTTGGCCAGGGTGGACAGCCTGTGATTTCCATGAATGATTTAGGGCTAGCAGATTTCATCCCTAGAGCTTTGCTACTCGGGTCTCTGCCTTTCCGGTCAACATAAATCACCACGGTGTGCTCGTCCAGACACCCCAAACGGTGCACGATCAGCTTTGCCATCCCTGGTGAGAGGGGAGGATGGAACCTCCGTGCCCGTGCAAAAGTCATCATTGGGATTTAAGTCAGCCCTGGTGAAAATAATCCAGGGAATTGGGGAACTATAGAAAGGTCAAAGGTTTGCAGGTTTAGGGTTTCGTGGGAACATATGCATGTTTGGACCAGACCCAAGTGTCTGGTTGACCTGTTTGACAGGTAACAATTAGAGAGCGGGAGCTTGCCGGGCTGGAATGTGGCCGCAGAGGCTGGCAGGAGGATCCGGTTTACCTGCTCGGCAGGTGGGGCCTGCCCGGTCGGACAGGCATGTGCACGCACAGCATTCCAGAGAATCGGTTTTCTTTTAAAGACACAGCGGTGACTGCGGGGCACAAAAGGGTTGGGCTGAGCCCTGGCTGGAAGCAAGCCGTTAGCTATTTGCAAGGTAAAGAGGCAAAATAAATAGTTCCCTCCAGACAGCTCAAGGAAGAAACTGTAAAGACATTCGGGACCTTTTTTTTTTTTTTTTAAATGTCTAAAGTGAATATGCGCTTCTTGTCTCATAGACCTGAGAAACCCTGAACTAGTACAAAATGCCAAAGATAATAGAAGTGAAAAGTCATTCCCTCCTCCCCTGACTACCCCCCACCCTTTTTTCTTTTTAAAGAGGCTGTAATGGTATTAAGAGCAAAACATAGGCTCCTTGAAGGATGGTGTCTGGCTTGGGACAGTCTAGTAACGTTTGCTACTTTCATTAACATAGCTGTGGAAGAAACCCAGGAGAGTAAAGTTCTGGGTTTTTTCCCCTCAAAAAAACTGGACATAATCTGTATATCTTGAAAGTTACATATACTATTTTGATAAAACATACTTAAAGAAAGTAAGTTTGTGGTTAAAATAATAGGAGATTGGGATAGTATTATATATAAAATATATACAGTGTAATGGGGGGGCCTACCCAGACATAGACCCACATGCATTACATGACTCCCTTTTGATTCCCAGAGGTTTGTGGTATATCACTTTAACTTCCCTGTATCATATCTATCATGGGTGAGAAAGGGGAGAATCCAGCCAAGGAAGACTGAGACCTGAAAGTTGACTACAGTGTTACAGGGAACATGGCTAAAACAAATTCAAAACTCTGAAAATTCCCAAGCAATTCATTTATTTTTATTCTTTTAAAAGGTTTTATTTATTTATTTGACAGAGAGAGGGGGAGAGAGAGCACAAGCAGGGGGGAGAGGGAAAATCAGGCTCCCCACTAAGCAGGGAGCCTGATGCAGGGGCTCTAACCCAGGACCCTGGGATCACGACCTGAGCTGAAGACAGACACTTCATCAACTGAACCACCTAGGTGTCCCCAAGTAATTAATTTTTTTTAAAGATTTTATTTATTCGAGAGAAAGAGAGAGTGAGTGGGAGGCAGAGGGAGAGAGAATCGCAAGCAGACTGCACTGAGCACAGAGCCCACGTGGGGCTCAAATCCTTGACCTCGAGATATGACCTGAGCTGAAATCAAGAGTTGGTTGCCTAACAGACTGAGCCACCGAGGTGCCCCTCCAAGTAATTAATTTTTTTTTAATTTGCCAAGTGAGGAAAGCCTGGGTGGCTCCTGGGCTCAGATCATGATCTCAGGGTCCTGCTCAGCAGGGAATCGGCTTCTCCCTCTCCCTCGGCCCCTCCTCCTGTTCATGCACTCACTCTCTCTTTCTCCCTCTCTCCCTCAAATAAATTAATAAAATCTTAAAAAAAAAATTTACCAGGTTAGATTTCTCTAAAAATCAACAAGAAATGTCCCTTCTTTCACATTGTCTCTTTCATTGCAGAAATTATTTAAGTCACCTCCACATAAATGTTGGGGACCTCCCCTTCCTCTGTGTGCTCCCCAAACTCCCCACCACTGGTTGCACACCACTCATGTCCTGGTAGTGAGATGGGAGGGCAAGGAAGGATTGGCTGCTGGTGATTACACCGAAAGAGCTTTGCCCGTTCAAAGAGTTAATTATAGTGAAGCAAAGGATCTTAAAACTCAATTGGCAGAGACAAACAAACAAACAAAACCTTAGCCAGTCTCATTGTTGATTATTGCTGGTGGTAAAATAGCTGCTACTCTGGCTATTTAACTCTTTAGGTATCTGTGTGATGTGAAGATTCTTGTGTGCGGACCACTGACCAGGACTGCCCAAAAGTTGGTGGTGACAGCAACGGAAAGTCAGAACAGTGAAAACTGCCGGTCCTTGTGCTCTTATTTTGTGACATGTGCTGCTCTAAACGGTCCCCATTTTCTCATTTAAACTCCGCCACGATTCTGAGACAGGTTTTACTACGATGTCCATTTTACAGACAAGATTGAGACCCAGGGGCGTTCCAGAATTTGTCTAAGATCACGCTGTTGCTAGGTGCAGAGTGAAGATCCGAACTCAGGCAGTTCATCCATTCATTCCGTTTTGAACTCCTGTTCTGAAACAGGCACCGTGCTGGGGATCCGCAAGACCGTGGTGAAGTCTTAGAGTTGGTCCTTCGTGGATGTATTAGAAGTCACAGAATCTAGTTACTGTTTCTGACTACAACACCCATTCTCTTGACTGTGCTCTACACGGACCCTTGCGGGTGCACACAATTTAAAGGCTGCAATTGTGTCTGTCTCCACCGATCACCATATCAGAAACCACTAATGCCCCCCACCCTCCCTGGTGCCCCACCCACCCCACCGCCCCGCCCCCGCTGCCGTTCCTAGCCAGGCCGAGACACCCTCAGTGGCAGCGTGATCATGCGGCAAGGGACTATGGCCACTTTCTAGGGCATATGCTACGTGTCTACTCCAGGCCTGCTTTGTTCTATCTGCCCAATGTGGCATCATTAAATCCAAGTTTGAAAGCCCCTTCAATCACTAAGTATTTTATCAATAGCATGTCAGTTTTTACTTCTCGATAATTAGAACCTGACAGAATGACTGCTTCCGGTGAGTCCTGAAAACAAAACAAAACAAAAAGCAAAATTAGCCTGCAGTTTATCCAAAGGAAAGGACCATGTAAAGTAGTTTCTTTACCCTGCAGCACTGCGCCTTTTCCCACAAGGTCACTTTTATTTCCCCGCTGGTATTTTCTTCTGATAGTGTCTATAAACTCTGAACTCTGTGCCCTTAGACCAGTCTGTCTTTCGTGTGCCTTTGGGCAAGCTCTGAAGGACAGACGTGGTTTCTCGGGCAATGACCCCTCTCAGTGGCCATGGAAAGGCTGAATGGCCACTTACTTGGGGTAGAGTAATAATAATAAATGGTAATGATAGTAAGTATGTGGAAGGCCTACTATGGGCTAGGCACACTATACCAAATGCTCTACATACATCATCTCCTTGAATAATTACAGTGGCCATGGGTTTGTATTAGGATTACAGGTACCAGGGAAGAAAGCCTGCTTACAAAGCATACATAACTCATGGGAGGTCATACAGCTAACAAAAGGTAAGGCTAATATCCAGAACTAGGCCCAGTAGGCACTAGTGGGTGCTCTGCATCAACCAGAATGGAGAAGCAAATGACCATTTGGTCTTCAAGATTTTGTGATTCTGAGATGCTCCTTCTCTACTCTGCTTTGAACAACACATACCAGCAGTGTTAACCTTGAGTTCCTCTGGAACTCATGCTTTAAGTGGGAGAAGAAAAAATCTGCAGCAGGTTTTAAGGAGACCCAAAAGTGAGAAAGCTCCTCAAATTATGTCATGTAAGGAAGAGTTTATGAGACCAGAAATATTTATGGCCAGGTTTGAGGACACCAGGACTGGGGTGTTGGGACAGTGCAGGGAGGAGGGCATGCTAATGGCCTTCAAATAACTGAAGGGCTGCCAGATGCAAGGAAGAATAGGCTGGTGTTGAATGGCTCCAAGTTGGAAACCCGGGACCAATGAGAAGTTGGAGGGAAACAGGTGTTGACCCTATATAAAGGCAAGTTTGTTGTTCCGTAGACTAGAAAGTGGTAGAAAGAGTGGTTGAATGCCGGTTCCATTGCTGTGGTAAGCATTTGTTGTTTTGCTTTCCCGAGTCCATTCTTCTTTATTCTAAAAACGATGGTCTTATTTCTTTTGCGGAAATGACATTTCCCTGACAGCAGTCTTGGGACAATCAATCAGTTTTTAATATTCACCCTTGGCCCAGCGTTGAGCATGAGACTCACGTTGGCCCAGTCAGATTCTTTTCCCCAGGACTCTATCTATGAGGGTGGGAAATAGCCAGAGCCGGTTCTTTGCTGAGCAGTGCCCTGACCAATGAGAATACCAGAATACTAGATACATTTTACATAACAAGCCTCTCCTTCAAGTTATATTTTCCCACTATTTGCTTCCGGTCTTTAAAGAAAATAATCATATAATGAGCACTGTGCCTTATATACAACTGATGAATCACTAAACTCTACCTCTCAAGCTAATAATACCCTATATGTTAATTAATTATTTTTAAAGAAAGAAAAGAGTTAAGTTGAGCCCCTCTTCCACTCCCCAAAATAAAGAGAATCATCAAGGCTTGTATCTCCAACCTAAATTCCTTCTGACATGGTTTGCCTGAAGAATAGAATAGTTACCATTCCTGTTCCTTATTCTTCAGCATTCTCTCAATTACGTGTGCTACTCAGGTCTTCCTAATAACCTTTATTTTTGCTTAAGTTAGTAGGAGTTTTCTTAATATGAGCAAGAAGTTCTAACTGACACAACCATTGACCAGATGTGTGGTTGTGATTGGGGGAAACGATTTGACCTCTCTGAACCCTGGTGCCCTCATTTGAAAATGATCCCAGTGGTTTTTAGAATATAACAAGAGTTAACATCTCTAAAGGGAAAGGCATATAGTGAGTACTCAATAAATGCTGGTTCTTTATTCTTTCTCCTTTAAAACATAAATTTTCTGTTGGCAGAAAAAATAAGATGTGTATAGAGTAGCATCACCACAGTGACAGCACAGTAAATAGTACAGTAAATGGTAGCTATGGAAGTGATTTACTTATAACTTTTTGTCACTGGAGGTATTTGAGTCTGGACTGGAAAATGATTGACCAGAGATTTACATAGGTGATTGAACCATGAGACGAGTGATTGGGCATGATAGCATCGTTTCATTCTTTTAAATTTTATTTTTCAATTAATTAGTTATTAATTAGTTAATTAATTTGAGAGGGAGAAAGAGAGCAAGAATGAGTAGGAGGGAGAGGCAGAGGGAGAGGGAGAAGCAGACTCCCTGTTGAGCAGATACTCTGATGTTAGGGGCTTGGGCTTGATACCAGGACCCCAGGATCATGACCTGAGCTCAAGGTAGCCACTTAACTGACTGAGCCACTCAGGCACCCCACATCATTTCTTTCTTACACTGAGGGTCTGTGATTCTACACTAGAGAGATTGAGCATTGGATGTGCAGGAGATGTGCTCTTCTAAAGCAAAATGGCAGAGGCAAGTGTCTTGGGATGAGGATGGAACATGGTTGGGTATATCTCATTGGCCGGTGTCCAAGCCAACATTGAGGAGAGGTCACTAACCAACCTGCTCTTGGAGAGAGCTCTGATGGTCACCCATTAGCGTCCTATAGATTAACTCATTCAGTGCTTCCACCAGTTTTGTCTTGTTTTCTTTTTTTAAGACTTATTTATTTGAAAGGGGGGAGTGGCAGAGGGAGAGATAGAGAATCTCAAGCAGATTCCCCACTAAGCATGGAGCCCAACAGAGGGCTTGATCTCACAATCCTGAGATTATGACCTGAGCTGAAATCAAGAGTCTGATGCTTAACCAACTCGGCCATGGATAAAAGTCCCAGATGCCCCACCACCAATTTTGTCTTAATCAGGAACACAGACTCAGTTATGTTGTTCCAGAAATAATGGAGTTTATTGAAAGAACACATAGGCATGGAAGTCCTGAAGGAGCCAAGGAACCCAGCCTCGGGAAAGGCAGGAATCAAGGTAGCTCTGTGAGATGTTCTTTTCGCATTTCCAACTCTCCTTGTCACAACAAAGTCTCTCTCTGTATATTGTCTCCTTTAACTTCTTCCTTGACAGCTGACTACTTCTGGTTATTTGCCTACCTATAGCCCCAAATAACCATTTGGTCCCCACATCTGCGTGGTCATCCACGGATCAACTTCCATCTGAGTGTCTTTACCTAAATCCCGAGAGAAGGATTTGACTGACAGTTGAGTCAGGTGATGTCAAGGTTAGCCATGGGCCATCCTGGAGGCCAATGTTCTCACCAGGTACAATCAGCTGAGTCTGGAGAGATAGACTACACGTGAGCCTCACACAGCAGGAGATGTGGACCACTCAGGAAGCATTAGCAATATCCACTAAGAGGTACCTTACCTCTGATGATACCATAGTATAAGATGCATTCTTGTATATTAAACGTCTCCTTTAAGGTATATTTTTCTACCATTTTCATCCAGTTTTTATTTTTTATTTTTTCAAAGATTTTATTTATTTATTTGAGAGAGAATGAGTGAGAGAGAGCATGAGAGAGGAGAAGGTCAGGGGGAGAAGCAGACTCCACATGGAGCTGGGAGCCCGATGAGGGACTCGATCCTGGAAGTTCGGGATCATGACCTGAGCCGAAGGCTGTCGCTCAACCAACTGAGCCACCCAGGCGCCCCTAATCCAGGTTTTAAAGAAAATTTCCAACCAAATTTCTTATGATGTGGTTTTCCCTTGCAGAAGATCTCCTGTGAGAATATGGACATTTCCCTTCAGTGGTGAATATAAGAATGGCGACTGGGGCTTCAGATGTGTCGCATAAAATTCGAACAGGGAACTAATGTGGAAGTATTTCAACCAAAAGGCTTTGGTTTCCAGTTGGAGGGCAGGTAGGAAGGAGGACTTCATGCCATGGGAGTGGGGAGAAGATGACAGTAATAAGGGAATTGAGTGAGAGAGCTGGGGAGGAGCGAGAGGCAAGCCAGCCAAGACCACAAACCAGACAAGAACTGCTGCTTTCCCTGTGTGTCCCAGAACACCGACAGTGAAACCGGGAAAAGAGTACAGAGTCAGGTAGAATGAGAGGGCGGGGCAGGGTGAGGGCTCAGCCCCCCTGACCGTGTGGAGTACCAGCGATGTACCAGACATGTAAGCTGTCTCCAGCCTCGGAGCTGTGCTCATCTCGCGAGACTCTAATCATCGGCTTGTATACACTTTAAACACTTGTAAGGTCTTAGCTGTGATGGTCTCGCGGCCTCGGATGGAAAGGAGTTTCAGAGGTAAGAAAGAGGATCCAGGTAAATGTCTTAAACCATACTTAACACAAAGGAGAGTACGACATTCTGAAAGGATCCTTGGACATAATGTTCCCTGAGAAGTTTTGAAAGCCAGCCCAGGGATTGCCCTACAATGTTGTAGAGCAACATTTGTTGTAGTTCTGCATGCCGTTCAGATGCTTGTGAGATCCGACCACAGGGCTGGACCCACATCTTGCCAATTGTTTAGGGATTCTTCTTTGACATTGTGTCTCTAAGAAAACATTACCACAAGTCTCTGTAGGAATGGGAGGTTTGACGGATTACCCATGTGCTCCTGGGGACTGGGCTTAAGAAGAAGATTCTGGGTCTAGAATTTGGGGCCCACCCACTTCAAATTTGAGGCTTAATGCTTGATCTTCCTCTTGGCGGGGGTGGGTGGTGGGTGATAAAGCCTCTGCTCATTGATTCCAAATGTTCCAGACACAACTCTTCAAGGTGGGAATTCTGTGAACAACAAAACATCCCCAGAAAAACTCTGCAGAAAGCTTTACCTTAACTCATTACTCAGCTTTGTGATTTTCGAGGACTTAACAAGACATTTTGAATAAAGAAAGGGATTACTTAAAGGCTTAGGATCTCTGGGACCAGCTTTAATTGGGCAATGAGAAACCTAAGTTGCCCTTTGAGGTTATTACTCTCCCTATAAAAACAAAGTGTATTTTTTCACAGTAAACATGTCAGAACGGCAGCCGTGTAGACAAGTGTAGACTGGTTGCTGTCCGATCTGCCAATTTTCAGATAAAAGACCGGGATCTGATAAGTGACAGATCACCATGAGAACGTTTGCAGCAGGATCTTTCTGGTTCATCATTTCAGCGACAAACATGTAAGTGTATCAATAAAAGTTCAATAAAGCTGCTGTTCTCACAATATATTTACAAAGTTCATCTAAGAGAGGAAACGTTCTGTCCAATGGCCACGTTCAACGCATTGTAATCCCACAACCTGTGAACAGAAACGAGCAGTCCTGGTGCTTACTTGGGAGGACAGGGCAAGATCAAATCCCCGAACTAGAAGTAAAATATTTTTGTTGTGGGGCGCCTGGGTGGCTCAGTGGGTTAAGCCGCTGCCTTCGGCTCAGGTCATGATCCCAGAGTCCTGGGATCGAGTCCCGCATCGGGCTCTCTGCTCAGCAGGGAGCCTGCTTCCCTCTCTCTCTCTCTCTCTGCCTGCCTCTCTGTCTACTTGTAATCTCTGTCTGTCAAATAAAAAATAAAAAAAAAAAAATTAAAAAAAAAATATTTTTGTTGTATTTACAGTCAGATACCATCTCTTCTCCACCCACCAGTTAGTATGTTTATGAAAGGGAGGGAATTAGGGGCGCCTGGGTGGCTCAGTTGGTTGAGCGTCTGCCTTCTGCTCAGGTCATGATCCCGAGGTCCTGGGATTGAGCCCCACATCGGGATCCCTGCTCAGTGGAAAGCCTGCTTCTCCCTCTCCCTCTGCCTGCCACTCTTCCTACTCGTGCTCTCTCTATCTCTCTGTCAAATAAATAATTTTTTTTAAAAAGGAGGAAATTATTCTTGTTTATCATTTCCCACATTTCAACAAATTGCACACCATCTCACAACTTTTGTCTTATCATCCTTTCTGTAATGTTATCTGTGGATGTTTTTCTTTTATTTTCTTTCTTTCTTTCTTTTTTTAAAGATTTTATTTATTTATCTGTCAGAGAGAGAAAGAAAGAGTATAAGCAGGGGAGGGGCAGGCAGAGGGAGAAGCAGACTCCCCACTGAGCAGGGAGCCCAAGGTGGGACTCCATCCCAGGACCCTGAGATCATGACCTGAGCTGCAGACAGATGCTTAACTGACTGAGCCACCCAGATGTCCCCGGATTTTTTTCTTTAAACCAATTCACTTAAAAAAAAATCTAAATGAGTATATTTTTAATAAAATTGTTGGGGCACCTGAATGGCTCAGTTGTTAAGCATCTGCCTTCGGACCAGGTCATGATTACAGGATCCTGGGATTGAGCCCCACGTCAGGCTCCCTGCTCGGCGGGAAGCCTGCTTCTCCCTCTCCCACTCCCTCTACTTGTCTTCCCTCTCTTGCTGTGTCTCTCCCTGTCAAATAAATAAATAAAATACTTAAAAAATAAAATTGTTAATCTCTTTGAAGTCAGTTTTATGTGTGGCCTCATAGCTTTTGTGAGCTAATTATTTTTTTGTAGTATCAATTGAAACAAATTTATAGCTATTACAAGAAAAAAGTGTTGGCCCATTTTAAAAGGTAGGTAAAAACATCTCATGTAACCATGAGTGGCATGCAGACCACATGTTAGAAAATACTGCCTGCTCTAAGGAGGCTGCTGGGTGCGAGGGAATCCCGTCGTCTGCCTCATTCTTCCCTGGAAGAGGCCAGTTGTTTCCAATACTCGAATTAACTGGCCGATCAATCTTGGGTAAGTTACTTACCCCCTACAACTTCATTTCCTCCTCTAAGGAAGTTGGACTAAACAGGCTATGAGTTCCTTTCTGTCTCTATTCTGGTTTTTCCGTGATTCTGTTTCGGGGCCCAGCACCGCCGTAGGAGACGCTGTTGAGAGCAGGTGGCTATGAACACAAGTCGGTTTCCTGGCAGCTCTCCAGTGCATGCTTAATCTTCCTGGGAATTTTGCAGAACTTTGCTTTTCTTTTCATTAGCAATGGTTAGGGAATACTTCTCCCAGCCAGTGGATGGGAGAAAAAAACCTCCTTTCTCTAGCTTGGATGATTTGCGTTTGGGTTGGGGGGAAGGCAAGTGGGAAAAGGAATTTGGAAGGTGACTTTGAAGGGTTTCTGATTTAGCCCCTATTATCACCCCCATGACGTGTCTAACACTCCCACTTCTCTGGAATGATCTTGAGGAAAAGGATAGCCTAATTTGATTACTCCACACCTAAGAGCACCGTGATGATAAATAATAAGAACAATAATGCATAATTAGTGCGTTATCAGTCAGTCTAAAAAAGTAACAGCAAGTCAGCTGACCTCACTGTGCTCCTTTCCTCAGTTGAAAAAGACAGAATTCGAAACTGACGATGTGTGAAGCTTCTGGGGGCTCTATAGTTCTTTGAATGTAGGATTTCAGCTTTTATTTTTTATTTGTTTCTTTTAAAGATTTCATTTATTTATTTGAGAGAGAGAGTGTGAGTGGGGAAGGAAGGGAAAGGAGAGGGACAAGCAGACTCTGCTCTGAGCGGGGAGTCAGACCTGGGGCTCCTTCGTAGCACCCGGAGACCAAGACCAAGCCAAAACCAAGAGTCAGCCACTTAACCAGCCACTGAACTGAGCCACCCAGGCACCCCCAGCCTTTTTTTTTTTTTTTAAGCAAAAAATTGTTAAATTTTAAACTTAACAGAATCCCTTTTAAAAATATCTGTTATCAGAAGACAAGAATGAATTACCTTTTAGGATAACCATCTGGAAAACTTTGACAGGTGTCATTTCCTTAAGTTTTCGGAACTATGACGTGGTCTGTGGTACAACTGAATCTAAATGTCGCAAGTCCATGTTCTCTATTATTTCATTCGCTTATTCTGTTCTTCTTTCTTCAGACATGCACTGCACTCCTCTTAGCGTCACTTGGCGGGACATGGAGACTGGCAGTATAATTCTGGAGGCAAAATAACTTGAGATTGAATTTCATTTCCACCACACATTAGCTCTCTGACCTTGGGTAAGTAAGTTAAGGGAATCTCCTTGGTTCCCTTATCTATAAAACTGGGAATGACAAAATATTGATCATAATTATAGGATTACAGAAGATTAAAAGCAAAAGCAGGTGGAAACTCAAGTGTGTGGGATACAGTAAGCACTCAGTAAATGGCAGCTGTTACCATTCTCTACATCACCATGGTTATGGACTGAATTATATCTTCCCCCCCACCCCTGTAATTGGTTATTGAAGTCTCAAACCGCAGTACCTCAAAATACGACTGCTTTTGGAGATAGGACCTTTAAAGAAGTTATTATGGTAAAATGTCACATAGGTGGGTCTTAATCCAATATGACTAGTGTCCTTATAAGAAAGGATTAGGACAGGTGCAGTTGGTGACATGTCCATCTCTTGATTTCAGAGTTGTGAGATCAAGCCCCATGCCAGGTCCTGCACTCAGTGTAGCATTTGACTGAGATTCTCTGCCCCTCCCCCTACCCTGGACCCTGTGTATGCTCTCTCTTTCACTCTCTCTCTCCCTAAAATAAACAAATAAATCTTAAAAAAAAAAAAAAGGAAGAAGAGATTAGGACAGATGTACACTAGGTAAGACCATGTTGAAGGCACAGGGAAAAGATGGTTATCTATAAGCCAAGGGGAAGGAGCACGAAATTAACCACGCCCGTACCTTGTGCTTGGACTTCTAGTCCCCAGAACTCTGAGAAAATAAATTTCTATTGTGTAAACCACCCTGTCTGTGGTATTTCTTACAGCAGCTCTAGCCGACTAACGTGATCATCGCCATCACCACCGTCCCCCTGCGCTGGGAAAAAATGATTACGCCATTAACTCCTTCTCAATGAATTCACAATCTAATAGAGGGAGACGAGCACATAAGCAAACATACTTCATAATGCATCCTGATAAGGAGAAAAATCCAGGACTGTACCCATTAAAGAGTGCAGACAAGTGCTTCTCAGTATGGAGGGGGAGAGGGTAATAATTAAGGAGAAGAAGCAACGGAGAAAAAGGAAAGGGTTATAACGGGCTGTAGGCTTGAAAAGATCAAGGAAGGCGCCTTAGTAAATGAGGGGCCACAGCACACGCAGCGGAATTCTTGTGGAACAAGGACCTTCTTCAGGATTTGTTATTTGGGGATCATTTGTTCTCAAACGTGGGATCCCACTTGTTTGTAGTGGATATAAAGTAGGTCCTGACCAAAACAAAGTGAGACATCATTCATCAGCTGGCTAAGCTGGTACCTGAACGTTCAGTTCTGTGGTCCAGATGAGTTAAGGATTAGTCCAAAAAGAGGCGCCTGGGTAGCTCAGTCATCAGACATCTGCCTTCAGCTCGGGTTGTGACCCCAGGGTCCTGGGATCGAGCCCCGCACTCAGCAGGAAGTCTGCTGCTTCTTCTCCCACTCTCCCTGCTTGTGTTCCCTCTCTTGCTGTGTCTCTCCGTCAAATAAACAAATAAAGGGCTCCTGGGTGGCTCAGTGGGTTAGAGCCTCTGCCTTCAGCTCAGGTCATGATCCCAGGGTCCTGGGATCGAGCCCCGCATTGGGCTCTCTGCTTGGCAGGGAGCGTGCTTCCTCCAATAAAATCTTTAAAAACAAACAAACAAACAAACAAACAACAACAAAAACAAATAAAATCTTTAAAAAAAAGAAAAAAAGGATAGCCCCCAAAAATATATTTCATTTTGGTCCACCAGAAGCACTCGGCATGCCAAGCGTTTTTTGTTTTGAAGCTAAGGTAACAAGACACCGCAGCTTTAGCTCAGAATGGTTAAGAGGACAGTGAGAAGGAGCCGTGGTGAGAGGAGGTGGTTCAAATGTAATCCATTTGTTCTGGGGTCTACATACCTAGAGATTCAGAATCTATAAAAATATGATTACAAATGACTTCACAGAAAGCCCCCATCCTAGGTTCAAATAAATTCTACCATTAAATGAATCAGAATAAGCAAGGTGGGGGAGGTAATATTATTCTTTACCTGTTCCATGGATTGTTGAGGATGAATGAGCTAATGTCTGTAAAGCTCTCCGGCAATGCAGAAGAAAAGAACCAGAGAACTATTATCCCCTCCCCCACCCCCTGCAAAGCTAAAGGACCAAATACAAACCAGTCTGTCTCCCTCTTTATCTTTTTTAAAATAACAAAAAGTGATTAAGGGACATTTTGTTAAAAGACGCACACACAAAATTTCCCATTCTATTGTTTCAAAGTTTCTTCATCTTTATTCTGATTCATCCTTTGGTTGTAATCACACACATATTTTAAATAGTACATATCTTGCATTAGCTTTCTTATATTTACTTAACTTATCATTATTTGTTCATGTTGCTACACAACCTTTAAAGTATTATGTGGATGTGTAACTTATATACCATAAAATCCACACATTTTAGTGTATATTTCTAGGACTTTTAATACATTTAAAAGTTAAATAATTTTTAATAAATTTATACCCTTGTGCAACCATCGCTAAAATCCAGTTTTAGATCAATTCCACTACTCTCCAAATTCCCTTGTGCCTGTTTGCAGCTCCTGCTTTCATCCCCTGCCCTGGTAAACCACTGATCTTCTGTGTTAGAGATCTGTATTTCCTAGAAATTTTATATAAATTTGTGTCTGGGTTATTTTCCTTAGTAAATGTTTTGGAGCTCCATCCACATTGTGGTAGGTGTCAGTAGTCTGCTCCTGAATAATATCCTATTGTACGGATATTTCATTTATCCACTCAACCAGTTGATGGACCTTTGGACTGGTCCCAATTTGGGGCTGTTATGAACACAGCTGCTGCGAACCTATGTCTTTGTGTGGACACAACGTTTTCATTTTTCTTGGCCAGATAAGTAGGAGTGGAATCGCTGAGTCACATGGTAGCTCTGTTTAACTTTTTAAAGAAGCAACCAAACTGTTGCAAAGTAGCTGCACCATTTTACATTCCCACTAGCCGTGTATGAAAGTTCCAATTTCTCCACATCTTCACCAACACTTAGTATTCTCTCTCTCTCTCTCTCTCCCCTTTATGTTTTTTTAAAGTAGGCTCCATGCCCACTGTGGGGCTTGAACTCACAACCCTGAGACCAAAGGTCACGTGCTGTACCACTGAGCCAGCAACAGGCTCCTATTGTCTCTCTTTTTGATTGTAGCTTTGAAGGAAGTGGTATTTCATTGGTTTCAATTTGCATAGTAGCTAATGATGTGGAACTTTTCTTCATGTATATATTAGCCTTTTATATGTCTTCTTTGGTGAAATGACTTCAAATCTTCTGCCTGTTTATAAAGAAGGTTGTTTGTCTTCTTGTTCCTGAGTTAAAAGTGATTTTTAAAAAATATATTCTGGAGGGGCACCTGGGTGCCTCAGTGGGTTAAAGCCTTTGCCTTCAGCTCAGGTCATGATCTTAGGGTCCTGGAATCGAGCCCCGCATCAGGCTCTCTGCTCAGCAGGGAGCCTGCTTCCCTTCCTCCCTCTCTGCCTGCCTTTCTGGCTACTTGTGATCTCTGTCTGTCAAATAAATAAATAAAATCTTCATATATATATATATATTTTCTGGAATTATGTCCTTTGTTAGATATGTGATTTGCAAGTATTTTCTCCCCATCTGGCTTTTCTTTTCATTTTCTTAGCGGTATTTTTTTGAAAAGAAACATTTTTTCATTCTGATGGAGTCTAACATCAAGGTTTTTATTTTTTATTTATTTATTTTTTTCCCTTTTACAGATTATGTTTTTGGTATCATACTTCAGAACTCTTTGCCTAATCCAGGGTCACAAAGATTTTCTCCTCTGTTGTAACCCAAAGTTTTGCAGTTTCAGTTCTTATATTTAGGCCTGTGATCAATTTTGATTTAATTTTTGTGTCTGGTATAATGTGAGGCCTAAGTGTTTTGGTGTTTGCATGTACCTATCCAGTTGTCCCACCACCATTTGTTGGTGGCAAGACTATCTCTGTTGAATTGCCTCTACATTTTTGTCAAAAATCAGTCGACCATAAATATAATAGTGTATTTTCGGACAATATTGATTCATTCATGTCCTGATGCCAATACCATGCTGTCTTGATTTCTGTAGCCTTGGAGTAAGTCTTGAAATAAGGTTGTGTAAATTCTCCAACTTCGTTCTTTTTCAAAATTCTTTTGGCTATTCTTTTTTATTATTAACTATTTTTATTAACATATAATATATTATTTGCCCCAGGGATACAGGTCTGTGAATTGTCAGGCTTACACACTTCACAGCACTCACCATAGCACATACCCTCCCCAATGTCCATAACCCAATCTTTTGGCTATTCTTCGTGAAACTTTTTAATGGTTACAGAATGGTTCATAAAATGGATGTTTCATAATAAGTACTTCATCATTTAACTGTTCCAGGCTTTTTTCTATTGTTATTAACTTTGCAGAGAATACCTTTATGTTTGTACCTCATTTCCTCTTGATTGTATAGTTGTGGGGTTTTTTATTTTTTAAAGATTTTATTTATTTATTTATTTATCTATCTATCTATCTATTATTTGAGAGAGCACATGTACTCACATGCCCAAGGAATGGGGGAGGATCAGAAAAAGAGCAAGAGAGAATCTCAAGCAGACTCTGCTCTGAGCATGAAGCCTAACTCAGGGCTTGATCTCATGACCCTGCGATCCACCTGAGCCAAAACCAAGAGCAGATTGATTGACGAGCCCCCGGGCACCCCTTGTTGTACAGTTTCTTAAGGAAAAGTTTTGGGAGGGGAAATTGCGGGATCAAGGGCTACGAATATGTGTTATTTCCCCCCCCCCCCCCCCCCCCCCCCCCCCGTTTGGTATAAAAGTGACAGCCTTGACAGGTAGGGCAGTGGATTTTCACACGGAAGCGCTAACAGTTTTCAAGCACTTGTGAGGCACAGGCATTGCACTAAATGCTCTATACCTATCATTTCACTGAATCTTCACAACTATTCGTTAAGTAGATGTGATTATTCCCACTTGACAGGAAGGGGAGATAAGTTTTGACCCAGTTTGAGCAGCAGTTCGATGGGAGAGCCAGGACTGCTGCTCAGAAAGTCTCCTTGACTGAAGTCCTGAGGTATTCTGTTCACTCTCTTCAGTCGTTTCCGGTCGTTCTCTGGGAGGATTGCTTGCAGGGGAGCCCTTCCCTCCTGTTTCCCTGCTCTTCCCCAGCTATGCTCATCTTCCCCGAGAGGTCTTATCAACATCTTCATCATAGGTCACAAGAGCTGCCTTGTGACTTGAGGTGGCCCATTTTGTAACCAGGTCAAAGCTATGAGGGGCTTCAGAAGACTGCCAAGAAATTCAAGTTCAATCACTAAAGGAGAAAATGATTCTGATTCATGTCTCTTAGGCTTCTTTGGTTTCTCATAAGTACCACCGAATGAAGGGACAGCTTCCTAATTTTGTTTTATGCTGTATTTTGAATGTGAAGTTTTATCGACGGTCTTCCCAAAAGGCTCAGTGCCGGGCATTTGCACTTGCCATAGACATTCTTAATCACCATCCTTTTCCACCCTCCTGTCCTAACCAAGAGCTCTGAAGCCTTTTAAACTGAGGACACAGCATCTCCCGCTCTCTTGGCCCGCAGTGTGGGCTGAGAGGAAGACCTAGGGGCCGGTGACAGAGCGCACAACGGTACAGCTGTCCTGCAGAACAAAGGGAGTGTCTGGGCTGTGGCCGAGATCCTAGCACCACCGCTCTTCTCGCTCAGAGGCCGGGCCTTGAACAAAGCCACTGGGGCCCTGCCCGGGAGCCTGCCACTCCGAGTAATGGACACTCCGCTCTGCTGAGCACGGGTGGCGCACCCCAGGGGAATCTGGGTGTCTGCTTTGTCCAGGCGGGAATTGGGGCTGCCTGGCCCCGTCTTGGGCCAATCTCAGTCAAAAGCTGGCATTGATGAGGGTGGCGGGTCCTGTTTCATTCCAAGGCTGTGCCCTGGAACAGCACGAGGCTGAAAGTCGCTCTTCCTTCCCTGGGGAGATGCTGAGAATGCACAAAGCTAAAGCCTCATGCCCCCCTTTCCAACCACCTGCAAGCAAAACTAACCCTACACTCCGGGCTATTGTTCAAATGTTTCCTCTGCCCAGCATGACCTTTCCACCTCCCTACTGGCCATTCTTCCAAGGGCTGCCCAAATCCCATCTACACCACTGATTCTACACGAATGCCAACTGCATGCTAGGCCTGTGGCCCAATCTAGGAAATTGTCCTACGTCTCCCTGGGACGAATCATCTCTCCCTTCCCAGTACTCTCTTACTTTAGCCCTTGTCTCCATCTCTGGTTTTCATATGGCCAGGCTGTCATTCTACTCTGCCCTCGGAGCCCGACCTCTGGAGCTTCTCCTTCCCTCTGATTCTGAGCTTCCGTCTTCTAGTCTCTGGCTCAGCAAGCTGATTCTGATCTCCTAGTTCTTAGTGAACCACAAGATTCTTTTGTTGTTGTTTTTCTCATCATGTCCCCTATAACCAGTGCTTCTTGGCATACACTTTGGGAAGCGCTGCTCTACTTGGAAGCCCAGCCAGAGATCTGACTCAGATTTTGATTGCTCCCTTGACCCATGGCTTGATTTGGGCCTTATTACCCCAGGGCAAACCTAAGCTATGACCCTCCATCACACCTTTGCAGCAAGAACTGCCTTCCTTCCTTAAGTATATAATTTAGCTGTAAGTGGCTCTTGCTATAGATAAAATTACCTGATAGCGGAGGAGTGGTACTTGTAACGGTTACTTGGGGTTGGTATGGGGAACAGAATCCTCTGACTTTCTGGGAAACATGCTACTTTCAGAGGGTATTGAGAGGGACGATTGAGGTTCAGTTCAGCTGGTGCCCTAAAACACTGGAAGGAAAACATTGGGACTGCAATGTCATCACTTAACTGGCTCTTTGTCCAGTGCTACCTGCGGATGATGAGAAATCTTGATCCCCTAATACTTTCTTATTAGTTTTAGTTGGTCTGTGTGCAGCTTCTGGGAGTCCTACATGTGTGCTTAGCCCCGTCTGCGATGGGCCATACAAAGAAACAGCAGAGATGGCCTGCCCAGAAATACACTGTTCTGGGACTTTTGGCTCAACTTGTGCAATGCTCCCTGAACTTCCCACTCTACACTCATTCGCAGGAAGCTGGTTCCCTGCAGTCATGCTCTTTGAACTTGATTTTGTACCCTGGGCCCAGCTGACTGGACCACAGGTATCCACTTACCCACAGAGAACCAGTCGGAGTCTACTCAGTGAATGTCAGGGAGGGGTGGGAAGAAGGAAAGGAGAGAGACAGACAGTGGAGGCTGGGGGGAAATGAAAGCTTCTGCCTTTAACCCTAAAATTTCAGAGCAACCAGGAGGCCAAGAGAGACAGGAAGAAAGTCCACCTGTGCCCTGGGCAATGGCAGTGCCCAGGCAGCAATGCCCACTCTCCAAGGCAGAAGCTCTGGTCCACAGTGGAGGCTCCAGAGCTCCTGTGGGAGCTGAGAGCTGGAACATGGTAGGAAGGCAGTTGCTAAGGGAGGGTTTTTTTTTTTTTTTTTTCTCCTGGGTGCTGTATTTGCATAGTATACCCATTGTTTTCAGCTGGGTTGTTTGTTTTGGGATAGCTTGAGTAAGAGGAGCTTACTTCTCCCAACTACCTCTTGGCACTGCTCACGGTTGTATCAATGAGCGATTGCCACATACTGTTGTGTAACAAACCACCCCAAACCTCATGGCTTCCAACTGCAGGCCTTTCTTCTCACGCTCCCAAGTCTGCGTGTCTCCCAAGTCTGCGTGGCTCAGTGGTGACGGCACTGAGCTCCAGCTCCTGCTGGACTGGGCTTCTCCTGTGGATTGGGTTTAACCGTCTGTGTGTTCTCTCTGGGGTCCAAGCCAAAGGAGCAGCGGCTGTAAGGGCAGGCTCTTTCCATGGCCTGACTGAGGAGCAGAAGGGCAATCCCAGCCGTCTGGGATCCAACTATTAGTAGCCCACTGACCGAACCAAGTCACAGTTGATCCTGAAGTCAAGGGAGAGGGAACCGTACTCTTAACCATGGAGGTGGAAGGGAAGACAGGAATATTCTTTTTTTTTTTTTTTTTAAACATTTGTTTATTTACTTTAGAGGGGAAGAGGGAGAGGGAAAGAGAGTCTTAAGCAGACTTAAGACTTAAGCAGACTTAAGCAGACTCCTTGCTGAGTGCAGAGCCTGATATGGGGCTCGATCTCACGACCCTGAAATCAGGATCAGAGCGGAAAACAAGAATCTGATGCTCCACCCACGCGCCACCCAGGCGCCCCAAGGTATGAATATTCTTAAACAATTAGCCATCTACTACCCTCATGTTCATGAACATTCCTCCAACTCGCATACTTGCCTGAGAGCAGCATGAGAGGTAGAAGGTCTCTTCTAGACAGTCGCCTGTTAGTGCCCAGGTTGTGCGAACTGATTCTTGCTGGGGGACTTATCCCCTACCGAATGGCCTCCCCAAGATGGCAGTTTGAACAGAAGACTCCCGAAGTTCTGACACCGCTGTCCCCACAAAGCAATGATGCCAACTGGTAGTTTTATAGTTCGGATTTGTTTGCAGTCTGTGCCCTCTTGTCCAGATGATAAGCTTTTACAAAGGCAAGAGCCTGTGTCTGTTTTATTCACCTCTAGTGGCCCCGGCGTCCATCACAAAACAGTCACTCAAAAAATATTTGTTGAAGAGTTAAGTGAATAAGCCCTCAGCAATAGGTTTTACTGTATTGGAGCCCAGGTCTTCAGTATTTCCCCAAATGCTGGCTGCATCCCTCATTTTAATTTCTCCAAAAACCTCCTCCCTCCCCTGCTCTTTTACCGAGTGAGCCAAGGTGGCTGGCTTGCATGCTGAGTGGTGACCCAGCTTCTCCATCGCTGCCTGGGGTCCCCCCCACTCCTGCGGTGACCTCTGTGAGGAGGTTATCTGCCTGGACAGGTCACCTCTGCCCTGATCCGGGTGCCCTCTGTGGGTCTCCTGGCCCAATGACAATCAAGGTGTCCTAATAGGCTGAGCATTGCTTTCTTGGCTAAGAGCTGTCAGGATGTAAACACGCTGGGTTCCATTGATTTTCTTCTCTCTGTCCATCTCCTCTTTCCTCTAGTGCAGTAGGATAATCTGATGGTGGAGGATTTGGGGAAAGGATTCCTTCCTGGTGACCGTTAATATCAAGCCCTAATAAGCCCAAGGCACAGCTCTGTCTAGATTCAGGGCTTGACCAACAGGACCTGAGGCAAATAGCAAATGTGAAATCAGAGTATAGGCTGGGATTTTCCAAGGGCTTTAGAGAGACGTATTTGGGCTCCAACCTAATCTCTACCACTTTACTGAGCATGCGACGAGGACAAGTTTGGAAGGTTCTCAGTTCCCTCATTTGTAAGGGCTAAATGGTGCTGCCCCGAAGTGCATGTGGCAAGATTCAGGGAGAAAGCTTATTCCAGGTGCCCAGCACAGTGCTCGTCCAACACTGAGTGCTCCCAACAACCTGTCCTTCCTCATTCCCACCCCAAATGCTTATGAACTTGTTTATTTTTTGCCTCTAAGTTTTGCAGGAAAGGCAGGTTAGAATAAATACTGCATCAACCTTGAAGAAACCAGGTTAACATATAGAGAGTCTGAATTTGGGAGGACAGAACAATCCCCATTTTTTTTTTTCTAACCTGCTCAAATTATGTGTCTGATAAAACCTATGGTGTATAAACTTAATTATTTAGAATATTTTATCACCTTTGGGAAGACTTCTGTGTATATTCAAGCTCTCAAATTCATAATAAGCAAAACTAGGAAACACTGAAGTTGCTACAGGATGTTGGGTATATCATAGATATATCAATGAAGATTTTGAGTATCTGAAACAAGGATAGTAGAGTACACCCCAAAGTCCCAACATATCACCTATGATACCATATTACCATGTTGTATTTCCAGATGAAATGGGGGAGCAGGTGTTTCCCACACTGATGTGTTGTGGAATGTTCTATAAAGTTTAGCTTGCCGGCTTCAGAGGATATCACTCGGTAGTGATCCCTCCCTCTCCCCTACCTGGCAGGGTCCTAGGACATGATCTCAAGTTCAGCTCCAGCCCTGACCCCTCCCAGGAACTTCCAGCCTATGATGAGCCTGTCTGCTGTGCCTCCCCACTTGGATGTCCCCTAAACCCTTAACATCCAACACCTCCGAAGTTACCATCTCCCCCAGTCCTGCCTGTCTTCCTACTATTCTTCTCCATTTTTAGCTGTGGGCTTCATCATAGACCCAGCCACACAGGCCAGGAACCATGAGCCACCCACTCTGTCCCTCCTTTCCTGCATTCAACCAATCTCCAAGATTGTCCATGGTCAGCAAGCCAGCGTGGTCATCAGCTGGGCCAGGCAGGACTTCAGACGCCAGGAACCCAGAGACGAACAAGGTAGGCCCTTCAGCTCTTAGAGCTGTACCTCCCACACATTTCTTACCTTTGCTCCTGTCCATCCCGCCCTTACCACCTCTCCCTTGGCTGAGACCTCCTGACCCGTTGTCATTCCAGATCGCTCTGTGTCACTCCCTTGCTAAACTCCTCCCGATTCCCCTGGACCCCAGTTCCCAAACATCTGGGTTCTATAGGGCACTTGAGGAGGAACTAAGGTGAAGCAAAATAAGATAAATAGTAAAATAGAATAATAGTGGAGACCCAGGTAGAGCTGCCAACTCATTCTTTTCTTAAGTAAGTCATTTGAAACAATAACTATTTAATGATTGCTGCTTTTTCGTGAAAGAAAGGTCGTTATAGCCAAACGGTAAAAAATATAGACATAATGTAAGGGGGGAAAAAAGTTCTTTAAATGACGCAGTTGTCCATAATTTTTTCATTTCGGCAAAGCCTGTGGGAACTCCATCATGAAAGACCATTTAGGAACCAGGGCCTGTGAATGAATAACCAACTTCCCCAGGATGCTCAGCCTTGGGCACTGGCCTCCTCCCACCTGTCCCCAACCCTCTGCCCAGACTCAGCCATGCAGAGCACCTGCCTCCTCCGCCCGCAGACTGAGCTGATCCTTGGCCAAAGCCTTTGTTCCTGCTTCTCCATTTTGCCCAGAATGCTCCTGCCCCCTGTCTTTGCGGGGCTGCACTTACTTATCGCAGCCCAGCCGAGGAAGACCCCGTGGTGGAAGTTCCCCTCACCCCCAGGTGTAGAGGCTGGAGTCAGTCACTTCCAAGGTGCATCTGACTTCGTGGCTGAGTCTGCCCTCCTGCCTCTAGCCCCATCGCAGCCACTGCCAAGCCACATGTGCTCCTTGTCGCCTGGGGAGTCAAGCTCCCTCCTCACGGTTTCTGAGCGGACTTGGGGGCTGCAGGTCCCATGGTAGGTTTGCGCCCAGGTTCCTGCTGCCTCTTGGGTCCTCAGAGGGGCGCTGCCCTCTGCTTCCCTCCAGTAACATCGACATATCAAGCTTTTACTAAAAGTTTGTGGGTTGGCGGCGGGGGGCGGGGGGGATTAGATTGACGCCGAGCGTAATATCAGCAGCAGCCTAAAAGCAAAAGTGTCCTAAAATTCTCCCAACCATTCCCTGTCCTCAGAGAGCCCTCTTAGATATCTGGCCTGTCATGGCGTGAGTCTCACCCCAAAGCCCATTTAAACAGCTCGCCTTCCTTTCATTCATCAGCCCTAACTCCTGTCAATTCCCTGTGCACAACAGCTTGGGGCTGCATCCTCTCCCCTAAGATCTGGGTCTACTTTTGAGTATCCAGAACTCACAAATGAGTGAAAAGGTGCTGTCTCCCCGCACCTGGGTGGCTCAGTCATTAAGCATCTGCCTTCAGCTCAAGTCATAATCCCAGAGTGCGGGGATAGAGCCCTGACTCAGGCTCCCTGCTCAGCGGGAAGTCGGCTTCTCCCTCTCTTTCTTCCCTTCCCTCCCCAGGCTCATGTTCTCTTTCTCTCTCTCTCTCTCTCTCAAACAAATACATAAATAATCTTTGAAAAAAAAGTGCTATCTCCCACAGATCGGTCCCCATTAGCAATATACATCAACAGTAAGAGTTCTGAAATCAGTTTGCAAATACATAGGCAGAGGGGGGTAACTCCTTCAGACACCAGGCTCCATCAATGGGAAGGGAGCCATCTAGAAAGCAGTGGGATTTAGTCGGTGGGGCTTGGTTTGTTTGTCTGAGTTAGTGACTATTTTCTTAGAGATTTGTCGACACAACTACTCTGGTGGGCTGGAGCTTCTGGGGACAGGGGCTTACTTATCTTCCAGGAAGAAGCACTCAGTACATGTTTGCGGAACGAATTAAAGAGCTCAGGAGCAGAACCAGCTCAGCTTAACCAACAGTGAGCACGCAGGGAATATGTGTTGAATAAAACACTAACTCAAAGGGATACATGCAGCCCTATGTTTATAACAGCATTGTTTACAGGAGCCAGATTATGGAAGCAGCTCAGGTGTCCATCAATGGATAAAGAAGGATGGACAAAGATGATGTAGTACGTATGGGAATGAAATGGAATATTATCCAGCCATAAAAAAGAATGAAATATTGCAATTGCAGTGACGTGGATAGAGCTAGAGAGTATTGTGCTAAGTGAAATAGGTCAGTCCGAGAAAGACAGATACCGTATGGTTTCATTCATATGTGCACATTAAGACACAAAACAAATGAGCAAAGGGTGAAAGAAAAAGGAGACAGAGAGACAGACTAAGGAACAGACTCTTAACTATAGAGAACAAATGAATGGTTTCCAGAGGGGAGGTGGGGGGAATGGGGGAAATAGGAGGGGGGGATTAAAGAGCACACTATTGTGACGAGCACAGAGTATGTATAGAGTTACTGAATCACTATGTTGTACACCTGAAACTAACATAACATTGTAAGTTAACAATACTGGAATTAAACTGAAAACTTAATTTAAAAAAAAGGAAATACTAAAAAATAAAGTAAAATAAAATAAGGCAATACTTATTGAATAATAGACTGAATCCATACATTGATGAATATACGTTCTGAGCTGCTATACCTTACTCCACTTTCTTCTTAGCAGGCTCATATCTGTCTGTTTTGGACTCAGGCTATTAACCTGATCCCAACTCCTCATGGCACAACTTGGTCTGACTTTGGGCCGTACAGAGTTTAGGAGTTAAGGACACAGGTGCTGCAATCAGATAGATGAAGTTTCAAATATGTGTCACATAGGAGTCCTGCATGACC
The DNA here is from genome assembly GCF_009829155.1 of Mustela erminea. Taxonomy (NCBI): domain Eukaryota; kingdom Metazoa; phylum Chordata; class Mammalia; order Carnivora; family Mustelidae; genus Mustela; species Mustela erminea. The sequence continues at coordinate 49,580,865 of NC_045629.1, read as the reverse complement.
TTGAGCAGGGCACAGGGCTTACGTGTGACTTTCTTCCTCTTAAAATTCAGGATAATAGTTGTACTGACCTCAGAAGGTTTGGGGAAGGATCAATTGGGATAATCCACATAACATACTTGGAATAAGGCCTTAATGCCTCGCACAGAGCAAACACCCAACACATGATGGGTGTTGTTGTTAATTACTGCCATTGTCTCCTCTTTGCTATTATTTTCTCAGGGGTCTGGGCTCAGTGAGAAGACTCCAAGACCTCTCCCCAGGACATTTTTGCCTCCCTTTGGAGATTATCGTTAACCCCTCTTTGCAAGGTACTGCTGCAGTGAGTGGAGACGTTCTGATTATTCTTAAGTGGGTGGTCTTCAAACCTAGTTGGGGGAGGAGGTGGTTTGTGTAATGACACAACTTTTTTTCTCTTTTAACAAAATTTTACAAGAGATGCCAACATGCAATGAGATCAAAGTGGAGTTTTTATGGATGCAGCTGCTAAAGCCACTTGCCTCAGTTGGCCTCCTAATTCCTTCAATCATTAGTATGTGAGATTGACCAAATTATCCAACCGAACCTCAATTTCTGCATCTGCAAGTAAGTATACTAATGGTTCGCACCTGGCAAGGCAGTTGCATGAGACAATGAAAAAAACAAATGGCACATACTGTGCACTCAGAAGTTAACAATTTTTACAAGGGTGTCTGATGGTGGAGGAGAAGGTGAACCAACTTCCAGTTATGGACCAGGCATCTCTTGGAACCACATTTTTAAAAAGTCTAGAACTTACTGGTGCACTGTTCTGATCTTAGATCTTCCTATGTTAGTGCTACCACCACCATTTAGGAACATTCCAGAATGCCTCTCCTGTGACCAAGCACTTGGTTTTCTCCACAAATCCCAGTATGACAGAGATTTGCTTTGAAAAATATCATCTCATGTTCCTGTTATGTCCTTTATCCTTGGCTTTAAAAGCTATATTTATGGATGGGAAGGGAATTGTATCTAAACCATGCAGACCCATGTCATACTCAGTTTAATTGAATTTGTTCTGAGAAGATGCCTTTGTCTTTTATCTGTCAGTCAAGAAAAATGAAAGCAATTTGTATGGTTTAGTGTGTGTTTTCAAATCTTTTCAAAGTCACCAATAACGTGAATCAATTTGAATTCAATTGGATTGATCTAGGGATGCCTCGGTGGCTCAGTTGGTTAAGCATCTGCCTTTGGTTTGGATTGTGATCCCAGGGACCTGGAATCAAGTCCTGCATCAGGATCATAGCTCAGCCTGCTGCTCCCCCTGCTTGTGCTCTTTCTCTATCTGACAAATAAATAAAATAAAATAAAATAAACTGAATTGATCTAGAAGAGATCTAAAAAGATTGTCACTTTTACAAATGTGTCACTTTTACAGACATGATTCTTTCCAGTTATATAAAGACTATGGATGATTAGGATGTTATTTGTAAATCCAAAAGGAGTTAGATTAAATAATGAGATATACTTGAAATCGAAATGACATAAAAACCACACCAGGATTTCCTCTATTAAAGAGAGAAGGTAATTTTTAAAAATCAGGACAAAAAATAAACACAAGCACTGTTAACTAGATTTTCAATCTAAATAGCCAAAGTAATAAGATACAGTTTTAATTGGTTCAACAAATCCTTGACTGGCTGGAATTCTTCAGGAGTAGCATGCTTTGGTTAACTGCATTTTTTCAAACTTGCAGGAAATTTTTCTAGAACATAGTTTTACCCCTCCCTTTCTCCTTTTTTCCTCTCTCTTTCCTATTTTCTTTCATTTCCTTCTTAAAAGGCATAAGGGAAATAATTTGTCTGGCTTTCTGGGCAATCATTCTGAACATGAAGTTTTACTGTTCAGTTTTGAGGTATGGAAACTAGCCTGATTAATTTTTTGAACAATTAGTGAGTAAGTCTACAGTTATTTGACAGATCCCATCATTCTCTATGACATGGTCTTGATTTCCTTTCTTTATAACAATGCAGTGCTAACTGAAAAATCAGCAATTCATGTTCTGTGTATGCATTTACTATCTACCTGGCCCTCTCAAATGGAAGCGGCATGGGGCAGGGACTCTGTCTGTTCTTGACTGAGTTTCCAGCACCTAGTCTGGCCCAAGATGGCTACTTCATGAGAGTTTATTGGAACACAAATACCTTGGTTTCTGATTCTTTGCCTATGACCAAAAGGTCAAATGTAAACTTTTCTCCTGGGTTCTACCTCAATGACCTTGCCAAAACACCATCACAAGAAGTCCCTGCTTTTCATTACATAGTGTTCTAGAAGACCGCCTCATAAAATTGATTACTACAAAGCAAATTGAGCTTCTTTTGAAGTAAAGGTATTTAATTATAGAACCTCTTGCAAGAATATATATATGCCCAAATTATAGCCCAAAGACAAACAATTTTTTAACCACTACAAACAGTCACAATATTAAAATTATCTCCTAGATCCCTGGTCTTCAAATTGTGCTCCTCAGACCATTGTGGGTTCAGCCACAGCATGCTGGGGACTTCCTCAGGGAGTGGGAGGGGAGAGCAATGAATGGGCCTCTACTCTCCCTCATCCTTCAACCCTTTTGTTTCACTTAAAGAAGGGATTCCACAGTTAAGGAAAGTTTGAAAACCAGGGTTGTAGATCTAGATTACTTTAAATCTAGATTATCATACTTCTACTTCATACATCATACTAGATTATCATACTTCACTGTACCTTACAGTGTCCCACTGAATTTCTATTCACTTAAGCCATTCAAAAATACTTCCTAGGTGCCTCCTGTCCATGGCCCTGGAAATACAGCTGCAAATCAAGTAGACAAAATCTCTGTCTTCACCAAGCTAGCATTCTTGTGGGTAAGACTACCAAAACCAAAACAAACACAAATACCAAAATATATGTTAGGTAATAAGTGCTAAGGAGAACAAGAAATCATGGTCAGGGGGGTGGTGAAGGAAGGTGATGAAGGAAGGCTTTACTGATTAGGCAACATTGCAATAGAGTCACAAGGGAGGTGAGAAAGGAGCTGGGCTGGTTTCTGAGGAAAGATTGTCTTACCCAAGGGAAGAACATGGGGAAAGGTTTTGAGGCAGAAGTGTACTTAGTGTTTCCAAAAAATGGGAAGGAGGCTGGTGAGGCCATGAAGGAGGAGATAAGTCAGCAAAATTGGGTTGGGCTGGTAATGACCCTGTGGCACTTTGACTTTTACTCTGAGTGACATGAAAGGCATTGGAGCATTTGTGGCAAAGGAGTGGTGAGCTCCTTCTGACATCTGTGTTGAGAATAGATTGTAGAAGGACAATAATGATGTCAGAAAACCAGTTAGGATGCTTCTACAAACATCCAAAAGAGGAATGATGGTGGCTTAGTCAAGGTGGTAACAATGGAAAGAAGACATCAGATTCAGTATATATTTTGGAGGTAGAACCAAAAGGATATTGCTGATTAAAAGTACAATGTGAGAGAAGGAAGGAGTCAAGGATGACCCCAGGGTTTTACCTTGAACAACTGGAAAGACCTGGTTGTTATTTTACTGAGATGCTCAGTTTTCATTTAGAATGTTCTTGAAAGATACCTTGGTGTCTTCTGAGAACTCTAGGTGTTGAGAAGAGGGTCAGTCGACCCCCAGCAGAATCACAGCAAGCCTCAGAGACCAGGATGTCTATGAATTCACATGGTTGAATGGGAAAAAGAGAAAGTGAGAAAGTGGCCTCCCTGAGAGAATTTTCCCCCAGAAAAGTTGAAGAAACTAGCTGGAACTCTATCCGACCCCACCTCTTCCCCCTACCCACCCCACCCAGGAATCTCTGGAGGCTTAGGTGGGCAGAACCCAAGATTCCCTGAGCTGGGCTTGGGATATTTTGGAGCAGAGAACCCTCCTGTACATCTATTCCTTCCGGTCATCTCTCTTTCTACTTTTCCTGTGGTTGTCCTGTCTTGAGCTCTTTCTCTTGAATCTGTTCTCATGAAAATGCCTGCTTTCTGCAGGGGCAGAAATGTGGCTTAGCCATATTTTTCTCCCCAGCACCTGGAATCTTGCATTTATTTGGCCATCCACCCATCTGAAGATTGGGGAAACAAGATGAAAATGGGTAAAGATTCAGAAAGTCCCACCTTAATGATTTGGTACCCTGGAATGTCTCTACATGTATCTAACTTGTTACCCTTCCCTGGGCCAGTTTGCTACATAGAAGATATCAGCAGCAGTCAGCATGCAATAATTAAGTAGGCTAGGAAAGCCTGGTTCCCATCTTCATGGTCCATATTTAATTCAAATAAATCAACACTTAGGATCTTTTAAATTCTCCATTAGGAACCTGTTCCTCTGTTTCAAACACTACCACATGTTTGGATTCTCTGTTTTTATTGTGAAAGTGATCCCACTGGTTCAGCTTTTAGGGCAGGCAGAATGGAGTTGAGCTAGAGCTCTGAATCTTGTGAAGAGTGGATATGGGAAGGTGAAGAAAGGAATGCTAAAGACAAGCATGTTCTGTCCATTTTCCCCTCTTCTTATCACCTTAACAAAAACCAAAATGATTTCTTTATGTTTGTAGTTGGATTTTCCCATAGATTGATTTTACACTTGTGGGATTGGATGCTCTAAAGCCTTTTATAGGGTTCAGATTTCTTTCCTTCCTTTTTCTTTCTCTCTCTCTTTCTTTCTTTCTCTTTCTTTCTTTCTTTCTTTCTTTCTCTTTCTTTCTTTCTTTCTTTCTCTTTCTCCCTTTCCTTCCTTCCTTCCTTTCTTCCTTCCTCCCTCCCTCCCTTCTTTCTCTTTCTTTTCCTTCCTTCCTTCCTTTTTTCTGTCCTCTTTCTTTCTTTCATTCTTTCTTCCTCCATGTTCAGCATGGAACCCAACACAGGGCTTGAACTCATGACTATGAGATCAAAACCTGAGTTACTCATGCTCCCTGGGTTCACCTTTTCAATGTGCACGGACAATTGCCTGTTGCTTGGCTGAAATAGAATTCCTGACTCCCTCCATCATTATCTACACTTGCCTCTAAGAGAGAGAGAGAGAGAGAAGCCTATTTACTTACCCCTTCCAGACTAGTTATCATGGTGCCCACGGGTCAGGGGGAGGTGGGTGATGGCAAGAGGATCTGGAAGGCCAAAGAGCTCAGAAACTATGTTCAGTGGAGAGGCAGGCGTGATACTGTTAAGATGAACATGAAGGAAAAAGAGCAAATGAAAGGAACTGACAGGGCTGAGGAAGCCACTAACATAAGGAGGAAATACCTGTGGACATTGACAAGGATAGATCTGACAGGGGAGAGGCAAGGTGATAAATGAATGCGAACCTGTTCCGTCCTTCTTCAAAAGAAATAAGCTGAATGTTAGCAGTTCCAGAGGAAACAAGAGTCACAACTTCATGGCCAGTGCATTTGGATTTTGACCTCTTTTTACAGACGGTTCTGTGGTACCATAACACTGCTATCAACAAAATCTTACTTATTATTATTATCATGTTTAGACCTGAAAAGATGATATGCATTTGTGATCAGAAATGAGAGTCTGGCAGCCGAGAATTGGTTTTAAGCATGTTGGGAAGTGACTGACCTGACCTCAATTCTAAGTCCCAGAAGGAGGTGGAGAAGGTAAGGGCATATGAGCAGGGACTCAGGAAATCAGTAACAGAGTGAGAAGTGGGAAATGATAGGTACTTTACAAAGAATTTGAGCAACTCCTCTAAATTGCCAATGCTTTCCCTAGTCAGGGAAAATATGCTTGGCCACTGTGTGTTCAGTAACATCTGGATCCATAAGACATCTACATACATGAATATTCATTATATCTGGCACTTTCTTCTTTGACTGTCAGTCCTTGTCTTTTGAGCCATTTTGAAAAGTTATCTTTCTAAGGCATAGGGTATGCACTTCTTGCCAGGGCATTATATCATAGACACAAAACACGAGGCTGGAACAAGCTTCTTTGCAGCAAGACTTAGAGGATAGAATGGGAACACTGGTAAACCAGAGCTCAGCCCAAACCAGGGATGTGGACAGCAAAAAAGATAACCATTCTAGGACATCAAGTAATGTCTGTAGATTGATGAAGTTCAAGGAACCATGTTAGTCAGGAAATAACCCTCTACTTCTTTCCACATTGAGGATTCTGAAGGAGCTCTGTAGGTAAGATTCTCTTTCCAGACATTGGCACCAAATGACCACCTGGAGCCTTTGGCTCTGATGAATGAGGATAGACTTCATAGAGCAGAGAGGTCTCTTTTGACCTCAGTTAAAATCAGGCTAATGGCCTCCATGGCTCCCTGGATCTGATCACTCTTATGGTGAAAAGGGTCAGAAACAATTAATCCAAAGGAGGAGTGCTTCTTCTGAAAGCTCAGAAGAGAGCTGGTATGAGCAACCCACTACCATCTTAGAGCTGGTGGGGTAATGGCAGTCCCAGTCCCATCTACTCTGACAGCCTCATGGGAACTTCACGGGTAAGAAAGAATGCAGAGGGAAGATGACTCAGAGTCAAGCCAAGACCACAAAGATGCCAGGGCCCCTAACCTCTTTGCTCTTCAGCCCATAAGCTTTACTCTCGTCACTGGGACTTGACAATATTGTTGACCTGACCCATATCAGTTCTTCCTACCCCAGGGATCACACAGCGAGGGAGCCCCGAATTGCCACAGCTGATCTGAGCATCAACCCTAAATCTCACACAGTCAGGTGTGCAAATAAATATTTGTCACCTCCTGAACCTTTCATGCCCTTGGAATGCCAGGCATTTGCTCCCTGTTTTATAAAGATTTTTAATACAGAATCTTCTCTGCAACCTGTGTAGGATTATCTATCATGTTACAGAGGGAGAAACGAAGACTCAAAAGGATGAAGGACTTTGCCCAAGGTCAGGTTGGTGTGGGATGTTACCTCCAAAGCCCATGTTTTTCCTTCTCCACTGCATTTCTCCTGGATGGAGAGTGTGTGAGCAGAGCTGGGCAGGACCTTCTAAGAAGCATAGTCTGTCTGAGACAAAAATAACTTCACCCTTTCTTTGTCATCCAAGAATATCCTCATGAATGTCCTCCATTGAAATGCATTATAATGCAGTCACACTCCATGAAACATGTGGTTCTGTTTGCCTGTACGCCAAATGTCCCTGGCCAGCTGGGTACTTATCAGTACTTTTGCTTCTAGCACTGCCTGCTATGGACGGTACTTCTCGGCAGCTTCCAGTCCTTTCAGTATCTTTGTGCACAGCTGCTGTGAGCGGGCCTGAGGACGCCTCTGCCTTTCCCATCAATTCATGAGAGCTTTCTGCCGCCCGAAGACCTTTTTCTCTGATTTCAGTATTCACAACAATAGCCTCAAATGGCTGGAGTCACCCAATACCCAGTTTCAGCATTCCAGAGGGACTAATCAAACTGGACTTATAGACTGAACTGGGTATTACTGAGACTTTTAATTTTAGAGACTTCCCCTATACTCTTCACACAGCTGCTTCTAATGTGAGCATCTTACATAACCATGGTGCCTTGGCCAGAGCAAAGAGATCCACGCGACCTGTACGCATACTTGCAATGGGCAGAGCACGGGAGCCCTATGTAGGTAACAGATATTTCCTAATTTGCTACGTGATCTCATTTGTACATAATAGTCCAGAAAGCCACTTTCCTCTTGATGCCTCAGCTTGGGAAGTTCTTTGTGACAAAGTGTTCTATGTCCCCTGGCCCCACTGGAAATTTATAGCCATTGCAAATTCAAACTTTTGGTCCTTTTCTTCTTTATTATAGAAATGAATTCTATAGAATTCTGTAAGTCTGTCATTCTATCTAATTCTATATTACAGAATTAAGAGAAAGAATGAGATGCGCTTAAAGCAGAATAGCAGCTAAGTGCATAATTTCACCATTCCTGGTTTGATTTTGTTTATCACGTCGGCTCAGGGGCCCGTGGGCTCATACTATTTACTTAACCAAGTATGGAAGAATAAATATTGCCACACTCATTTCACTTGACCCAGCGGATAAAATCCATCCTGCGGTTTCTCTCTCCCTTAGCTTTCAGACAACCCGAGTACAGCCACTGGAGAATGTGGTGATTTCTAAAGAAAACTGGTAGACTGGGATTGCTGTGTTATCAGTTCTCTATTTAGCACCTGTGTAACAACCAGATAATACAAACACAGCAAAGAAGAAGGCTAAAGAGAGAACAGAGGGAGGGAGAAGAAAGAAAAAGGTTTTTTGTGTGTTTTGTTTTGTGTTTTTAAGTTGTTGAGGCAGAGAAGAAACCAGGAATGAAGATGTACAGGAATGAACTTGAAAGACATCCAGGTGGCGGAAAAGGAGGTAAGAGGAAAACCAGGAGACTTTGTTTTCCTAGGTCAGGTCCCCTGGAAAGAAATCCTGAGATGGAGATTCAGGAGATTTCAGGAACGACACGTTCAAGGAAATGAGGGAAGCAGGATTGGGCAGAGGGAGAAATTAAGATGTGATGCTGCAGTAGCTTTAGTCTGTCCAGCACAACTGAGACTTCTGGAGTTGGAAGAACCTGTAGAGTTGTCCCAAATTGAGGCAAGAGGCCTGAACCGTGCACCTTCACATCAGCTCACATCAACCAGTCCCTGGCTATGGGCTCTCCCTGGGAAGGGGCTTAAGTTTGGGCAAGGTAGTTTGTTCATCTGAGAGCAATTCCCAGAGACGGGCTGAGCCTCGAGCCGTCCACCGGAAGAATGAGTTGCTTGGCCGTGTTGGGGGAGTCTGAGAGACACACCAGAGCATCTGCTACATGTGGTAACTTCAAGTCCAAGAGGAGAGACTATTTTGAGAAAGGAGTGCTGTATGGAATAGTTCTGAAAGGCTGGCATAGAGGAGAGTAGAAATATGCCAAGATGGAGGTTTTGGTGACTTTCACCACAGTAATTTTAGTGGTACTGGAAGGATGAAGTCCAGAGGAAGGGCCTGAGAAGAAAATGGAAGATGAGGAGCTGGATACAGCAATCGAGATAACTCTTCTGAGAATCTTATCAGCTAATAGGAGCAGAGGGATTGGGTATTAAATGGAGAAAGACATGGAGCCAAGGGAAGTTTGTTTTTTTTGTTTTTTGGGGTTTTTTTTTTGCTGTTTTTAAGATTTTGTTTATTAATTTGACAGAGAGAGAGGTCACAGGTAGGCAGAGAGAGAGAGGAGGAAGCAGGATCCCTGCCAAGCAGAGAGTCCAATGTGGGGCTCGATCCCAGGACCCCGGGATCATGACCCGAGCCGAAGGCAGAGGTTTTAACCCACTGAGCCACCCAGGTGTCCTGGGAAGTTTGTTATTTAAGTCAAAAGGTACTAGCATGTGTTTTCTGACCCCCAAAATGACATGACTGATGCAGAAACAGAGACCTAAGAGAGGGCTGGGCTGGTTGCAGGAGTCACAACTTTGAGAAGGAACAGGATGCAGGACACAGCTGGAAGGATGGCCTGGGATAGGGGCTGGGACCCAGTGTTCATCGTAGAAACACTGTAGACCTCTAGTGGGTACCAAGTGGCTCTACTTCCTAGCTTGTATTTGACCGAAGAGAGGAGAGATAGATCAGGCCTAACTGGAGCATAAGATTCCCTCTCTGGAATTTGGAATAGAGATTAAAGGACAGAAGTCAGTCTAGGAATGTCTCTTGAATGGTGATTTGAACCAAGGAACTAAGGAGTGGCCATTTCCATCCACCATGTGTTCAAGGAAGTACAGAGAACATGAAGCAAGAACCTGTAGACATGAGAAATGGGAAAGATTCCTGTTGACTTTGCAAATCCAGGGTCCAGAACAGTCTTATTATCTACAATATGGAGCACTGCCTGACTGATGTGATAGCCTCACTCCAGATACCCAAGAAGGCATGCTTGACCTGAGTCAGCCTTCAGCAGAGTCACCACGTGACTCAGGGCCCTTTCCTGGACCTATACTGGAGCCATACCGGACAACTGGGTATGAGAAAATGTGAAGTCATAAGGAGCAAATAAGATAAATATGGTTGTGGTTTCAATTAACTGTATCTAACCATTCAAATTGATTATTACGACGACCACATAGAAGCATAAAGCAAAACAGAACACTGATTTTAATGCACATGATCATAGCATAGTAAAAAATGTATTTGGGAAAAATACATCAAAATGAGAATAGTTGTGTGTTAGGTTAATGCGATCATGGGTATTTTCCCCCTTCTTTTTCTATTTTATTTCTAAAACATGGCTATTTTATGCAGACAATTGTTTTTTTAAAGATTTTGTTTACTCATTTGACAGACAGAGATCGCAAGTAGGCAGAGAGGCAGGCAGAGAAAGAGGAAGGGAAGCAGGCTCCCCACTGAGCAGAGAGCCCGGTGCGGGGCTCAATCCCAGGACCCTGGGATCATGACCCAAGCCGAAGGCAGAGGCTTTAACCCACTGAGCCACCCAGGCGCCCCTATGCAGTTAATTTAAAACAACTCTTCTTCCTACAGCTCACATCTGAGCAGTTTGGGTAGTTTCTGTGAGGCCCTCAAATCATCACAGATCATATGTATAAAAGGAACCAGGGCCCGGGAAGGCCATCAGAGGATGTGGTTGTGAGCATCAAAGGGGACACCCACCTGCTGGCTGGGACATGAATTACAGCCTCTCAATAAAACCCAGGAGAACAGGATGACCTCTGAGCAGGATCAGCTCTTGCAGCCTGTTCCCATTGCAGAAATACTGCTGTGAAATAATGGGAGAAGAGGCTGGGCCATGTCGTCCCAGGGAGCACAGGTGACAGTCTCCTGGCCAGGCACTGCCCTCCCTCCCACTCCTGCTACCCATCTCTTCCCTTACTCAAGAGCTCTCCTAAAAGCTCCAAGGGTTTTATTACGAGCCACTGAGAACTGACCCTGAACTTCATCTTTGCTAAATGCCTTCAAATTATCTTAATGAGGATTCTCCTCCACGTTCTGGGACATCAGCTCAGGGCTGTCCTAGGACTCTTCTTTCTAGGTAGGTACAATAGGTCACTAAGTGGCTTGCTCAGAGACACCCCCTGGGAGATGACCTAAAACAAGAACTTTGTGTTCCTGGGGCTTGGGAGTGTTTCTGAGCTCCCTGAGCCTGGCCTGTGTTTCAGGAGAGCGAGCACTGGAAAGAACAAGCAGTGGAAGGAGAGGAGGACTTGTGACCCAAGTGGCGCCCTGAGTGCATGGCCACATTTCTGCGCACCTGTCGCTCCCTGAGCTTCCTATTGCTACAAATCCATCAGGCTATGCCGATTCCTCCAGTTGAATCTTCCAGCTTGCACAGAGGCCAAGGAAGGATGGAAGTGCTCTGGGTTTAAGTTCATCAAAGTGGTGAGACATCCACCCCAGAAGCCAAAATATAAATTAACTATTGGTCTTACGTTTGTGGGTAGTAATTAGCTCAGGCAGAGAGAAGCACGTTAGCAATAAGTTCTTCCCATAGAGCCAATGACTGTGAGAATAATATGAGTGGGGACCCCCTACCCAGAGGACCAGAGAGTTATCAAAGAAATGCAAATTACTTATTTCTTATGAAATATGACTATTCAGTGAATGGCCGCTAATTAGCACATGCCCGATGCTAGTCTTATTGGATTGGCTCCCACCCTCCCTTCAGTCTCTGCTTCAACAACATTTCCTCCCAGAAGCCACCAGGACTCTAAGTTCCCCTGCTAGACACTCCGACTGTATTTGTGGCATTCATGAGTGTGATTTATTTTTTTTAATTAATGTTCTGTTTTCATGAAAACAGGGGTGGGAGGGTCTCCTTAGGATCACCACTGGGTCCCCCGCCTGGCTCTTGTAGGTTCTCTATAAATAGTGAGTTGATATCCTTCGTAGCACTCACCACGTAGAAGGGCTGTAAAAGTACTGGGCATTCTTTCTCAGCTGTCCTGTTCATCGCTAAGCTTTCCGTCCCCAGCACCCCGGGACCTTCTTTATCTTGCTCTCCGCCAGCACTGGCGCCATGTCTGCACACGGTGGTGTCCAACACTGGTGGCAGGAACACATGACAAATGAATGAGCAAATATGAATCACGGTCCCCAGATCTAGAAGTGGGTAGGAAAAGGAAGACAGCACTGAGAGGTGAGGGGTCAAAGATGTCCAAGAAGGCAGCCAGGTGAGCAGAAAGTTAAAAAAAAAAAAAAATCTAGGACTTCTGATTGAATGGATGTAAGGTGCCCAGACTCTCCTTTCCAGGTGTTGACTGGGTGGTACGTGTGGCTGAGGGAACAGACAAGGCAGGCCACCACATTCAAGATGGTAAACCAAGGCCAAGGGCCTCTTGGCCCTAGAGAAAAAACTAAGCCAATCATTTCTTAACTCTGCAAAGTAAGCCTGGATCCCTTCCTTTTGTGGAATAAAGCCTTGAGCTCTCCAAAGGTCTGGGGAGTAGAGAGGTAATGGTTTAGCACCTGTAAAATCAGGTTCTACGTATAAGAATGTATCCCAGTCTCCTGACTGGGGGCTTCAGGTCATTTTGCTGAATCCTTGAATCACCGCGGCCTGACTAGGTATGAGATCAGCCTTATGTCTGGTACATGGAGATCTGAGCTTGCATCATCTGGGGCTGGTGCTGCTCTAACCCCTAATCCCTCTTCTTCCCAGTGGAGTGCAGACAGCCTCAGGGAAGGGTTCAGAAAGGTGAGTGAGCCTGCAGTTCACAATGGTGTGACCACAGAAAGATGTGGGCCGCCGGCAAAGCTACCTGAGGTGTTTGTTATCTCTCTCTTGGCGATACTGTCTCTCCCTGGCTCACTCGCTGGGACTGGCTGCTAAGGCAGGGACCCTCCTGGGAGTTAAGAAACTATAGGCTTTGTGTGAAGAATCGGGAAGTGTAAGCCAGGTTCCAGATGGGAATTGCTGGAACAGTCTTCTCTTTCTGGGCCACCTCCTTCTCCCTCCGCTGTCATTCAAAACTTGTTTTATTAGGCTGTTATTTCATGAAATTCCCTCTTTTCCCAACTTCAGCTTCCTGTTTTCCTGGTCACCCAAAAGGGAAGGGAGAACATTGAATTTTTAAAACAGCTGCCCTCTTGCCCCTCCAACACACACACACACACACACACACACACACACACACACACACACCCAGAGAGAGCTATCTCTCCAAAGCACTTTATCCATTTTTAGCAGAAGAAAAGAGAAAGGAAAAGGTGGCATTTTCGATGACCTGTCTTCTTGCCTGGTCAATCTATCTGGCTGGAGGATGATAGATTTTATAATAGGGCCTCCTCGTTCAGGCTGGCTGTGCTGTGATGGGCTCAGTCTTGTTGTAACAACAAGGCTTTTGTCACTAATCCTTTGTAGGTCTCCCTGGAGGGTAGAGGTGGCACGTCCCATCCAGCTCATCTAAGGTAGTTTTTAATTTAGTTGTGCTAATATTACCAGTCTTTGAGGGGACAAGTCAAAACTTTTCCTTCTTCATGTGTCTATGTGTGGATATTCAGTCCAAAACACCCAAGAGAAATTTCTAGATACATTTACTTAATTAATTATTTTTTAAATCAAAGTGTCACAAATGTTGATTTAAGCTGTTGTCTAATTTGACCCAAACTATAACAGCAATGATAAAAAGCATATGCTTCACAAATTCTTTAGAGTTTTATTACAAGAGAGTACTTTATACATTTATTAAAATAAAGTGTTCAAAGTTACATTTTCACTTAAATACTAGGATATAAAATTTCCAGGAAAGAGTAAAGAGTGGCACCCTAAGTTGTAACTTTTTTTTCTTTCAAGATTTATTTATTTATTTGAGAGAGAGAGAGAGAGGGAGCACAGGCAGGAGGGACAGAGGAAGGGGGAGAGGGAATCTCAAGCAGAATCCACACTGAGAGCCCGACTCAGGGCTTGATCTCAAGACCCTGAGGTCACGATCTGAGCCAAACCAAAAGTTGGACACTTAACCGACTAGCCACCCAGGCGCCTATAACTTGTAATTTTTTAAAGTGATCTCCTCTGCTAATAAGTGGAACCCAGGGGGGCACCTGGGTGGCTCAGTGGGTTAAGCCTCTGCCTTTGGCTCAGGTCATGATCTCAGAGTCCTGGGATTGAGCCCCGCATTGGGCTCTCTGCTTAGCAGGGAGCCTGCTTCCTCCTCTCTCTCTCTCTGCCTAGTTGTGATCTCTCTCTCTCTCTCTCTTTCTCTGTGTCAAATAAATAAATAAAATAGTAAAAAAATAAAAATAAAAATAAGTGGAACCCAGGAGGTCTGTCTACATGCTGTAGGCAGGGCGCAGTGGTAGGGATGACCCAGACTGTGAGCCAACAGACTCCCGTGATGGTCCCAAACTATCATTCACCTGCATGCTGTGTAAGTGTGGGTCAGTCCCTTTGCCTTTCGGGGACACTCTTTCCTTTTGTGGGACACAGGGTGACTGGATATGATAACTTCTAATTCTAAAATGCCATGGTACTTGGAAGAAGGAGGAAATTTAGAAGCATTTAGTTTAGGCCCACTGCTTGATTTTGTAAAGGGCAAGCTAGGAATGGCTTTGATATTTTGATGTGGTTGGTAAAATACCATCTCAGAAAAGGTGAAAATTAGATGAAATTTACATTTCAGTGACCATAAATAAAATTTTATTAGAGCACAAGCATTCCCACTTGCTTGTGTATTGTCTATGGTGGCTTTTACACTACTGGGGTAGAGCCGAGTTGTTGCCATGGAGACCGTATCCTAAAATACTATAGTCTTTTACATTTAAAAGGTTGCTGGCCCTAATTTAGTCCAGCTGCTTGATGGACGAGGAAATTAAAGGTTGGGCAAGTTTTGGTTCAAAAAGAAAAAACATACTTCTAGAAAGATACATTTGGCCATTTGGAAGCATCCAGAGGGACAAACACAATGAACAGTAACAAAAGTTGAAGAAGCAAAAGAAACTTCTTCCTCAAATGGCAATGGATAACGTGTAACATAAGAGATAGGACAAAGAAATTGGGAAGCCCTTGGAGCACCCTGTCTTTACTTGTATGGAAGAACCAGAATCACTGTTTTTTTTTAAAATCTGGAATCAGATTACGATGGATTCCTGTGGGGGATTTGGGAAGTGGGCGGATCACACCAGAACCGGCTCAAGATTTTTCATTGCTGATAAGATTCTTGGAAACTTACCTCCAAACTCGCTGAAGGAAATGAAGGTGAACATTAGAACCACTTTAGTGGACCTTTTCAAAAGTGTTGGAGGTCTGGCCATGGTGACTGGGGGAAGGAAGCCTGGAACAGATTAGAACTTGTGGTGAAGTAGAAATTCAGCGCTGGAAAATCCCAAAGCCCTTTATGACACGGAGGCTCTCCGTAGAAGAGCCAGCATAGTTCTGAGAGCCTGGCCTTTACTAATGACAGGACTCATGGCCTGGCAGGATGGAGGGTGGAGTCAGCCATGGATCGATTTTAGGAAGGTTTATACAAAGTTTCCTGGGGAAGTAAAGCTCATCATCTTATACTCCACACAAGACCATTTCCTTTGCCTGGGAAGTTACTGGTGATGTGCTGTAAATATTTATTTATTTATTTAGCCCAAGCACGAATCAGGGAGCAAAGCAACTGCCCCAAGATCCAAACTTCTGGTGATCAGTCGGGTACCAAACATCTCCCTTGTGGGAAGAGCCCTAAACAGGTAAAATATGAAATTGAACTTGCAGAACAGACGGGATGCACCCTGGAAATTCTGATTCCTGTCAACACGCAGCACATGTTGCTGGATCCGTGAATTGGAAGGGTTCTCTCTAAATATAACCCCGTGGCTAACAGCCTGAGTGTACCAGTCAGACTGCCCAGGGTTGCATCTGAAATCTACTGCTTGGATTCCCAGGTAATCCCAGGTAAATTACTGAAACTCTGAAGCCTCATTGTCTTCTGTAACAATAACAACAATTTTAAAAGAATGGTAATAATAGTACCTACACTGTAGGCTTCCATGAATATTTAAATGAGATTATCGACAGAACGTGTGTGGGAGATCTAAGAATTAGTGAGTGCTCACCGAATGCCCCCTGCTTGATGCTGACTGCATCGTCCAGCCTCTTTGAGGATACGGGCTTACTAAAAATATGGATATAGGAGCCAGTAATTCTAGGTTAGAGTTCCAGCTTCACCACTGAGTAGCCTTGTAACCTCAAGGAAATTACTTTAACTCTTAGAGGTTTAGGTTTCTTATCTGTAAAAGAGTGATAATAAATACTTACCCTAGTGATAAAATATACTCAAAGTGCGTGGGAGAGTTTCCAGCACTTAGCTATTTGGGTGAAGATCATGATTATGGTCATTATAATTAGTTATTGGTCCCCTAATATACAAAAATATTCTGAAGGCAGGCTGAAACACAGCAAGCCTGATGATATAAGGAGTGTACGCGGCAGGCACAGTATGAAGACTTTTCACATAAATGATTTGATCAAACAGTGGTAAAATGGGTTTGAGTTGTCCTGAAATTCCTCCGATCGGCTAAGAGACAGGATGCAGGTGCAAGGAAGATTCTGGAGAGGACCCACTGGGCATTCCCCACTGGCTGGGGACCTCCGCCCACCCCAGAGTTCTCAGTGCTGATCCCAGAGGAGGTATGCCTTCTGGCTCCTTTGATTCTCTCCTTTGGAATCACTGGGATCTGGCTTCTTGCTTTCCCACCTTCCTTCTGCCAATTTCTGTTATTCTGGTTTCCTGTCGGGCTGCTCAACATTTGGAACACGCGATTACAGTACCACCTCGTGTTCCAGGTAAAACGTAGGCTCCTGTCTCTTCTTCCTTATCAGCAAGAAGATGGAAACGATGGCCTCTGGAAAGGAAAGGGGCCTTTACTATCTGGCCCAGTCTCTTCTTAGTTTGCAGAGCTGGGCTCCATTTCCTACCATTAACAGATTTGTTTACTTATCTGATATTCCCCAGATTGAATTCCCAGGCACCCACGGTGATGGGGCCTGACGAACCTGCTTTCCCTACTACTTGCTACCCACATCCTTTCACTGCTGCTAACTCCCTCACAATGAACAGAAGGGAGCCTATCTCCTGAAATCAGGAGTTACAAGAACATGTGTTATGGAGATCAGTGGCGCATCATTTAGCATAAATTGTGGTAAGGCCAAGGTGTTGCTTCTACTCAATTTCTTAAGAACTGAGGGCCTCTTTTCCCAAATAAGCCAGATTGGAAGATTTGGCTTTCCTTCCGCTTTCCTACGGGCCCATATGGGGCTGGGGGAGGGGCACCACTGGGGAATAAATAATACATGTAACTCAATCCCTGCATTTGTAGAGTCCTTCCTATAAAAGACCAGGGGATGACTTCATCCAACTTTTTCATTTTACTGATGAGGAAGGCAGGAGCTATGGTGACAGCTGGATTCTAACCAAGCCAAGACAGGAACCCTGTCCTCCTGACTCTCAAGCTACCTCTCTTGCCTCTTCAGAGCCCATGTTGCATCATGGCTGGAGTAGATTCTCCTTGGTGACTTTTCTGATTGTTCTATGCAGCCAGGACTCATTCGGGATGAGCCCAACTCCTTACTTTTTGGTTTTGAATGATTAGTCTTCTCTGTGCAGACTGTCCACTGCAGACTTAAAGATTTCCCCCTGTGGTTTACAGTCAAGACAGATGTTTATTTGGAGTGAAGGGTCAGGCTGCCTGATTTCAACTGGCAGGAGGTTTGGAGGGTGAAGTTACTGCATGTTCTCTCAGCTGGGGTTGTGCTGGGAATCCAAGTCCCAGTAGGAAGGCTGACTCTGTGCTAGTTCAGAAACCAAGCAGGCCTTAGAGTCTGAGGCCCACTTACTGCCTTCCTCTACAGCAGCCAGCATCCTGCAAAGCTAGACCAAGGAGTGCTGATGCCTTTTAGCCATGGTAGGTTGAGTCAAAGGGTGATATCAGGATTGTGTCCCAGCAAACACTGGTATTGGACTGCAGTGGTATCTACAGAGCAAATGGCCAAGGACAGGAACCCTGAGGGGGATGTTGGGAATCAAGGTACAAAAGGCTGTCAGAATGTTTGTGTGGGCAAGACTACCCCTTCTTGGCCAAGGCAATGTGGGCAACTCACTTTGAGATCCTTGAGGGAGATGTTATTCTCCCCATCAGAAAGGCAAGGAAAGTGAAACTTGTAGAATTTCTTAGTCAAAGTTACAAAACTAGTGTCAAGAGTCAGCACCAGAATCTGAATCTTCTGACTCTAAAGTCTATTAGTCTAAAGTCTAAAGTCCAGGTCAGAAAAGGCCATTGACATTCACCAGAAAACTCTGATTGCCAGGTATGGTGTGGCATTTTGTAACCTTACAGTCCAAGAGCATCCAATTCAACAACTCTAAATACATTTGTTTCCTTTGCCACATGCCCTGTAAGAGGGCTCTCGAGGACTTCACTAGACACAGTGAAAGAGGATGGGCATGGATGAAATGCTGTCTATACTCAATCTCTAATACTCTCCCAACCATCTCTTCAACCAGAATTGCTCCATGTCTATGAGTTGGAATCACGGGTTTGAAAAGGATTTCCACAGGAGCCTCTGGATGGCTCAGTCAGTTAAGCATCCAACTCTTGATTTCAGTTCAAGTCATGATCTCAGGGTCCTGGGATAGAGTCCCCTCTGGACTCTGTACTCAGCGGAGAGTCTCTTTATCCCTCTCCTTCTGTGCCTCTCCTTCCCACCTCCCCTCCAAAATAAAAACTAAGTCTTTTTTTTTTAAAAAAAAAGAAAAGGTTTCCACAACCTCTGTTCATCTAGGTGCTGTTGCCTCTAGTCCAACAGTTTGTGTTAAAAAGAAACTCACAACCTAGGTGGGCTCCAGGATCCTCTAGAGCTGAGCAGATGAAGATATCTGGGTGGCGCCCATGAAATTGTCTTCTTGGATGAAAAGCCTGGCAATACCACCAAAAGTGTGATGATGGGAAGCTAGAAGTCAGCAGCTGCCTTAGAATTTCCTCACATTCATTCATTTACTTGAGAATGTTTAAATGAGAACCAATATACATCTGGTCCCTCAGTCTGGCTTTCACAAAGGCCCCAGTAGATACGGTTATGACCCAAACAGGACAATCATTCTGATGTCACCCTCTAAAGAACTAAGCAGGGTACCCTCAAATCACAGCTAATCATCTGTCAGGCAAGAACTCATCTAAACTTTTTAATAGTGATGCTATTCATGGTTTTGGCTGTCGTCTCCTCTTGACATAACTCATTTAGTAAGTTGCTAGCACTGGGCACTTCCTTTTTTCCCCTGTCCTATATTTACCTCTCACACATTCCAGGGGGAACCCCTAGGTGCTGTATGTTGGTGAACAAGCTCAACCTGATTTGGCAGAAGCACCAGTTGAACAAATAATTCTTGAATTGACAGTCCCGACAAAAGACATCATTGCGGATGCACACTGGGTCAGGTTTTCAGTCCCCTGAAAGACCTTCCCCTCAGTGGTGCTCTAAAAGCTAGGGCATGTAAAACATTCTTTCTGTTCCTTAGGCAGCTGAACAGCTGGAGAATTCTGAGCAGCTGAGTTGGGCTGTTGGTTGTTTCTTTTTCACCTGAGTTCCTTCACATAGACTCACTTTTATCGCCCTAGCCAACCCTATGTACATTTAGAGAAATGCAAACAATTCTGTTATCTTTCGGTATTCTGAGGCCCAAACTTCTCTGTCTGACCATGTCTGCACAAGTTATCAGTAATTCCAGAATCTCTTTGATGCCTTCTAATATTATCTACTATAGATGCGACCGAGTTAACAGGCATCAGGAGGGAACAAGGGCATAGCTCTGGAGAGAGGAGCCCAGATAACTATGAGTATAACTCTTTGAGCTCCGAAGAGCTTTACAATGTGTAACCATTTGCAACCCAAGTTTCTCCATGTAGGTCACACAGGCCCCGCGGACTGTGACATATATCTCTCTGTGGTGGCACCATCAGCCAGAATGGGACTGTGGCGGTCATGAAGAGAGGAGCAGGGTTGTCTGACGGCTCCAACCGCAGCCTCTGTGGGGCTACCATCACACATGTGTCATGAGTGGCCATGTTTCCCGTGGGCTGTGCCCAGCCGGCGACCGAGCATGACCGAGTTCCTGGGCGTGGCCGGACCCAGGGCTCCTCAACCCTGGCTCCAGAACTCCCCTCAGCCTGGCTGACGCCTTCTGGGGACTGTCCTGCAATTCAAGACTCTTGCTATTTAACTTCCCCTTCATGGGGGTCGGACATGCAGCAGTCTGAAGGCTCTCCCTGCCTTCGCCGGCCCCATCTTTTTCCCTTCACAGGTATTGTCCTCAGTCGGTCCCTTAACATCTCACCTGGTCCGTTGCCTGCTTCTCCGGGGACCTGCACAAACACAGGACCCTCCACCCTGCTCTCTTTTAACGTCGGTTTCGCCCACTCCTGGTGGTTTCCTGGATGGTCTCACAGGGGTTCACCGATTCGGGCTACAAGACACCAGCTGTCATCCCTCCTGCTCCAGCCCTGGCTTCCTGGGGAGATGGCGGCACCATAGACTCTGATGGTCCCAAAGTCTCCTACTATGGTGCCACATCTGCTTCTATTTGTGGGGTCCCTGACACCCACTTCTGCCAATGCTGTGGGACTCACAAAACATCAGAGCCCTGTGCTGACATGAGGCCATGCGCGCTACAGACAGAAGTATCCAGGCCGGTCTGCTCGGAAGAATCCCTCACCCTCATTACAGGGGTCCCTGTGCAGAGCTGCCTGGTGCTCCCATCGTCACGTTTCACTTTTTGTGAGAAGAATTCAATTCATTTTTTACCCACAGTCTCCCTTCCTTTGAACTTGGACTCAACCCTCAGCTGAAGGACCAGCTCTGTGACACACTATCTATAAAATTGTACTTCCTGTCTAACACTGGGAGAGCCTGCCTTTCTTATCTCTTCAGATGGATGCTTTCTTACAAGACTTCATTCAAAGAGTCTTCTTGTGGGTTCTCCAAAATGTCTAGATTCCAGAGTGATTATAGCAAAGACCCAAACTGGGCCTACCATATTCTGGTTTTGGGGATTTTGTGGATTCATTTGTTTGTATGTTTGCTGTGTGAGTGTGTGCGAGTGTGTGTGTGTGTGTGTGTGTGTGTCTGTGTATGGAGGATGTGTAACAGAATTTGTGTAATCCTTGCTTCTTTCTCTCCTGCCTCGTGAGAGGTCCCTGCCTCCATCATTTTGATGGAAAAGTATCTGTTTCTCAGCTGGCTGCCTTCACTCCCGATGCTCTCTTATCATTGCCAATATTTCTACTTGATGACTTCTGGTCACTGCATACGTCAGAGCTTTGTTGGATACATTTAGGGTTAGGGTTGTACTCATGCGGGAAGAGTTATAAGTCAGTACAGTAAAGCAGGGTTTGCAATACTTTGTTTGCAAATGGTGACTAGATTAGGGAGAAAGGAAACTGGAGGGATCTAAGGCTTACCTAGGGAAGAACGCTAGAAGCTACACTAAGTAGCCTTGGCAGATTTCCAGAAAAAATAATGGACATGCATGATGAAATTTCCCGACTGATGAATCTACTCACACCAAAAATAGTCACATGTTGTGGCAGATACTGATGACTTTCCTGGGACTTCATCACTATCCCTGTGTACCCTTCACCTAGTTTTGTTGAGTTTTTATTCTAACAGCTTGTGGCTATGACTTTGCTTTGGAATGTTTCCCTCATGTTACTGGAAGACTTTGCTGCATATTCAGAGACAGAAGTTCCTGGGATTTTCCACCTTCCCAGGCAGCCTTTAACTCATGATGAACATGGTCCAGAGGTACAACAGTCCAGCTCCCTTCCCTCAAATGGAGACAATTGTGAGGCATAATTTTTATTAGGCTTGATCTTCCTTGATGACGTCAAAGCACCGTCTCTCCAAAAAAAGCTGACCTGCAGTCACACCCTTGCTTGGCTCCTTCTGCTTTTTCCCCACCTTACTGGCTTCCTCTGAGAGTGGTCACCACTCCTTAGATAAATGACTTGCACAGAGTCTTCTTCTCAGAGCTGCTTCTGAAGAACTCAACTGCACTGGATTGAATATTGTCCTGGAAAAATTCATGTCTACCTGGGATTTGGCAGGGTGACCTTATTTGCCAATGGAACCAATTAGAATGTGGGTCACTCTGGATGAGAGGGGGCCCTAAATCCAATATGAGTGCTGCCTCCCTACGAAGTGGAAAATTTGAACACAGAGACATAGGCATGGAGAAAATAGAGCCAGAGAATGGAATGAAGCATCTATAAGCCAAGGAATGCTATGGCTTGCTAATGGCCACCAGAAGCTGGGAGATGGTCATGGAACGGATTCTTCCTCAGAGCCTCCAGAAGGAATTGAGGCTGTTGGCACTTTGATTTTGGATTTTAGTCCCTGGAACTGTGAAGAAGTACATTTCTGTCATTTTAAGCCATAGAGTTTGTGACATTTTCTTATAGCAGCCCTAAGAAGATAATATACCCCAACCTAAGAGGCAATTATAAGCTATAGGAAGCAAATGAGCTATAATCTATCTTACATCTTATATTTTACATGAGATCACTCAGCTTTCACCAGTATTTATTTTCAAAACTTCATTCAATGAAGTAGCTCTCTCAAATCAATAGTTGACATTATACTTAACGAGAAAAGCCTACAAGCAATCCAATTAAAAATCAGAAAGAATACAACAATGTTGGGGAGCCTGGGTGGCTCAGCCATTGCACATCTGACTTTGGCTCAGGTCATGATCCCAGGGATTGGGTCCTGGGATTCAGCCCCACATCGGGCTCCCTGCTCTGCGGGAAGCCTGCACTCCTCTTCTCCATACTCCCCCCTCTCCCACTCCCCCGTTTGTGTGTCTGCTTTTGCTATTTCTGTCAAATAAATGAATAAAGTCTTAAAAATAAAAAGAATACAATGATGTCCATTATCATC
This sequence comes from Mustela erminea, assembly GCF_009829155.1. Lineage (NCBI taxonomy): Eukaryota > Metazoa > Chordata > Mammalia > Carnivora > Mustelidae > Mustela > Mustela erminea. The sequence goes on along the minus strand of NC_045629.1, from coordinate 49,558,039 downwards.
ACCACTATTTAACATTGTTCTGGATAGTGGCTATTTTAGCTAAAGCAATAAGACAAAAAAGAAAGAAAAAGAGGGGTGCCTGGGTGGCTCAGTGGGTTAAAGCCTCTGCCTTCGGCTCAGGTCATGATCCCAGGTCCTGGGATCGGGCCCCGCATCGGGCTCTCTGCTCCGCAGTGAAGCCTGCTTCCCTTCCTCTCTCTGCCTGCCTCTTTGCCTGCTTGTGACCTCTGTCTGTCAAATAAATAATAAAATCTTTAAAAAAAAAAAAAAAAGAAAGAAAAAGAAATCAGGCATAAATACTGAGAAAGATGAGATAAATTAATCATTACCAGCAGACAATGACTCCTTGAAAAACTCCAGGTAATGTATCCACAGAAATATATTAAGAAAGCTCAGGAATAGAAGACAACTTACTTATAGACTTTGATAAATTTTGAAAGACCAGTCTAGATAGATTTTATGCCATGCTTCTGCATTAAGAATTAAATATTAAAAATTGTGAATTATCACATTAGTATATAAATTTACTAAAATTCTCATTAAAGTTTCAATGAGATTTTGGGGGGGAATGTAATTTAAAAATTCTAAGATTCACTCAAAAGAACAAAGACATGAGAAAAGCAAAAAAAAATTGTAAAAGAGAAAAAAGAGAACTCTCGGCAGATATTAAGATGTATTATAAAATTAGAGCAATTGACTGTACTCAGTAAATGACATGGTTCTGGTACAAAAATATACAAAAGGGTAGAACAGAATAGAAAGTCTAGAAATAGATCCAAATATTTATATGACCATTTATATAATCATTTACAGTATGATAATGGTGATAGTTCAGGTCATAAAAATACTACTCGATGAATTATACTGGGAAGGAAAAGATAACTCACCCTAAAACTAAATACATTCCAACTGAATTAATGTTTTCAAAAGAACTTCAGTTTTCCAGCAATGGCAAACTAAGCAATTGAGATGAATCATACTGCTGAAAAAAAACTTTAAAAAACTGAACTGAGTTTAAATAAAATACAATTGCATCTGAGATCTAAAAAGCCCATGAAGAATGGCATGACCAAGGTCTAAAGGAAGAAGGAAACTGAGGGGCATAAACCCAGCATGTGGAGATGCCTTACTCCTAAAAGTGTTAGCTAGGAGTGCCTGGGTGGCTCAGTAGGTTAAAACCTCTGCCTTCGGCTCAGGTCGTATCTCAGGATCCTGGGATCGAGCCCCATATGGGGCTGTCTGCTCAGCGGGGAGCTTGCTTCCCACCCCGCCCCTGCCCCCCACCTGCTTGTGATCTCTGTCTGTAAATAAATAAATAAATAAATCTTTAAAAAAAAAAAAAGTGTTAGATAATTCCAAAGCAGGTGCCTGAGAGGTTGTTTACAACATCCCTTTTGAGAGCCCTGAAGAGTGAAGGGGGCAAAAATAGAGTACAAGGATAATTGAAAAGGGAAGCTTCTAGTAAATTCCCGTGCATTGGTTTGGCATCCTGCAAGGTCCATCTGATCTGGCAGCGTGTGGAAATAGATGAGCCTTCACAATGATAAATTTCCAATCATCTCCAACTCAAGAATTAGATTAGCTTGATCCTGGATTGTTAGGACCATACATTTTCTATAATTCCATAGACCTGAAATTATTCTATAGTTTTGCATATACAATATCTGAAACTCAATAAAAGTAATCAGGTGTAAAATAAGACCAAATGATGTTACCAAAAACATGAAAATCGTTCTAAGATTCTTGCATTATCTTAGAAAGGAGTAAAAATATCAAGCAATACTAAAAGACAAATGACCACAGAGGCAAAATATTTGCAAGTCACATAACAAGGGGTTAATATCATTCCTATGTAATACATTTAAAAAAACCCCAAACACTACAGTAAAAAAAAATAACTGTAAGAAATGCATTGGTATTTGACAAAAGAAGCAGCATAAATGGTCCCTCAACATATTAAAATATCTAATCTCACTAATAATCAGAGAAATAGAGAAATGACCAATGTCACTAATAGTAAACTAATTTTCAAATATGAGTTTTTATTTTGTGTTTATCATACTTATAAAGATAACAAAAACACTCATAATGATTAGTGGTGATAAATGTCCAGCGGTTAAGGGGGGAGAAGAGAAACAAGTACAATATTATTCTGGAGGACAATATAACAGTATGTATCAAAAAATTTAAATGCATACTGCTTAATTTAGGAAATCCATTTTTTGGAATTTGGCTATAAAAAAATCTGGAATATTTGCAAAGATTCATTTTTAAGTTTGTTTAAGTAGCACTATTTATAATAGTAAAAAATTACAAACATCCCAAATTAGAAAATTGGCTATAATAATTTAGTACCCACACTTAATGGAGTAACACAATACAGCACTTAAAAAGATAACAAGGGGGGGTGTGCCTGGTGGCTCAGTGGGGTAAGCCTCTGCCTTTGACTCTGGTCATGATCTGGCGGTCCTGGGATAGAGCCCTGCATGGGGCTCTCTGCTCAGCAGGGAGCCTGCTTCCCCCTCTCTCTCTCTGCCTGTCTCTCTGCCTACTTGTGATCTCTCTCTCTGTCAAATAAATCAATCAATCAATCTTTAAAAAGATAACAAAGGAATATTTAGCAAAATGAAGTTATGCAGGACACACTGATAAGAAAATAGAACATGCTGCAAAAACATAAGCTCACTTTTGTTATGTGTACATGGGATAGACAACAATTTGTTTTTGTTGTTTGTAGCAGTAGTTTTTATTTTATTCACTTATACATATCTGTATTTTTAAAAATAAAGCCAACTATTCCTTTTAATCAGAGTAATGGTACTTAAAATCTTTTGCTTTCAAAATGTTGCCTTCCCTTTCCTATTTCAAATGAAATGCAAGGTGAGCACTCATACAGATCATTTCTTACTGACCTTCTTCTCCAGAGTTAATTTGCTCATGTGTTGAACTTATTTTCACATCAGTACTTGACATAGGGATTGAAGGAAAGTACTGCACTTGTTTTTGCTAAGTTTGGAGCACCAGCTTTATTTATCCTATTTTTTTTTTCCTTATCAAGATGAGTGGTTTTCTATAGAAAACTGAATCCAAGGCACCACATTCCTCATACATGAGATAATCTATTCACTTAGGCAGTAAATATTTATGAAGCACACCTCAGTGCCTGTACTGTGCCCAAGGCTGAGAATAAAGGACAGACGACTCCAATGACCTCTGCCCTTGTGCCCATGGCCGCCAGTACTCTCACCGGGACCTTGGTAATCCATCACTCAGGCCACAGGGTGACCACTTCTCAAATGAAGGTCCCTCCTCCGAAATTCCAGAGCCCTGTAGTGCACACTTAATGGACCAAAAATAAGTCTATTAGCCTGAGCTTGCAAGTAGCCCTTCAAAAATGAAAATGTAGCTTTCTTACTGAAAAGTAAGTATCATTTTTTTCCTCAAATATTTCTGGAGTCAAATTTAAAAAATTTTAAGTTGTTTTAAAACAGATAATCTTTAGGGGCACCTGGGTGGCTCAGTGGGTTAAAGCCTCTGCCTTCAGCTCAGGTCATGATCCCAGGGTCCTGGGATCGCGCCCCGCATCGGGCTCTCTGCTTCGTGGAAAGCCTGCTTCCTCCTCTCTCTCTCTGCCTGCCTCCCTGCCTACTTGTGATCTCTCTCTCTGTCAAATAAATAAATAAAATCTTTAAAAAAAAAAGAAAAAAACAGATAATCTTTAGGAGTCCCTGGGGGGCTCAATCAGTTAAGCGTCTGCCTTTGGCTCAGGTCATGATCTCAGAGTCCTGGGATGGAGCCACCCCCCCCAGCCCCTCCAACCCCCCCACCCCCACCCCCGCATGGAGCGCCCTGCTCAGCGGGAAGTCTGCTTCTTCCTCCACCGGCCACTCTCCCCTGTTTATGTGCTCTTAAATCAATAAATAAAATCTTAAAAAAAAAAACAGTTATCCTTTAAGAAATAATTTTAAAAAATAATAAAGCTGTGGACCGGCTCTTACCCTAAAAGATGTGGGGAGGACAAAAGCAACACAAAAGACAACACCACTACAAAGAGGGCATTTTTGAAACAAACAAACAAACAAACAAACCCCAAACCACAAGTATTGTGCTCCACCTCTGACAGACAGTGCAAATTTGAATTCATTTCCAAACAATGAATATCATGACATATAATCATGACATATAATACAGGCTTAGGAATGAATGAGGTGAGTCACGCGTAAGTCCAACACAGCGTGATAATTACGAATATTTGTACACCCAGTTTTCTATCACTCGGTTTCCTGCTCAGAGAACCCAGATGCACAACGGTTCCAGAGCCGATGCCTGTGGCGCCCCAGGTTCGGGTGCAGCTGGCTCAGCAGGTCTTGGTGGGGGACACCCAGGATCTGACCCTGCCACAGGTGTGCCGGTGTCCTGGCCGGCCCGCTTTGGAACCAGATCAGAGGGGGCTTGTTTTGTTCTCCGTTGCTGTGTCATAAAACAACGCACAACTTAGTGGCTTGGAACAAATATAGTATTTATTGTGTTTTCATGGGTCTGAGGGTTGAACAGGCTCAGGTGGGCATCTCCTGCTTCACCTGTTGCCGCTGATGTCACATGGCTGCCCGCAGTGGGAACTTGGCTTGGACTGGTGCCAAAGGGAGCATCTCATCCATCAGGGTCTCTCTCCATATGCATTGCTCTCGCTGGGGCAACCTTACAGTGGGGCAGACGACTGCCAGAATGGAAGCCTCCATGGGGAAGCACTAATGGGTCCTCTGCTTGCTTCCTATTTGCTCACAAAGCAAGTTGCCTGGCCCACCCCAGGGTCAAGGTAGGAGGGGCTGCACAGGAGGCAACGATTTGGAGGACCACTAGTCCAACAGCCCACCACAGGGACCAAGCCCCACTCACGCATGGGTGGGCTGAGGGTGGGAAAGGAGGATGCAGTGGACAATGTGGGGGGCACCGGCCATGAGCACAGGCCACAGTAGGGAAGAGGCCACCACTTAAAACAATGGTTTAACTGGAGGTGGGGGTGGGGACAAGGAGATGACGCTGAGGAGACCAACAAACAGACTGTGGCTGCTTAAACAGAGACTGTCTATAGCATGGTTAAGAGAGCAGAATTAAAAACAACAACAGCAACAAAACAGTTGAGGTGAGGCAGAAGCTAGGCAATGGATAGGGGGAAAAATGATTTCTTTTTCAGAAAGAAGAGAACTGGGAAGAAAATGCTTATAAATCCACGTACCATTACTTTTTTCAAGTGAAGGAACTTGGATTTTCCAAGTAGCCCTTATGATGCTCTTTCTTATTTTAAAGAAAGGATGATCTGTGTGGTTGGGTGACTCCTTGGAGCCCCAGGCGGACCCTACTGTCCCTCTCTGCCATTTTCCCTGCATCTCCAGCCCTCCCTTCTCTGGACTCTGGTCTCAAATGTTCATTCAGGTGCTCCAACTTCAAAGATATATTTATAATGTAGCTTAGGCCAATTCTGCTTTCATACGTAAGATGTTTTTATTTTATTTTATTTTATTTTATTTTATTAATTTATTTGCCAGAGAGAGAGAGAGAGAGAGAAAGCACAGGCAGACAGAGTGGCAGCAGAGGCAGAGGGAAAAGCAGGCTCCCCGCCGAGCAAGGAGCCCGATGTGAGACTCGATCCCAGGATGCCGGGACCATGACCTGAGCCGAAGGCAGCCGCCTAACCAACTGAGCCACCCAGGCGTCCCATATGTAAAACGCTTGTTGAAGTTGACTATGAACATGTTGAGGTCATTTTGCATAGCAAAGCACCTGCTTGTCCTATCAGAGTCTAGGTTTTCTTTGGTGCCAACATTCTTAGCTGTTCCTAAGGCCATACCAGTTTCCCAGAGCAAAATGAAGACTATTGAATTTGCAGTTGCCGAGGGTTCCTGGCCAAAGGTGGTATCATCAGGGGAAGGGATGCTGTGAAGCGCCTTTTGAAGAATTAAATATATGTGTTGATTTTATTTGAAATTTTCATTTGAAACCTTTTCTTTCCTTTAAACTTTCTTTCTGTGGGGCACCTGGGTGGCACAGTCCACTGAGCATTCGACTCTTGGTTTTGGCTCAGGCTGTGATCTCAGAGTGGTGAGATCCATGCCCACGTCAAGCTCTGTGCTCTGTGCTTAGTGTGGAGTCTGCTTCTATTCTCTTTCCCTCTCCCTCTGCCCCTCCCCCACCCACTCATGTGATCTCTTTCTCTCAAAAATAAATTAATTAATTAAAAAAAAATTTCCAAGAGAGAGATCATCCCAGGAAATGGTCCAAGATCCTGGCACTAGGAGCCTCATTTCCTTTGTGGAATCTTCACGTTTGCTTTTTTTTTTTTTTTTTTTTTTTTTTTAAAGTAAACTCTTAGCCCAACATGGGACTCAAACTCATGACCCCAAGATCAAGAGTCACATGCTCCATGGGCTGAGCCAGTCAGGCTCCCCAGAAGCCTTCGGGTTTGTACCAGGAAAATATCTAGGATTTCTTGATGCTCCTTGCAATTTTGCTATTTCAGGCAAAATTTTGCTATTCTTCACAGTAAAGTGAGTACAGTAAAATGATTTGTTTTTTTTTTTTACAGTAAAGTGATTCCTTACAGTAAAGTGATTTCTCAGTGGAAACGATACCTCTCTAACTTACTCTTCCTGAAAGAGATAATAACAAGGAAGGAGAAAGGTCCTCTTTAAAGAGCTTCTTGTTATTCATTTAAAGCAGAGAAGTATTTACGGAGCTCTAATGGCCTGCAGAGTCGGGAGCCACAAACCTGGCCTTCAAGGCATCTCTGTTCTATTAGGGAAATCAGATTTGCATGCAGCTACTGCAGTAGTTTGCTAACAGGAAAAAAAAGTGACAGAAAGAGCCCTAATTTCCAGCTCAGTCTGGAAGAGGCATTTTGGATAGCTTTACAGAAGAGACGTGCAGATCCAGACGAGGGAGGGGCATTCCAGTCAGGATCAGCAGGGGCCAAGCAGCGGGGATAGGCCAATGGGTTGCCCCTTTGCAGGATGGCAAGAAGAGCAGCCTGGCATGTTTCCCCAGGGCCACAGGGAGGAGTAGTGGAAGAAGGTCTTAGAGAGTCTGGTGGGAGCATGTATGAGCAGCCAGAAGAGTCACACTTCGAAATCTGAAGGTCATCCTACAAACAATGGGGAGTCATTGTTTGGACCAAACACAGGTCATGACTAGATTTGTGTTTAAGAAATATCACTGGGAGACAGGGTCCCCATCCTCGACCTGACCCTGAAGGGATATAATTCCATGGGGTTCCACACTTTAGGGGTGATGTGGGCCATCATTTGGGAGAGGAGCTGTGGAAATCCCAGGGGGGGGGGGCACAAGATAGGCACCCCCAGGTGGCAAAAATCCCAGAGCATGGCCAGTCTGCTTCGGCAGTGCCTAGGGGTTTGCTGTGACAGCAGTTTATCCCCCTGCTGTAGACTGGATATATGCCCCGTCACCCACACTCACATGTTGAAATCCTAACTCCGAGGTGATGGGATTCAGAGGCGGTGTTTTGAGTGGTGAATGGGACAAGTGCCTTTAAGAAAGAGACCCCTGAGACATCCCTGGTCCCTTCCAGCATGTGAGGACGAAGAGAGAAGATAGTCATCTATGAACTAGAAGCCAGGCTCTTACCAGACACTGCATTTGCCCTGGTGCCTTGATCTTGGTCTTCTTAGCCTCCAGAACTATGAGAAAGAAATATTTGTTGTTTGTAATCTACCCAGTCTACGGCATTTTGTTATAGCTCCCTGAATGTGCTAAGACACTGTGTGACTACGTTTCTCTCAGACTCGCTGCAAACTGGGCTACCATTCTGAGTACATACCCACTGGTATCATTGCACGTGAACATGGTCAAAGTTGGGAAGAACACAGGAATGACTCAAACTGAGACCAAATGTTCTCCAACGCCTCCTGACCGTGTTGCTCATCTTCAAGTCATTGCTGAGAGCCAGCCCCTCCTCAAGGCCCCTGCCTTCTTGCCTGCTGTCTTAGGAAGTCCACCTGTGACAAGGATTTGGAGGCAAGTAGGTCGTTCAGGAAGTAATTCTAGGAAGCACCAGTAGGGATGTGGGGAAGTGAGGCAAGGAAGAGAAGGAAGTCTATAGCGTGCATTAAAGAGCACGTTCCTGCTGTGGGAGTGGGGGGTCAATCACAGTGGGACCTCCAGGTGAAACTGTAGGACAGGGGTGAGGAAATTGAGATATTCACCCACGGAGTTCCATCTGTCATTCTCTGCAAGGGGCTTCTACGGTGTCAAACCTCCAGCAGGGCCACCCATGGACTAAGCATGGTCCAGGGACAAGAGTCTCAAATGTTTACAATGGGAAAACCATCAACACGCAGATTTTTAAAACATTGCCGGGTGGCAGACATAAAGCTTGGCACTGCGACAGAGGAAAGCAGCGGGACTCTTACCTGCCATCATTGATTCTTCTCTGATACCCCCAGGTCGTCACTCTGGCTTCCTCACTCTGGCTTCTACTATGGGAGAGTCTGGTTCAGTTTGGTTGGTTGCCGTTAATCCATTTCTTCTCCTTCAACTTCCCCAATTTCCTTTTGGATATAATCTGGGAGGGTCATTCTCATCTCTCTTTTCTCTTCCAGCCATGGAGAGGGCATATGAGCCAGGGTAGACCAGCAGACACTTCCTCTCCTCTGTGGAAATTGATTGTTGGGCTTTATGGCAGAGATTGAAAATGGTTGCTTTGTCCAGGGGCGCCTGCTCCATGAGTCCCTGCAGAGTGGCTGGGTATTGCCTATTTTCAACCCTGTTCTCTGTGACTTTGAAGGTTCCCCATACTCTTCCTAGAACTCCCTTTTTGCTTAATCATGACAGTGTCAATTTCCATTTGATGCAAACAAAGAACCCTGATGCAACTCCTATTGCAATTTCAATCATTTACAAAGTATTTATTGAGCACCTACTATATGCTAGGCATCCACTAGTCATGAGAGATATCATGTAAAAAAAAAAAAAAAAACCCGTCTGCCTTTATGAGACTCTCAGCAAAATACAGGGGAAATACTAAATAAATTGTCCTCCAATGGGTCATAAAGGGATAGGTGCGACAAAAGCAGATTTTATGATATTAAGCAAATGGATCTCCAAGACTTTAATTTAGACTGGGTCTGAGTGGATAGCACAAAGGATGTCACCTGTAAGCAGAGACCTGAAGATTGAGTCAAGAACATTCCAGGCAGAAGGGACAGCATCTGTAAAGGAAGACCTGAGCCAGGAAATAGGGTTTCCCACCTTGGCCTGACCTTGACCTTTGCTCATTAATCTGGTTGGACTTGATCAGACCCTTTCCAACCTCTTTCTGCTCTACTATCACCTAAGGCACTGGTTCTGGCCACAGGAACTCAGCTTTCTTTCTCCAGGAGCTCCCTGCCCTTTATCTAAAGTTCAAGGCAACAGGTCGAATCAATCACCTACATTGAATCTTAGCAATGTGGGAGGTGTGGTTGAGGCTGACAGGCAACACCCAGATCCCCTTGGTGACTGAAGAACTCACTCCCTCTCTTGATGTGAGTCTTACTTCAAAGCAGACCATTCTGGAGAGCCTCCCCCTGTTCAGAACTCTAAGACTTCTCTGAGACTGCGTTGTCACCCAACTTCTCCCTTTGCCCAATCCCACTTCTTCCCCTTCCCTTCTCCAAACTCCAGTCCAAGAGTATTCCTTACAACCTTCCGGCTCTCTAATCATCATCTCAGGGCCTTCTTCCCAGGGAACCACCTTAAAACAGATGGAAGGACTCAGAATTAAGGACGAGAAGACTGTTCAAGCCCGTCACATCCAGACTGGGTTATCTTGGACCCACCTTAGTACCGACCACTGGGGTTAGTACCAGGTGCCATGCCTGGTCCACAGAAGGCTCCCGAAGAGTACTTGTTGACTCAGACAATGGATGGAGCTTTCTCTGTAAATGTTTTTCAAATACCCACCGCTGTTAGTTATGATTATATTGAGTTGGAAAGGGGGAGAACAAAATACAACTTTAATGAAAAATTGAAAGATGGGATAAAAGTTAGAGACCTTGGAGCAGGGACTGCAGGCAAGAGGATGTTATGGTTGTCCAGGGGAGACACAATGAAGACAAGAAGGAGACCAAACACTCATAAAAATGAGGGCTTGGAACAGAGACACAGAAACCAAAGGGTGTGACCAAGAGCACAGGAAATGAGCCCTCAGACATGAGCAATTCTTCAGAGATGTCAAGCGGGTGAAGCAATGAGGTAAAGTGTCAGATTTAAGAGCACTGCTCCCCGTCACTCTTCTAGAAATGTTTAACTGGTCCTCAGTAGTCGACTTGGGAAGTGGGGACTGTGGACAGGAACACATCTGTCTCCTTCACCACCGCGGACTCCTGAGGAAGTCTGAGGAAGCCGTTGTGCCCACTGGGCCTCGGACAACTATTGATTATTGTTGAATAATTCTTAGGTGTTTGAAAATAAAGTGGGTAGTTTATTGTCACTATTGAAATAGGCTGTTGGAAATATCTGTGTGCCCCAAGCTGGGACACACACACATGGACACACACACACACACGTACCAGGCTCTCCTCTGCCTGGCTAGCCCAGTTGCTGAGCACAAGCAAAGCTATTCCGTGGTATATGGGAAGCTGTCTGTCCTACGCACCAGACCTGGGAAGGAATGCCTGAGCTTCTCCCTACACTTACTTAGGGCCTCTATACCTCTTTCGAACATCGCTAATTCCTTAAAAAGTATATAAAGGAACTACTAGTAAGACAGCATGCTTCTGAATTTAGTCAGGAGAGGGTAAACACATGTTATGGAATATAGATGGGAAATTGAATGGTGCAGTTTGAAGGGTCTACTAATAGTCAAAATAAAAGTTCCCTTTTGAAGTGAGAATACATCAAGGCAAGTTCTTCTCACCTTTAATCATTTGGACCTTTTGCCTGAGTAGAGAGAATGAATCCACATACCCAGCGGAACGAGCGATCAGAGCATATTCTCCCCTTCCCATTTCGGCCTGATTGAGGTGGCCTGTCCTCTCTCTAGATATCACTGTGATATTCAGTGCATCGTTGCACAAGGATTTGTCTCTCTCTCCAGTGGAAGGAGTGGAAGGAGAAATTTTTAAAATCTCTGATTCTCTAACATGTTGCAGGGTACTTGGTGCATGAGAGACATTAGAAGTATATCCCAGGAAAGTTGTGGGGGCAGAATGGAAGCGGGTCCAGTAAGGCTCATGGGCATGATTCAGACTTGTTGGAACACTTAGCTCCTGCAGGCCTCCATATAGCTTTCTGAAGATTGTGAGTACCAGAGAATATTGAGAAATACCTAAAATTGGGAATCCACTGATTTGGATTTGTGTCCTGGCTCTCCCATTTAATGCATATACATCATTAGAGGAGTAACTTAACCTCCAAGCCTCGGTATCCCCTTCTCTAAATTGGGGATTATTGTTTCTGCCTTAAGGAATTCTTGAGTGATTAAGTGAATAATATACGTGAATCCATTCAGCCAACTACCGAGTGCCATGTAATTGTTGCTTATAATTATTATCACTCTGGAGTCAGAGCCAATTTCAACTGGATATTTTTTTTTAAAGATTGTGTTTATTTATTTGATGGAGAGAGAGATCCCAAGTAGGAAGAGCAGCAGGCAAAGAGAGGAGAAGCAGGCTTCCTGCTGAGCAGAGAGCCCGATGCAGGACTCCATCCCAGGACCCTGGGATCATGACCTGAGCCGAAGGCAGAGGCTTAACCCACTGAGCCACCCAGGCAGCCCTAAATCTGCTTCTCTCTCTTTTTTTTTTTAAGTTTATTTATTTATTTATTTATTTAGTAATCGTTATACCCAATGTGGACTTGAACTCGCAATCCTGAGATCAAGAGTCCCATGTTCCTCTGGCTCAGCCAGTTAGGTGTCCCCCTCAACTGAATATTTTGAAGAAGGGGAAAAGGTCTGACCTGCCATTCATTTTTTCCTTCCTAGTTTTGGGATTTTGCTATTGTATTTGTATTGGATGACTCTCTCTCTTTCTCTCTTTTTTTTTTTAAACTATCTGGAGACAAAATGATTCCAAAGTTTGACTAGTAGAATCTAGTCAAATCAGAATCACTTGAAAATTTTATAAAATGCAGATCCCCATGTCCCACTCCTAAAGGATACCATTCAATTATTATAGAGTGGGGACGGGCACTCTGTATTTTGAAACCTCCTCAGGTGAGTCTGATGAGCTGCCAGACAATGAAACCTTGATAGGCTTCTTTTTCCATTTAAAACTGTCTGAAAACTTTCAAGGTCAGAACCTGGAGTTTACGAATATGCCCCTTTTTACTGGTTGATTGTGTGGAAAATACTGAGGGGTCATGGCATTAGACTTTGTTATTTGCAACTAGTAACATTATGGTAGAAATGTTAGCATGAGCAGGACATTCCTGTAAGAAATTAACAGACAAGCATTTGGACCTAAAATCAAAGCTTTGGGGTAGAGTGGGAGATATGGAGCTTAATAAGGCTTTTAGAAAAAGCATTTCAGTTGCTTTCATATAATTTCCTCCAGTTTCAAGAGGAAGGATATACAACATACCTCCGTCTCTCAGAGGGATGTTTGAATCTGACAATTAATGTGAGAATGAGTGGTGTTTGACTTCCTGGAAGGGCTCATATGCATTACCATTTGCTGGTTCAAGCAAGTGTTTCTCCCCAGGGTCACCATCCATCACAAATCTTGGGGAAAAGACAGTCTGTTGAAATTCTCATACTCGTCGGGGAGAAATATAAATTGGTACAACCACTTTGAAAAACTGTTCAGTAGTGTTTAGTAGAGCTGAACATTTTCATATTCTATGTCACTCTTACACACATACTCAAGAGAAATATAAACATGTTTACCAAAAGCTGCAATATTTTTATATTTTACATAGTACTAGAATACTTATAGTCTCATAGGTCATAATAGCTCGAAACTGTGAACTACCCAAATGACCACATATGGTAGAACAGATAAATGAATCGTAATATGTTCACACAACAGAGAAAATGAATTACCTGCAATCATATACAAAGTTAGATGAATTATGTACACATAAGTTTGAATGAAAGAAGCTAGACTTCGATTGAAAGATAGCATTTAACCCAATAATGTATTTCCAAAGTGGAGTTGATGGTACTCACCAAGGGAAAACTCCTGTTCATTTACAGAAGGACCCCCTTTCTTTTTAAAGATGCCAGGAAGAACCCGCACACTGTAACCCCCTATCACTCTTCCCAACTGGCCATGTTGGTTGTCTTTAGGGAAATCTGACAAAACAATACCTGAAAAAAGATATGTCCCTAAAGTGTATCTTTTTTTGTTGTTGTTAAGATCTTTATTTTTAAGGGGTGCCTGGGTGGCTGAGGGGGTTAAGCCTCTGCCTTCAGCTCAGGTCATGATCTCAGGGCCCTGCATCAGGCTCTCTGCTCAGCGGGAAGCCTCCGTCCCCACCCCCCCACCCCCCCCACCCCCCGCCTCTCTGCCTTGTGATCTTTCGCTCTCTCTGTCAAGTAAATTAAAAAAAAAAAAAGAAAGAAAGAAAAAAAAACTGCTGCAGGGGAAAAATGGTGCATTTTAAAGAATTTGAAAAAATTTGTGCTGTATTGCTGTGTATATGTTTTTAAGATTTGACTCCATTTTAAGTCAATTGGTATGAAACAGTACAAAGCAGGAATCAATATATTCAATAAAAATCACCCCATGTCACCTCCCCAAGTAATTATTATTAGCATTAAATGACTCTCATTCCAATTAGTCTTCAGGCATAGATAGAAATTATTTGGTAAACATGGGTGCTGAGCTTACAAAACAAATTACAAAGGAAAACTGCTTGGGAAATCTCCATTTATCTCTGTGGCAAAGGAGAGAGGAACTTGCGCTTTCGGACACTGCAAAATAATCTTTTTCTGGTGGTTCCTTTGATGAGATGAGTGCTCTGATAACAAAATAGTTGGAATTCTAAGGCAAATCATGCCTTTCGGCTGAAGCATTGGCCTCCTCCCGCGGAGGGTGAGATGGAAAGAGAGGAACGGCCCTCCCTGTGGGGACAATCTGAAGGGGACTCAGAACCGGGATGTGGACCGTCACAGGGCAAAGAAGGAAAGAGAAGGTATGATCCAGAGCTGTTGCTAAAGCCTAAACTGTGGGCAGGTAGGGCGGACGGTGGGGGAGGGGGGGTGCGCACGGAGGGGGAGGGCCCTTCAGAGATGAACAAACAGACCCTGGGGAGAGCAAGATGACTGGGATAATGAAGACTTGGAAGTTCTGAAAAGTGATCCTGAATCTGACCAAAGGAAAGAAATAGGACAGAACAGTGCATCATTGGTTTAACTACTCTTAATGAATATAATTCTGCTTTATTCTGTACCTTTCAGGAAGAGATGTCTTGGAATTGCTGATCAAATGTGCTAATTCTTAAACTCTAGCTGCATGCAAGTGAGCTGAGCACAAAAGTAAAATTCCTCTTTGTTGCATGGCTCCTTCTCCAAGGGTTTAACAAAATTTTCACAAGATAAGGATTAGTTTAACTGGGGGGCGGGGGTGGACAATAAGGGGCAAAGCTGGCCTTTTGAGTACTCTGAGATGCTGCCCTTCTGACCCGCGTGGCTGAGTCATCACTCACTAGTCTAAGGGACTCAAGGAGACTCAGAATGAGAAGCAGAAAAGATAGCTCTCCCCTGCCCTGAAGCTTTCTCAAATGTTAGCATGTCTAGATTACAGCCAAGAGGGCAGAAAGCCTTTACAACTTGGCACATCTCTCCTTGGACCTCGCTTCCATATCAAAATCTCAACTGACATCTGCCTTGGATACCCAAACCCCAGGCCACTCATAGCCCCCTGTTATTGAACTATATGTGTTTTTCCCTGGCCCTTGAATTTCACATGCATTAGTCTGTTTAGTGCTCTTAACTCTTAAAGTTGGCACCATTATTATCCCCATTCTACAGATGACGAAATGGAGGCCAAGAGAAGGGAAGCTACTCACCTACGGCGGCTGCACTCGCAGGTACGTACTCTGAGCAAAGGGCCTGGTGCCAAAAACCTGACCATGAAAACGGGAGGTAATTAACGGAAGGGTAGAGACCACATTTCCTTAGAACCAAGCCAGTGGCCTTGCTATAAGCTCTCCGATGATGTCAAGTGGCTTTGGAGTCACAAAATCCCACAGCGCACCGCCCTCTTCCAGTTTATTATACTGGGTGTTGGCGTCCTGTCTTGTACCACAGTCTGTACCAAGCTTCCATGCTGGAAGTAAGAGGTATACGCACGTGAGTGGGTGTGTGAGCATGTATGTACCTGTGTGTGTGAATGTGTGTGCAAATACTGTGCATGTGAGTGGGTGTCTGTGGGTGGGCAGGTGTGACTACTTAAGTGGAGGGGTTTGACTGCATGAGTGTGTTTGTGAGTGTGTGTGTGATATGTGTGCGTGTGACTGTGTGCAGGTGGAAGTGCGAATGAGTGTGCAAGTGAATTGAGGGTGGATGTGTGTGGAAATGTATCTAGATGAATTTGTGCATGTGGCGGGGGGGCATGCATCTACCTATGCATATGTGTGTGCATTCACGCAAATGTGTGTGAATGTGCAAGTGTGCGTGTTGTGTGTCTGAATGTATACGTGTGCATGTGCCCTTGTGTGTGCACATGTTGTGTGTGTGAATGTGTGAGTACATATGTTTCTTCCAGTTTCTCTGGAACTTGTCCAAGGACAGCCCTGGCCACAGAAAAGAAAGGACATCAGCCACTGGGGGACACTGCCAAGTGGACTCTGACCGCCCAGACCACGGCAGACCCACTGGGGCCATGGCTGGCCTCACCCCCAGGATGGCTCCATGTGCACATTGCCTGCCACCGGGGGTTCTGTGGGTTTGCCTTTCTTCCTAGATGAGCAGTCAGGGGCTAGCGAGGGAGTAGCAGAGGCTTTGGAGTCCGACGGGTCTGGGATCAAATTCTTGCTGAGCCTCTGGACCCTGAGTGACTGTGGACAAGTGACTTCACCATTCTGTCCTCAGCTTCGCCATCTGGTAAAAGAGAGCAGTAATACCCAGCACAGAGTTTATGGGGAGGAGCATAGGAGCCAAAGCACCTAAAAACAACAACAAAATTAGGCATATAGCACTTTGCACAAAATACATGCTTAATACATGATATTAAATGGACATTGCAGAGGTTACGTATTGTAATGAGCCCTGGGTATTCTAGAAGACTGATGAATCACAGACCTGTACTCCTTGAAATAAATAATACATTTTATGTTAATTAACTGAATTTAAATTAAAAAATAATAAGTGATACTATTGTTCCAACAGACAAGCAGAAAAACATTCCTGTTTCTTTCTTCCAAGCGGCCACCTTGGGCCAAGTTCTGAACTCTTCCAGTGGAGCCAGGCTCTATGGGAAGTTTGCAGAAGCTTTTTGGCCCATCTTAACCATATGTTAGGGCATTTTGGAAGCCATTTACAAGTGAGGGTCAGAAAGAGTTAATATATCAGAACAAGGGTAACACATCTCTCAGTGGGGAGGAGGAAGGGCCATTGCCCCTTCACTTTCCAAGAGGAAAATAGAAAAGTCCCTATTTTGCAACAACCCCAATTCTACAGCTGCAAATTCATGTGAGAGTGAATGATGCCTCTTTAAAAAAAATGAAACACTATACCTGTAAGTGTGAGCTGACTGCCCAACTTTTTAAGGACCAGAAAATGAAATAAAGAAAAGAACTCTCAACAGGGAGGCCACCGTGTCACTGAGGAGAACGGATCAGAACAATGACTGAGTGGCTGGCTGAGGCCACCTGCCTTAGAGGCGGGAGTTGAGTCAATAAAGGCACTAAACAAACAGTCGGGTTTTAGTGCTCTAAATCAGTTTGTACAGTGGTTAAAGCTTGTGGGCCGAGGAGCCCCGAAGGCCTGCACACAGCCTCTATTAAATCTGAGCCCGTCTCCTCAGCCAGGGCGTTGCTGACTCAGAGCCCTTCCCGGCAACTTGGGGGCCCCATTAGGGTCAGAAGCTGACAGGGTTGAGCAGGGGACAGAGACGTCTCAGGGACCAGGGACGGGCGTTAGTGCCTGTGTCCCTGGGCATGCTGGCTCCCGGAACTGTGGGACAAAGTGTTGGCTGCTTATTCCTTGCAGAGAGGGGCGTTGGGTCCCATCACCTGAGTAAAGCCGACCCTCAGGTGAAGAGAACGACATGGAAGAAAACAAGCATAAAACACTGTCGGTTACAGTCTTGGAAAATAGCTTTTAAGTTTCTTGCTCCAAGGTGGGAAAAGGACCTGAGGGAGGGGGTAGACTTTAGCGACAGAGAGTCCTTTAGAATCGGGCAGATTAGAATTAAGAAACTTTGAGAAGGGGCACCTGGGTGGCTCAGTGGGTTAAAGCCTCTGCCTTCGCCTCGGGTCATGATCCGGGGTCCAGGAATCGAGCCCCACATCGGTCTCTCTGCTCGGCAGGGAGCCTGCTTCCTCCTCTCTCTCTGCCTGCCTCTCTGCCTACTTGTGATCTCTGTCTGTCAAATAAATAAATAAAATCTTAAAAAAGAAAAAAAGAAACTTTGAGAACATGTGTTATGGTCTCACAGGTGATAAATGAGACGATGCTGTGTCAATGAACACCCGTATTTATGACATTCACAAGAGGTAGCTTTGTCACCATGAAAACTTGGAAATATTTCCAAAGGGGAGGGGGGAGCGAGACAGCTCCCACAATAAGCCCTAACTTCCCAACATCTCACAGTGAAGGAGAGGAGAGCAGTCGGGTTCTGGAGGACACAGAGCTTCCATGCAGGCGCAAGGCACTATTTCCTACAGACAGTTCTCATCTTTAGAGCCCTGTGCTTTCCCAGGACGCCCCTGTCTCTCAGAACATGGAGGACGGTTTTCCGGGGCTGAGACACGAGTGGATCGTGAGAAGTAAAAGGGTATCAACACCCCTCTACCCAACCTTCTCCGGGCCTGTCTCCTCTAACTCTCCCTAGGTTGCAAAATTTCTTCTTCCTCTCTTCTTCCATCAAAATGCTCATCCCATCCATAGAGTGGTTCTCAGCTGGAGAGGATTTTGCCCCCAAAGAGACTTTTGTCAATGTCTGGACAGAGTTTTAGAGATTCCAACTGGGGATTGTAGTGTGGCTGGCGCTTCCTGTGAGGAGAGGCTGGAGATGTGGCTTGACATCCCACCAGGCACAGGAGAGCTCCCCCCCAACAGAGAATCATTCCGCCCAAACGTCAATAGTCCCGAGGCTAAAAAACCCCTGCTTCTGTGTCCTGACACCACGGCTTCTTAGTTTTGAAAACAATAATCGTATTATCGAAAAGCTTCTATTCGTACTAACTCACCGTCTGGTTTACACCACCAGAGTCCCAAGGCCACCTCCTTCCCAGTGGATGGGGCTGGCATAAAATTCAATTACCATGAACTTGCTTCATGATAAAACAGTGTGTAACTGGCCATGGCCCTATTGAACTCCGAGCCTTTCGGAGGACATTTCCCTCCCCTTGATGCTTCCCAACCATAACATCTACCCATTTCTATTTCTTGTTCTACAACTCCATGATGGTCTTTTCTAGGTCCAGCCAGGAAGTGGAGGAATCTTCTAGGCTAATTAAGATGAACTTACTCAACATGATTCAGACGGAGCTGCCTTTTCCTGGTCTGTTAACAATATTTTTACTAACATCAAAATGCCTTATGAGAAGAGCAAATTAACATTACCATGAGACATTTAGAGTTGACATTTTTAGACTCAAGCTTTCCTCAACAAGGTATTTAGCATTTAATAAGTTCTGGGATTAGGAGCTTTCTTCTCCAGAGAGCAAAATTAACCGTAGTCCACAAAGATGGCAGTTGCCTAAATGTTGAATAAACCTGGAATGTTTTCCCCAAATAACCAGAACACATTTAATTAAATGCTACCTATTTCTCACATTTCCTACAGCTGTTAGCCCAGACTCTTCTTCATACATATTCACACAGAAATAAAAAAGAATCTCCAGA
Organism: Mustela erminea; assembly: GCF_009829155.1. Taxonomy (NCBI): domain Eukaryota; kingdom Metazoa; phylum Chordata; class Mammalia; order Carnivora; family Mustelidae; genus Mustela; species Mustela erminea. Next base: position 49,539,030 of record NC_045629.1, on the reverse strand, counting down.
CATTTCTGAAGTGGGAAACTTTAAGTAACTTTTTATTTCTTTAGTATTCACAATTTTCAATGTGAATAAAATTGATGTGACCAGAAATGTCAGTTTGGGATTTTAAAAAATGACAGTTTAATGCGTCTGGAACCTGGATACTAGTCTTGAAGTAAGAAAAAGAAATTATTTCATTTTCGCAGAGACAAAAATACACTCGTGGGTATTACTTTGTCTATGTCGTTTGGTTAAGTGGATTCAATCCATCATCCTCTCTGTTTGGTTCAGATGTGGTCAGCTGGAATGGAAGCAGGGCACGAAGATTTCAAATCAGTGGGTTAGAACGAGTGTATATCGGACAGACCATCCAATGTATACCCGGCCCTGGATTTTTCAACATTTACCTCCAAACCAGATACTCCTTCCACACAAAGTCACCACAGGTGACAGCACTTTATCATTCATGATGGTTTCCATTTGTACATTCTGCTAGGATATATAAACACACGCAAAGTCCAGTGGAAAATTAAGGACACGCCTTCACAACATGATAAGGACATTAAAAAAAAAAAATGCCAGGCAAACCTTTTTTTCCTAGATCACTTCTGATTCAGGTTTTCTTCTTCCAGTAAAATTGAGTTCTCTAATTTCCAATTTTTTCCATTCAAAACTAGTCATTAATGTCAAACGTCAGGGATCACCCGGTTTTCATTTTAAAAAGCGGGGAGTGCGGTGGTGCGGTGGTGTGGGGGGGGGGATCATTATTTCTACTCTGGGAAACCTGCCGACATCTTTTTGTTTCTCAAAAGAGGCCAGACCTGCATCTAGAACAAGTGTTTCCCTTCTCCCAAACGGCTGGCTGGAAAACGAAGGGCTATTTTAACCCACCTCTTTCACCCTGCCACCCTGAGCCTCATAAGATCAGCCAAGCTGCCGGTCTGTGCTCTTCTGAACCGTCCTGCCAGATGGGTCCTTGTGTTGGGTTTTGGCCTGCAGGGTGACCAACTAACTCATGACTGAAGGCCCGTCACCCCTCCGCTCCCGAGCGGCCCTGGTCTCAGCTCTCAGGATGTCAGCCACTGGTGTGCTGCTGGTGAACATTTTCACAACAAGCTCTCCACAGAAAAGCTTTGTATTTGCTAATAAACCTACCAGGGCTGATTGCAAGCTTTCCAACAGTGCAGTCGCTCAACACTGAACTAGGAAGAGCAGGTTATCAACAGTTCTAACAAGCTGGCATGAGCTGGCTCTAGCTCACCTCAGCCTTGAGCCCTGGGGACCGGCTCCCTGAAGGTGTGCCAAAATTTCACACCTTCCTTTCCTGGTGAGCAGGGATGGGAGAGTGGGAGGGGCCAGGCCAAGCAGGAAATTCCTCCAGACAAATGACAGCTCTTGTGGTGGTGGTGGTGGTGGTGGGGAGCTTATTTAACAACCTTATTGACTCTTCTGTCCTACTCCTTCTCCAGAGAAAGAAAGCCACCAGCATCATGGAAAATGCAGCCCACACACGCCGTTAGTGCGTAATTACGTCCACTGTGTTGCCCCTGCTGGAAGCCATTACCCAGATCAGGGTTTGCAAGTTAAATGTCGTGGAAGTCACATTTGAATTCAGATGCCATAGCACCTTGCTTGTCCATTTTGATCTAAATTAATAGGCAAGAAAAATTAAATTGTCCCAGAAAAGAAAACAAAAATGTTTAGAGCTCTACCAAATGCCAAACAAAGCAGGGGAGAGGTGCTGATTAGCTAGAAATGAAGAACTTTATCTTTGAACTTTATCTTAAATCTACAAGTAGAGTGTGATCGAGATTTAGGACACCTTAGACATCACACGTTCATTTTTCCCACATAATTTTAGTCAGATGATAAATAGACCGATTTTCACCAGCAAGAAATGCCTTTATGTTGCCTTGCCTGGCGAATTTCCTCTAAATGTTTTCGAAGAGATCAAATTGTGAAATATATCCTTGTTGTGCTTTAACAGAAATCAAGGACTGGGTGGGAAAATTACTTTAAAGTAGTTTGCTTAATTTCTAAACGCTCTTGATTGTTGCTCCAATCAGAAGATTCAACTTGGAAGCCCTAAACAATCCAGTGATGTTTACGTATTAAGAAGTATGTTTAAACAGTTTTTTTAGAGTTTCTTTAGAACTCGCTTGTGAACCCCATGACAAAATCAGTCATAGGAATGATTTCACATGTGAATCAAGGTGGTATTGTCTAGCAGTCATCAAACAGGCTCATCACCAGATTACTTTTGGCTGCTTCCAAAAATAAAATCCATTTTCCATAAGAAAGACCAGCCTCACTTGGGGCTCCTGGATGGCTCAATCATTTTTGGTTGGGGTCATGATCTCGGGGTCGTGAAACTGAGCCCCGTATCAGGCTCTGTGGGCCTGGAGCTTGCTTAAGATTCTCTCTCTCTCTACCTCTCTCTCTGCCCTTCCACTCTCACTGCAATCATGCGCTTGCTCTCTCCCTCAAAGAAACATAGAAACAAAGAAAAGACCAGCCTCATTGGAGTTACAGAAAAGAGAGTCTCAGGATTTGGAAGCATGTTTACCTTTTTCCCCTCTTCTCTTCTTCTTTTTTTCTTGTAAAAAACATCACATATACAGGTGACTATAAAGTAAATATGAACTGCTTAAGTATAATAACAAAGCAAACACCTATATACTTACTATCTAAGTTAATACACAGCAACTAACCCAGGACTGCTTACATGATCATGGAACCCAGTGCAAAATGAAACTGAACAGCCTCTTACTTAAGAAGTAGGAACTGAGGGTGCCTGGGTGGCCCAGTGGGATAGGCCGCTGCCTTCGGCTCAGGTCATGATCTCAGGGTCTTGGGATCGAGTCCCGCATTGGGCTCTCTGCTCAGCAGGAAGCCTGCTTCCTCCTCTCTCTCTGCCTGCCTCTCTGCCTACTTGTGATCTCTGTCAAATAAATAAATAAAATCTTAAAAAAAAAAAAAAAAAAGAAGTAGGAACTGAGGCACCTGGGTGGCTCAGTCAGTTAAGTGTCTGCCTTTGACTCTGGTTGTGATCCCAGGGTTCTGGGATCCAGCCCCATGTCTGGCTCCCTGCTCAGTGGGGAGTCTGCTTCTCCCTCTCCCTCTGCTGCTCCCCCTGTTTGTGCTCTCTCACTCTTTGTCAAATAAATAAATAAAATCTTAAAAAAAAAAAAAAGGAAGCAGGAATAAAGTGTATTAAATATACCAAAATATAAAGCTTTTTCTTTCTTCCATATTTCTCCTCTGCCCATGTGCACACCCCATGATCCCATCGGACTTCACTTATAAAACACACATTCAGAGATCATGGCATCGAGAGTTCCAAAACACCACAGCAGAGCATTTAACCAAGTAGGCCGGGTCTATTCATTCAGCTGTGTATTTAAATTAGAGAAGCGGGTGGTTTTATTTTATCCAGCATTTCTATGTGTTTGCAGGAGGTGGGACATGCATGCATATTAGCTCAATCCATTATACTGTCAGAGCCAGACTTCTGGTTCGATGCTCCGAAATAAAGCAGTTCGCCACACAAGGCTAACCGCGTTTTTGTAATAAACAAAAGTGAATCACCCAGTCATTAAGGCTCGTTAGAATCTTGCGCTCCAGGTCCCAGGAGGATCCACTAAACAAAATCAAAATGAGATTCCTTGAGGTTTTTTTAGAATTTGGAGAATGGCCATTAACACAATCCGATTTGGAACTGCACACCTCTCTGTGCTTTTCAATTCCTTGTTTATTAATTTGCAAAGGTGAACAGTCCAAACCAGTACCATGGATTTTGTAAAGACTAATAAGCCAGAGATTATTGAAACCCTATGTAAGGGGTTCTGAATTAATGGGCTTTCTGTCTCCCCTTTGGATTTTGTAAGATGTTACCTTGAGCTCATTAAGGTCCAAGCAGGGGTCTTTCCTTTCTTCCGAGGTTCTTCTCTCCAAAGATCGAGACACCATATACATAGGCCGTGACCAAGTGCACTCGAGAGGTGATGTAAATATCCCTCTTCATGAAGTAGTGTGTCTCTCAGGGAGAGGATACGATGTGTTCTCCGCTAGCTGTGTTGTCTTGATTGGCTCCATTTAGAAGGTACAGCCGTAAAAATATATGGGTGTGGACTTTGCCCTAGGGAGGAAGAGAGTGGTAATTGGTGACATTTACCAAACTTTTACTGTGCCAGGCATTTTACAAGCATTATAGCGTTTAATATTTGCCCAAACCCCTGAGATAGATATGATGTCTGTCTCCATTTTACAGGAGGAACTGAGGCACTGAGAAGATGAACAAATGGCCCAGTTAGTAAGGGAAAGGGACTGGAGACAAATGTCCATCCTACTGGGTCTTTATCTGTCTTGACTCCAAAGACTTGAAGGACCTGGTTTAAACTTCCATCTTTAGTTTTAGTGTTTCCTGAATTCTTTCCCCTAACCCTCTGGCTGGGTTCACTCCTTCTGTTATGGCGGCCATCACATTACTCGGTGGTTGTTCATTGAGGTAGCTTCCTCTCCTGATAGATCTGAGCTCCTTGAAAACAGATACAGAATCATATTCCTCTTTGTCTCCTGAATACTGGGAACAGGACCAGGCAGCCATTAAGGGAGATATGTCCCAGTCAGGGCCATTTTCATTGTAAGTGACAGAAACTCAACTTAAGTGCGTTTAAGCAAAAGAGGTAATTTAGAGTTTACGTAACGAGGAAAGCAATAGCTAAAGAAGACTGTCTTTCCACTCTCATTTTCGCTTCTGTGTACTTAAAAGCTCGTCTCTTCTTCCTCTAAAGGCAGATGGACTCCTTCCACACAGAAGAACCATGGCTGCTGTATGCACTCTCTCATATCTTCCCAACTTGTCAACGGAGGTAGGAGAGCCCTCCCATCATCACCACCAAAGACGTTCAATCCTAAAAAGTCTCTTTGGCGTAGTGAAGGTGTCTCCTTCGTGTAGCTTGGGTCCCATCCCTAGTCCTAATGTGAGTCGAGCGGCACATTATGACTGGGAGCCATGGACAGAACTGCACAGTTGAAGTAGGGGGGAAGACCAATTTCCCCAAAAGAGGTGAGGAGAGAAATATGAATTTACTAGAAGCTAAAATGAGCGTTAGGCAAACACATAGGTCTCCAGTTCAGCTGAAATGGCATTGGAACCATGTAAGACCCCAGAACTTAACCCCACATTCTTTTCTGTCTTCAGAAACATCTTGGTCTCACCTGACTCTTACTCTTAAGAACCCACTGGGAAATAACTAGGCGTGATGTCATGTGTTCTTGGGGGACCATTTTACAGGTTTCCCTCAGGAGCAGGCTAGGCCCTCATTAATCCTGTTGCTGAGATTTTTCTTGAATAAATCATTCTTTCAAATCTGCCACTTGAACTTTTATCCTTGTAGTGCTTAATAAATTGATGTGCAATTGAGTAACCCATGGCAAACAAGGAAAAAAACTGCCTCAACATTTATGATTGAACAGGTAAGTAAAGTTGGCTTAATCCCTGATAATTATGTCTGGGTCCAGGGTGCCAAGACAAAAAAAATGCATCTGGGGTACAAAGAACAAACCCTTTTTTCTGGGAGGGGAACATTCATATCCTGGTAATCCCCAGTGAATGGAGCTACTCCATTTGGAACGGTGAAAGCAGATTCCTTTAGCTCTCTGCATCTTTCTTCCCACTGTCCACTGAGCACCAGGGGAATACAATAAAAGAGAGACATAGTTCTCAACTTGTAATAAAAAACAAAATCCTGCAATTACTTGGAGGGACACGACCCCAAACATATACAGGTGAAACGGCAGGAGAGTATTTGTAAAGCAAAGATGTCTTTGGGTGGAAAATGTTTCTCCTTGGAATATAGAAGGAGTGTTGTCCTGAGGGTCAGGAGACATACTCTGGCCCTAGCGGGGGGCTTTGGCAAGTTCTGGACTTCCTTGCGCTTTTGTTTTCTTTTCTACAAAGTAGATAATGTAAACATATTGAAAAACAAATATTATGATTCAGTAAATGTGGCCAACAATGTATTCTTGCACTTGGCCTTGTATATCTTTATGAGGTACCATTTTAAAACCAGGACATCCACTAAAACCTACTATTAAAATCAGCTGACTTTAGGCCTGTTGAAATAAGGCTTTAAAACAGTAATATTAAAAACATACTACTAAGAATGGACTTTTAGTAATATAGTTTTCAGTAGTTTGGTATTGTACAGATAATTTCGGTGATTATTAAGGTATTATTTTTTTCCTTTTCTCTCATTCTTTAAAAATACCCTTTTTTCTGTGTATTTTATATAATATGATGGTAGAGGTTTATATGTGTATAGTTTTAAAATAATGTACAAATACTAAGGCATGGGCACAAATGTTTATTTCAGTATCACTGGTAAGAGACATGAATCGAAAAGTTCTGCACCCACTGTTCCCATCCAGATTGATGCAAGCCCCTGGCAGGCCTTTCCCAGTAAGCCTCCAGGGGTGTCTATAGAGTCACTTTGGGTTGCTCTCCTAAGACCTCTCCAAGGTCCTTGAAATATGCTTTTATCATGAGGCTTCACAAAGAATATGATTTTTCAATAAAGTCTTCACAAAGACAGAGCAATAGCAGCAAACGTCCTTTCCATACTGCCAAACCCCAGTTCGCACCTTGGAAAACTGCATGCTTTGGCACTTATGACATCCAGTTTTCAAGGTGCTTCTAAGTCACCCAAGCAATTAAACAGTCATTTAAAATTGTCACATGATCCTTCACCTCGGGAAGTGCAACCCTTCCTCGGTGCTCCCTGTGGGGATCCTGCGTTCATCCTGAAATACAGGCAGCCAGACTGTCTTGCGCTACTCGAGCAGAGAGAAAGGCTACTTCCAAGTATATCCTCATCTGCAAAGCTGTGTCGTGATACCTTCTCTATGTCAAGTGCCCCACACAATACTTGGCATATGGTAAGCCCTCCATAAATAGTGATGATTGTTCTCACAGAGTGATCCAGGAATCCAAAGGGTAGCAAAAAAAGATTTGGGATTTTAAAATATAAAAAGAATCTAGCTGAGGAAGTCAAGAGATCAGTCCAGAAATAGAAGAGGGGAAAAAAAAAGACTTTGTGATGAGCTTGGGTCAGGGCCAGCGACCATATTTTACACAAGGAGTGCAGGAATCTTGAACAGATATACGAATACACCATTCCCCGAGTTGCATACTATCTGATTAGGAAATGACCTAAATATATGTGGGAAAAAAACACCAAATTGTAAAATAATTTAATAGCATTTACCAGCAGAAGAAACAGCTCCAAGCCCGTGTGATTAATTGCTAGATAAATCCTCAGAAACAGAAGGTGGGGAGCTCCTGGGCACTGATGGGTCTCCAGAGATGAGTCCCCTTCTTGATAGTTGGTCTACTGTGGCCATTGCAAAATAGAGCCATGTCTCATGTGACCCTCAGTCCAAACGCACACTGGCCCCATATCAGAATAAGACCTTTTGCTGTTCTATTCGGCTCCATAAATATTGAGTACTTACTCTATGCTAAGACCTGGGGTGGGTACCAGGAATTCAAGGATGAATAAGACTGAGTCCTGTCCTCAAGAAGTTCATGGTTTAGTCAAGAAAACAAACAAAAATCATCCCTTCATTACAACACAGTAGGTGGAGTGGAAAATCAGCCTTCGCAAGGTTACACATATCCAAAATATTCTCCTTCTCTTTGATCTCATTTGATCACTGATTAGCCACTGAGAGGTGACTAAAGGAACCATTCTCATGGTTATTAAGATCTTCATGTTTTGTGTTTGTTTTTGTTCACTTATTTATTTATTAGAGAGAGAGACACACACACACACAGCAAGAGAGTGAAAACACAGCAAAGTGGGAGTGGGAGAGGGAGAAGCAGGCTTCCCACAGAGCAGGGAACCCGACACGGGGCTCGGTCGCAGGACTCTGGGATCATGACCTGCACCGAAGGCAGATGCTTCAAGACTGAGCCACCGAGGCACCCCAAGATCTTTATGTTTTTACATAAAGTGTACTTTCCTAATTTCAAAGTGCCCTCACATAATTCACTTCAGTTAATTATTTATCTGGCGTCTACTACATGAAGGACTTCATACTGCAGACTGGGTGTATATGGGGAAATGTAACTTGGTTCCAGAAATTTTAAAACATAAAATAAGTTTGGAAAAACAGACTATTTGAATAAACACACATAAGGTACAAATGTCAAATGGTAAGTGGGCTATAGTTAATAAGTGAAAAATGTATTATTGGAAATGACATAACAGGGTGTGAAACTGCTTGGCGAGGAGACTGGGAAGCTGAAATGTGGTCTCAGGCACTACCCTTTCCTCATATCTACCTGTACAGAGACTGGCAGAGACACACTCGGTAAACGAAGTAAGACAACAAATACTTTACTACCGAGTACAGGCTTTGACCTCAAGCTCCAGCGCCTTTTTCCTGGGAGGTGACTGGTTTCATGGAGAATTCCTTAAACAATGTAGTTTCTTGGTGCAGCCTAGAATAAAGAAGAGGGTCTGATCTTGACTCAACCACAGGTCTTTCCACAGACCAAAGGGAAGCACCATATAAAAATCAGGAACAAAATGGCAACACTGTTGCTTAATAGAGTTCTAGAAGCATACTCCAATGTAGTTAGAAAAAGAAACAAGACAAAGAAATATTGGAAAGTAAAGCGACCACGATTTAGGGTTATACTTTTAGAAAGGTCAAGATGCTCATTCCAAAATTTGGGAACTAAAGAGAGTATCAAAAAGTAGTGATTTCATTAAAGTATACTAATTAATAGTTTGAATATAAATAAACAATAACCAGCTGGGAAATATAATAGAAAGAATATCTTGTTTTAAAATGGCAAGTAAGAAAGATAAAACATTAAGAAATAAATTTTAGAAGAAATGTGGAAAACATGTACACAGAAAAATTTTAAATAACTGAGCTATAATAAGATATTTCTCTTATTCTTAGAACAGAAAACAATAATGTAAAATTAAACCTCTCTTAATTAGTCCATAAAAGGTGTCATTTCAATACAATAGTGTCTTGGAAGAGAAGGAGTATTATAAAATGATACTGTAATTCAAAAGAATGACTACAAACAAAGCCTTGGGAGTGAAGGGTGGAGAGAATTAGTGGCCCCAGCAGGTATTAAAGCCTAGGAGTCAATTAAGTCCCCCCCCTTTTTTTTTCTGGAGAGGAAATGGACAAGTAATTCAATGGAATGGAAGAGAATTCACAAAGAAAGTCAAATACGTATACTTAGTATCTTATGGAAGCAGCATTCCAAACCAGTTGGACAAGTTAGATTATTCAATAAATTATGAGAAAACTATTTGAAAAAAATACAAAACTCAATCCCTGCCTTACTCACTTACCAAAATAAATCCCAAATAGAGTAGAGATTTCAACATTTAAAAAATATATAAAAGTAAAATATATATAAGATCTCAGAGTGGTGTAGCAAAACAGAAGACCAAGAGCCATAGGGCAAGCATTGATAAATTATACAACAAAATAGTCAAACTATGTACATTAAACATAATCAAATGACAAATGACAAGTGGGGAGGAAACTATATACTCTGTATTTCTTGTATGTATAAGCTTCTTTAATTTACAAAGAGTTTTAAAATTTTCTTATAAAATCCACAACAATCTGGTAGAAAAATAAACTAAACATAAACATAAACTAAAAATAAGATGTAATAAATAAGGTAGATGCAACTGGCTCATATAATTTTTTAAGTGTAAAACCAAACAATAAGAGGGAAATGCTATCCCCATCCCATTGGCAAAAACCCCAACACGTTTGGCAATGTTCATGGTTGATGAGAATCTGATTGTCCAAAAAAATTGATCAAAATTTCAAATGCATGTGTCTTTTGATCTGGCAATACTATTGCCAAGAAACTTAACCCAAAATATATTTGTGAAACTTCAGCAAAGTATATTTTTAGTAATTCTTGCATCGTTGATGATAGCAAAATCTGTCTGTGACCTAAGATGTCTCTGGACCGGAGACTGCTTACATAAATTACGACGCATTTATATGATGAGATGCTGTGTGGTCATTTTTAAAAAACGACACAGATCCAAGCAAGATCTGTGTAAATATAGTGAGAATAACCCAAATAAAATTCTGGTTTAAAAAGTGAGGTGTAGGCCTGTGAGCATCCTTGTGATCCTTTTTATATTAAAAAATTACTATGATCACCATTTTACAGATGAAAAAATGGAGGCACCAGAAATTTCTCAGTTGACACCAAATCACACAGGTACCACGTGGTGGAGGCAGTGTTTAAAACCAGGCATATTAGGGTTAGACTAGTTAGTGGTGGTAAGGATGGTGGATCGTACAGTAAAGTTCTACACAGTAATGAAAATGAACAAACCACAACTAATATGCCACAGTTGACTTGTCTTCCAAACATGACATTCAGCAAAAGAAGCCGGAGCACCACGCTGCGTTATCCATTTACATAAAGACCAAAACCAGGCAAAACAAATCCATGGTTCAATGTGGAAAGTGGTTTACTTTTGGAGAGGAGGGCATAGGCAGAAGCTGGGAGAAAGCATAAAGAGGGCTTGGGGTCCCACCATAGTTTCATTTCTTGATGTGGGTGGTCGTTAAAGAACGCTCACTTTGTGAGAATTTTGTGTTGTATACTTAAAACGTGTGCATTTTCCCATATATGTGTATACTTTATGTTAGAGAGTTTAAAAAATAAAAAGGTCACTCACCCATTCATTGATTTCTTCATTAATTCATTGAGGAAGCCTTTGCTAATGGTTGGCTACAATACAATGTAACTGTTAGTGGGTTGCAGTGTAAATTTCTTATGGAAGAAACAAAGGTTCCTGTTTCTTTTTTGACCCCACGAGGCTGTACAGAATGCTAAATAGAAGGCAAGTGTTCTGGAACCACTTATTCACGACATATGGCTTAGTCTCTCTCCCTTCGTTACTGGCTGGTTAGGGTAGTCAAACAGCTTTGCCTCTCTGGACCTGGGATCATCTCTGAAGTAGATGATCTGGAGTAAATTATCTTTTCTTCAGCTTTGAAATTCAAATTAATTCAATCAGTTTTAATGGAACATGTTTTGTCTGTGCTCTCTATTGTGCTCAGTATCAGGGGCCACAAGCAATCAAACCAAAGCCTGGCCAGGCCCTTCAGAAGCTCCCAGCCTGCCCCATCGTAAGGGGCCCTGATGATACAGAGACAGGGCTTTGGGGAAACATTTGCCCAGATGTTAAGAGAGCACATGTGAGGAGCAGCTAACCGAGACTCCCAAAGGCAGGTGGCCCAAAGCTGCCAAGACACCTGATCCTACGTAGGCTGCGTGACACGTATCCCTGCTGTGTGGGATAGACTGTTAGTTGGGCTGAGCCATCATGCTTTCTCCGAGGCCTGGAAGTAGGAGAAGGCTTCTACCAGACAGAGAAGCAGAGGAAAGACAATCCAAGATAAGGACCTGAGCAAAAAAAAAAAAAAAAAAAAAAAAAAGGAGCATTTATAATGCTTCTTTTTCAGGTTATGGGAAATCTAATCATTGGTGCCACTGAACGGTGGGGGGCAGTGTATGGAAGGGAGTAGGAGTCACAGTGTGGGAGAGCCAAGGCAAGAAAGGCCTTGATTGCCATGATACAAAACCACAAGTCAATATTTACCCATCAGGAAACAGCTCCATCTCCTCCCCCTCCTCCTCTGGTTACAACTTCCGGGAATTACCTGCCGGCACAGCAAGGCAGGTGCAAGCAGGCTCCAAGTGGACGGTGTGGGAGTGCCTGGCTGCCAGTGGCCGGATAACCTTGCTGGGAAAAGCAGCAATTCTAAGGTCTATTCCCCACCCCAGGGAGACACAGGCCCCCCGGGAATGCGCAAAATTAACAATGCAGATGTAAAGTTAGCAGCCCCGGGAAAACCCAACCAGCAAAACTGGGGACCGGGGCAGAAGTCCCTATCAGAGACCTTGGTTTGGTGGAGTTAGAAAGAGCTGAAGGGTTGCTTTGCCTTTTCTTGGGCTCAGCAGATGTGTCCATCTGCACCTAGGTCAATTTCCACATCTAGATGTAAAGTTGGGCAGGTCTTCAAATGACTGAATGTTGTTAAGACTGAAACCTGTAGTCTATGTGGCACCCACCAGCGATATCAACAAATAGGCTTCAAGATGTGTATCAGAGAACCAAGATCGGCAGTTACTTTAAGGTGGGGAAGACTCTTATTAGTGGAGCTGGGAAGAAATCTCAGAGAAACCTGTAGGCAAGCCTGGGCGCTTCCAAGCTCTGTGCAGGAAGGCTTGCCCTGCTCTGCCTCTGCCCCCGCCCAGCAGAGGGGCGGTTGGTTTTTACTGGAGAGGAAGGACGGCTGGCCTGGAAGGGGGCGCGGCCGAGAGACACCCTACAATGTCAGGGACATCCTGTCAGATGAGGAGTCGTCCCACCTCCCACGAGACTTCTGAATGTTTCCTTTAACATTAACAAATCACAACCTGAAGTGGCACGGAAACATTTAAATTACAAGGCAAGTGATGAGAAGGGAAATGTAGATCATTGCTCAAATACTGAAAATCCCTAGGAAAAGAGATGCCAGCGTCCAGAAGTCTAATTTGGATACATCCTTTTCTGAATACCTGTGGGGATTAACGGTGGTGGTCTTTACCTTGAAGCATTGATGCGTGGGTGATGGTCTTTCTTGGTAAGTAGAGGCAGTTTAACACACACAGCTTGGGGAGGCTCTAGTTGCATGCTCTGGGGGTGACGGAAACATCCAAGGAAGAGCACTGGGGTACAGCCAGTTTCAGAGATTGAAGATAAGAGTGTTAAGGGGTGCTGGGGCTCTCCTAGCAGAACTCACAGGGGTCTGCTTTGGGGAAACCATGTGGCATGAGGGTGGGGACCGCAGGGTCTCCCATGGGCCCTTCTTGAGATGCTCAGGATCTTTCTAATTGTTGTTAGCGTGCATAGCCATGGCCTGGATTGGTGGAAGACCCTGGGACTAAGAAGAAAGAAGGAAGTGGGGAGGAGAAAGGTGAGTAGGTCCCTCAAATGGATTCGTATAAGAGCCCAGGCAAACCCGAACTAGAGACTCCAGAGCCTTCCTCTGCTGCTCTCCCTTTGTCTTTAGTGGTCATCAAGGCATGAGGTGTGTACTGGGTTGAATGAGTGGCCCCCAAAAGATAGGGTACCTGCAAATGTGACCTTATCTGGAAAAAGGGCTTTGCAGATGTCATGAAGTTAAGGATCTGGAGATGAAATCATCATGGATTACCCTGATGGGCCTTCTATCCCGTGACTTATGTCCTTAAAAGAGACAGAAGAAGAGACAACACAGAAAGGCAGAAGGTAGAGTGATGCAGCCACAAGCTAAGGCATGTCCGGAGCCTCCAGAAGCTGGAAGAGGCCGGGGAAGATTCTCTTCTAGAACATTCAGAGGAAGCATGACCCTGCCAACACCTTGATTTCAGACTTCTGGCCTCAAAAACTGTGAAGGGGTAAATTTCTGTTGACCCAAGCCACCCAGTTTATGGTATGTGGTAACCACGGCCACAGGAAATGATGGGGTCTGTCTGGAAACCAGGCACACCCGGGGGTCTACGTTGTAACCCAGTGCAGGAACCCTGAGCTATCGTCAATACCACCAGGGGCTCAAATGCTTTCCCTGGGGAAACAAAGGGGGCTGGTATGGGGGATGAGAATCTCACATTCAGAAGGGGACAGGGTTGAGCCTGTCAAGAACTCCCGGGATGGAAGATTCATCCTGAGGTCAGTGCGGTCCACGAGGCAGGGCTCAATCTGGCAGCACTGGCTTTGCTGATGCTCTGCTGGAAGCTGAACGGAAGGGTCGCCATAAGGTCAATAATGTCAGGCCTAGTGGAACCCCTGCTGAGGGGAATGGGACGGCAGTGTCCAGGCACAACATGGAAGCAGCACTGAGAGCGGCCAAGGGTGCAGGACGCAGGGGGGCCATATGGCTCGGGATCCTGAACTATAGAGGTGGGCTGGGCCCCCAGCCATGCTTTGCAAAAAGCACAGAGAACAGTGCCCTGTGGGCGACAGCCAGAACCCTGGGCCCCATTGCGGGGCCTCTGTCTGGGAATGGGGCAATCCAAGGCATGGCTGTAGTCCTAGGGATCCCAACAGTGGTAGAGGTCATGACCACACATTACACTTTGGTTTACCTGGAATAAAAAATGATAGCTGGGGTTGATGTATGCCCAGGCAGGGCTCAGCACTGTGCGTGCTCCCCAAAACCCTCTAATCCCCATTTCAAAGATGAGGAAGCCAAGGCTTAACAAGCTTGAGCAGCCTACTGGTGCTCCTTGAATCTGTCTTGGCTGGGATCTGAGCCCAGCTCTGTCTGCCTCCCGGGTCCAAGGGCTCACGCTGCCTCCTGCTGCGTGAGGAGTTCATTTGCCAGTCGCTGAAACCATGCTTTGCAGCAACCCATTTTTTCTCTTTCCCCACTTGGGTAGAAATCTCTTAATCTCTGTCTTATTACACACTACTCACCTTATGAAACGGAGCATTGCAGCTAGAACTCTGGCTCAGATAGAAGGCTCGGGGGCCTTTATAACGAGGCTGAGCCCTGTGACAGTGACAGTCCCCCACCCTGGGAGACTGTCTGTCCTAGCCCAGTACTCCCCGGCCTTTAGTCTCATTTTTGTTCTTTTCGTCTTTCTATTCCCAGGCCTACTACCCTGATTTCTGAACTTGAGTGTGTATTTGCACCTGTCCCCCAAAACTGTTCCCTCTTCCAATTCTGCTACTCATCAGATAAGGAAGTAGCCTGATTAGAATTAAATCGGAACTAAGAGTAAGCAGCTCTTAGTAAGGAGCTCAGGGTCTCTCTCGGGCATAAATTACATGAATTTGTCCTAGGTTCCCACTCTGCAACCATCTTCTTGGTGTAACTGCTTCCCCCCACCCCACCTTGCTTGACTTTTAGAATGGGATCTTAACTGAAATTTTTGAATTGGGGGGATCTCTAAAAAAATGAGATGTTAGTATAATCTCCATCGCCGCTCGAAGAACCTACCTTTCCATTAGGTGACTCTGAACCCTGTGACTGGCACCTGCTTGCAGGAGTCAAGGGGTCACCATCAGGGTCCAGTGGCTTTCCCGCAAGAGTTAAAGAATGCGGGTCCCATTCTTCACTGAGGTCCAAGGGCGAGCAGCCTGCCGTCCTAGCACCGCTGCAGAGAAGCTGCCTGAAATATTTGTGCTGCCTCGTTCATGGAAGAAATAGAATTCAAGAGATCAAAACAGAGCCCACTATTTTATTGTAAAGTTACTGACGTGAAAACAAAGTCACTGCAATCCCAGAGTAACAATGAATGTTCCTTGTGACACAATATTGCCACCTGCTGACCAAAGTGGAACAATGCAATTGTGCACGTAAAGTGTCCGTGTGGTGTGTCTCAGCTGCCACCTTTCCCCTTAAATGCTGGTGACAGCCATCTGCGTCCTAGCCCCAAATCGCGATGGCATTTCCCAACATCACCCTGGCAAGCATCGACTTCAGATCACATTTCTTTTCTCGACTTCTTCAGAAATATCCTTCCATTTAAAATGAAAGGATAACTTTTTGGCCTTTTTTTTTTTAACTTCATGTTTCTTGGTCCATGACTTTTACTGAACAGCTTATAAAAAAAAAGAAATTTAGTGAAGTAAGACCACGCTCGTAAAACATACATCTGATTTTTAAAGTGAACCCAAGACTTTGATCTGAGGAAACAGACAGCTAAAGAGGTCTGAGTGTATGATCTCCATGAGCTATGAGAAAAAGCAAGCCTCAAATTAGGGACGAGTGTGTGGGTCTTCAGAAGAAAAGTTGAAAACTTGAGAAACTGCAAGTTTAAGTTATTTTTAATTTACTTCAGCCTTTACAGTTAAGAAATAAGAATGGTAGGAAGAAAACAATAATGGATTCTCTATGTGATGGTAAAGGGTAGCAGAGGAAGCACAGGATGTGCTGAAGGGAGAACCTGGTCTCACAGTTCTTCTCGCCCATGTGTGTAAACCTGAGCCTCAGTTTCTTCATCTGTAAAATGGAACTGAGAACACCTTCCACAGTGTACAGTCCTGTAGGATAAACAGTGCATAAAATGGTTCCTGGCACAAGTACTTTAGTGTATGTTGATCGAGCCTTCTTTTATTCAAGAAACAAGCATTCTGCTAACTGCTCCTATCCACCGTATTTCCTCTAGAACTAGAAGCAATGATTTAAACATTTCTTTTTACTTAAATTCAATTTAATTAACATAGTGTATTGTCAGTTTCAGAGGTAGAGTTCAGCGATTCATCAGTCTTATAAAATACCCAGTGCTCATCACATCACGTGCCCTCCGTAATGCCTGTCACCCAGTTATCCTTTCCCACTACCCACCTCCCCTCCAGCAACCCTCCGTCTGTTCCCTGTAGTTCAGCGTCTCTTATGGTTTGCCTCCTTCTCTGTTTTTATCTTAATTTATTTTTCTTTCCCTTCCCCTATGTCCACCTGTTTTGTTTCTTAAATTCCACATATGAGTGAAATCATATGGTATTTGTCTTTCGCTGACTGACTGGTTTCACTTAGCATAATCCCTTCTAGTTCCATCCATGTTGTTGCAAATGGCAAGCTTTCACTTTTTGGATGGCTGAATAATATTCATATATATATATATGTATCCATTCATCTGCTGATGGACATCTGGGCTCTTTCCATAGTTTGGCTGTTGTTGGACATTCATGCTATGAACACTGGTGCATATGCCCCCTTCAAATCACTATGTTTGTATCTTCTGGATAAATACCTAGTAGTGCAATTGCTGGGTCATAAGGAAGAGAAATATGATTCTAAAGCATAAATCCCATATGAGACTCTAAAAGTAAAAGGAGAACTCAGATGGTAGAATACATTTTTGGCCTTTTTTTTTTAACTTCATGATTCTTGGTCCATGACTTTTACTGAACAGCTTATAAAAAAAAAAGAAATTTAGTGAAGTAAGACCACACTCGTAAAACATACATCTGATTTTTAAAGTGAACCCAAGACTTTGATCTGAGGAAACAGACAGCTAAAGAGGTCTGAGTGTATGATCTCCATGAGCTATGAGAAAAAGCAAGCCTCAAATTAGGGACGAGTGTGTGGGTCTTCAGAAGAAAAATGTTCCATTCAGAGAGCAGAGATAACTTCCTACTTGTGTTTATCTGTTATCCTGACAGGGAGTACCTCCTTCTAAAAATATTAAAATTATTTATTTTAATTAATTAATTAATTAATTAATTAATTTCTATTTAAAAAATTATTTAAATTTAACATAGCTAACATATACTGTATTGTTAATTTCAGGGGTGGAATTCAGTGATTCGTCAGTTGCACATGACACCCCAGTGCTCATTCTATCAAGTGCCCTCCTTAATATCCATTGGCCCCGTTACCCCTCCCCCACCACCCATCTCCTACAATTATTTATTTTAACTTAATAGATTAATATAGTCCCTATTAATAGTGTACCAGTTAAGAAGGCAGATTCTGGAGTCAGACTGCTAGACTCAAATACCAGTCTTGAGCAAGCTGCTTGAATTCCCTCCACCTTCCTTGTAAGGTTATTACTAAGGTTAAATGAATCTGTGCACGTACTCCCTTCAGCTGGAACAGCACCGGGCACAGAGTGAGTGCTCAGAAATGTTGTTTATATATTTTCTAACAGGGAGATGCTTCTCTGAGATTATTTGGATGAAACAAATTCCCAAATGAGAATGGGCTAATACATGTAAAGCATTTACCCTAATGCCTCGCCTATACAAAGTGCTCAATATATGCCAGCTACTGTCATGTTACTAGGAGTATTATAATAAGTGACCAACTGAAATAAAGAATCACTTTCTGGACTTGTGCTAGATGCACAAAGTGCTGGAGGGGAGAAATGAAAATACACTATTGGAAGGTCTGCGTCCTATATATGAAGCAAGATATTATCACTGGAAGGTAGACTGATAAATTAAAATATACATTCTGACTCCTAATAAAAGATAAATAAATAAATAAATAAAACCACTAATAAAACAAAGAATTATGATTCATAAGCCAGGAGAGGACATCTATGGAATCATTAAAAATATTTAAGTTATCCAAAAGAAGGCAGTAAAAGAGAAAAAAGAGAAGAATGGTAAATCGAGACAACAAACAGTGACTCGGTAGATTTACGCAAACGGTATCAGCAATCATGTTACCTGTAAGGGGACAAAGTAAGAGCATTGCATTAGAAGGGAAGACCGGCTGTTTAGTGCTTTTCATAAATACACTTGAAATATAAGGACACAAATGGGTTAAAAGTAAAAGGACGGAGAATGCTAGATAATACGAACCTTAATCAAAAGAAAGTTGGAGTAGCTATATTAATATTAGACAGAGTATGTTTCAGAGCAAAGAAGATTACCAGGAATTTTAAAAAGGCAATTTCTTAATGACAAAGGGGTCACCTCATCAAGAGAACATAAAAATCTGAAATGTTTATGCATCTAATAACAGAGATTTAAAATAAACAAAGCAAAACCTGATTGAACTATCAGGAGTAGTAAGTCCACAATTATGGTCAATCCCCCCTCAATAACTGACAAGACAAGTAGTCAGCAAACCAGCGGTAATACAGAAAGTTGAACAACACACAACCTACTTACCCTGAAACAGAACCCCAGCAACATAGGACACATTCTTTTCAAGTGCACATAGAACACTTAAAAGACGAGACCATATTCTGGGCAACAAAATAAGACTCAATAAATATTAAAGGAATTCAGGTGACACAAATTATGTTTCCTGACAATGGTAAAATTAAATTAGAAATCAGTAATAAAAAGATCTCTGAAATCCCAGGGATGTGGAAATGAAATACTACGCTTTGACTAACTCACGAGTCAAGGAAGAATCAAAAGGCAAAATAGAACTTAATGAAAATGAAAACACGAAATTTGTGGAATTCTGCTAATGAAATACTTAAAAGGAATCTCATAGCACCCAATCTTTCTATTTTGAAAGAAGAAACATTTCAAAGGACTTTCAGCTTTCATTTTAAGAATACAGAAAAAGAAAAGCAAGTGAAATCCAAAGAAAATAGGGGCGCCTGGGTGGCTCAGTGGGTTAAAGCCTCTGCCTTCGGCTCCGGTCATGATCTCAGGGTCCTGGGATGGAGCCCCACATCGGGCTCTCTGCTCAGCAGGGAGCCTGCTTCCCCCTCTCTCTCTGTCTGCCTCTCTACCTACTTGTGATCTCTGTCAAATAAATAAATAAAATATTTAAAAAATTTTTAAAAAAATTTAAAAAAGATAAAAGGAGAAAATAATAATAAAGGTGAGAATAAAAATCAATGAAAGAAAAAAATACAGAAAAGTTGATGAAACCAAAAACTTTGAGAAGATCAATAAAATTGATAAACCTCTAGCGGAACTGATCAGAAAGAAAAGAGAAAAAGCACAAATTACCAATATCAGGAATGAGAGAGGCACCATTGCTACAGATCCTGCAGCTATTTACAAAATAATAATAAAATAAATGAACAACTTCATGTCAATAAAGTTGACAATTTACATGCAATGGATAAACACAAACTGACAGGGCTCACTCAGGAAGACATAGAGAACCTGAACGGCCCAAAATCTCCTAAAGAAATTAAATTCGTAGTTAAAAACCTTCCCACAAAGAAACTTCCTGTCCCACATGCTTCATTAGTCAATTCCATCAAACATTTAAGTAAGAAATAATACCAAATCAACACCAAATCTTCCAGGAAATCCAAGACTTCCCAATTCATTTTATGAAACCAATATTACTCTGACTCCAAAATCAGACAAAGACTTTATAAGAAAACTACAGACCAAAATCTTGTTTTTTTTAAAGATTTTATTTATTTGACACAGAGAGACAGACAGACAGAGACAAAGAGCATGCACAAGGAGGGGGAATGGTAGGCAGAAGGAGAAGCAGGCTCCCCACTGAGCAGGGAGCCAGATATGGAACTCAATCCTAGGACCCTAGGATCATGACCTGAGCCCCAGGCAGATGCTTAACCAATTGAGCCTCCCAGATGCCCCTATAGACCCAAATCTATAATAAATGTAGCTATAAAAATTCTAAATAAAATTTTGTCAGTTCAAATCTAACAATACATAAATCATGACCAAATGGGGTTTATCCCATATGAGCAAGATGGGTTTAACATTCAAACATCAATTAATGTAATTCACTTTATTAAGAACTTAACAAAGAAAAGCCACAGAATCATCTCAATTAGATTCCCCCCAAAAATCATTTAACAAAAACACAATATTCATTTCTGAAGTCTGGGTCACATGTTATGGTTGAAAGTTTCTCCTGTCTCTGCTCTTGAGAGCTACCTGCCCCTCCCCACCCCTTCTACCACCACTGTCACTCTTTCCTGATGGCCTCTCAGAGTCCCAGCCCCTTCTCACTATCTGCCTCAGGTGCCCAACAAGGCTAAGAAAACTTTGTTACTGTGAAGAAGGAAAGAAGAAAGATTGGGGAACCCTTAGCCATCTGCCAGCCACATCATGTTCTCTTTAATGTGTTGGTGTCTGCTAGGGAAGAAGTTCCATTTCTTAGTCAATTCTGCATCCCCAGAATGGAGCCCCAGTGCCTGGAACCTAGTAGGTGCTCAGTAAATGCTTACCTAATGAAATGAGTCACAGAGCACAAACTTTCCAGTGTAAACTCAATAAGGATGAAATAAAATGTGTTTTATACAAAGGATGCACTGAGGATACCTATTACCTGCATTCTAACCTCAAAGTCCAAATGACTTCTCATTTCTTCAGAGACGGAAATATTTACGGTAAAGCAAGAGACAAGAGGTGGAAAACAAAAAGAGTGATAGGCCCAGAGATGAGCTTAATTTCACCTTCCTGCATTCTGATTTCACCCTCCTCATTTACTCAAGAAGATGACCATAAACCCCTAAAGCCTTGGTAGGAAGCTTGTCTTTCCTTTGTCACCAGAGTAATAGACATGATAGTCTGCCTGTCCTAGGAAAGGGCAATACCAGTCGGGAGGGATGGAGATGAGGTTTATTTTGGACTTACCGTGTTCAGGAACACACTATCAAAGGAAACATGCTGGTAGAACAACAAAGCAGGGTTTGGGGAAAACTTCCTCTAGACTCCGCCCAGCTCCCCCTCTCAGGTTCTGGCCTTGTGCTCTCCTTTGCTCCTCACAGAGCTCACAGTCTAGTGAGATGAGCAAGTAATTACGATTCAGAGTTATGGACTTCATCCTGGAGTGTGGCCAAGATAGCCAGGGCACAGCAGAGGTGGCAGGTGGAGTGCCTGTGGGGTCCATGGAGCTGGTCAAGCTTCAGAAGAGACTGGAAGGTGAGTGAGAATTAGCCAGCCACAGGATGGAGTAGGGGGGATGGTTCTAGATTTAAAAAGAGGGGTAGAGCAGGAGGCAGGAGAGCGCATGGCAAACATGCCCAAGGAACTCCTGAGGGTTGGGTAAGGCCCCTGAGGAAAATGCCATGTGGGGTGCGCGCTGGGCTCCCCATATCAAGGAGTTTGGATCTCATCTGTTGGTGATAGAGACATTGACATGTTTTAAGAAAGAGGAACATGATTAGATTCTGTCATGGAACCACTCTGGCAGTTCTATGGGGATAGGATAGGGAAGACTAGGGACAGGACAAGAAGACTAATGTCATCATCAAAGAGAGATAAATGAAGGACTAGCCAGGGCAGTGGCGGGGAGGCATGGGATCAGGAGGACAGACCTGGGTTGCTGAGGGGGAATCTGACAGGTTTTGGACAACACAGAGCTCTAAGGGAGCAACAGTAGTTTTCAAATTTTTCACACGAGCCATCTGAGGCTCAATGGTGCTGTTATACTATAGAGGAACAGGGTTGGGTTGCACAGAGACAACTGTAGTGAGAGTCTGATTTTGTCACATTCAGTTTAAAATATCTGAGGGATGTCCAGATGCAGTGGTCCAGTGGGCAGCTGGCTCTGCTGTCTAGCTTGGGAGAGGTCCAGGCTGGTGAGACACATCTGGAGTCTGGCATGTATCCAAGGTTCCCAGGAAGTGGGATAGGGAAAGGTAGGAAACCAAGTGTGTTGGTCACCCAGGACTGCCATTACAAAATACTGCAATCTGGGTGGCTTGTACAACAGGCATGTATTCTTACAGATTTGGAGGCTAGAAGTCCAAGGTCTTACCTGGGTTAGTTCCTTCTGGGGGCTACAAGGAAGAATCCATGTCTCTCTCCCAGCTTCTGGTGGTTTGCTGGAGATCTTTGGTCTTCCTGGGCTTGTAGATGCTTTACCCTAATCTCTGCCTTCACATTCACATGGTATTCTGCACGTGTGTATGTCTTTGTGCTCCAATTTCCCCTTTATATAAGGATGCAAGTCATACTGGATTACGGCCCACCCTACACCATCATAACTTCATCTTAATTACTTTATCTGTAATTACCATATTTCCAAGTAAGGTCACATTCTTTGTTACTGGAGGTCAGGACTTCAACATATGAACTGGGCCATAGCAGGGAGGCAAATTCAAACTGTAACACCAAGCAAGGGTGAGATCTTGGGCAGAAGGCTCTGCAAAGTTCCAGCATCACCCCCCAGGGAAAACATGGGAGTAAGGAAGGCCACAGAGTTGTCTGAACATGAGCTGGGTGTTCATGGTGCTCCACAGGTACTCAGTGGCTTATGGCCTTGAGACTGTGGAGAAGGGGAGGGGAACTCCTGAGCACTTGCCGTGCTGTGTCTTTGTGTAGTCAAACACATCAAAATAATATTTGTTAGGGGACCCAAGAGAATCCAAAAGCATAACATTGTCTAGTACAGTAGTCATCTGGAGCAAAGGTCATCATTTTGCCAAAGGAATGGTTGAAAGACCAAGACTCACATTCTAGAAACAGGAAGAACAAGAGGGATAAGGAGAAAGGAGGTGGGGTGAAGGAGACAAGACTTCAAGTGATGAAAACAAGGGCTCTATTCTTACAGTGATTTTGGATCCCAATCCAAAAATCAGAACAGCTATCTAAGTAGATATGTTTGGGAACAAAGGGACATTTTAGAAATCCGGATTGAAAAATCTGAAAATATCTATGGTTGTCCTATCTGGAATTCACAAGTACTGGGAACCTGAGGATGGAGCCCAAGAAGCAAAATGAAGACCACAAAGGCTCCTGTTCCAATCTGCTGATGTCATTTCATCATGACCAACAACATAAGAACACACATCTTCTGAGGTTAGGATTCCAGCTACTGGAAGTTTGAATAATAAGCAGCACTGGGTATTCTGGTGGTGACTGAGATTTGAGTCATATTCGGAATATCAATAAAAGAAAATAAAAAAGGCCTGATTTGGAAAATGTCATCTGAGAAATCGATATGATGTGTGAACACACTCATCATATCTTCAGGTGTGACCAACACATTTCTAACCAGACTACGTGTGTAACAAAACATTTCCTCTGTCCTTTTTAAGAAAACTCTTCAAAGATAAAACCATCCAGGAGATCAACGTGGCAAGAATAAACATTATTTCTACATACTTAAAAAAAAAAAAGATATGTGCTTTTCAGAATGATTTTCTAAATAAGTAATTATCCAAGGGGCACTACCCTTTCCCTAACCATTAGTCTCAGACTGGGAAGGGTCCCAGGGAACACCAGGTAGCTGCTGCCTCAGGAAGGGGTGTTGGCTATTGAACTGGCAGAAATAATGGATGTCCACGTGCAAGGATCTGTGAGTGCTGGCTCATTGTAACCAAGTGGAAACCTCCCCTTAGGAGACAGATTGAAAGGGCACATGGGTCTAGCAGAGCAGCTGAATGGACATCTCTAATAGTAGAACAGTTTCTAAGGGGCTACCTTCATGGCTCTTATACCTAATAAAAAAATACCAAAAACCCCTGAAATGTTGCTGGCAGTTACTATTTAAAGATTTAATTGTTAAGTTGCTAAAGAAGTTGCAGAAACAGATGGACCATACTACTTAGGAGATGAAATCTTAAGAGTTCCTGGGGGTTATGGGGCTCCATTTCCAACCCTCCCTCACTCCATCTGGACTTGGATGTGGGCTGTGGCAAAAATACCACCACTTTCCTGCAGAATTCTAGAGTTTAAAATATGGCCATTTCATGCAGCTACGCTGATGGTATGTCTCAGTTAGTGTCTTAGATATCGTATTTCTCTAAGGACCTTGCCTTGCAAATCCATTCACAAGCACTTGACATCTTTTGAGCATCTGTGTACGCCAAACCCTTATACGTGTAATTTAATTTATTCTTCATAATAATCCTGAATTGGTGATCAGAGAGGTGTCTTCAAGAAACTATGGGTCTAGTTTGGCAGGTAGAGCATAAAAGAGAAAAAATCAGTGATAAAACAACAGAGTACAACAAATCAAAGTACTCATTTGTTCATTCCATAAATAATACATTGCATTATGTGTCTGCTCTGTGCCATGCACTGTCCTGGGTCCTGGGCAAATAATGGCGAAGAGCTTGTGTTCTACTGCAGGAGAGAGCTGATAAAGAGATAAACTTAGAAAGTACGTGGGGACAAGTTAGATGGTAAAAATTGCTCTGGAGAACACAAGGCTACCTAGAGTATGATGCTAAATGAAGGACAGTGATCCCAGTGAAACTAGAAATGAGTAATATGAGTCCTCTAATTGTTCTAGTGTAATGCCTTGAGAAAGTTTCCAGGCCACAGTGGGGGAATCCCAGGTAGAGTCCAATGGATTCCATAAATGAGACAATGCCAATACCAAACCACAAACGTTACAAGGTATAGATAAATATCTCATGAATATAGATGCAAAAATTCTTAACAAATCAAATCTAGCAATCTACAAAAGAAAGAGAACACATCATAACTAAGGAGAGTTTGTTCCAAGAAGGAAAATTCAGTTTAACAATAAAAAATCAATGCAATTCACCACATTGACTGACTAAAAATGAAAATCCACAGGCTCCTATCAATAGACGATTTAAATCATTTGGCAAAATTCAACACCAATTCATGATTTTAAAAAAAAAATCCTAGAAGTAGAAGAAAATTTCCTCAATCTAATAATAAGTATCTACGAAAAAAACCAAAAAAATTATACTTAATGGTGAAAAATTATATGCCAAAGATTGGAAACAGATCTAGGATTTTTTTTTTTTATCACTGCTATTCAGCCTTGTATTGGTGGCGTTAGTCAGTGCAGTAAGGCAAGACAAAGAAAAGACATAATTTTTGATGCAGAGAATCCAAAGGAATCTAGAAAAAAAGTTACTAGTTGAAAAGTGAATTTAGCAAGATCACAGCATAACAACAATCTAGAAAAACTATTTGTATTACTAAATACAATCATAAACTGAAGTTATAAAAATGCCATATATAATAACATTAAAATATTAAATTCTTTGTTGTAAATTTCATAAAACATGCACAAGTTATATACACTGAAAATCATGAAACCTTACCGATAGGAATTAGGGAAGAGCAGATATACTATGTTCATGGGTCAGAAGATTCGATATTGTTAAGATGGCAAGTCTCCTCAAATTAATATATCAATTTATATATCAGTAAGTTTTATTGCAACCCAATTGCAATAAAAATTCTAGCAGGGTTTTTGTAGAAATTGACAAGCTGGTTCTAGGACATACATGGGAATGCAAAGAAGTTAGCAGATGCAAAACAATTTTTAAAAAGAAGAGCATTTGAGTTATACCACCTTATTTCAAGATGTGTTATAAATCTACAGCTATGAAGAGATAGGGCATTGATGCAGATAGGTAACTAGATCAGACTAGAGAGAGTTCAGAAATAGTCTTACACATGTATGGCCATTTCGTTTTTGGCAAAGAAACCAAGGCATTTCCATGGGGAAAGAATAATCTTTTCCACAAAGGGGGCTAAAATTTTTGGTTATCCAAATGTTAAAACAAACAACAACAACAATAACAAAAATTTGACCTTTTCACACTTTATATATAAAAATCAACCCTAAATGGATCAGAAGACCTAAGGGTAAGAAAAGCTGTAAAACTTTTAGAAGAGAATATCAGAAAAATTTTAGTGATTTGAGTTAGCGCAAGATTTCTTACCTGGGACACAGGAACCATGAACTACAGAAGAGAACATTAATAAACTGGACTTCATCAAAATTAACAACTTTGGTTCTTGGAAACGCATTGTTTAAAAAATAAAGAGACAAGCCACAGAATGGGAGAACATATTTGCAAATCACAAATTTTAAATTTTAAAATTCACAATTTAAAAAATTTAAAAGACACATAATATCAAAAGGTGGTGAAGATTTGATGCAGTTGGCACTCATACATTCCTGGTGAGAATGTAAAATGATATCACCATTTTGGAAAACAGATTGACCGTTTTTTAAAAAATTAAATATTTTTTGTGTTTATTTGACACACAGAGAGAGATCACAAGTAGGCAGAGTGGCAGACAGAGAGAGAGGGGGAAGCAGGCTCCCTGCTGAGCAGAGAGCCCCATGTGGGGCTCAATCTCAGCACCCTGAGATCATGACCTGAGCTGAAGGCAGAGGCTTAACCCACTGAGCCACCCAGGTGTCCCCAGATTGACCCTTTTTTATGAAGTTCAGCCTATACCAGTCCTATGCCTAGCAGTTTTACTCCCAGGTGTTTACCCAAGAGAAATGAAAACCTATGTCTGTCTTAAGACTTACATACCCATGGTCATAACAGTTTTATTCATAATAGCCAAACACTGGAAGTACAGGTCCATCAACTGGTGAAAAGAGACAAAGATATTGCAGAATTTTCATAAAATAGAAAACTACTTACCAATAAAAAGGAATGAAGAATTTTATTTTATTTTATTTTACTTGATTTTTGTTTTAGGCTACTCCAGTGGGGCAGTGGGATTGGGAATAGCAACCAAGAAACCTGTAACTAGCCATGACAGTTAATTATAAACACCACTGTACTCTGACCACCTAGGAAGGAACTCTGGATAATTTACAACATGGATAAATTTCAAAAGAGTTACGCAAAGTGGGGGGAAAAAATAGTAGACATAGAGATTATAATACTGCATGGTTCCACATGTAAGAAATGCTAGAAACGGCAAAATCATGATAATAAAAAACATCACTAGTTTCCAGGGGCTGGGGTGGGAGGAGGGGACTGACGCTAAGGGGCAGGGGGAAACTTTTTAAAATTAATTAATTAATTATTTTTAAATGTAATCTCTACCCCCAATGTGGGGCTCAAACTCATGACCCTGAGATCAAGAGTCACACGTTCTTCTGACTGAGCTAGCCAGACTCCCCAAAAGAAACTTTTTAAGGTGATTATGTTCAATATCTTCATTGTGGTGGTGGTTACACCATTATACATATAGAATAAAACTCATCAAACTGAACACTTAAAATTGGTATGTTTTCATTGTATGTAAATTATATGTAAATAAAACCGACCTTGTCTCAAAAGGAAGCCTGCATTATTCCCAGTCCACAGATAAAGAAACTGAGGCTTATAGAAGGTAAGGAAAATGCCCAAGTCATAGAACTAGCAGCAAGTGGATCCAGGACTCAAACCCAGGTGTCCAGGTGAGCCTGTAACTCATCTTTTTTGTTCTGTACCTTGCTTCCTTACTTGCTATTCATTCTATAAGGAACTATTAAAGGGTCATAGTAAAAGAACCTAAATAAAGAGAAATTTTAAAAATAAAATTAAATTTTTTTTTTAATTTTTTAAGATTTTTTAAAAATTTAAATAAAACACACTTAAAAAAAAGATTTTATTTATTTATTTGACAGATCACAAGTAGAGAGGCAGGTAGAGAGAGGGGAGGAAGCAGGCTCCCTGCTGAGCAGAGAGCCCGATGCCGGAGCTCGATCCCAGGACGCTGGGATCATGACCTGAGCCAAAGGCAGAGACTTTAACCCAATAAAATAAAATTTTAAAAAAGAACCTAAAAACTAGCAGAATAAGACCTGTGCCAGAAAGGTCCTTTTCCCAAGAACGTAGGGTCGTTTATCCCGTCTAGTGCTTACTCCGGAGCCCTCCCCCTCACCTGGCTCAGCTTGGAGGCTCTGGACCCCCGCAGGGACTTTCGAGCATTTTCGAGGTCCTTATCCTGGAATCCCGCGGACACTGCCCGGCCCGCACTTACCCTCCACCTTCTTCTCAGATCCAGATCTCTGCTGCCCCGTCCCCAGCCTCGAATTCACCCCGTCCTATCTTCGGCGTTGAACGGCTCCACGGGACTGTGTGTGCTTACTCCGCCTGTTCTTTCCCTTCTCGCGGGACTTGCACCTCTGGGCCCAGGAGTTCTTAACTCCCCGGCTAAGGATCTTGGAATGCTGCCTACGGAGGCGGAGGGTCCCCCGCTCCCACCGGAAATCCCCGAGACAGCATCTTCCACATGCCTGGAGCTCCGAAGTGGATTGGAATCGTCTCCGCTCATTTTTGTCCAGGTGAGCCAATCTGTATTGGGTGCCCCGAGCCTGTAAAGGTGCGATTGCCTCCCAGGGCCACGGATGCAGGGGTTGGAATATGACAGCAGGCGGTGCACACTCCCTGGTGGGTGGAGGGATGAGGCTGGGTAGCGTGCGAGCGAGGCCGTCTTCCCAGGGTAGGGGACCCCCGTGCGGGGTCCGAGTGATGGAGGGGAGAGGTGAAAGTCCTGGGAACATCCGCGCAGAGGCACTGAAGCGTGCCCAAGCACATTTCTAGCAGAGGCTGGTACTGTTGAGGACAGAGGCGAAGAAGGTGGGTAGGAGCTGAGGGCCAGGAGGTAGCAGAAGCCAAGCCAGAGGGGGCTCCTGATGCGAGAATCAGAGCACCAGGCCAGGTGGGAGTTAGGCAGTTACCAAAATGGGCTGACTGTGAGCCAAGGACAGGATGCAAACTGAAGAGAGCATTTACGGGCTTTGACTCGGTGTTGGGCACTTGTGATCACTCGACATGTTTAGGTCACTTAGTCCTCACAATCCTATCAGGTAGTAAGTATGTACCATTACTATGCCCATTTTACAGATGAGGAAACGGAGGCCTAGAGAGAGTAAGTAATATGCCCACAAATATGTTTTAATGAACCCAGGAAGTCTGACTCAAGACCCCAACTCTAACCACTTTGCCACTGTTGTCCCAGAAGTATGGGAAAGATTTCAATTTTGTTTTTGTTTTGTTTTTAAGATTTCATTCATTCATTCATTCATTTTAAGAGAGCTAGACAGAGAGAGACAGAATGTGAGTGGTGAGTGCAGCAGAGGGAAAGGGACAAGCAGACTCTGCACTGAGCACAGAGGCCCATGCAAGGCACAATCCCATGACCCTGAGATCATGACCTGAGCTGAAATCAAAAAGTCAAACACTCAACAGACAGAGCCACCCAGGAGCCCCCGGATTTCATTTTTTTAAATGCTTCCAAATAGCACTAGGCCTCTCAGAGGCAGCAATTACAGTGTAGGTAAAGATCTAAAGTAACAGAGATACATTGGTCTCAAAATACCAAGGAAGGGTATTACCCCCAGAAAGATAACCAGAGGTTTATAGACCTCTTAGCTTCTAGAATAGAGGGTTATTATCTCTTTAAGATTGTAATTTACAAACGTAATAAAGTAGAAATTGATCAATTATACTTCATGGCAATGCTGCTCAGGTTATGCCTTCTGAGCTGGGTTTCAAACATGTTTGGTGGGATGCAGCATCTTCCCATGACTGCAGAGGACCCCCCTCCCATGGCTATACCCAGATGTCCAAGACACAGAGGGGACCCCCTCCAAGACCCAACACCCACGCTCAGAACATATGTGAATCACACCATTCCTTTTGACCTTTGGCATCTTGAAGGTCATAATTAACAGCCTGTTGCTCATGAACCAAGTCCAAATTCCTTAGCTTGGCCTTCAAGGCCACTCACAACTACCTTTCCCTCTTCACCTTTCCCCACTTCGCCCCACACATCTCTTCTCCAGCCCACATGACCCACTATCCTTTAGACCTGACTTGTGCATTCCTAGGGCTGGGTCTACGTTCCCACCATCACCTTGGCCTGGTTGCACCTGCTTCACCTCCCTCTGGCCTGTCCCATCAAACAAAATCCAACCCATCTTTCCACCGCCGGTCAAGGACAACCTGGTCATGACCCTGAGAAGTGACCTTTCCTGGGGTGGTTAGGGCTTATTTGCATCATTCTTCACTCCCTGAGAGGACAGAACTGGGTCATGCATAGGCTTGGATGGCCCCCAGGGACCAAGACTGGCCCTGATGAAGACTAGGGACTCATCAAATATTTGAATGATGGCAGAATTTACTTATTTTTTCAGTGCCTCCAATTTTTGAGACTCAGATTCTAGAAATCTCAAATGAATATCTATCATATATTGAAAAGACTCACAGAAAAGGTATTTCACTGCTTCACTCCATGGCTTGGTCTAGAATATAAACACTCACCATTGGGAAGTTTTCCCTGATATTTAATTTAGCTTCTCCAGCCACATGGTAAACTGATTTTTTTGGTTATCATTGTTATCACCTCTGTGCTGAACAGCTGTTGCCCATGGTTGGCATAATAACTTTTGGCAGACCTTAGAATCTTGTTACAGTGGGATTTGCAATCACACAGGGTAGCGTGATGTCCATGAACCAAACCTCATAAAGTAGAAGCCCTCACCGTATGACTAGCTTTTAGTCCGATTTTCATCTAATCAAGGCTTGCTCTTTATTTGAAGATTCTATTAAATCAACTTTCTCCTTCTTGGTTAAATAATTTCAGTTCTCCCAGGAATTATTTCCGGCCTTATCCAGTGTTTTCGAGTTGAAATAGAGAACGATATTCTTGTAAAGGTCTAGGAGGAGCTTCTAGGTAGATTAAGTCCTGTGTGTATCTGGGCATTGTGTGTGCATGGGGTGTGGGATGTGTGTGTGTGTCTATGTGTGCACGTCTGAGAGAGATTGAGAGATGATGGCCCTTTCATTCTGAAGATCAGGTTACAATATAAAAATAATAAACTAGCCTGAAGTTTACTGAACATACGGTAAGCATTTGGAAACCCGCTTAAGAACTTGGAATAGCTCTGCTAACAGCTGGGCCCCCTGTCATTTTAGCTCCAGGAAATTGATCAAAGACCATCAATTAGCCCTTTATGTGGTCACCTCAGTCTGGCCTCAGAACAGCAGATGTTGAAAGGGGTGAGAGAGCAGTGTCTCCTGCAGAGCGGGGACTTGACATTTTTCACTTCTGAGAGTTATTTGAAGATTCTTGGGTTTGACTTTCCTGGCACAGACCCAGAGATTCTTGACTGAACCAATCCTAAAAGAGTGGTGACTTTTGGTTTTGAATTGGTGCATTAGGTAAAATCTTAATCATTACACACACACACACACACACACACTCATCCACGATGGTGTCTCACGTACGGGTGAAGATACTGAGGATGAAGCTTGCCTTCTCTCTGCTCTTTTCCAAGAAGAGCCGCTTTCAGGCAACCAACCCTCCAGGATGTGAGAAAAACAAGCCCTGTTTTATTTTTTCCAGCAGATGGCGCTGTGTACCGCGCGCTGCTGGGCCACGTCGC
The DNA here is from genome assembly GCF_009829155.1 of Mustela erminea. Lineage (NCBI taxonomy): Eukaryota > Metazoa > Chordata > Mammalia > Carnivora > Mustelidae > Mustela > Mustela erminea. Next base: position 49,507,485 of record NC_045629.1, on the reverse strand, counting down.
CGTGATCGCTGAGGGACTCTACCACCTCCTAACAAGAAAGTTGTTCCTCCAAAGCCTGGGGTTGGGGCCAGGCTCCACTCTGATGCGCTCTCGTCTCCTCCGCAATCTTACAGACATTATTCATCCACCACAAGCCGTGAATGGATCATAAAATATATAAAAACTGCTTCCTACAAATGCATTCATTCAGCAAGATTTAGTGAGTGACACCTGTCTGCCCGGAGTGGTTTGTAGAGCAGGGGTACAGTGGTGAGCAAAATAGATGATTAAATGATGTCCATTCCTGTACAGAACTTTCCAATTAGGCAGTAAGACGATAAAAACATACACACAACTCTATCTCGCCCTCTCGGTCATCCGTAGGTACTCAGAAGAGAAAATAAGCAGGCTCCTTCTGTGGGCTGCTCTAGAAAGCCTTTCTGGGGGGTGACAGATGAGCACAGGCCTGAATGATTCTAAAAAGGGCACCTTGGAATCACCCGCAGTTTTTACAAGGCCAGAGCCCGGGCCCACCCCTGAGGCCTGCTGACTTGATTGGTGAGGGGCAGTGTCTCGGGCCTGGGTCTTTTCATCTCCCACGTGATCCGAATGCGCAGCCAGGGTTGAGAACAAGGAACTCTATATATCGCAGCAGGAAACCATACCCCTTGGCAGAGAATTTTCCTGTAGCTGAATGAAAACCTTCCGTGATATTCAGAACCCCACAAAGGTGCCCCCGACTCTTTTTGCTGCCGCCTGACTTGACATCTTGGCTGGGGGCACCCTGGAGGCCCTGGGTCGGCACTGTCCCAGGTGGCTACCCAAAGTCCAGTCACGGTAGGCAGTGGAGCTCACTCACTCCTCAAGCCAGAAAACACTCCCACAGTCCTCTGGGCAGATGAACCATCTTACTTCTCAGTAAAGTAGGGGAGACCTTGTAACTTCCTTCTCCTACTCGCATGTGAATTTGCTTGAGTGCCCTATATGGGAGCAGAGGACTGTCCCACTGTCTATGCGTCTTAAGATAGGGAGCGCCCTTTCTGCTCTCCAGGTGACCACCCTAAGCTGCTTCCCTCACACTTGCATGTCTCTGATCTTGTACCTGAACTCCCTGCCTCTCCCTCTTCTGTTCTGGAAGTCATCAAGAATCTTGAGGTAAATACAGAGAACAAACTAGTGGTTGCCAGAGGGAAAGGGGGTGGGGGAAGGGCACACCGGAAGAGGAGTGAGAGACACAGGCTTCCGGTCTGGACTGAATAAGTTGGAATAAAAGGCACAGCATAGGGAATAAGAGTGTAACAGCATTGTGTGGTGACAGATGGTAGCTACCCTTGTGGTGGCACAGGAGACTTACAAGCTTGTGGGATCGCTGTGTTGTACCCCTGAAACTAATGTAACATTGGGTGTCAACTATTCTCAAAAAAAGAAACAGGGAAGAAAAGAGAATCTTTAAGGGAAAGGGCCTCTTCGAACTAGATTCGGAAACTGTTGAGTGGGCCCAGGTGTGCTCTTGGGGCCTGATGGATCACAGCCCTCAGCTGCTGACCCTGATTCTGTCTTGTTTGGGACACATGGGTCCTATCTCCACATGGATCCCTGACTGTGAGCTGCCCTGGTGAGCATCTCCTTGTTTCTCTTTCAGACAGGCTGGAGACTGTCTTTCCCTCCTCTGAAATGCTGGCGAGGGGAGCGTGGCCATATCCACCTTCCTGAGACTTGTGCTCCAAGGCAGATCTTTGCTCTCAGACATGGAAGTGCTCAAGGAGGCCATTGGGGGGTGAGAGGGGACCCAGGCTGAGAACAGGCATACTCAGAAAAAAAACCCTGGGTAATGAGATCTCCACAGTATTTGTTCTGGGACCCGAGGCCACAGTTCTTTCTCTTTCTCTTTATTTTTAATGATAGAAAATTCAAAACCAACATGGAAGTAAAAAGAATAGTAAGGTGAAACCCCATGGAGCCCACCATCCGGCTTTTTAACAGGTGACCATCCTTATGTCATCTGGCATCATAACTCTAGAAGACAGGGACAGAGAAGTCATAGTAGGTTTCAGACAACATGTCTTTGGACCCATAAATAGGTCAGAGGCACATCTTTAACTGATAGTATTTTTAACACTCCCACCATGCTTTTATCCCCTAAACTACCACAGTAGTTCATAGTCACATCTCCGCGTTGTCTTGAAGGTCAGTTCTCTTCAACGGGAATCAAACTCTGACTTGATACGGGCGGGTATCATAGTCATTTTCCAAGTACCCAACCATTTCCAAATTCCCCAACCATTCTTGTTGGGTGAGGAGTGGGAATTTAGGTAGGAACATTTCCCCTTAACATTGACCTGAGAGGTTTAGTGAAAGGCACCTGGGACTTGGCTCAAACTTGAATCCTGTCTGGTACTTCACGACTTAGGGTGGGGTCTGGATGAAGCTTCTCTTCCCTGTCTCTCTGCGGTGAAGACAAGATCACTTGTTATGAGCCTTAAAATTCACAGAGAGTGGTCTGTTAAGTACTTGTCAAAAGCAAATAAGCATTATTACATAAATCTCCAACAGTATTTCCCTGCAAAAAAAAAAAAAAAAAAAGTATTAGTTAAGCTCTATTCTCTGGTGTGAAAAAGTCAACTGAACCACTCATAATCCTTAAGAAATGCCTTCAATGTTTAATGGCCTAGTTCTTAAAATAGACACCCTCCGCCACCCAGTGAAATCACTCTATTGAGTTTAGAAGTTTTCACAAAAACAAAATTCACTGTCTTCCCTCCCTCAGTCATTAAGAGATAGTCTTTAGCTCTTGGATAGTTCTAATTCTTTTCCCTAGAAGCTGTTCCCTTAGAAAGGAAGGGAGAATAAAAATCGCAGAGTGTGTTAGGGATTTAGTTGAAAGCAGGGTGCTAAATTGTACCTTATCTCGAGGCAGAAAGAGATTTTTCTAGACTTTGTTATTTGTGAGGTTGACCCCTTTGTTGTTATAATCCCCATGAGAAGTTGTTGTAGTTGCTTGGTTATGCTCTGGAGAAAGGCATTAGTCTCCTGTAATGAATTACTGCCAGTTCGGTGGCTTAAAACAACAAAAATTTATCATCTTGTGGTTCTAGAGATCAGAAATCTAAAATGAGTTTTATGGCATTAAAATCAAGACATTGGCATGGCTGGCTCTTTCTGGAACCTCCAGCAAAAATTTTGCTCTGTGACTCTTCCAGCTTCTAGAGGCTGCCCATACTCCTTGGCTCATGTCCCCTTCCTCATATCACTCAGACCACTGGCTTCTCTCATGACATCTCCTGACATCTGCTCTAAGCTCCTGCCTCCCTACGATTAGGACCCTTGTGATTACGTTGGGTACCTTCAGATAATCGGCATATCTCTTCATCTCAAAAATCTTTCATTTAAACAATCTGGAAAGTCTCTTTTGTCATATATGGTAACATTTACAGGTTCAGGGGATTAGGATTTGGCCATCCTTTAAGGGAAGGAAAGAGCTGTTGGAAATCCAGGTGTCACAAATCACCTCAGAACAGTATCCTGTTTTAGTCTTCCTGGGGGTGGCCCGCTGATAGTCACATACACTGTACTCTGCAAAATCCAACCTGGTCGTTTGTTGAAGTATAGAAATTTGGGGGCCCTGAAACAGATACGATATGTTTTCTCCTCTGTGAATCAAAATTCCCCAAAACTGTGAGCATCTGTTCATAATCAACTATTCATGTATTATCATCAAATAGTATCAATTTTGGACTTCTGTTGTTAATGTGGGGTTGTACAAACATGAGGTAAGCTTGTCATCCCTCTTGACTCTGGGCAGGCTCTGGGACTGCTTTGACCACATCCAGGCCTTATGAGTCAGACAACGCTCACTTCCTGTCTCCCCGAACACTGGTTCTAAGAGCCTAATCTTCCTCATAAAAAGTCCAGCTCCCTTGCTGGGAAGATCACACGGAGAGGTCTGGAGGGTACTGGGAGAAGAAGAAAGGCATCGCTGAGTACAGCCCTCCAGCTGTCCCTACGGGGCACCAGTTGTGTGAGCAGGCTGTCTTGAACCCTAAAGACCAGCCCGCTCCAGCTGAATAGCATTGAATGACACAGTCTACACTGCAGGCAGCCGGATAATCATCCTATCGGGTCCTCTCTGAATTCCCGACCCACAAAACTGTGAGATGTAAGAAAGCGGTTGTAGCGTTAAACCTCTGTAGTTTCGGGGTAGCTTGTTGTGCGACAATTAGGTAAGCAGGCAGAATTTGGTGACCAGCACATGCACAGTGGTCACTCTCTAGAGGGTCTAAGGGTAGAAATGTAGGGGCCATCCATCCACAAATCCCAATCTGTAGCATCATCAGAGAGTCTTGGTTTGGACCTTCCCTGTCCACACAGCGAGAATCGGATGGTTGGTCTCTGCAGTGGGGATCGTAAGAATAAGGAGTCATGGAGGTGTTTGGGGGGTGACAAATGGGATAAGAGTTTTGTAGTCTGAGAAAGCCTGTCCCGATGTCATAGTTAGTAGTGGTAGTTACAGTGACAGTGCTATGGGAGATTTTCAACAGAAAAAGAGTCATTCTCTGCTCGCCTCACATTGTCTCCAAGGGTGGGTGTTGATAACAGGCGTAGAGCAATTTGATTTTGCATCATAACTCATTTTCAGTGCGGAAGAGGAAGAAAAGGACAAGGGAAAAGAAAACAAATTATTTTATTTCCTCCCAGAGAGTTTGGGATCCAGGGTGTTATTCACTAGCGCATTACGTAATTGGAAATTATGTAATTGGTAGACACATGTCTTCTTTCTCTTCCTGTCCCAGGCTGACCCTGCCCTCTCTTGCCTTCTCTGATCCACGTGCAACTGTATGTGCCCCCTTCCACTACAATAGAGTGAAAGGGTATTCTGTAGGCTGAGCCCGCGACTGTTTATTTAAAATCAGTTGGCCCTTCAGAAAGTTTGATCCAGCCTCATACAAAGAATGATTAAAGAGCTGGTGTGGAGACGGTCTGCCTCTCTAAGGAAGGCAGTTCACGCAATCAAGGCATGAACTTGAGCCCAGAAAACAGCTAGCACATGCAGTGTGCAGCCTCTGTTGAGCTGCCTTTGAACACATTCGGAGTTTAGTCTGTCCAGACGGAGGTCTGCAAAAGATTAGAAGCTGGAATTCAAGGCCTGTCAGGAACGCACCCGCACAGCCTCTGGGGCCAGAGGCTTTTGGTCACAAGAGAGGGGAGCCTCTTCTCTGGCAACTGAGACAGAAGATGCAAATCTGTCTATTTCTCTCTTGGAGAGTAAGACTTCTGGACCGAATGTCCATTTTGAATTTTAAAACCTGGCTTAGAATTCTCCATATGTTCTTAGACATAAGCAACGCTTTGCCCATTGTTGACTAGCCTATCCTGATGGGAAAATAAACAAAACATGTGGCATTGAAAACCATGCACATCAGACTGTCATTGCTCTTCCTCAGGAGGGTGAGGTGGCCCACCCCGGCTGAAAGAAGTTGGGAAAGATCTGTGTAGCTTTTCTGTGCTTGAGGTCTTCACCTTTTCACAGTGGTAGCTGCTCTACATACGGGAACCCAGCTCTTCTGAGGTCAGGGCGCCATGTTGCAAAGGCAGGACAATGAATTTGAAAGAAACCAGCTGCCTCCTAGCCAGATACTGAAGTCAGAGACCCCAGGGCATCCTATGGCCTGGAGAGAAGGGAAAATTGCCAATACTGTGTTCCCTGGTGGTGAAGCTATATTTGTTCAGGCTGAGAAAGGGATGAAAGTGGGCCTTTCTCCCAAGAAGGTGCAATTTCCCAATGATACACCTCTGCCCCGGCCCAGCCACGGAGCACAGAAAGCAGCAATGACATGCCCCCAGAGGAAGGCACAAGTCTTACTGAACCAGCAGGCGAGGGCAGGAGGCAGTGGGGAGGAGACTCACCCAGGAGGTCCAACAGAAGTGGGGGACACAGGACAGCACAGAGGTCAGAAGGAAGACATTTGGAACAGGCGCACTTGGCTTTGCCATATGCATATATGCCTTTGCCAAGTCCTCTGACCTCTCTAAATTAGTTTTCTCACTGGGAAAAAGGGGGTGTTGTCTACTTCATGAATTTGTTTTTATTTTTTATTTTTTATTTTTTATAAACATATATTTTTATCCCCAGGGGTACAGGTCTGTGAATCGCCAGGTTTATACACTTCACAGCACTCACCAAAGCACATACTCTCCCCAATGTCCATAATACTTCATGAGTTTTTTGAGGATCCCCCATGAGAATGCCTGTTGCAGGTCATGTTCCCAGCACAGAAAGAGGGTAGTGTTGGGGTAGGGAGGGGCGCTGCTCCTGCAACATGAGAAACCAGTGAGGCTGAAGTCATCACTAGTGTCATTTCCAGCTTGGGGGCAAGGAAGGGGTTCTGTGCAAGGCTTGGGGCCTTAACCAGGATTGCTCTGGGATCCAAGGAGTGGGTGGTGAGAGTGGTCCTGAGTCTCTGCAGCATCCCTCCCCTCTTCAGCTGGGCAACAAGGCAGACAGGGCTTGGGACTCCAGGCCACAGCTGAGCAGACACCTGCTCCGGGCTGAGCAAACCCTCGGTTCTTATCAACCCACCAAATCTGACTTCTAGGTTATGCTACTTTCCCAATCTTCCTGTCCCCATCTGGCAAGATTTCACTCAGTAAGACCCATCACATCTTAAGATAGTTGGACTTTCAATGAATATTTAGAAAGGGATTAAGTGGCAGGGTCTTTAATTCCCATTTCTTTTTTGCAGCTGTTACACCAAAATAAACCTTGCTTTTTTACTCTGAGCCAAAAATGTCTTTTGATAGACAGATGATGTACAAATGGTGACCTTTTTGGATTTGCAGAATTCTTTGAATACATTATTTATTAGCTCACAGGTGCTGCATATAGTTGTAAGACGGATGTCAAGAAGGCCAAAGAAGAAAATGCTAAAGGAAATCCTGTTCGTGAGTGCAGTGATAGAAATTTCACAATATTTCTAAATATGGTGTGAACACTATATTCCAGCATCTGACCACAAGGGCTCTGGATGTTAGAATAAACAAGTAAACAACTGAGCTTCACTTTTACTGTCTTTATGAAGTTTAGCTTAGTCAGGGGCAAAAAAAAAAAAAAAGGCAAATAATAATAGTATCTTTGCAATAAGGCCCTTTCCAAATGTTTTGCATCTGTTTGCTCATGAGATGATCACGACAATCTTGGAACAGAGCAGGAGTTAAGTAGAGGGGGCCAACATTGACGCCGGTGGAAGCAGTCACAGAAATGCCCACCCAGGGCTCTGGCAGATGTCACAAGCTGACAGTGACAGTGGAAGGCTGGAGCCCAGGTCTCCTGTCACCTTTCTCTTCCTGATGAAAGTTTTAAAAATAAGTATTTTTTTTTCTTTTATGATAAAAGTAATACACACTCGTGGAAAAAAATTAGGAAATAGAGGAAATTATAGAACCCAAATCACTCCTTAATTCTACCACTGAAACACAATTATCATTAACATCTTTGATCCAGGAAAGAAAGGACTTCACTAAGCTCATATGGTGTTGTATCCCTGCTCTTAGCAATCTTACATTAATTGAACTGTCACACAGATCCTTGCTTGCCATTTGGAGAGACAGGTGGCTGCCCACACAGTTATGAGCGGAGCGGCACCAAAAGAAAGCCATGCATGCCTACTCCCTTCTTCTGGGGCCATTATTAAGTCACTTCTTGGGCTAAGTAATCATGTCTCCAAAAGGCAGATCCCTATGGGTTGCAGTTAGGTCTTACGGGATGAGGAATCCATTAGTACCCATTAATGGAGATGAGTTTCTCAGATTAACAGGCTCAGAACGAGACTCAGATAGGGATACAAGATGGGTGACTGTTAAAACTAGTTGTTAAGAGTCTTTTCAAAGCTATAACTGGGTGGGCGGTCTCTCCGGTAGATGTGGGAAGGATGGCCAAGGCTCCTTCTGCTGCTGCTGTCATCATCAGTTGAGGGCGCAGGCCGTGTTTTCCAAAGATGGAGATATCTGCCTCATCCCATATGTCCTTCTCACAATGTGACTGACACCCACCCAAGGGGAAGGAGGGTCTGCTTTCCTTCCCCTTGAGTCTTGACATGAGCCTATGACTGCATTGACTCCTGGAGAATGCTGGGAGTGATGCTACATGACTTATGAGGTTAGAGGGTAGAGCTTCCCAGTGGTACTTGTAATTCTCTCTCTTCTTCCCTTCCTCATCATCTTCTCAACGTTTGCCTTTAGAATCCGGCCACCATGCAGTGAGGAAGCCCAAACTGGTTCAAGCTGGGAGACCACATGGAGAGAAACTGAGGCCCTCTGCCAACAGCCAGCATCCACCTCCAGGTAGGTGAGTGAATGAGCCTTCATAGGATCCCTGCCCTCAGCCTTCAGCTGAGGCCCAGGCACTGTGGAGCGAACACAAGCCATTCCCATTCTATCTTGACTGAATTCCTGACCCACAGAACCCAGAAGATGGCTGTTGTATACCACCGAGTCAAGGGGGTAATTGTTACCTAACCACAGGGCTGGAGCACATGAACCAAAGACATCTAAATGAGGAAAAACATCCACCTACGAAAATCAGATGTTCGCTTTGTAGAAACATATCAGTAGCCCCTGACTCTCATGGTGTAAACCCTATAATTGAAGAGCCAAGGCAAATACCCTGCCCAAGTTTACCTTTCTTAGACTTGACTCATTCTCTGCTTCACCCCCTCCCCAGATGAGAGTGCTCTAGCCACAGTTCTCTGGGGACCATATAGTTACTATAGAATCTACCCTTTACCTCTCTTTTTCCAGTGTCTCATCAGTGGGCAGAAGGAAATCTTGTAGGACAAAGTCACGTAGTCTTGTATGAGGGTTAGCACTTACAGTCTTTAGCCCAAGAGTGTGTGGTGGCTGTCATGTCTCCTATTTTTAACTCAGTAAAAAGTAGTGCATGTTCAAGATTTTTAAAAATCCCCATCATGCAGAGAGTGAGAAGTAAACATTTTCTAATTCACTCTTGCCATGCCAGCAGTGAGCAGAGTTAACACCGGGTAGGATGGTGTCGGAACAAATCCTGACACTGTGCCCCCTAACTTTAAAGCCCAGCTCTGCTAGGGGACGAGCTATATGACCATGGCCCCAGCTCCCCCATGCATACAATGGGGATTACTGATCTCCTAAATTGAGAGGGGTTGTGAGAGTTACATGAGTTCATACACGTAACGCACTTAGAACAGTGTTTGACACACAGTCTTACTCAGGATTCGCTATTACTACCATTACTGCTGCTGCTAGTATTATCAACATTCTTGATAGTGTTTATGGTGGCCTTAATGGGTTCAGGAAATGGGAGATGTTGGGAGGGACCTAGAACTAGGGAGAAGGACTCCTAGACCAGAGGGTGGCCTATGTGGGCACAGTGGCCACTGTGGAATGTCCTGAACACCCTCAATCGCCTCCACACCATAGCCCCTTCAAGGATGGCTAAGCCATGGACACCTCTGTCAGGCAATTATGGTAGAGTAAGAGGCTAAAAGGTTGCTAGAATGGAAGCCCAAATCGGTCCAATCCTGACAGTTTGGGAATCCTGACAGGTTGTGAGAAGAAAGTGTATTCATTTGACCCTTTTGAGCAAGCACTCCCTGCAGCTTTCTTTTCTGGAACTCTGTCAAGTCCCTAAATAAACACCCAGTTCGTCAGGCTCCTCGTCACATGGTCATTGCACAGGTAGGCACTTGGTAAAACGTCACTCAATGGATGTGCCTCAGGCCTGTTCCCAAGCACCTGGCAGGAGAGAGAGTCTTCGATTGGTCTTCTTGATGCAAGAAGCCTCAAGAGCCAGTCAGCCTGTGCCCACTGACAGAAAGTAAGCTGATCTGAGTGGAGCATGGTTTGTGACCCAGAAATTTTCTTTATCTATCCATTTGGATGCTTTTGGTAGCAAACAACAGAAACACCTGATTGAGAGTAGCTTCAGTAAGAAGAAAAATTGATTATCTCACCTAACCTGAAGCAGAGGGAAGGAGGCTCATTGTTGTTAGCTCTGGGACTGGCAATGGATCAAGACTCAGGAGATTTTTCCACAAAGAACAACTTTTCTAGAGTGCATTCCCCCCGGCCCCCCGATTTGATCTTAGATTTCATTGGCCAGAACTAGGTCACATGATCATGCCCAAGCCAGTCGTTGGCAAGAGGATTGGAATTATCCTGATTATCTTAAACTAGTCTGCCTTCATCTGAAGACCAGTTCAAATGGGCAGGTGTGGAAAAACAGGGAAGAAAGGTATGCTGCAGTTAAGTAATGGGCAGCTTCCCCTTATTCCAGAAAGTTCTCTTCAGTGACACATGTAAGTTATAATAACACTCAATATTATCAAGTGATGAGGACAGAGAAAGCAAAAACAAGGATACATAAGATGAAGACTGAAATACTATCGAACAATACATACCATGACATCTTCTAGGCTTGCTCAGGGGAGGCCATGAATGCGGGTTTCATAGTCAAGGCCAGAAGTGGCAAATGGTGGCTCATGGGCCAATAGTGGCCCATTGATGTTTGGGCCTCTTCAGTACTGTTTGTTTATTTTTTGGTTGGTTGGCTACCAACCTTAAAAAATTGAGACATTTCACACTGGCTTCCCTTAAAAAAAAAAAAAAAAAAAAAAAAAAAAAGTCAGGAGATACAGCAGTACTGGGCTTGTCCTCTGGGCCTTCAAGTGTGTGAGCCCAGAGTTAGTTTATGAGGTCCGTAGGATAGAAGCCAGCCAGTTCCTCAGAAGAACATGGGTGTCCCAAAACTAAGTCTGGACTTCAGACAGTTGGTGGAATGAACTTCCTGACCTCACCTTACTGCCTGGCTCTCACAGGACGGTTTTTTTCAAGACTTTCTACAAAAACCAGGAGGCAAAGATGGAGGGAGCAGGGAAGCATGCAGACTGAGAGGTATGAATGCCCCCCACCACTTGGGGATAATTTTCCAAGAGAAATTTTCTGAAGGAGCTTCCCATTTGAAGAGGGCTGGATTTAGGGCAGAAGAAGAATCTGTGTCAACAGTTGGGAGATTAAAGGGAAAAGGAACAGGTTTGGAATGAAGACTGGATTTGGAGAATGATGTTTACTGTGGAACAAGTTGACAATCTGTCTGTGTTTTGAAGCTCTGAGGTTTCCTGACATAGTTAAAGAGGTCTTCAATTTGAAGCAATGTTTTCTGTGATCCAGCCTGTCATGGCCGCCATATGTCTTCTGGCCCAGAAAGGTCCACTGACTCCAGGGAGTGGAGTTAGAAATCTAGGCAAGAATTTTGCAGTCACTTCACGGTCACCGTGAAACTCTCTCTCCAGAAATAGGTAAAGAGGTCCCCAAGCAGATGTGCGCACAGATGGGGCTTATCTGATTTCCTGTCCATCTCCGCCCACACACAGCACGCTCTCTGGGAAGGTTAGATAATGAACTTCCAGTGACTCAGGAAGCCAAGAATGTGAATGATGGGACACGCAGCCCGGATCTGGCCCATATATGGTCATTGTTGCACTGACCTCGGCAAGGCTGGAAATAGGAGGCCATCTTGCTTTTTAAAAAAGGGGAGTGTTGCAACACATTTGTGTTTGTGAAATAATATCAGTTAAGTTTGTTGGAGAGAGAGACAGGGAGATAGAGACAAAGAGAAAAGTTAGACCCAACCAGCAAACTTGCTTTTGACTCCCTGCAGCACGTACACCAGCACATGTGGCATTCGCGGCACCCAGCTCTAGCTGCACTACCTGGTCTCCTCCAGAATGGCAAAGGCCTACAGTGGAACGGGCGCAGGAAACCAATTTCCGAAGATGTTAGCTAAAGCAATTGGAAATCCATTATCACATTACATGCTTCATTGAGTTCTTTCACTGAAGAGAAATAAGCCCAGGAGCTACCCCCATAGGGTGACAAGCAGGGACAGCTGCTGTCCACCTGGACCTTGAAGGGAGGGAGGCCAGGACCCAAACTCCTGCTGGGATCAAGCGGTTCAAGGACAGGAAAGAGCAGAGGCTCTCAGAGAAGAGTTGAGGCAGGCACGACAGCCAGAGAGCTGGGGCCCTAGAGGGAGACAGCTTGGCTCGGCAACGTGGCTTTGCTCTGTGTGATCTTGTACTCATTTAGCCACACTTTGCCTCAGTTTCTTTATCTGTGAAATGGGTATGATAATCACCCCTGAGAGGAATAACAAAGGATTGCTATGAAGACAAAATGAGATAATATGGGTAAATCTGGGCCCAGTCCTGGATCTAAAGTTCTCAGATAATGTTGGTTTATTCCTAGCTGAGACTCCTCACAAAAATATGACTGAAATGACCATGTAAGGTACAAAATTTTACATTCAGCAAAAGCAAGAAGTCAAATGAGGGCATTTGACATATCTTTTTTTTTTGTTAAGATTTTATTTATTTATTTGATAGAGATCACAAGTAGGCAGAGAGGCAGGCAGAGAGAGAGGGAGAAACAGACTCCCTGCTGAGCAGAGAGCCTGATATGGGGCTCGATCCCAGAACTCTGGGATCATGACCTGAGCCGAAGGCAGAGGCTTTAACCCACTAGCCATCCAGGCGCCCCACGACATATCTTAAAGTATAGGACACTACACAAATTTCAGAGCTTGTTAACATGCTTTCAAAGAGGCCTAATATTTTTCAGCAGAAGGGAAAAAAATCATCTCAGAAGTATTCACTGCATTCCTACCATGTGCTTATCACTTCAGGGGAAAAAAGGTAGAATAATAATTGCAGAACTAGTACCTTTTGCATACCAAGTGCTGCCTACAAATTATCTTTATTGCATGCAATCCTTCAAGTTAGATATTATCCCTACTTTAAAAACGAGGAACTTGAGACCCAGAGAGGTTAAGCAACTTGGCTAAGGTCACACAGTCTGGGGCTGGAATTTGGGTCTGTCTGATGACAGTGGTGAAGCACTAAGTGCCAGGCAGTGTACTGACCTCCCCCTCCTTTGCTTCATCTACTGTCCACACCCCTACTGTGGGGGCAGGTACTAGATACAATTAGTATGCCCATTTTACAGATGGGGCAAGATTAAGTAAGGAAGTCTCACAGTCCCATATAGGAAGAGTCAGGTGTCTACTCCAGATCCTGGTGACCCAAAGCCCAAGCACTCACCTGTCACCCTACCAATATCCTTTGTCTCACCAACAGCAAAAGACACCACTGGTCACCACACCAAGCTGCATAACTACAAGGGCCCTCAGTTTGTGTGAACAGCCTGACTTTGAGAAGAGATTTTGGGTTTTTTCTCTGCACTACAAATGGTTAGTAGCAAACATTCTCCTCTAGGAAGATGTGTTCAATGTTCCCACAAAGGAGAGTCCTTTCAACCTCTCATGGAGACCTAATAAACTCAAGGTTGTGGGAAACATCGTCTTGAAGAACATGTGGCTAAAAACACAAGAGGGACTAAAGGGGCTTGGATGTAGCTGGAAAAACCTTACCAAGAGAACACTTGAGTGATTTTCTTTGAACTATCTGCAAGACCTACGAGCACCCTGAGTGGTACAGGTCTCATCATTAGCACAGGAAAGTCTATGATCTGTGAATCCTGCTATTGGGATTCTTTCATGGATGGCATCAGTGAATCCTGATCCTTCAACTACACAACTTCCTTCCAGAGACCCAGGCAAAAGGGACTTGTCAGAAGCCCAAGTTTTCACCCCACTCTTTCCCCAGCCCTCCTCCTTATCAACCGCCAACTTTGTTTTTTAACAGTTCAGAACACTTTTTAATCCTATGAAGAGAAAGCTATGATTGTCCCTTAGCACGTACCATCTGATATGAGAGTCACAAACCATATGTGACTATTTAAGTATAAATTAATTAAAACTGCATAAAATTTACAGTTCAGCCTTTCATCACCCAGCCTACATTTCACATGCTTCCCAGCCACCCATGGCTAGTGACTGTCGATATGGACAGCACAGATCTAGGGCATTCCCATCATTGCAGAAAGTTCTATGGAATAGGGCCAGGGCTCCTTGTACGACAGCTGTTTCAGTTGGGATTTTCCCAGAAGCAGACTGGGGGCAAGGACTCAACCATGAGTAGTTTATTCGAGAAGCACAGGGAGCGCCATCAAGGAAGCGACCCAGAAAAGGGCAAGCAGTTAATCACCTGCTTAAATGCGTAGAGAAACTGAGAGATGGCGTAAAATAACACATCTCCAAATTATCCCGTCCAAAGCGAGCGGGCTGGGGTATTTGTACACCCCTCCTGCGAACGGCTTCTAAGGCTCTGAGTTTTCCCTGCACTTCTGGTCTATCTGCAGGGGAGCAGAGATTTCAGAGGTTATGCGATGGTGGGAGGAGAAACCCCTGGGTTCAGAGGCAGAGACTGGTCTTCGAAGTTGACGAGGGCCCCTGCATTCTAAGAGAGAGGGGGCTGCACAGGACTGATCGCTGTGCAGACGGTTAAGGGTCACATCCTTCCCAGAATTTCACCTAGAACATTATATCTGTGACACTTTCCTAATGTTTGCACTACAAGTTTCACATCCTGGGTAATTCCTCGGTCCCTGGAAAACTGGGACAGTTGTTGTCTTAGTCCATTCAGGCTGCTCTAACAAAATAGCACAGACTGGATGGCTTATTAACAACAGCAATTTCTCAGGGATTTGGAAGCTGAGAGCCCAAGATGAGGGCGCCAGCGTGGTCAGGTGAGCGCCCACCTCCTGGTCACTTTCTTCTCATTGTAGCCTCCCATGGCACAAAGGGGCTAGGGAGCTCTCTTGTGGGGTCCCTTCAATAAGAACACTAGTTCCGTTCAAGGGGGAAGGGGGTTCTATTCTTCTGGTCTAAGCATCTCCTAAAGGCCCCACCTCTGAACACCATCACATTGCAGACTGGGGTTTCTACATGTGAATTTGGGGCTAACACAAACATTCGGACCCTAGGACCTGGTCAACCCAGATTTAGCAGACTTGGTTGAATGCTGGCTGGGGTTAAGGAAGAGGAAGGGATCAAGAATGAATGACCCATTTCAGACCTGGATAACAGCAGGGACTGCCAGCCTCTGCAAAAAGGAACATAAGAGAAGCTGGCTTTGAAGAGAAGGTGCCATCAGTTTGGGGCAGATGGCATTGGAGGTGTCTTTGGGACATACGTGTAGTGTAGTGGACACTAAAAGTGGAGAAGGTCACCCTACAGAAGCAGTAGCTTGATCTCCTGTGATCAGGATTCCCTCCTGATGAGCAAATTTTTCTTCTTTTATCAAAACCACGCATTTCTCTAGAACACTGGTGTAAACATTTGTGATCATGGCCCCGAATGGTTATGAAGGCTACTCCAGCACTCAGAAAGCAGTATGCCAGGAATGTCTAGGATTTGCTCATCAACACAGCAGTTTTGTCACCTAGTATGGGACAGGGATCTGAGCACAGGGAAGGTTTGAAGGCAACTCTTAGTCAAGTTGCAAATACAAGTCTCCCTGCATGGGGGAGCTGGTCCAGGTGGTGGAGAGGTTGTACCCACGGCCGGAAGGTGGGATGCAAGCCGACACCTGGGAGGTGGGAGGAAGGCTCTAGAAGCAGGGAGGACTTGAAGAAAAAGGATGACAAGTGTTTGGTACCATGCTTGACAGGCACTTCACAGGCCTGAACACTCCAGTCTCCTTTTAGTGATGTGCCCACGATAGATTCTGGTAGCTCTGATGAACCCCCTGTTTACTCTGATGCATTTGCTCCCTAGTAATTGCTGTTTTATAACGACTCTGACACTCTTTGTTCGGCTTTCTGGGCACACTTACACCAGCCAGGGGGAGGCTTGCACTCATCATTGTTCACACAGTGGCTCACTTTCTCCTTGACACTCTATTCTAAACACTTTCCACTTATTAAGTCGCTTGATCCTCCCAGTAACCCAGCAGATGAGGACTTTCATTACTATCTTCGTTTTTATAAAAAGAGGAGATTGAAGCACAGAGAGATTACGCAACTTGCCAGAGTCACTTAGCTGGTAAGTGGCAGAGCTGGTATGTGACAGACATGATGGCCATGAAGAGGGAACTGGAGAGGGGTGTCCAGTACCCTACGGCCCTCTCCTTTCCAGCCTGCAGATCCTGGAAAGCAGCCTCTGTCCCAGCACGCTTCTACTTTCCCTGCCTCTAGCTGATGCCCACGTTCCCTTGCCTTTCCCACCTCTTTCTAAGAAATTCCTGGGCTCCTCCTTCATCCCACATTTTAAATGAATGATTGAACCTTTACTCCATTCCTTCGGCAGGCATTGTTCCTCTTTAGGCAGCTAGCTACTGTGCGACATCCCATGTCGACTCAGGGAGTCTGGGACCTGAGATTGACAGGCAGCATTGTCTTTTTCTGTGGACTTCTGGTTGGTTCACATGGTTGGGTCTCCCTGGCTTCCCACATCTAAACCATTAGGTATTAACTTGGTTGGTGAGTTTCACTGTGGACAAAGGGATAGCAGAACTACAGGGCCTAGGGTTTCGGGACTGCTATCAGCTGTGTGGTTCACCTGTTCTTGATCACCATTAGCAAAACATATCTGTCCTATGTCCCCTTTTCCCAGAGCTCTGCCTTCTAGATGACAGCAAGTGAACCTGACACTTACCACCCCTGCCCCCTGTGATTCCAAATGTGAGCCCCTCCACCAGGCCACCCCCAGTTGGAATCACTGCTTTCAAAGGGCTCCTCCTGCTGATAGAAGTGTGTTTTTTGCTTTCAGAGTGTTGGGCGGAAAAAAGATTGTGAATCATTCCCGGTTCCAGATGATCTTTAAGATCTATGACAGTGCTTACACTCTATGAGACTATGATTTTGAGAAAATGCTAGTGTGAACAGCGAAGTCGCCTCCCTGTGATTTATGCTACAGAAGAAAAGAAAATTAGCCTTAAAAACAATGGAGGCGGTGGGGAGTGGAGGTGGGGCACATCGGGAGACACAGAAACGTTCCGCATAATAGAGGCAGCGAGGGAACTGCCCTGGGTTGCCTGGGGGAGGGGTGGAAGGTCATTTTCTCCAAGCCCAACCCCGTAGACAGGTCTTAAGACTTACAGGATAACTCAAAGCTCCTCTCCCCCAGGAACTCTGCTCAGACAGATGTCTTCAAGGGGGCTATCCACTTACTTCATTCCCTCACACCACTGGCCCAGTCTGTCCCTTCTGTTCTACGGTGCTATGGGTTAAGTCAACAGAAGCATTTACTGAGTGTCCGCTGAGCCTAGAATTGGGGCCAGATGGGGAGCAGGAGAGGAGGGAGCAAAAACTCAAATAAGGCCTTTCTCTTGGGAGGTCTCAGTTCTTCCCTGACACAGCCAACTCTTAAGGTGAGGAGAGCTTGGGGAAAGCCCTGTTCATTTATTCATTTGCAAGATTTTTCAGGAGCAGAGGTGAGGAGCACACCCCAAGTCTGACAGTTTCCTGTGCGAGGGGTGTTGCCCTCTGCCCCTTTCTCCAGACCATGCCTGCTTCCCCCAAGCCTGACAATCCATTCCAGCCCACTATTCAGATATGACCCACCTCTAGGGCATGTGGACCGTTGTGCTCAGACCTAAATTCTTCCCACACCCCTGGAAACTCGGAATCTGGGCTACCATCCCCATGAAAAGATAAATACGCCAGTTTCATGCTTCTGCCTAAACTACATTTCTGCAGAATTTCTAACACAACAGGGTTTTTTGTTTTTGTTTTTTTTTTTATTACTATAGTAACCCCTGCGTGTGAACAGCAGACTCCAGAGAGCAGAGGATCAAAATGCAGAGAAACCCAGGCTTCAGAATGGTACCTGGAAAGAGGAGTAGGCAGTTTGGTCTGGCCAGCCAGCGGGGAAACGTGGGGTCTCTGTCTGGCCTGACCCAGGCGGTCAGGGTGGGAGTGAGCTGTGATTTCCTTTGCAGCTGTTTGTCCCTAAGTTATAATATCTGGAGGCCTAAGAACACTGACATTGCTGTAGTTTTCATTTGGTTGATATAGGACCTTTCATCTTTCTTTCTTCCTTTCTTTGTTTCTTTGTTTCTTTCTTTCTTTCTTTCTTTCCTTCCTTCCTTCCTTTTCAGGAGATCTAGGGGAAGATACTTTTGTTTTCAGATGGTGTCATTCTGTGGCAGACTTGAAAAGAGACGGGATCCCAACAAGTCTGAATACGATATGGCAACGGAATCAAAGAGCCGGAAGGGACTAGCTGCTCTGCCCCAAAGCTGAAAGCACCCTGTCCCCCTTCACCAGGGTGGACGGTCCTTTGGTCTTTGTCCCTTCCAGGTCACAGGGCCATGGGTACAAAGAGCCTCCATTCAGGCGTCCAAAACAACAAGAGCAACAACCCAGCAGAAATCCCGGTCTCCGAGTTGGGCAGGGTGGGCTCTTCCAAAATCCGCCCGCGCATCAAACGCTCTGCATCTCCAGAAACCAAAACGGCCAACAGCCCGAGTGAAGGGGAAATGGATAAAGACCACAGTATATGTGACACCATGCAGGTGAAATGCTTACCACGGTGCCAAGACTGTGAGCTAACAGTTTAAAATACGCGGTGGAGGCGGTGTTCGCAGGGTACCTGCCTCCGAGAAGCAGCCGGCTGCCTCCTCTGGCTCACAGTCTGTGAAATAGGTTCCGATTCCTAAGACGAGAATCATCCTTGAACTTTGGGGAAATGCTGCTTCTGTGTGTGTGTGTGTGTGTATGTGTGTGTGTGTGTGTTCCACATACATGTACACAAAGTCCTCAGAACAAATCTCTAAGTGACAAAGATAGTGACACTTCCTGCGTGTTAGGCATTCTTCTAGACATCAGGGTGAGAAAAACATGAAGCACTTAAGTCTCACCTCCAGGCCTTCACACATCCCCTCCCAGGGTCCCCTTCCCACACTCTCCTCTTGTTTTGCTAACTCCTGTTCTTCCATTATCCTCTCATGCTAAAGGCTTCTCCAGCATCCCAGTTCTTGGTTGGGAGCTTAGCCTAAACGACAGGACAGTTCCTGCCTGCAATTTGACTAAGCTGCCACGGGGCGGGAGATCCCTGGCTAGAACCCCTTAGATGGTGTAGAGCAGGTAAGCATCAGCTGTAAAAACAATGAATACATCCGTTGTCCCTCAGCAAACGCTTCCTGGGGGCAGGGTCTCTACCATGGGCCAGCTGCTTTAATGGCACGGAGACATTGTCCCCTAGGTGGGTATGCATGTGTCCAATTTACAGACAAGGAAACTGAGGCTCTGAGTGGCGGGGGAGATTCCTCCCCAGATGGGGATGCGATACACATCATGGTGACTATAGTTACCTATGCTATATTATGTATTTGGAAGTTGCTAAGGAGAACTTTAAAGTTCTCATCATAAGGGAAAAAAACATCTGAGGCTTTGTCAGGTAATGGATGTTAACTAGAATTCTTCTGGGGATGGTTTTGCATGTACCTAGCATCATGCCCTTACTCTCTGTATCTGAAACTAATACAATGTTACATGTCAGTTGTACCTCAAGCAAAAAGAGAGATTGGTACTCGCTTATATTTAAATTGTATTAAGGTAACAGTGAATGAAAACAGGTTTTATCATTTAAAAACAAGTGTCTTAAGGCAAACAACTATCGAATGGCAAAGCAGGTGCTTGAAACCAGGACTTGACCGGTGTCCACAGTCTTCGCCACTGGCTAAGTTGCTTCTTTACTGTGTTCCCAGGCTTTCTGTGGTGCTTTCTTAGCCCACGTGTGTAGACAAAGATTCTAAAACAAAGCAATAGGGCCATTTTGTGCCAATAGCTTCCTGCCTCCTTTGTGAGCCTGGGTCAGAATCCTGGCAAGCAACAAATCAAGAACGGAAGTCTGAGGAAGCAATACCCAGGCGTCACTGGGCTGTGCAAAGGTCTGGGCAATTGGCCCAGGGAAGGTGTGTGCTTTGCTTGGCCAGGTCAGTGTTTCTACACATGATCCACTGACTTCTGGACAAAGTCCTAAAACCTGGAAGCTCCGCGTTGGGTTTAACCCACACACAGTCTCTTCTTTCTGATTTTTTTTTTTTAAGATATAAGTGTTTTTATTTATTTTTTTTATTAAGTTTTTTATTTTAATTCCAGTATAGTTTAATGTCTAGTTTTATATTAGTTTCAGGTGTACAATGTAGTGATTCATCAATTCTATGTGTTGTTCAGTGCTCACTGTGTCTCCCCGCCCACCGCACCTCTGAAAACCATAACCATTTGTTCTCTAGAGTTAAGAGCCTTTTTCTTGGTTTGTCTCTCTCTCTCTCTCTCTTTTTTTTCCCCTTTGCTCATTTGTTTTGTTTCTTAAGTTCCACTTATGAGTAAAATCTTATGGTATTTGTCTTTCTCTGACTGATTTCCTTAGCCTTATACTCTCCCGCTCCATCCCTGCCATTGCAAATGGCAAGATTTCATTCTTTCTTATGGCTGAATAATTTTCCATTGTGTATAGACACCACATCTGCTTTATTCATTCATCAGTTGACGGACACTTGGGCTGCTTCCATGATTTGGCTATTGTAAATAATGGTGCTATAAAGACAGAGGAGCATATGTCCTTTTGAATTAGTGTTTTTGTCTTTTGGGGGTAAATACTCAGTAGTGTGGTTGCTGGATCCTAGGGTAGTTCTGTTTTTAACTTTCTGAGGAACCTGCATACTGTTTTCCAGAGTGGCTGCACCAGTTTGCATTCCCACCAACAGCACGTGAGAGTTCCTTTTTCTCCACATCCTCATTGTACTTGTTTCTTCTATTTTTTTTTTTTAATTTTAGCCATTCTGACAGGTGTGAGGTGATACCTCATTCTAGTTTTGATTCCCATTTCCCTGATAATGAGTGATATAGAATATCTTTTCAAGTGTCTATTGGCCATCTGGATGTTTTCTTCAGAGAAACATCTATTCATGTCTTCTGCCCATTTGTTACTTGGATTATTTGTTTTTTTTGGGTGTTGTATTTGATAGGTTCTTTATACATTTTGGATATTAAACCCTTTATCAGATATGCCATTTGTAAACATCTTCTTCCATTCCACAGGTTGCCTTTTAGCTCTGTTGATTGTTTCCTGTGTTGTGTAAAAGCTTTTTATTTTGATGAAGTCCCAACAGTTCATTTTTGCTTTTATTTTCTTTGCCTCAGGAGACATATCTAGAAAGATGTTACTATGGCTGATGTCAGAGAAATTACTGCCTATGCTCTCTTCTAGGATTTTTTAGTTTCAGGTCTCAGATTTAGGTCTTCAATCCATTTTGAATTAATTTTTGTGTATGGTGTAAGAAAGTGGTCCAGTTGTATTCTTTCGCATGTTGCTGCCCAGTTTTCCCAATACCATTTGTTGAAGAAACTCTTTCCCTTTATACATTCTTTCTTCCTTTGTTAAAGATTAATTGACCATATAATTGTGGGTTTATTTCTGGGTTTTCAATTCTGTTCCATTGATCTATGTGTCTATTTTTGTGCCTTTTTTTTTTTTTTTTACTAAAAATACAATGTATTGCTCTTTGTAAAGAACAAATGAACATTTATCATAGAGTATCAAATTAGATTTAATCTAATGTATTAACAAAAGCATCATCTACTATAGCAAACAAGGATTTCCAACTTACCATATAACTAGATATGGAGTCAGTTAAATGCTTGGTTTAGTAAAGGGCAAACATGAGGCACTGCCACCTGATCCCATAAATTCATGCTGTTTCACATTTATGGGAAAACCCAGTATAGGGATCTTCCCTGTCCTTCCCATTAGAAACACACTGAGGAGTGACAAGTCCAGGGAAGAAGAGAAGAAGCTGTAAAGCTAGTTAGAGCTGAAGTCAAAATTCTACTTTCATTGTCCCAGGGGAAGTGGAAGGGATGTGGGTCATGTTCGCTATGTCTACATGGAAGACAGTTTGATTACAGAACAGCCCAGGGTCAGATCTCCTTTGTAGGGCATGGCAATAATGGTGAAGTCCTAATTCTGTCTTGGGGTTTGTAAGTGTCTCTGGTCATGTACCCTGTTTAGGTTTGAAAGAGATGTTAATGCTCTGTCCCAGACCCCCCACAGGTGTGACAGTGACTCCTGCCTTAAGGTGATTAAAAGGATGTTTCTCCTTTCCTTGGGTAGACCGGTTCAGTGTCAGGAGTAAAGGGAGGGAGGTATTGTCAACTCCAATGCATTGAGTTCACGGTTATCCCACAATGAATCCTTAATGGATTCATTAGGCTTTTTAGAACCTCAGTGAGATCTCCAGCAATAGGCATACACCTTTGAGCCCCCTATGAGACATTGCTCACATGTCTCTTGGGTTTGACTTAAAAGGTTGGAAGCTTCTCTGTTGTTCTAGAAGATAAATGCAATTCCTTTTAAGTTATCAACTCACATTTAGATCCTATTGCTGAACTTGTCTCCATACTCTCACCTGTTGTGGGCATCCGTACAGACGGACGCATTGTACTGCTACCTGGGATGCTTCATCTCAACAAGTTATCATCCTGATAACTTCTTCCGATACTCAGTCTGTGAAATGCAATCATAAAGTTCCTGGGCAGTAAACTTGACACTTTCATTTACCTCACACTTGACCGGGAAGTTCTAGAGGTCTCAACATCTTGATAGTTACAGGTAGAGTAAGTCAGAAGGATTTTGAAGCTGACTTAGAAGCTGATTTGGAAGCTGACTGAGAAGTCTTCTTTCTGATTGTTGAGGTTTAAAACTCTTCTTCTTTTATTCAAAGTTGTGTTTCTGAGGAAAGAAGATTCGAAAATGTCAGATACCATCAGTCACAAAGAGAGACGCCAAAGGGACCCATTTGAGGCAGCAAATGTGTAGAACTTTGGAAGGCAGGTACAGTTTTCTATTTAACTGCGATGGAGACATGTCATTCTGAGTGGCACCCGTATTGTTTCTCACCCCCATCCCACCATGCGCACACCGCTGACGTGGTAGCCAGAGGTAACATGACGTCATGGTGAAGAGTAGGCCTCTGAAAAGACTTGCTCCCTGCTTGCTACACGTATGAGCCTCAGTGAGTCCATTTGAGTCTCAAATTCCTCCTGTGTAATATGGGGGCACCCATGCTCCCCTCAAACAGATGTTGAGGGAATTAAATAACATCATGGATATAAAACATTTAATAGCAATACCTAGAACACAATGAGTATTACAGTTTGGTAAACAAACCTGGTACACTTTCTATTAGCCAAGGAGGGATGTTCAGTTCTATTCCAGTTCCTTGGATTCACTTCAAATTCCCTTCGCCAAGAAGCTTCCTATGCCCGAATAGGACTTACATTTTTCTAGATTTAGGAGGTACATAGAGATTAGGTCCCACCCGAGTGCAGAGAGCAGGAGGAAAGGAGAGGGAAGGAGGATAATGCACAGAGTGGTCAGAATTCCACGTGGCCCCCAAGAGTCCCACCCCTTGGTAGACGTCCCCTGTCTAGCCCCCTCCTTTTATGGGAGCAGGACTTGGGAACGTGATGGGACCGTGAGGTCTATGATTCCTTTGTGTTACATACAACCGCATCTTAGCCGGACTGGCAGGAAAGATTTGTCTCGCTGGCCCCAAAGACGGAATCAAATCGCCTTGTTGAGAACTGCTAATGGGGGCACGAGACAAGGAGGTCGGGGAGGCCTCCAGGAGCTGAGAGCCTCCCCAGCTGACACTTGGCAAGAAAGCAGAAATCTCAGTCCTGCAACCCCCAGAACTGAATTCTGCCAACTCACTGAGTGAGCTCAGGAGGGGCCCCTGGGCTCCGGCTGGGATCTGGAAGCTGATGTCTTGACCTGAGCCTAGTGAGGCGATGAGCAGAAAGCCTGTGTACACCCGGGTTTCCGATCCCACAGAGACGTGAGGTAATAAATGGGTGTGGTTGTGAGCCTCTGCATTTGTGGTAATTTGTTGTGTGGCACAGAAACCTCCACAGAAAGAAAGGGCACTTGAGGAGAATTTCTTCTTGCCCCTTCTGCTTCTCCCAGAGACAGTACTCAGAGAAGTCATAGAAAAGGTGCCCAAGGTTAAGATTCTTTCAGCTTTTGGCACACATGGTCCTCCACTCCCCTGGCCATTCTTCTCTTACATTCCGACCTCCCTGCCTCGGTCTCCAGGCCGGCTCCATGCTGCTGCCAGACGGATTTTTCCAAGGTAAAAATCAGATCACATCACTCTCCTATACATCCTTCAGTGCTTTCCCACTGTCACAGCAGCTCTCCAGGTCTGCAAGGCTCTGGCTCCATTCCTGAGGAGCCCTTTGGGCACTGACAGAACATCCAACTAGCAGAGGCTGCAGCAAGCAAAGACATTTCGTGACTTCACCCTGGAGAGGTCTAGAAGCAGGCCGTCAGCGTGCAAGCAACCGCTCCCCCTCATCAGTACTCCTCTTTCCACCTTCCCACGTCACCCTCCTCA
This sequence comes from Mustela erminea, assembly GCF_009829155.1. Lineage (NCBI taxonomy): Eukaryota > Metazoa > Chordata > Mammalia > Carnivora > Mustelidae > Mustela > Mustela erminea. The sequence continues at coordinate 49,483,177 of NC_045629.1, read as the reverse complement.
CTCAGCATGTGGACTAACCACCTCAAAGGAGCATCGGCTTGTTGTCATCCATGACTGCAACCGTTTCCCAAGAACAACAAGAGTGGCGGAAGCAGCCAGGACAGTTTCCTGTTTCAGGAGAGCAGAGCCATCAGGGGTAAACCCTCAGCCCCTAGAAGCTCACGTGTGCCATTCGCCAACTGTCCCATGGTCCATCCCTGCTGCAAAGGAGAGGGAGAAAACGTGGGTTGGCTTTTCCAACCATGGTGAGAGGTCCCCAGGAGGAGGGGGCAGGAGGGACTGTCCCTGGTAGCCACCTCCTGTCCTGCACGGCCTTCATTTCCAGAACACCATTCCCCTCCTTGGGTTCTGAGTCCGGAACATCATCCCCCCCTGCCGGCAGCCTAGCCAAGCCCGGATCGCCCCCCACCCCACGCCCAGTGCTGCTCCTGCCACCTTCCACAGGCTGGGAAACTCCTCCAGGCTGTCCTACAGGACTTCCCGCAGCCCTTGCTCCCCAGACAACAGGCACCCTCTTGCATGAGGGGCCTCCTCACACTGTGAACTCTTGGAGGACAGATGTTGTGTCTCTTTCTGATTGTCCCTGATTTCAGTCCCAAACCCTGAGCAGAGGCCATACTGCCTTGCTTTTTTCCACGTCCCATATCCTATCTGTAGCAAATCCTATCAGTTCCATCTTCAGAATACTTCCAGACTTGCGATGCTCCTCCCTGCCGGGCCAGCCCCTGCCTGCTCCCTGACACCAGCCTCTCACCCCTACTGCAGGGCCCTCAATGGCTCTTCCTGCTTCTGCCTCTCCCATCCCCCACCAGGATCCGATCAGTGGTTAGCACAGCAGATTATGTCACTCCTCTGCCTTAAGACCCTCAAATGGCCCCCCATTTCATTCAGAGTTGAAGTGAAAGTTCTCCTCAGTCCTGTAAGGCCTTTATGATCTGCCTCTACCCCTTATTTCCTGATCTCATCTCCCACTACTCTTCTCCTCACCAATGGAGTCCAGGCCACATTACTGACTCCTCACCAGTTTTTCCAAACACTCTGCGCTTCAGGGCCTTTGCATAGCTGTTCCTCTGCCTATAAGGCCCTACCCCAGACATCTACATGGCATGCTCCCTTATCTACCACACGTCTTTTTTTGATGTCATCATTATAATGAGCCCTTCCCCAACCACCCAGTTTTAATTGGGATGCCCTCCTAACACTCCCCATCTCTCTTCTAGTCTTTCCTTTAGGCACTCATCTAACAGAGTTTATAACTGACTTGTGAAATTTGTTCATTTGTCTTCCCCACCCTCCCTATAAATTATAAGTCCCAGGAAGGCAGCTTTGTTTTCTCTTGTGCGACTGGTCCCTAGAACACATAAAAGTCGCCCAACAAATATTGAAAATTGATCAGATGGATGGTGAAAGTTTGCATCCTCAGTACAACGCCTGGCCCCTAGTAAACAATCAGTAAATGCGTGGAACTCATGAACAATTTAACTGACTGAACTCGGAAGGGCACGTTGGAGAGAACAAATGTGCTGTGCAAAGCCTCTGCTAAGAAGCTGGCATTAGGACAGTGTGTCAGGAACCCAGCATCACGGCGCTGGGAGCAGGAGTATGGGGACAGGAAGAGAAGAAGGGCAGGGACATTCAAGCCATTCATTCCATCCAGGATTAATTGCAATTAACCCCCCAAAAGGCAGCTCCTTTCTGTTTTCTCTTTTATCCTTCAAGTTCAAGTTCTATTAGCAAAAGCTGCTGCCCACGGCATGAATCTTGATTTAGCTGCTAGGAGGAGGGTGGTTTTGTGCAGATGGAGGAAACACACAAGAATAGGAAGCCCCACTGACTTTGGTGGGTGGGCAGAGGAACAAAGGTCCAATTGTGCTGGTGTGTAGCCTGGCCAAAGATAAAGTGTGGGGGAGAAAGAAAGGGAAAAGAAAGGCCCTGGTGCAGAGTCCAAAATCTGGCCACTTTTGTAATGCAAGCTGTGTTTGTGACCCATTTTATTTTTGTATTTTTTTAAAGATTTTATTTATTTATTTGAGAGAGAGAATGAAAGTGAGAGAGAGAGAATGAAAAGGAGAGGGTCAGAGGGAGAAGCAGACTCCCTGCTGAGCAGACAGCCTGAAGCAGGACTCCATCCCAGGATTCCAGGATCATGACCTGAGCCGAAGGCAGTCGCTTAACCGACCGAGCCACCCAGGCGCCCTGGGACCCATTTTAAAACTGCTCTTGGTTGCGTGTGTCGTAGAGTCAAATCTGGGCAAATCTGGCGCTGTTTTGGGAAATCTGATTCAACCTGGATCCGTTTTGTACCAGGTTTCTCTCTGGTGTGTGTTTTCTCCAGTGAGTGGTTTCATCACCTCAGACCTGGATTCCAGAAGATACTGCGTGTCTCACCTGCTCAAAGTCGGAAACACTTAACACCAGTTAGATGCAGGGAGGATGCAGCTGTCCTTGTAAACAGTGGCCGTGTGCCCTTTGTGAGTTTCTGAATGTTCATGTCAGTAAGTTTCACACAGAGCATTTCCAAAGGAGGAAGGAACTTAAGCCTCTGGACACACACGTGGACACAAGGGACCCTAGATGCAGTGGGTAATTTACAGTCTTTAAGATGAAACAAGAAAAAATGTGTATTTAAGGTGCAAATTACTCTAGAGCTTTAGCTTCTGTACGTATGGTTCTGAATCTTCATTTTTGTTGTGCTTTCGTATTTCCATTCCTTTTAAATCCATAAAACAGTTACTAAATCTGAAGAATGTTTGCTTGTGAAATACTCTCGATTAAGACACATGGGGAGCTTAATTTTGTTGATGTTGTAAAATAGGAGCTTAAAGGTGCTCAGTGTTATATTTAAGAATAAATTGTCCCAAGAGCAGCATAAAATGAAAGAATTCAAATAACAGAAGACTGTTTTCGTATTTGTCTCATTATAATTTTAGAAGCGATATAAAATGTAATAACATGTTTCTGGAGCTTAACTCTGTCAAATTAATACTAAAATGTCACTATTTCTATGCGTCATAAAATAAAATTCCCAGCACATTGCTGTCACCAGCTTTTCTTGTTAGAGGAGAGTTCTGGCAAAGAATTGAATTTATAATCTCATTCTTAGAAATTCTAGACATTTGCCTGACCTACATGTTTATTAAATCCTTCTGAAACTTCCTTGAAAGGAAACCAGAAAAAAAAAAAAACCTTTGAAAAGGATGATAAAATTTCCTTTAAAAGCCTTTAATGGAAAATGGATCATGACATCAATCAAAAATCACTTTTTTTTCACATTTGAATGGTTGACTTTATTAATTTCCTAATCTGAATTTTTAAAAAGGGCAGAGTAAATGATCAGAATTCTACAGTTCCTCTTAAATATTAATTCAGCCGGGTTTCTTAGGAGAACCCTGGTAAGTGATCAATTTCTGTTAAACTTCCTTTCAATGTTCCCAAAAAGATTAATAGCAGTTGTTTTTAAAATCACTTTTATCTTCTTGAAAGAAAAAAAATAATTTGAATTTAGAACAATAATTAGGCATGACTGTACACTTCATAGCATCATCTGAGACCCCAGAACTCAGGACACTGAGCACCAAGTCCAGCCAAGTCTCCAAGCTACTGGCTTTCTGGGATAATCCTGAGCCAAATCATTTTATTTTTTTCCACTGTCGGCAATGGGTTAAATGTGTAGCTGAATGAGATTTAAATCTGATGAACTTTCTTTTTCATAAAACCAACTTCAGAAGTTAGCAAAGAACCATCGGTGAGACCACATAGCCTGTATTTTTTTAAAGATTTAATTAATTAATTAGAAAGAAAGTAGAGAGCATGGGCGGGGCGGGGGGTGGGAGCAGCAGTCGTTGAGATTCAGAAGGGAGAGGAAGAGGGAGAGAATACCAAGCAGATTCCATGCTGAGTGCAGAGCCCAACCAGGGTCTCAATCTTACAACCCCAAGATCATGACCGGAGCCAAAACCAAGAGTGAGACATTCAACGGACTGAGCCACCCAGGCACCCCCTATCCTGTTTTTTAGTTTGGAAAATGCTGTCACTGTGACCATGAACAGTTTTTGTTTTATTTTGTTTGTTTGAGGATTTTTAAAAAAATTTTTTATTTATTTTCAGCATAACAGTATTCATTGTTTTTTCACTGCACCCAGTGCTCCATGCAATCCGTGCCTTGTTTGAAGATTTTATTTCTTTAAGTAATCTCTACACCCAACGTGCGGCTTGAACTTATAACCCTGAGATCAAGAGTCACATGCTTTCCTGACTAAAGCAGCCAGGTGCCCTGACCATGAACTTTTTACTGAGAACTATGATACTAGAGATGATGGGACTGATTTGATTTCCTCCTATTTCTCTGAAAGAACACCCAGTAAAAGGGGTATGCAAAATCTCTTCAAAACCGGATGGCAAATTTGCTTCCTGCAGGACCACATTCTCAGGTCTTGGGATTAAGAGATGGGAAAGGAGGACCCCAGGCCTCGGGACACTGATCACCAGGTCTAGCCGAGTCACTGAGCTACCAAGTGGGTTGCTCAGAGTCCCCAGTTGCTCCCTTGCAACATGGGCCTGATAATACCGTACCTTCCCCCTCCTTGGATTTTTTTGAGGATCGCATGGGATGAAACTACTCTAGAAACCACCAAGGGCTATCTGTCGTTGAGCCAAGCTAGGAGCCAGGTGCCCTGGGCCTGTGGGTTGGAGGAGTCTGTGTAAGAGCTCAGCTGAGACACCTGTGCAACTGGGCCGGGAGACCACAGCCAGAACAGAGCCAGGTCCTGGGTTTAGAAGGGGGTGGGGCGGGGCGGGGCGGGGGTGGGGGGGGACGCTTCCTCTATGGCAGAAGAGAGCAGGGAACGCAGAGTAGGGATGAGTCACCAAAGGACCCTGCACTTGAGGGCCTGCTACGTCTGCTAGATCCAAGTATCCTGGGTGAGTTGTACATGTCCCATGACCAGAAGTTTGACCTTCGGCTGTCTTGGGGGAGATGGTTTGTGGGACCACCCAAAAGGAAAACACCCAGGGCTATGAACTGAAAAGTGCAAAGATGCACGGTCTTCTTCTTCTTTTGTAAATTCACATGACTGAGTGAAATGTTAACTAATAACGTTCATCCTCTCTTTCTATCAGCTCTCCCCCAGCTCTGCCCCCTGCCTTTAAGGACACACTTCTCTTCCTCCTGGGGAGAAAGAGAGCAGCTCTTTCTGCTGATTGCAAATGTTCTTCCTTATAACCCTGAGTTCTAGTTACACCAAGGAAAGGGAATCTTGGGGTCGGACCCAGGTTCGCTGTGTCACCTGTGCATACATGTGTGCGATTAAAACCTCGCGTTGAACCCACTGGAGACCATTTGGACATGTAGTATGTAGCAGTCATCTGAGCACAGTGTAACCTTGGATACCAAGAAACCCAACTTTCTCAGTCTTGTTGCTAAGGCAACGGGACAGAGATGGGTGTGGGGGAGCCCAGCGCGTCTATCTATGAGCTGCGCTGCCAGCTGGGGGAAATGGGAAGGAGGAGTTGGGGGGTCTTGGGGTGCCCACCTCTCCAAGGCCTTCGCTGAAAAGGCTGAATAGATAGTGCAATATCCCTTGTCACTGGGAGCAGGAGACCCTCTAAGCGAGACCTTATTTTACACGCCTAGAGGGGTGCGCAGCAGACGGGGTAGGCTGGAGTTGGCTAGAGGTGGGGTAAGGAAAGGGGTTCTGGGTAAGGAGAGGGAGTAGGGGGAGACCGTAGCTCCCCGCCACATAAAGGCTGGATCCCGATGCTGCTGCTTATTGATCCTGTGCCAGCAGTCTGATATCACCGGCTCAGAACCAAACACGAGGGAATCTAGAACATAATTCTAGCCACAAAATTCACACGCGTGAATTATGCATGGTAGCCTGGTTAAGCCTATAATGAACCACCAGGGAGTTGTTGAAAAGTAAAGCTGAAGGCTCTAGAACATTCTAAAGATCAGGTCAAAGGAGAGAAAGGTACTAAAAGAAGAAAGAGTCTGCTTCTACCCCCTCACTAGTTTGATCCAAGACGCTGTGTTGACTCTGCTTCCATCGGATTTGATCTGTGGAGCCCAATGCCCTTTTTAAGCACAGGAAGGCAACGGTCCTTGTTCTCCTTCAGGGTGTGGAAGGAGAAGAGGGGTCCCTAATTGTCGCTCTCGCCAGCAAGAACGACCCGCAAACGTGATGAGGAGCAAACTTCTTTATTAGGGTTTCTATTAGCGTCTCTACTTCTACTACTACTACTTCTTCTACTACTTCTTCTACTTTTACTTCTACTTCTACTTTTACTTCTACTTCTACTACTCTCTCAAGCAAGTTCTGGCAATATATACATGTAGGCGGTCCAGCCCAGTTATCTAGTCACTGCCCTGTGCACTCAGTCTCCTCGTGAACCCTTATGTAACCACAGAGGGCTCTATTGTTCTCAAGCAGTAATCATGCATTTCTCTCTTGGCTCCTGGTGCTGTTCATGTGCTAGCCACGAGCGCACCCATACCCTACCTAGCCAATCATTCTCACTTCCTTAATCTCAGGCATTTTCGTCTACGTGACTCCTTGCATCTGCTGGATGGCTCTCCACAGCTCCCCCTTTTTTATTTGTTTATATGGCAGGGATCGTGCCTGTCTTAGGTTGCCAATCCTCAGCACACATGCTTACCCGTCATCGGGTACTCCCCCTGGTCGAAGAGCCCCTGTCTTAGGTTGCTATGGTGAGGGATCAGTCTTACCCGTCTCTGGCTACCGATCCAGCATACTAAGCCATATTTGGGGGAGGTACCAGCCTCCAGAGCCATCATGGCTTAGACCAAAGCCCGTTGCTATAGCTGCTGTTGTCGCGCAATTCTACAGATGCATTTTAGAAGGAGTACTTGAGCCAGAATCATCAACATGATCAGGGCTCTTATGCCTGCCCAGTATTTGAGGAATGAGACTGATTGTTATGACATACTAACCCAATCGCTGACGGAGCCAAGAGATACTTGAGTGGCATTCAAGGTGGTACTTTGAGCCTATTGCGAGTGATTAACTGGTGGTTACGTACAATAGCTCTCACCTTATAAATTTCTGCGAATATAATTTTAAGTACACAAGGCAAGAGGCACATGAAAAGAACAATCACCACTAGTACTCCTACAATTGTTCCTACAACATACCATGCATGCGTCAGAGAAGGGAAGTGAGAGAATAAAGAGCTCACAAAGCTTTAAGCGTCAGTAACAAACATGAGTTAGGGTGAGAAGATTGCACTCTATGCTGAGCCATTTGAAGGGCTTGAAGCTGGGCAGTCTCTTGTCTCGGCCACAGTTGAATTGACTCCGCCTTCACGGGGACAGGTTGCAGGACAATCATCATCGCTATCATCACCATCACCAGCACCCTCCACAGGTTCCATGGCCATCAGCCTGGTGAGGTGTTCCGGCACCCAGAGTGGAGCAGGCGCATCCTGTGGGAAAACACAAAGGGAACCTCGGTGCCACCTAAGCACCGGGTCGGGTTTGGATAATTGGCCTTGCAAGTCTCCTGCCCCTCTCAGAGTCTTCCAAGCCCTGAGGGCTGCCGTGGCTATCTGTTGATACACCGCAGGGGGGTATGTACTCTGCACTTGGGCCCCGAGGTATGGCCCCGTGCCTGTCAGCATTTTTAAATTCCATTGCGGGTTACCTGCGGCTGCATTTCTCCGTGCTGTGTCCTGACAATTGTCCTGATTTTGGATTTTCCATTCTAGATATTGTCCTCCACTTAATATCGCCCTGGTCAGGTTGGCCCAATCCTCGGGAGCGAGGTAGAGTGCTCCCAGCGACTCCACAAGGGAGACCGTAAAGGCTGCTTGGGGCCCATAGCTGCTAACTGCCTCCTTCAGTTGCTTCACCAACTTAAAATCTAGTGGCTGGTGGTACCTCTGATGATTCTGATCTTCTAACACTGGAAAAAAACCTTTCCCCGGGCCAAGGACCTCTCTCCAATTCTCCGCGGCGCAGCCCGAACAATAGCACGTCTTGGTGCAGCTGGGCTTATAAGGTGGGGGCCACTCATGGGGTGGCGCTGTGGGGCTAGAATGCGGAAGCGGCGTAACTTTCGATTGTGCCACAACTGCGGCTTCCGCTCCTGCTCTCAGCTGCGCCATTACTTCTCCCTGCACCCTTAACTCTCCTAATACCTTTTGCAATTCCGCCTCTTTATCCTTAAGTCGTTGCCTCATGGCTTCCAAGTCTGTCTGGAGACCGGGAGATTCCTCCTTCTTGTTGTTTGCCTCTATCTTTCCTAGCTCCTGCAACTCGCTTTCTGACATCCCTTCTGAGCTTTCGCTTTCAAGGTCAGAGTCTCGGGAGGAGCCCGAGTCTCGGGAGGAGCCCTTACGGGATTCTTCTTTCACTTGCTCAAAAACTTCCCCTCCCTGTAGTACTGCTTTCTGCAGGGGCTCTCGGGGGGAATGCAAACATACTTTCACCAGGGACCACACGGCGAGAGTCCCCGGGGATGTAGAGGGACAGAGTTTTAAGTCCTCGCCCAGGTGTTCCCATTGTGGCACATTTAGGAGCCCTTCTTCTATAAACCAGGGGGCAATCTCTGCTACTTCTTTTAAAAAGGCCCTGGCTGTTTTTGCCTTTAAGGGGGTACCGTTCATCTTGAGAACGTCTTTTAGGGGATCTTCCATTCTACGTCTACTAAACTCGTTCCCCATCCTGAGGAAACTTTCACTTGTATTGTCCTAATCCTAGGAACTTTCCCTGTCACTCACTAGACAGAAATAGGTGCACTCCTTACCTTATCGTTGCTCTATCTCAATCTCCGTTTTGCGATGCGGACAGTTTCCCGGGTTGTCGGCACCAGTTGTCGCTCTCGCCAGCAAGAACGACCCGCAAACGTGATGAGGAGCAAACTTCTTTATTAGGGTTTCTATTAGCGTCTCTACTTCTACTACTACTACTTCTTCTACTACTTCTTCTACTTTTACTTCTACTTCTACTTTTACTTCTACTTCTACTACTCTCTCAAGCAAGTTCTGGCAATATATACATGTAGGCGGTCCAGCCCAGTTATCTAGTCACTGCCCTGTGCACTCAGTCTCCTCGTGAACCCTTATGTAACCACAGAGGGCTCTATTGTTCTCAAGCAGTAATCATGCATTTCTCTCTTGGCTCCTGGTGCTGTTCATGTGCTAGCCACGAGCGCACCCATACCCTACCTAGCCAATCATTCTCACTTCCTTAATCTCAGGCATTTTCGTCTACGTGACTCCTTGCATCTGCTGGATGGCTCTCCACACCTAATGCCATCTAGATTGTAGTGGAGAATCGCTCTCCTGTGCCCTCAGTCCAGGCAGGGCCTCCAGGGCCAGGCCTTCATGACCCTGAACCACCAGTATCCACTCCCTATTCACATATCATTTATAACTTTTATTTTATTATAATGATTCATAACTTTTTAGAAAGAATTTATTTATTTATTTGACAGAGAGAGATCACAAGTAGGCAGAGAGGCAGGCAGAGATAGAGAGGAGGAAGCAGGCTCCCCGCGGAGCAGAGAGCCTGATGCGGGGCTTGATCCCAGGACCCTGAGATCATGACCTGAGCCGAAGGCAGAGGCTTAACCCACTGAGCCACCCAGGCGCCCCTGATTTATAACTTTTTTAAAATATAGAGAAACTGACCAAGACACAGAGGCAGTGGGACATTAATCACTAGGTGGACACTTCATAGAATTTTGGTTGGAGGGTAAAGTCAGACAAGGAGCATAGAAGAATGTTCATATTAGCTCAGGACTAGACCCAATCAGAGCCAATGCGGTTCAGTGGGGACCACTGTAGGGACTTCTGGAAAAGAGACCACTCTCCCTGGTGAATTTGGGGGCTGCTGCGGCCATCTTGCCCTGCTGTGGAGCTCGAGGATGAAGCCAACACACGGAGACATGGAGCCGAAAGATGAGGCCGAGACCTGGGTCCTCCTGACCCTGTGTGAGGCCCTGTCAGGCCCCTCACACTATGCCTTGACTTCCTTGACTCCAGACTCCCCTTCGGCTCTTCAGTTAGGGGAGTCAACACGTTTGTTTGCTGCCATAGGCAAGTGAAATAGCCCAAAACCTAAGGCTTATATCCTGTCTGAGGTGGGGATGAGGCCAAGGTGGCAAGAAAGTCCGCGGCTGAGAACACAGGCCTCTCAAGTGGGGATAGCAGGACATAGAGGAGGCAGGAGAGGAGTAGAAGTTACTCGGACATAGAGGTCATGAAGTCTAAAGAAGACATAAGAGAAGCACTCCTAATTTTCTTCTTTTTTGTTTTCCATGTGGTTAAAAACTTGTGATTTTTATAAAAGGATTTATCTATCTATCTATTTATTTATGTATTTGAGGGAGAGCACGCACGCATCAGGGGGAGGGGTGGAGAGAGAGGGAGAGAGAAACTCAAGCAGACTTGGCACTAACCGTGGAGCCCAGGATGGGGCTCGATCTCGTGACCCTGAGATTACCACCTGTGCTGAAACCAAGAATCGGCTGCTCAACCAACTGCACCACCCAGGCACCCCCCCCCCCATGTATGATTTTATATACTATTGTAGAAATACATAGTTGGCTCTTTTATTGAATAATATATGGCCCGGGCTTAGTTTCTTCACATAGTTGTAGCATATTTTCAAAAACCTGAAGGGAGGAATGTACCCCGCCCACCCCCACACATCCCATACCAAGCCCCTCTGCCCCCCTACCCCATGGCATGTTCCTCTGCCCCCCCCCACACTATGTTTATGTAGCATGTGCTCTCTCTCTTCTTTTTTCTCTCTCTCTTCTTATTTTTCCCTTCCCTGACAACCATCCAGGGCAAAAGAGCTCTTTACATAGGTGTTGCTTTGTCCCCAAAATTTGCCGCCCCAATTTGATTGGCTGGCCCGGGGCTAACCATTACCCTCCCTTTCCTCTTAAATTCCTGTTGTCTGGCAACAGACAGACAGATTCTCTGGCTTCAATTGTGTCGTTACCAGCCTCACTTCTCCTTTTAGAACAATCAGTAAGTGTGGTTTCATCTTCCTTGGGTTCGTATCTGTTTTCCAAAGTGGATTTAGAAGAACTCGAGTCCTGTAAGATTATTTCTCACAAACAGAGCTTGAAATCCAATTTGGAAAATATTGCACCCCATAACCCACCTTGGAGATTTGGTGTACGATTTCATCTGGAGGCTTCGAGAGTCCTACAGTTTACATTTTGCTTGGCCCGCCCTTTCTCATATTCTGCCAGCAAGGAATTTTCTTTCATGTTGTGTTGCTAACATTCTTCAGAACAGGCCTTTCATAGAGCACGGCCTGAGAATGTCTGTTTTAAAACAAAGTATGATCAGCGAATTATATACAATCCTTTATTAAACCTACTATTGTCATAAGAATGTAACTTCAAATCATTTGAAGCAGATTAGGAAAGAACTTTCCCCTTCTGCAGATGCTTTTTCTGTGTAAATGGCTGTGAATCCATCATTTTCATTATTTTTCTTAAATCCTGCATCTCCAACTGTTCCCCATCCAGTAGCCATGCCGGAGGCCAAGTGAGATGAGGACTAAGTTAGGCGCTGGTTTTGCTCTAAGGGAAAATGCATGCTATAAGCGGGAGCAAAGGTAAGAGCTGAAAACATGCAAGCGATGCCATGGTGCTTCAGTCTGAAATGATGGCATTGGGAGTGTTAGGAGAAGCAGTGCTGGTGCCTTTCATGATTGCTATCCTCTCTGCAAAACTCAGAGGAATCCGGAACCAAGCAAAGGGAGAGGCAGAGCTGTTTGAGGGTTCAAGACAGGGGTCACACAGGACCTCTTTTCGCTTCTTGTTCCCAGGGTGAAGTCACATATACGATTATATTTTGGACATCACACATGCCAAGTCCAGGGTGAAGAGTTTAATATACAGTATCTCATTTAATCCCCACACAGGACCTGAGAATGCAATTTATTGCCATTTTGCAGATGCGGAAACTGAGATTTTTTAAGCTGACCTCAGGCCAGAAATGTAATGGACTGGCAGAGCCCCTGTATCTCTTTCCCAGGAAGCAACAAAGTCACATGTCACTTTGGTCATGCTCAACCAGCTTACCCCACTTTGTCCCAAAGGGATGACATGGGAGTGCAGCAGGTGTGGCTGAAACCCCCGGCCCTCAGCCTGAGGAGGTTAATTCCTGTGGACAGCCAGAGGCTGGGACTTGGGCACCTGAGCACCAGTCTGGAAGGAGACCGAAAGCCAGCTAGTTGTCTCCGAAGGCTTATGAGCAGTTTGCAAATTCTCCAGACAGGTGCTAGAAGGGGAGAAATGTCATTGGTGTATTCGATTCACATTTTCATTTTTTTAGTAGCATAAAAATGGATTACTTTTATAATTAAGTGAGGCGTTTTGACTTGAAAAAAAATAAAGGGGAAGTAGATGGGGGGAGAAACTAGTCTTTGCTGGTAATTGTGTAGTAATTAACTAGTATTAAGAAAAAGTAGAATACGTTAATAATTAATAATAATAATAATAATTTTTTAAAAAAGAAAAAGTAGGAAACTTAACACCTTTTAAGTTTTTTTCTTTTTATGAACCAGGGAATTTTGATGAGGATGAGACAGAAAATGTTCTGACCACCTGCAGCAGAGTCTTTGGAGAGGGAGGGAGGCTCACAATGAGTTGGGGTGTGCCTGGAAGTGGGAAAGAAAGGGGGGAAGTATCTTGGGGGAGCATATCTTGTAGGTCTCGTATTTCTTCATCTTCACTCGCTGTCAGAGAGCTGGGGCTGAGTCATCCTAGCAAAGACACACATTTGCCTTACATATCCATCTATTGAACTTGCCTATTATCTAACTTTGCCTGATAGTATTGTTAACTGTGTATGTGTCTGACACCCCCACTATTTCATACTGCCATATGCCACTTACATAAGCAATGGTAAGAGTGAGAATCCTAAATCAGACCGACCTGGGTTCCAGCACTGGCTTTGCATTTGACCTTGGACAAACTTCTTCAATTCTAGGAGTCTATTTTCTACCCTATAAAATGGGGATGATAATAGTCCCTTGTAGCATACGTTCAGTAATATTGTATTAACTTTGAAAGGTGACAGATGGTAACTAGGTTTATTGTGGTGATCAGCTGCAATGTTTACAAAGTTGAATCACTGTGTTATACACAGGAAACTAACAGACTTTTGTATGTCAGTTACACTTCCATAAAAAAATAGTCTCTTAAAGAGTTGTTAAGAAATTTAAAGAGCATGATGCCTATAAAGTTTTCGGTACAGTGCCTGGCACACAGGAAGCTCCCAAAACATGACAGTTCCACTTCTTAAGAGAAAAGCTCTTTAAAGAATTTTTTTAAAAAAGATTTTATTTATTTATTTGACAGAGAGAGAGATCACAAGTAGGCAGAGAGTCAGGCAGAGAGAGAGAGAAGCAGGCTCCCCGCTGAACAAAGAGCCCGATGCGGGGCTCAATCCAAGGACACTGAGATCATGACCTGAGCCGAAGGCATCGGCTCAATCCACTGAGCCACCCAGGCGCCCCGAGAGAAAAGCTCTTTGATGATGAATACAAATTTAATAACTATTTGTAAAGTGTTTTTATTCATATTATTCTGATCCTAATACAGGACCTTATAATTAGGAAGTAGATTGTTGGGGAGAAATTGGCATTCTTTCACAATTATGGTGGAAAAGCAATTGATTAATCTTTCTGGAAGGCAATATGGTAACAGGGATCAAAGACATATCCTCTGACCCTTTGAGACATGTACACAAACATATGTACATGAAAAGGTTCATCGTAGGGATGCCTGGCTGGCTAAGTCTGTGGACCATGTGACTCTTGATCTCTGGGTTGTGAGTTTGAGCCCATATTGGGTGTAGAGATTGCTTAGTATAAATTTTTTTTAAAAGGGGCTCATCGTAATCTTAGTAATAATAGCGAAATTTTAGAAACAATCCAAATGTCCAGGTATTAGGCAGGTTAATAAATTCTGGCACACCCATATAACATGTCTGAGGAAACTTTTAGTTGCAAGTTATTTATCATTGCTCATGCTAGCTAATGTCAAAAAAGGGATTTATTGGGTTAAAGAGAGGCAGGCCTAGCTCAGACACCACTGCTTCTTAAACATTCTCTGACCCTCCAGGCAGGATGGATCTCTCCTCTCTGTGCTGCCAGAGTATAGATTTTTTCTGTATCCTTCTATCCCTAATTCCTAAAACAGTGCCTAATCCAAGCTAGGAGGTTAGCAAATGAATCAATCACTGGTTTTATGTGAAGGGTCCCAGGAAATCCGTGTGTCCTGGTGGAAAGAGACTTGAAGGCAGAGAGTCTCAGTACAGCACCTATCTCCTTTGCTTGTACGCTGTGTTACCTTGGTCAAGTCACTCAAACGAATTGAGCCTCAGGTTCCTCATGTAAAATCATAGTAGCCACTCGAACAAGTAACTGCAGAGAAGTGAAAAAGCCATCTATCTTTAAAAAAAATTTTGAATATGTATTTTTCTAATGATCAAAGCAAGGGAACGAAATACAATCTTTTGATGCCTCCTATGTACCTTGAAGATTTTAGCCTACTTTTGTTATCTGTATTCCCCCTTGACTCACTTGCAGCCCTATATAAATTTAAGCTGGGATTTTAGGTATTTCCTGAAGTGACATTCTTTCATTCACTCACTCATTCAATACTTACAATACATATCAGGCACTTTACAAGTTCTGAGACTCCCGAATGATAGAGAAAGAGATATTTGGAGAAATAATAGCAAGGTGATGTGGAAGGGGCTGTCAAAGAGGTGTGATTCAGAAGCCTGCTATGAGGGCACCTTGGTGGCTCGGTTGTTAAGCATCTGCCTTGGGCTCAGGTCATGATCCCAGGATCCTGGGATCCAGCCCCTTGTTGGGCTCCCTGCTTGGCGGGAAGCCTGCTTCTCCCTTCCCACTCCTCCTGCTTGTATTCCCTTTCTCACTGTGTCTCTCTGTCAAATAAATAAATAAAGACCAAAAAAAAAAAAAAAAAAAAAGCCTGCTATGGAGGGACCCTTGGCTGGCTCAGTTGGAAGAGCATGGGACTTTTGATCTCGGGGTCATAAGTTCAAGCCCCTGGTTGGGTACAGAAATTACTTAAAAAGAAGTAAGAAGCCAGGGGACCTGGGTGGCTCAGTCAGATAAGCATCTGCCTTCAGCTCTGGTCATGATCCCCAGGGTCCTGGGATCGAACCCCACATCAGGCTTCCAGCTTCTCCCTCTCTTGCTCCCCCTGCTCGTGTTCTCTCTCTCTATCAAATAAATAAATAAAATCTCAAAAAAAAAAAAAAAAAAAAGAAAGGAAAGAAAGAAAGAAGTAAGAAGCCTGCTACAGAAACACACAGGGAGGAGCTACAGCTCTAGGGCAGATGGAGGAAAACAAGTCCTGCCCCTAAACCCCTGCCCTGTGAAGCTTAAAGTTCGCTCAAAGTTCGCTGCTGATGTGGGATTTTTCTTAAAGTGAGCAAGACCTCTCAGGGATGCTGGTCTTCCAGTTATGACATGCAGTGGGCCACAGCAGAGGAGCGGTCCCTTAAATGGGATGAACAGACTTCTGGTTTCTCCCATGAGTTAGGAGGGATAGGATGGATCTCTTGCACTGGGGGAGCCCCCAGCTCTCTGAGATACTACAGAGGATGACCTGATGAGGGAAGGTGTGGACCTCCTGCTAATGGAAGGAAGAGGGGCCTCTGGTGTTGGACCTTGGGACCACTCTAGGGGTGATAGATCATTGTACCCAAACTGGTAGAGCAAGAGACCTTGGTTACATTAGAAAACCTTGCTCCGTGGGTGGGAGCTGTCGTCCCCACTTGCACAAATTCCATCTCAGGTTCTACTTGCAAGCAGAACAAAGGCAGAGTTAGCTGGTGGATGTATCTGGGGTCCCCGCTCCAGTTCCCTTCCTTCCAGGCTGGTTGTCTGTTGTCTTCTAGCATCTTCATCTTCTGAGATCCCAGGTTTCTGAAGGTCTAGGTTTATCTGTCTTAGTGGTCATCACGTGGGCATTCTAGCTCTCCTCACCTTGCCAGGTAAGGTAGGGAAGAACCCAGGCTTCCAACATGGGACACCTGGCTCTGGGTGCCCCATCCCAATTGGCCCCAGTGCTCATCCTTTTTCTTGTTCCCCATTGTCCTAGATGCACATCTAGTTCTTCATTTAAGCTGCAAACACCCTGCCCTCTGCCATGTGTTCAGAGCAATGAGAACCTCCGAGTGTTCCCCTGGTGCTGGGACCTACGAATAAAGGTTGGAGGAGGAGCATTTTGAGCTGAATCCCCCCTCTGCCCACTTGTCCTTATGACCTTTCTCTGTAAACAAGAGCCCTCTGCCACCTGCCTTAATCCCAGAGCTTCAAACCATGAACCACGCACTGGGCAAACGGAATCCATAGAGACGGGTTTCTAGCACCTGAGGCCATTCCGCTCTCCTTCCGTCTCAGGACTCTCCATCATCTCCTGCCAGGTGCTCTGAGGACAGAGCCTGTGCGGGAACAGAACTGGAGAACATGGCTTGGGAGCATTTGTTGGGTACTCAGGAAGTACTTCCCCAAGATGCTAATGAGGGCAACTTGGCTCTCAGAAGCTTGTTAGCAAAAGCCTTTAAGATGTCTGCATCTCTTTCAACACTGACAATCCATAGATTGAAAGGAAACACAAACAAAAAGTTAGGAAAGCATCCATTCTCTGTAATTCCAGATTTGCAGACTGTCTTAGTGACTGACAGCCCTGAAGCAGGAGGGAGAGGGTTCCAGTTCCATCCCCCACCCCCACCCCTTCTCCCCAGAGTTTCTGCCTTTTCCCAACGGCCTGCCGCTGGTGTGGAACCTCCCTTCTGGGCAGCTTTCCCTTTTGCCACTCCCCATTTTGCGAGACTTCAGTTCACAGTCGAAATGGGGAGATGGCCAAGTCGGAAAAGCAACCGCAGGCTGTTGCTGCTGCCCTCAGCGGGGGTGTCTCTGTGTCACCCACAAAGCGCTGCGGTGTCCCAGACCGGCCGCGTCCCCAGCTGGCCTGTGGGTGCTCGTGTCCAGGCGTCGCCATCTGCCCTGCACCAAAGGACTGTCAGTGGAAGGTAGATGGGGCTGTAATTACAGCTAACCATTTGCTATTCAAAGGCTATCTTGTTTGCAGCTTCTATCTATTGGGAGAAAATGAAGGAAGATGACAGTGGGGTCAGAGCTGTGCTTTGGAAAAATGGTTCTGGAAGCTCTGCGGAAAGCGGAGAGCGCGTAAGCTCGGGCAACTGGAGGCTGCTCCGGGAAACGGAGGGAGATGGTGGCCAGGAGCTATGCTTCCTGTGTTCACACCCTCTGTCATGGGACGCTGTTACCGTCCTGCAAAGAGGTTTGTGTCCTTCACACCCTTGAACTGGACCGAGCCTTGTGGTAGGGTTTTGTCCGTAGAATGCAGCAGATGTGAACTAATGGGACTTTAAAGCCTAGGCCTTAAGAGGCCAAGCAGCTTCAGGTTCTCCCCCTGGGCACCCTGAGAGCCCCGTGTTGCACAGAAGTCGGGCAAGCCTACTGGGTAATGAGAGACAAGCTGGGGAACAGAGGCACCCCACTCAGAGAGCCATTCTAGCAATTCTGGAGCGAGTCCAGACGAGACCAGCCCCAGAACCACCTGTTGGACTGAGAAATGAGTGCTGTTTTAAGGCACTACGTTGTGGGGAGAAGCAGCACAGATAGCCAAAGTAGTCCGCACTCTGAACTTAGTGTTAGCGGGATTCATTCACTGAACAAATATTTTTGAGCACCCATTATGTGGCACGCTCTACTCTCCAGGAACTCTCCATGGAGTCTGTATTCTATCTAGTGGGGGATGGGTTGGGGAGGGGGTAGGTCTGAGGAATGTTCAGGGGCTCATGACTGACTGAAAACAGAGAGATGGCTCCTCAGACTTCAGATGTGGGCAATGAGGACCACCATTGGGCCATCCAGGGGGAGCAAAGCAGACTGGGAGTTGTCCAGTTTGGGACATGTGGGCACCTCTGGAATGACAAGATGGCAGGTGTAAGGAGACCTCTGAAGCTCAGGAGGGCTGTGGAGATAAGTACTTTGGAGTTGTCTTGTCCTGTGCAATTCGGCCAATATTTACTGAGTGACAATCACATGTCAATCATTCTGAGGCACCAGGAAATACTATGACAAACAAGACATGGTTTCATGAAGGAGATGAAATCACTCACTGTGGCAGGCAAACACAGGGCTCTGTCCGACGCAGACATGGAGACCAGAGAAATTGAAGGTGGACTGTGGTTGCAACCAGGACACCAAAGAGCCTTGGGACTGGACAGGGGAAGAAAAGTGGATGGGCCAGGGACAAAATCCTGGGAAATAGTAACATTCACTTTTGTGCTTAACGTGAGGGAGAAGGCACACATGAAAGCGTAGCGGATGCTGGGAGTGAGGGAGGAACAGGAGGAAGAGGGACGCTGTGAGGAGGAGAGAAAACAGATTGTTTTTTGTCCCCGACCAAGAATTTTAGGGGCAAAATGTTTGTGAGGAAGTAACAGGCTAACCATGTTCAAGTTGTTCTGGAGTTAAGGGTCTAAACTGTTTCCGTTAGGGTCTGGCTTGACCTAGATGTGTTGCGCACTGCCGGAAGCTAAACTTTAGGGGCATGCTGTGTGAGGGGGCGACACTGATGGCTGCTCTGGCCAAAGCTGTTTCCATGAGTGCCCAGGAAGGGCGACCATTCTGCAAGTCCCCAAGGGGCTCTGTGTCCTGCTGCTACGATAAGACCAAGGGCTTTGTTCGCTCATGTGCCACCTTGGATTCCCTTGAAAGTAGATGATTTATATTAACTTTGCTCTTATTCTTTGCTCCTTAATATCAGGGAGTCATCTCCCTTGGGGCTCCTTGCTTCATGAGGCGATCCCCAGCTACAACCTATCATTCCCCACAGGTGGCTGCTTACCTGGCTCGATGGAAGCAGGACACAGAGATAACCCCACAGCCAGCTCTTACTGTCTGCTCTGAAGAGGAAACGTTAGCCCAAAGAATTCTATTAGGAGTTGAAGTGTGCCCCCGAAAAGATACGTTGCAGTTCTAGCCCTGAATACCTCAGAATTTGACCTTATTTGGACATAGGGTCTTGATAGAAGTAACCAAGCTAAACTGAGGTCATTCAGGCGGGCCTTAATCCACTATGGCTGATGTCCTTACAGAATTAGGGGAGATAGGGCGCCTGGGTGGCTCAGTGGGTTAAAGCCTCGGCCTTTGGCTCAGGTCATGATCCCAGGGTCTGGGATGGAGCCCTGCATTGGGCTCTCTGCTCAGTGGGGAGCCTGCTTCCTCCTCTCTCTCTGCCTACCTCTCTGCCTACTTGTCTGTGAAATAAATAAATAAAATCTTTAAAAGAAATTAAAAAAAAAATTAGGGGAGCTTTGGACACAAAGATATGCACATGGGGAGAACACCATGTGTAAAGATTAGAATACGCTGCTGCCAGTCAAGGAACTACCAGAGACTAGGGTAGGAAAGAGATCTAGTACAGAGTCTTTGCTAGTGCCTTCAGACGGACTGCGGCCCTGCAGACGGGTTGATCTTGGACGTCTAGCTCCAGAACCATGACATGGTACGTTTCTAAGTCAGTTGTCCTACTTTGTTGCGGCTGCCTTCACAAATGAATACAAATTCCAAATGTGAACATCGCGGAATTATTGGATTGGATCTTTGAGACGTACCAAAATAGAATTTTATTCAATGGGGTTCAATAGGATCAGGAACTACGATGAATTCAGAAGAGCACCGAGTAAATTTTTTATTATATGTGTTTGCTGAATAAACAACATGAAAGAGAAAGCACTACTTGAAGAGAACACGTTATTTTCGAACTGTCATTTGGCTTAGATGCACTATTTACATATAACGGAGGTACCAGCAAAATGTGGCTTCTTATTTACCTACTCAGGTGACCCATCAGGGAACATTCCCATTTCCTATGCTGTGTCTTGTTGGTTAGTTGGTAGTTCCGATGTCTTTCTCTCTCTCTTTTTATAAGATTATTTATTTATTTATTTGACAGAGAGAGAGAGAGACAGTGAGAGAGGGAACCCAAGCAGGGGGAGCGGGAGAGAGAGAGGCAGGCTTTCCACTGAGCAGGGAGCCCGATGCGGAACTCAGTCCCAGGACCCTGGGATCATGACCTGAGCCAAAGGCAGATGCTTAAACTGAGCCACCCAGGCACCCCAGTTCAGATGTCTCTTTAACTTAGATTGCTGAAACGACTAATATGTACGTGTATATATGATATGTAACTATATGTTAATAGGATTTAAATAAAAATAAAAATTAAAAAAGAATGTCAAGGTAAGAAAGTAAAAAATAAAAACAACCACCTTAGATTGACCAGTTGTCTCCGTCTCCTCAGCTAGCTGGAACAGGTGCGATTCCAAAGTTAGCTCTCCGGGGTAATTTCTGCTTGCCTGTCCTCCCTACCTTGAGCCCTGGAAGGCTGAGCCACAGTGGCCTGTAGAAACAGGTTCACTTCAAGCTGGGTTCAGCTGAAAGGAGGTACTGGCAGGAACTGAGGGAGGGAGGAAGGGGGAGAGAGAGGGAGCAGCATCTGTTCCTGGGGTATGGTACGACCTCCCTTCAGATCACGTGGGCTGGCAGAGTTCCTTCAGGAAGACCTCATCTCCGATGCGGGTGGGGGAGGCAGTTCCCTGCAGTCCTTCCTGGGTTCTGGGAACTACTCCCTCCCCTAGCCCTAACCCCTATAGAGTTCTTACCATCACTATCCCCACAGTGCTGCCAAATCCCTTGTCTTTAACCCTTACATGCTGCCCATACCTTAGTAAAATACCTGTAGACCCTTTATGAAACCCTCCTGGAATTCTGTGGTTTGAACGTGCCATCTGGTTCCTGCCAGGGCCCCGTGAATATGATGGTAAAGTGTACCAATGTCTCTCATACGTCTGATGCTGTATAAGAACTTCATGTGCATTTGCTCATTGAACCTTACTAACAACCTCGGGATGCTGGCTTCTTTGCACAGATCAGACTCACCTTCACATTGTGTCTTACTCAAGCTAATATTAAAAAGTGCTTGCGGGGCGCCTGGATGACTCAGTCATTAAGCATCTGCCTTGGGCTCAGGTCATGATCCTAGCATCCTGGGATCAAACCCCATATCTGGCTCCCGGCTCAGCAGGGAGCCTGCTTCTCCCTCTCCAGCTCCCCTGTGCTTGTGTTTCCTTTCTCGCTATCTCTCTCCATCATAAATAAAAATCTTAAAAAAAAAAAAAAGTGTTTGCAAAAGAAAAGTGTTTGCATTTCCTGGGCAGCCACGAAGGTACCAGTACCTCGGGAATGCACAGGGGCACAGGAAAGTCATGCTGGATTAGATATTTGCTGTGAAGGTGGGAGGAAGAGCTATGCAGGGATGGGTGACCAAAACATAGCTTTGGGAAAAATAAGAGGTTGCCTCCAAACAAATAATGAGGCCTGGGTTGGGAGTGGGAAGAGAACTGGGTGTCTGGGGAGGTAGTTTCCATGAGGTATAAGAATCCTTTGCAGCCAGGAATTAGCTAAAGGCAGAGGGTGCCCTCTATCCCCCCTGCCGTCTGCCTTTTACACAGTAATAATTCTTTATAAATATTGATGCCCTAGATGGCTTCATTAATATTTATTTGCCCGTGTCATCATTCTTCACCCAGGGCTTAAGGAGTGAGCCATCAACTAGTGCTGTCGGGAGTTTCACAGGCAAGATTCCCTGGTGAGAAGGAATTGGGTGGGCTCCCCTCCACAAAGTGTACCCCAAAATTCTTCAAGCATCCATATTTGTTGGGGTGATTCTAACAACATTTTTATATTTTTCATTTTGCTTGCCCCCTCTTTACATTTTCAAGCTAAGAAATCTCCCTAACTGGACCCTGATGGCTTTTAAGGGACTGACTGGCAAAGCCAGCATCCCCAAGGGTTCCCCTGGCTGCTGAGGCAGAAACCAGTCATGTTCAGGCTCCACAGCAGAAAAAAAAATTTAAAAGGCAAATTCACGCACGATTTTCAGTCCATTGGTCTGTGGGCAAGCAGAACAACAAAGGCCACACACGCCTTAGCACCCTCTCCCTTCCTGTCCAGGTCCTTGCGCCAGGGCGAACATTCTGAAATTGAAGCTGTGCTCTCTTTGAAACAGTGGCTAAAACAGGCTTTCACAATCAGTGATCCTACTGGGCTAGCGCCCCAAATCCTGTTTGCCTAAAAACAAAGAGGCCCTGGTTAATTAGCAAATACACTTTGCTGCTCCCCGTTCTTGCTGCTGAAATGAGTATTAGTAACCCATGACTTTACTGACAGTTCTGCGTCTAGATTGCCGGTTCTCTCTAATGTAAACTTTCAGAAGTCACAGAGAAATGTCAATAACAACTGTAGGGGAGAAATAGATCAGAGAGTTACAGATCTGAGCTTACAGAGCTGGGCAGAGCTGAAATTCCTGTTTTTACAGGAGACAAAAGGTCTGAAGTCATTGGCCCAAAACCACACAGCTGTGTTTCACGGCAAAGAGAACACTAAGGACTCTTGATTTTAGGTGCAGTGCTCTTTTCACAAGATTCATTATACAAATAGTGAGATGCTTGGGCAGTCCATTGAAGACATCACCCAAACTCCCAAGTTCTGCTCTTTCTTTCTCAGTTCATTCATAATCTAACTCTGACCATCCACTTAATCTACACCCCACTCTCTCTGTCAAAGAGTTCTGCCACAAAATCACATAATTTTTAGGAGTGTATTTGATGATTTAACAAAATATAAAAATTGCAATAATGTGGAATATACAAATAATGTAAGATGAACCACACATTTGTGACCCAGATATTTCATTCTTGCTATTAATGTTTAGATAGAAAGCATGATTCACGGGAGCTCGGACTATATCAGCCTTCTTCATGGTTTCCTTGGTGTCAAACAGAGTGCATAGAATATAGTCAGCACTCAGTAAGTATTGTTGAGTACGGGACTGTTATGAAATATTGGCACATAAATTAGAAATGTATAGATCATATCATACAAAAGATATTAGGATATCCTTAAGATGACATCATGATTGTCAGGTTTGGGTTTTTTTTTTTTTTTTTCATTTTCAAATGTCTTTATATTTCACTGGTGACCTAGGGATGTTATTTGTTTCTGACATTAACTATCGTTTGTACACAATATTGCACATTCCATAAGTTTAAGAACTATTTCTGTATTTCACCTTTGTATCTCCATAAGCGAGCCCAAAACTTGGCACAGAGTAAGCAGTCCCTAAATATTGGTTCTTGTGTTTCTTTTTTACAACCCAGTAAGAATATCTGCTGATTTGCCATTCTGGGATTGTCAACAAGATTTGCAGATCTTACCTTGGAGCACTGGCTGATTTTAAGACTTTGTAGCTAGATTTAACTCTTGGATGGCAAGGAAGCACAACAAGCTGCCTAACTTTGGGCAAGGTGAGCTCTTGGCCTTTATAAATACAATAAAGTTCCAATGAGAGTACCAGACAGTTTGGCCATTGGAATGAAGAAATAAGAGCTCCGTTAGCACTCACACAATCAATAAACCTCCTTCTCACTAATAGGAAAAAAAAATAACTGGCAGCTCTCTCACCAACTCCACTTTCTCATCTAAGGGGAAATGTTTCCTAAAGGATTTGTTCTTTTGAGAGCTTGCAGATGGCAATGACTTAAAAGCCTCTCTAATGCTAGTAACACACTACATGATCCTAACCAAATTCCAAATGGCTTCAGTTGACTAGACTTGGAAAGTCAGATGCTTATAAAAGTACATGCCAAATGTCTGTCAATTACATTCTGAAATAGTAGGCAAAGAAAGATGTGGATGAAAAAGGCATACCAGATAAGGGGATGACATGGAGGAAAGCATGGTGATAGGAATGAACAAAGATTGGCTGACATGACATAGACCAGTATAAATAAAATAGTTGCTGAACAAGAGAGAAGATGAGGTATGTGGGTTGGGTTTATGAATTCCTATTCAAAAGCCTTGAATTCCAGGACACCTGGATGGATTAGTCGGTTAAGCATCTGCCTTCGGCTCGGGTCTTGATCCCAGAGTCTTGGGATTGAGTCCCACGTCTGGCTCCTTGCTCAGCAGGGAGCCTGTTTCTCCCTCTGCTTCTGCTTGCCACTCTGCCTGCTTGTGCTCTCTCTCAAATAAATAAATAAATCCCTTGAACTCCATGTGAATTAGTCACTTATTGCTGCATAACAAACCATCATGTAATTCAGTGGCTTAATATATGTTTAATGTTATTGCCCATTATAATAATACCGTGTGTGGGGGGGTTCTTTTGGTCTTGGCTGGACTCATTCATACTTCTGCAGCCATCTGTGGTGTGGGTAGACAGCCCTGCTGATCTTGGCTGGTTCCTCTCACATGTTTGATGATTGGCTGGCTATAGGTCTGTACAGGAGAGAGTTAACATTGTGGACTGACACTGCTCTTTAGAAGGACCTGTTTGCAGAGATGATGCTTAGCTGGTATCTGGCTGGTACTTGGGTTTGGAATGTTCTCTTTGTTACTAACTGTATTGGTTTTCAACTGCTGATGTAACAAGTTGTCACAATTTTAGTAGCTTAAAACAACACAAATTTATTATGTTACATTTCTGGAGGTAAGAAATCCTTGCCTTTTCAAGCTTCTAAAGGTCATCTGCGTTCCTTGGTTCATGACCCCTTCCTCCATCTTCAAAACCAGCAGCATAGCAAGTTTAAACTTCTCTCTCTCTGACCTCTGCTTTTGTCATCACCTTTCTTTGGCTCTGATCCTAGGTAATTCAGGAAAATCTTCCCATCTCAAGATCCTTCACTTACATCCCCAATGTCACTTTTGCTGTGTAAGGCACCATATTAACAGGTTCTGGGCATTAGGTCATAGGCTTCTTTGGGTGTCTCAGGTTCACTAACTGATGATGGAGAACAAAATGAGTTAACATGCAGGAAATCTAGAGATAAAGCAGTTAGAAGGCTATAGGCAATTCTTGGGGCACCTGGGTGACTCAGGTGGTTAAGCATATGACTCTTGGTTTTTGGCTCAAGTCATGATTTTGTGGGTCATGAGATTAAGCCCCATATCAGGCTTCCTGCTCAGTAGGGAGTCTGCTTGAAGATTCTCTCTCACTCCCCCTCCCACCACTTGCTCTCTCTCTCTCAAATTAAAAAAAAAAAAATACATCTTTAAAAAGGAAAAGAAAACTATAAGGATGCAGTCAGTGATTGGAGTACCAGCCAGAAAACCAAGTTATCTATTTGAAACTGGTAAACAAACAACAAAACCTATGTTACTCAGGACCAGTTTGGGTAGAATGTTTGGTATTTATATACCACACTCAGGGTGGACTATGTGCTGAGACTACAAATGGAATAAAATAGACATGTTTCTATCACCATGGAGCTTACCTTCCAACTGGGTGTTTCTAAGAAAGGAGCTTTTAAGCTGATCTCTAGATAATAGAAAGAGATAGTCCCACAAAACATAAGGGGTTCCAAGGAGGGAAAATGGCATGTACAAAGCTCTGGGTTTGGGAACAATGTGATCCTCCATAAGTGTAATAAAATTTCCAGGAGACTGAAGTATATAGAGATAATGAGGGAAAGGATATACCTAAGATGGCAGGGAAGGTAAACAGAGGTCTGTCCACGCAACAAGGGTCTCCTAGCCACAAGGAGACTAGATTTCATTCTAAGCATAACTAGAATTCTTCAGAAGGTTTTGTTTTCAAAATGATAACTCTAGTGTTGAGGGACAAGGGTGGCAGTAGGAAAATTAGTTAGTGCCTTTTTACTCGGTGTGATCCATAGACCAGCAGCATCAGGCAGACACATGAGCTTGCTGGAATTGCAGAATATTGGTCCCTCCCCAAATCTAGAATTAGAATTAGAATCTGGAATTGCAGAGGGGCACCTGGGTGGCTTAGTGGGTTGAGCCTCTGCCTTAGGCTTGGGTCATGATCCCAGGGTCCTGGGATCAAGCCCTGCATCAGACTCTCTGCTCAGCAGGAAGACTGCTTCCTCCTCTCTCTCTCTCTGCCTGCCTCTCTGCCTACTTGTGATCTCTCTCTCTCTCTCTCTCTCTGTCTGTCAAATAAATAATCACATAAAATCTTTAAAAAAAAAAAAAAGAATCTGGAATTGCAGCATATTGGTCCCTTCCCAAATCTAGAATTAGATCCCAAATTGATTCATGTGCACATTAACCTTTTAGAAGCACTAAGTTGGGAAACCGTGGTGGCTTGACCTAACATAGTGGTTGAGGAGATAGAAAAGTAGAGGGGTTGTCTTAAAGACAGTCATAGATATGCAGAACTTGAGTTGGGATTAAAAGCTGGCATCAGGAGGACAATGTTCAAAACACACGAGATACTAGTTAGGGGGCATACATGCTAGTTTGGTGTCAGGGATGTTTTCAGACAGAAGTCCAGTACCCTGGAGAGCTCCCATAAACAAATGGGTTTTTTGGAAATGAAAGTCTCAGGATAAAAAGAGAGATGCTTTTTAGACTCAAAACCTTGAAGTCATCCTTGACTGTATTCTCTCTTGATGAAGCTCTGATGATCACTGGATTAAGTCCTATGATTCCTGGAAATCATCTTCAATACCCAAAGAGCTTTCTGTTACACATGCTAGAATGGCCATGGTTTCTATTCTGATTTGCACACTCCAGTGAAATTATAATCCTGAAGGAGGCCAAAAGGCTGAGATGAGGTGGAGGTAAGAGGGAGACATCTTTCTTTCTTTCTTTCTTTCTTTTTAAGATTTATTTATTTATTTATTTATTTGACAGACAGAGATTACAAATAGGCGGAGAGGCAGGCAGAGAGAGAGAGAGAAAAGGAAGCAAGCTCCATGCTGAGCAGACAGCCCAATGAGGGGGCTCTACCCCAGGATCCTGGGATCATGACCTGAGCCGAAGACAGAGGCTTTAATCCACTGAGTCACCCAGGTGCCCCTTTCTTGATACCATTTTCCCTCAAGGATCCCGTCTTTTCTGGAGCAAGAGCTAGAGTTTGATCTAGGTTCAAGGGTTCAACCCCAGAATAGAAACTGTCAGGGCATTAAATATAGTGATAACTCTGAAAATGGAAAGGGGTGTGATTTTGAGGAGATTATGAAGAAAATACCAGGAGAAGTTGGTGAAAGACAGGTAAAAGACAAGTGTGGAGTACCAGCACACCCAACTGATGCCAGGATCCTCCTATTGTTCTCATCTGTCCTGCCTAGAAGTATGTGCAGCAAATACAGAAAATTCCATTAAAATCCCACTGATCCTGTGAGATACCAACCACATCATTCCCAGTAATATGATTAAACTGGAAGACAAGTATAAGTAAGGATATGAAACAATTTATACCTCATTGGTGGGAATATAAAATGGTACCTTATGGGAAAATGGTCTGATAATTTTTTAAGGAGTTAGGTGTATACCTTCTGTGTGACCCAGCAGTTGGACTCCTAGATAAAACATACTTCCACAAAAAGACTTTTTAGGCATTTTTTAAAAAGAAGATTCTATTATTTTTATTTATTTGACAGACAGAGATGACAAGTAGGCAGAGAGTCAGGCAGAGAGAGGAGGATGCAGGCTCCCCACTGAGCAGAGAGCCTGACTTGGGCCTTGATCCCAGGACCCTGCGATAATGACCTGAGCCAAAGGCAGAGGATTTAACCCACTGAGCCACCCAGGTGCCTCAAAGATTTTATTTATTTGAGAGAGAGAGAATGAGAGAGAGAGGGGGAGGGCATGAGAGGGGAGAGGTCAGTGGGAGAAACAGACTCCCCACTTAGCAGGGAGCTTGATGTGGGACTCGATCCTGGGACTCCAGGATCATGAACTGAGCTGAAGGTAGTTGCTTAACCAACTGAGCCACCCAGGTGCCCTAGGCATCTTTATAGCAGCTTTATTCATAATAGTAAAAAGCTAGAAACAACCTAAATGTTTCTCAACTAGAGGAGAGATAAAGTATGGTGTATTTGTATAACGGGGTATTACTCAGCAATAAAAAATAATGAAAGGCTGATACACACAATAACAAGACTAAATATCAAAAACATTATTGATAAACAAATTGTATATTAATATAATGAAACATTAGTCAGCAATTTCTAAAAATGAATTATAGATACAGGCAACATAGATAAATCTCAAAAACAAGAATCCAGACACAGCAAAGTAGACCAAAAACAAACAAACAAAAACAATATATGGTATGATCCCATTTATATGAAATTCTACTGGTTGGGCAAGGATTGAAAAGAAGGGACAGAAGATTACTTTCTAGGGTGACAGAAATATCTTACAACTTTATGGGGAGGTTGGTTACTTAGGTATATACATTTGAAAGAATTCATCCAATTGTACTTTTAAGAGCTCTGAGTATTACTGAATATAAATTTGACCTCAATAAAAATAAGTTTTTAATTAACAATAAAAAAATTCCATTGGCTTTTGCTTCATTCCAAGGGTGAATGTACCTATATATGTTGGCTTGTTTCATTCTAGGAAAATTTGTGAGGGATAGGCAACAATCTTTCTGGTCTGGGAATAATGTGGCAGTTTGTCCAAGTTGATGCAAAGCTGAAGGCAGCTGGGCTTTAGCAAAAGCTTTCTCGCAAGCTTTGAATAATGCCTGTAACCTGTGACCACAATCCCCATTGGAGCCCAGCTGTCAATAGAAATCTCACTTAGAGTGGGCGCCCAGCTCCTTCTAAGCCACAAGAGCCTGATGAATTGCTCAGCTGTCCTTTCAGGTTCTTCCAGTTTCAACGGCAACTAGGGAGGAAGAAAACTCAGGTTTTCAGTGTTGCAAAAATTCAGTCTAGTATAAAGGGTCCTAAAAGAAGATCCAAAGAACAAGACAAGAGTAATGAGGCCACATGTTCCCAGATCTGCTCTTTTTTACCCCCATTACCGATTTAGTCCCAATTCTAGTTGATTCCCACCCAAAGTGGATTAATTCAACTAACATATTATATTTGCTATGAACCAGGTGTTGTGCCATGTACCTGGAATGCAGGTAAAAGATCTCAATCCTTTAGAAACTCAGTCTGGCGGAATTACCTGCTGTCATCTCCATCATCTAATCTGATCCTTGCAACCTCTCGGAAAGGCAAGTAAAGCAGAAATAATTACAGCCCCTATTTCCCAAATGAGGAGATTGAGACTCAAGAGAAATGAAATGATTTGCCCAAGGCTACACAGCAAGTAGTAAACTTGAGGTTTGAATTCAGGTGTTCTTACGTGGGGTTCCATGTTCTTTCTGATGCATGATAAAGATGTGTATAAAACAGATATGTGTCCTTTCTCTACTATAAATTCACTGAAATCTTGAGTCTGAAGAATATTGGGACTCATGAGCACAGAACTGATGGGGAGAAAAAGAATTGGGACCAGGCAGTGCTTAGTCTTCCAGGAGGCATCCAAGAGGAGGGAACAGACTTGGAGGGAACAGACTTGGCCTAGACCTGTGCTCCATATCCACAGTGACGTGATCTGATGGATGGATCTGATACAGATGGTGAATGTTCAACCAGGTAAGTAGCTGGTAGTCAGGTTAATCAATTCCACCACTGTCCATCAGTGTCATTCATTAGTCTCTGATCAATGGGTGAGAGCCGCAAGACTCTGTGGAGTCTTCACATCTCTGTCCAAGTTCTTGGTCAAAAGTAGCACATTCGGACTCTGCTCCTTTTAGCAAAAAATAATCAATTACTAATACAGGTGGCTCACAAATCTATGGAAAATTTGAACATCCAGGCCTAAGAAAGGACAGGAACTAGAGAGAGTCTGAGGAATCAGGTACCAAGGACAAAGGGAAAACCTCTTCCCAGTGCTAACTTCAAAGGTTTTTTATCCTTTCTTCTTTTCAACCAAGATTCAGTATCCAAGGGGAGACAGAACCTGCTTGGCTTAATTTAGGTCACCTGCCTTCACTTTGGCAGGCGATGGAAAGAGTACCTTGAATAACAGTCCCCAGAAAAATCACATGTACTTCTGGTTCCTCAAAAGAAAATCAGAATGGCATTAATGCTGTTTCCAGAGAAGCAATGCTGAGAAGGTAAAAAACTTGGGATGCCCACCTTGGGATTCATAGAAACTGAAAGACTAGGAAGGAAAACCAACAAGATGACCGGGTCAAAGAATGTAATAGCAAAAAAGAGTAAGAGCTCCCTGTAACCCAGAACTCTCCACCATGCACAAACTCTAGGTAAATAGTAAACATCTTTTTAGACCCCGGTGAGTCCTAAGCTGAGGCTCATGAGATCTTTATTGCTGTACTCAGAACAGGCTGAGGAATTGGAAGAATTTGAGACTGCAGATAGAATAACAACATTAGGCATGACATCTTGGAGAAGCTTAAAAAAAGCAGCAGCTAGCCAGAAGGAAGTCAGTGTGGTGTTAAGCTCACTGTATCTTGTGAATGGTAAACAATAAGAATCAAATTACTTGTATTTAAATGATTATGCTACTTATAATACAGAAAAATGCAATAAAATGCATCAAATAATATAGGAAACAAAAACCACTGAAGATATTTTAGCATTAGATACACTTCATCAGAGAAAAGTAGTCCATTGGGGTTTGAAAATTGTAACATGGTGTACCATTCAGAATATTTAGGTTATGAGCAATAGTAAACCTTTAATTACTCTGGCTTAAACAGGGAAGAAAGTTAGTATCACTTAAAACAAGTGATACACAGAGCTAGGGCAAATTCTAGTAACAATAAAATTACTAACTCAATGATACCGTTATGGCTTAGACCAGCAGTTCTCAAAACTATTGGTCTCAGGACACTGTTTATGTGGGTTATATCTATCAATATTGGTTACAGTAAAAATTAAAACTGAAAAATAGTCGATGTTGCTCTGTTTAGACCATATGGAAAAATTAGTCTTATACAGATATGTAGTTAGAAAAGAAAGAAATATTTTAATGGCTTTGCCAGATAATTGTAGATATACTTGATATGCACCCAAACTCAAAATTAATTTCCTGAAGATCAGTTATAATGTGGATCTGAAATCACATCAGTGAACTTCTTATATTCTGTTATATCCACTCATCTATCTGGCACCTTGAATGGATCTTTAACCCATGCATAATTTTGCAAAGTCAAACATTGGTCATCTGAAAAATACTAGTCCACTGAGTTATGCAGATCTTCCAAATATTGATACATTTCATTCTATGATATCAAGATAATCTAATTAATATCACCCCTGATCTTATCAGAAAAATCTTTAAATAGCTATCAGTCAATATTGGGAAGATGTCAAGCTCACACTGACACAAATTTTCTAAAAAATTTCTAAAAATTTTTCTAAAATTCTAATATGCTCAAAAGCTTGACTTTCATCATTGGTAATAAGTATTGTCCATTGTTTTCTCTGAAGTGGCTCACTTTGTCCAAGTTTGAGATTATGTCTACTAAATACTCAAGTTTAAGTCACCATAGTTTGTCAATCACTCTTCCAAGCAAAAAAGGAGCTAAATTCGTTCACAACCCAAACAATCACGCATGTGCTTTCCCTCAAGACAACCATCATACTTTAATATGTAGAGAAGGGATTTATGAATACTTGCCATTTTTAAAAATACAGATATCAAAAAGATGTGTATTCAAGAGTCAAAATTTAAAGAATTAAAATTTTTTTTACTTCATCAAAGACATTAAGAGAAGCTAGTTGGTTTTTTCCTGCAAGTACGTGGTGCAATGCAAGAGTACAATGATACAACTATAGT
Organism: Mustela erminea; assembly: GCF_009829155.1. Lineage (NCBI taxonomy): Eukaryota > Metazoa > Chordata > Mammalia > Carnivora > Mustelidae > Mustela > Mustela erminea. The sequence continues at coordinate 49,451,439 of NC_045629.1, read as the reverse complement.
GTGTATAATATAGGACTAACGACATTACCCACCAGTGCTTTGGCATCATTGGTGCAATTGTCAGCTGCAGAGTAAAGGGCTAAAAACACCTTAATATTATTATGAAGATATTTTTGACACCATAAAACCCCTGAAAAGACCTTTAGGACTACACAATGAAAACAGCAGGCGTGGGCTTGATCTGGAGCACAGAGTGGGATCACTTTACCCTGAATCATGTGGGACAGAAGTAGGTACAAAACTAGGATTCTGTTAGGAAGAAAGAAGGCATGATGGATACAATCAACAGTGCCCACAATGCATGGGCACAATATATGGAAATCATAGCACCGTTAATATGGTTAGCTGCTGTGGAATTAAAACCTTCCTAAGTGTTGTCAAGGTAACTGGTTATATACATGCAAAGTGTGAAATCGGACCCCTGCCTCAGACCATATACAAAAATTAACTCAAAATAGATCAAAGTCTTACATGTAAGAACATAAAACTCTTAGAGAAACAAAAAGGTAGCTTTTCATGACCTTGGGTTTGGCAACATTTTCTTAGATAGGACACCAAAAACCACAAGCAACAGAATTAAAAATTAGATGACTTGAATTTCATCTGAAATTAAAATGTATAAATCAAAGGACATTAAGTAAGTGAAGTGAAAAGTAAGTGAACTCACTTCATGAAGTAAGTGAAAAGACAATCCATAGAATGGGAGAAATACGTGCTAATCATACCTCTGATAAGGGTCTAGTATCTGGAATATATAAAGAAATTTTACAGTTCAACAACAAAAAGACAAACAATCCAATGAAACAAATAGGCAAAAGGTTTTAATAGATATGCAAATAGCCAACAGGCACATGGAAGGATAAGTCCACATCATTGATCATTGGGAAATACAAACCCAAACCACAGTGGGATATTACTTCACCCCCACTAGGGTGGCTATAATAAATCAAAAAAATAACAGGTGTTAGTGAGGATACCGTGAAACTGGAACTCTCATAAGTGGCTGATGGGAATGTAAAATGGTTCAGCTGCTATGGAAAGCAGTTTGGTAGTTCTTCCAAAAGTTAAACATAGAATTACTATATGAGCCAGAAATTCTTCTCCTAAGTATGTACCCCAAAGAATTGAAATCTGGTGTTCAAGCAAAAACTTACACACGAACATTCATAGCATCTCTATTCACAACAGCCAGAAGTTTGAAACAACTCAAATGTCCACCAGTAGATAGGCAGATAAACAATATGTGTGATGTGCCTACAGTGGAATATTACTCAGCTGTACAAAAGAAGGAAGCACCAATATATGCCATGACACGAACCCTGAAAACATCATGCTAAGTGAGAAAAGCCAAACACAAAAGGACACGGTTCTTATGACTCCATCTACATGAAAATTCAGAAGAGACCAATCCAAAGGGCCAGAAAGCAGTTAGTGGTTGCCAGGAGTTGGAGAAGGGGAAATGGAGAGTGACTGCTCCACGGGTAACAGGGTTTTCTTTGTGGGATAGTAACAATCTTCTGGAACTTGAGTATGGTGATGGTTGGCCCACATTGTGAATGGACTAAAAGTTATGAAATTGTACACTTTTAAAAAAATGGTTACGATGGTGAATTTATGGGATGTGATTTTTTTTTTTTTTAACTGCAACTTAAACAAAACAAAACAAAAAACCTTCCTAAGGTTGCACGATAGCAAGTAAGTCCCAGAGAGGGTACAGCAAGGAAATTAGGACAGTGCTGGAAGTTCAAGTCCTGCAAGTAGGGCAGCGAGTCACCATCACTTAATCCACTAGCTTCAAACCACAGGAAGCAGGCAGTGCCCTGACAGAGAGACAAAGCTTCTACTGGACACAGCTGATAAGGCCGTAAAGCTGATGTAGCTGTCTCAGCCGCAATACACAAGTGCACTGTTGGAAAAACAAGCAATTAGGGGCGCCTGGGTGGCTCAAGTTGGTTAAGTGTTTGCTTTTGGCTCAGTCACTATCTCCTGGTCCTTGGATCAAACCCTGCATCAGGCTTCCTGCTCAGCAGGGAGTCTGCTTCTCTCCCTCTGCTCTTTGTCTCTCTCTCTCTCTCTTATAAATGAATACGTTCTTTTTAAAAAAGAAAGAAAGAAGCCAAGCAAGTATACCATCCTGGAAAAAGAGACAGAGCCAATCAAAGTATACCTGTCACAGTGAAAACAGACCTTGAAAATATTCTCATTTTAGAGACTTTAAAAAATGTTTTAGAAATGTCAGGAAAGTTATGATGTGCTTAGGAGAATACAGCTGGTTGGTGGAAGAACCTGGTCTAAGAGAAGCAACATGGTCTGACTCTTTCCACCACAGGGTCTTCCTAGTCAAGGCGATGCCATAAGTAAGCCTCTTCCAGAATAGTTATAGCCCGAGTGCTTGTTATGCCAGTAACAACTATATTCCCTCTCCACCTCCCCTCAAATATATGTGCAAAGAGGAACCTGCTACCTATCCTTTTAAAATAGCTCCTATCAGGGTGGCTCCGTAGCGCAATGGATAGCGCATTGGATTTCTAAAATAGCTCCTATCTTTGTGCTCTCAATCCTGGCTTGTGTCACACCCAAGTTAGAGAGCCATCTTATCTGAGACTGCCCCCTAACTTCACCCAGAAACCAGTCACCAAACCTGCCAGTTCTCACTTTGGAACAGGGACTGAATCTGGACACTCCTCTGTTCTCATCAGGATCCCTGATCTTTGGCTTGGACTGTTTCATACGCCTCCTAACTGCCCAAGTTTACTGATGGCTGCATCCCACACTGACTCAAGAGGGGCAGGAGCCATAGGTGGGGACTTAGGGAGTTCCAAATCCTATGACACTTGCCGTAGATGGGATTGAACAGGGGTACAGTAGCGTTCTCACCCTGGGACCTGGTTCCAGATTAACTGCGACCATGAAATTAAGCTGTAAATTAAAAGACTCTCACCTCAACAATGGCAATGGAGACAAGGTCTTGATCACTGATGCTTTCAGATGCACAGAGAGATCTTGATTTCTTGGTAGAACACTGGATTCTCAGGTTTCCTTAGCAATCTTCCATCCTGCCCTCAGGCGACCAATGGGAAGCTCCAATTTCCTTCTAGCCCTACAAATTCTCATTCTATGAATATCTGTGGTTTTAGAAAGCCTACCCAAGGGGAGTGGTGCAAAAGTGAAACTATTAAACTTGACTAGTAAACTAGGACTTTTAAAATAGAAGCAGGGACACCGATGGCTGACTAGAAGGTGATCTGATGGAATTCTGGAAAACGGCAGGCTGTGTTTCTCCCATGGACAGAAAATGCTATCAGGAGTGTACAGCCAATGGCGATTCTAAATCAACACAAGTTTAAGTTCTGCTCCAGCCCACTCTGTTAACTAAGGCAGAGTCATGAGTACATATTATTTAAAGCTTTCTTTTTTTTTTTTAAATGGCTACAAACTATCAATTTCAGGAATTCTGTGGTCTTATTTCAGAGAAAATGTCATTATCCAGAATATTCTCTGCCAGTCCATGATGATCTGTAACTGTATTGTACCACGAGGAGCACCAGCTTTAAGTCCAGACATTGAGATGTTCAGACTTGAGGGCAGAGGTTCCTGTTTGATGTGATCTCACAGCATCTGGGAGGACAGAGAGAGAAGTAGGAAAACTGTCAAATGGGGTCTGAACTTCCCGGTTCAGGACCTGCAGTGTCACAGGCTGTCCTTCTTACAGGAACAAAGTGCACAGTAGATTGCCACCAACATTCTTGAGAAAGAGAGACCAAGGGAGGCTTCTCCCTTTTCTGTAAAATATGTGTGGTTTTGGACCAAGGGAATTTGTGTAACACCCACCAATCCCTTGCTTAGGGTCCCTTTGGTTTACTGTTCCTGTTAGTTTCTCTTCTGATACAAATAACTCCATGAAGAGTCTGGGAGAAACGTGTCCAAGTATACCATGTAGAAGCCAAAAAGACAGTCGGGGATCTCAGCAGGAGCCCTGGGGGAGTGACAGACCAGGTCAGGACATCTTCTTCCTCTGCTGCAGGCCAAGCCTTGCCTGCAGAAGCCTGGCTGCCCGCAGCATTCTCCAGGCCCTCCAGCGGCCCCCAAAGAGCAAGTCACCAAGCTCTGGGCAGAAGAGTCATCCAAGAGCTAACAAAGTGCCACCTTGGTCGCCAGTGAAAGTGAGGTGAGGGAGCCTAGCTCAAGGTTATTGCCCAAAGGGGTCTGCTAACCCCAGCCCAAGGTCACTCTCCCCCCAGGGGAAGGTGGAATCTGCAATGCAAACCCACTTGCAGGTGGCAGTCCCTGGCTGGCCCAGAGGGCAAATGAAGGACAAGAACAAATGCTTCCAGCGGAATACTACTCAGCCATCAAAAAACCCCACCAAAAACGAAATCTTGCCATATGCAATGATGTGGAGGGAACCAGAATATATTATGCTAAGTGAAATAAGTCAGTTAGAGAAAGGCAAATACTATACGGTTTTATTCATTTGTGGAATTTAAGGAATAGAACTGACGAACATAGGGGAAGGGAAGGAAAAATAAGATAAAAACAGAGAGCGAGACAAACCATAAAAGACTCTTAACTATAGGGAACAAACTGAGGGTTTCCGGAGGGGAGCGGTCTGGGAGGAATGGGGTAACTGGGTGATGGGCATGAAGGAGGGCATATGATGTGATGAGCCCTGGGTGTTATATGGAACTGATGAATCACTAAATTCTACCCCTGAAACTAATAATACCACATAAATGTTAACTAACTTGAATTTAAGTAAAATTGGAAAAAAAAAAAAGAGGAAGAAGAAGGAGGAGGAGGAGGAGGAGAAGTAAGTTGCTCCTTCCTGAGCAGCTGTGGGGAATCACTCTGCCCAATCAACAAACTGGACCCATGACTGTCAGCCACCACCCAAGACTGTACCCACCTGAGACCATAGAGGAAGCGGTGTGGCAAGAGGCTGGCTGGGTGGAGGGAAATCCTTCGTAGCCCTTCAAAAACAAATGAGTGCTCATGGTGGCTAGGAAACCTCATTAAACCTACCAGTTCAGAAAACAGAAATATCTCAAATTTCGGTCCCCTGCCTGCCAAGCTTTGGGTTCTAAAGGGTGTTCAATTTTAAGATCTGTTTTGCCAAGGCCTTGAACCTGAAAGTCTGGCAGGCAGGGTGGTGGTTAGGGACAACTGTCCCTTCCCCTGCCGCCAGGGTCTGTGGGAGACTTGAGCCACCCACATTCTATTAAACACCTCTCAGATGTTCCAGGGACAATGGTCATCCGCCCAGAGCCTGGGGCTCTGTTCCCCTTCCAGCTTCCTCCAAGAGAAGACCTGGCCTTGAATCTCCCCCAGTTGGCTGGAGGCTCTTCCCTCTCCGTCTGGTTCCTGCCAGCTCTTTTCCTGCCCAGACTTCACCTCCCCCCACACTGCCTGGATGCTTCTAGGATACCCACAAGACCCTGAGAACTATTGTCGCTGCTCTTCCCTTGTTCCTTCCCTCCCTTCCTCCCCTCTCCTCAGATCAAATAGTTGCTTGAGTGTTGCTGGCGCTCAACCCATAGAGGCAAAGAGAACTGGCAGGAAATGGGCAACCCTTTCTCAGACGGCATTTGCCCAGTATGGCTCAATAAGATTAGCTAACGTAAGAACCTGGCAGTTCCCTGGTGCTGAGTCCTTCTCCCTCATACTTCTCAGCATCTTCTCATTTTTATTCTTTCCCTCGTCTTTCTCTGGCTCACCTCTTTCCTTGGTTTTGCCTTACTGGTTATGTTCCTTCTTCTTCCCCTTTCTATCTCTGGGTATTACTGTGGGGATTTCCTCTCTCACCCCCCCGCCCCAATCCACCCTTTCACTCCTTCCAATTTCTTAGCCTCTCCTACACATAACTGTAGTCTGGTTGCCTGGATTTGTACAACTGCCTTCTAAAAATCCCTTGGTGGATGAAGACTCCTCCTCTAATTCTTTTTCCACTCTAGACAGAGTGACCGCTTTATGTCACTCTCTGATTCAAGACGCTGCACTGCCTTCCCAGTGCCCACAGAACGGAGTCCAAATTCCAATATGGCGGACAGTACCCTTTTGCCACGTGCCTTTCTCCCAAACACTCACATGCTTATTGATCTAGAAAACAAATCAATTTAGTTATTGAGCACCTACCATGAGCAGATATTGTACCACGAGTTGAAGATAAAATAAATACAAAATAAATACAACATAAACACAAAAACATTGACAAGTGAAATCATGCCTGGGATTTGCTTCAAATAATCCAAGGAGTCAGTGGGGTTGGGGGTTGGGGAAGGGATAGAGAAAACACGATTGACCATGAATTGATACTTACTGAATCTGGGTGATGGATATGGGACATTATTATGTTAGTCTCTCTACCTCGGTGTAGGTTTGAACATTTTCTGTTAAAAACGTAATGGGTAAAGAGAACTGGCAAGTACCTCGGCTTCCCTTTTCTCACGTCGTCTCTTCATGGGCTCTATGCTCGGGATCCCCAAAGCACCTTATTTTTTTTATTACATTATTATTACATTATTACAATTTACAGTTTGTTGCTGTTGTTCGCTTAGTTGTCTGCCTTTTCCAGTAGGCTACAGGTTCTGTGGGCACAGGGCATGTTTTTTGGCTATCTCCCTATTTCAACCCCAGAGCCCAGCACACACCTGATGCTCAGAAAATATTCACAGGACAAATGAGTAAAATGAACTCCGTAGGCTCTCGGGGAGTCGCTGGCATAAAGCCGGCCTCACTGAGGGGGTCTGGTGGGGGATGGGTGAGGACGAGGAGGAGCTATCTTGGCACTGCCCGGGGCTGGGCTCCACGGTCAGTCATCTGTACTCTGGGCTAGAAGCGTGGAGGCAGAATCCACCTAGAATAGTGTCCTAGAAATGTTCTGTCCAGAAAAATTTTGAAGTTCATTTTGTAAAGTCTGGATTAATGACCTGGTCATATCTTTTCTGACTTTTCAAGAAATTACAAAGTGAATCAAGAATGACATTTAGTGAAAGTTTCTTCTCAATAAGACACCACCTGTCTCCTGCCATACTTGAACATGGGGCAGATAAGTACAAATTGTATGAGAGGACATGATTTCTACTTAAGAGAAGGGTCAAGTGCCGGACATTTCCACTGGTTGGCATGTAGACCTGGTCATAGATCTGCCTCTCAGAGCAAGGCCTTTCCAGAACATTCTACATGAAGCAGTCACCCCCAGCCAGTCTTGCTGTCTCCTGTTCAGTTTTATAAATAGCATCACTATCTACGATCACACATGGTGTGCTTATGGGTGGTCTGTCTTAAGAGTTTGAGCAACCAGTAACAAGGGCTCTGTCTGGTGTTAACCAATGCTGGGCACACAGGTAGGTATTCAGTGAATGAATGAATGAGTGAATGACAGAAACGGGTATTTATCACTGAGAAGGGCTCCTCTGCAGAAACAGAAGCCAACTTTTTGAGAGAGGAGGAGGTGGAGGATGGAAGGAGAGGGAGAGAGAAATCCTGACCTGAGCCGAACTCAAGAGTCAGAGATGCTCAAACTGAGTACCCAGGGGTCCAGAGAAGCAAACTTCTTAATACAGTTTTTTTTGTCTCTGCATTCATGCAGGACTATAAAAGTGTTCTTTCAGTAAAGTATACAAAGGTGATAAGACACTTTAACAACATGAATGAAATGAGCAAAAGAAAGACTTCTCATATCCCATGATCTCCTTCTGCAACCCAAAGAAGTTCTTGGTAACAAAGGTGACTTCAGATATAAAATGTTGGCAGTGCAATCCCCTCTTATTTTTACAGTGAGTCCTTACAGAAGTACCGTCCAACCAAGGAACAGTCTGTAGTATTTACAAAAATGGAAGCGTCTTCACAAGACTTTGGGAATTCTTCCATGATGCCATTTTTAATGGCTACATGTTATTTTGCTGTATGGGATTTCTTTATTCTTGGGCATTTAAATGAATCACATTTTTTGTTATTTTAAGCACTGTTGCTAGTAAAATGTTTGTATGAATAGTCATAACCTTGTGATAAATAATTACTTCTGTGGAAGAAATTCCCTATAGGCAAATTGTTAAATTGAAGGATATAAATATTCTCAAAGCTTTTGCTGGTTTTCCTTATTTCCAAGTTCATGATCTGTGAAACTGAGTGGATCCTTAGCTCCACCCTGACGGTAGAGTCCTGTCCTATCTCCCTGCCTGTGGGTGGCAGCCTGGCCCTCATATCCAGGCCTCCCAGCTGTCCACCAAATGTCACAGGTTTACCTGTCTACCCCATTCTCTGTCATGGCACCCTTTCCAGATTCCTGGCCCCACTGCTCCATCTTCCGGGATGGGCCTCTTCTCTGAACCATATTAGACATTGCCAGACCCCTTGCATGAGGGTCACCTCGTCCTAGGGGGTGCTGCCTTCCCCTACTGTCCTCTCTCTGGTGTGTAAACACACACAGTAGTCCCTAGCTGTGACAACTGCTACTGTGTCTTGGCTCCAATGACCCATTTCTGGTCATCTTTATGACCAGAAATATTGCTTCTTCCTCTGTCACATACTCTCAAATGGAGCTCTCATTGATAACTTTGTTCCTTGAATAAAACGTGATCTTCTCTCTGCTGATCAAGTATGTGGCATGGATTCTGGATGCCTTGTGGAAAAACTGCAGGACGATGCCTAACAACCCATTAAGGACCAATGATTCTAATTATCCTAATCATAAAAGAATGATATTTAACCTATTTAAAAAATTTTTTTATCATGGAAAAATACACATAACGTGACTTTACCATTTTAACCATTTTTAAGTGGACGATTTGGTGGCATGTGAGTCCGTTCATAATGTTAAGTAACCACCGCCACCATCTATTTCCAAAACTCTTGTGTCACCGCAAACAGAAACTCTGTAACCATTAAGCAATAACTTCGCATTCCCCTCTCTCCCAGTCCTGGCAACTTCTGCCTGACTTTCTGTCTCTATGAATTGCTCTATTCTTGATACCTTGTAGAGGCAGAATCAAACACTGTTTGTTTGTTTGTGTCTGGTTCATTTCACTTGGCCTTAATGTTTTCAAGGCTCATCCAGGTATCAGAATTTCATTCCTTGACTCTGGCTGAACTATATTTTGTCACGTGTGTATAGCACGGGTTGTTTACCCAGTCATCTGCTGGTGGACACTTGGGGTATCTCCACCGTTTGGCTATTGTGACTAATGCTGGTATTATTATATGATTAACAATGCTAATTACCCTGGTCGTAAAACAATGGTATTTAACCTAGTCTTGTATTCTACCTCTGTTCCAAACATTCCCAATTTCACAGTAAAATAGTGCTTTAAGAAAACGAACTATAGGGACGCCTGTGGCTCAGTTGATTAAGTGGCTTCCTTCGGCTCAGGTCATGATCCCAGCCTCCTGGGATCGAGTCCCACATCGGGCTCTTTGCTTGGCAGGGAGCCTGCTTCTCCCTCTGCCTCTGCCTGCCATTCTGTCTGCCTGTGCTCGCTCTCTCTCCCTCTCTCTCTCTCTGACAAATAAATAAAATCCTAAAAAAAAAAAAAAAGAAAAGAAAACGAACTATAAACAGACACTGAGCTCTTATTAATGAGTGCATTTTGAGGGAAGTGGACTGATGCCCACAATTTAATTTAAAATTTATTAAAAATAAGTGAGTATGGAGGGATAGGTATATGCATGATACAACACAAAGCAAGTAAGAAATGTTAATGGTAGAATCTCTGTGGGGATATACAATAATGTACTGTAAAATTCTTTCAACTTTCCTATATGCTTGAAAACTTTCGTATTTTAAAAACTCTGAAAGAAACTGGAGACCTTAACTGAGACACTTGCTTAAAGTGATGACCATTCCATTTCTGCAGAGAAATGGACCTAAGGAAAAAATAGTTTAACAATAAACATTTTTAAATTGTCCTAAAGAGAACTAGGTATCCCTGAAATTTCTATTAATCTAGAATTGTTTAAAAAATGTTTATTAACAGTGTCTGTCAATAGTCTGGAAACACTCAAATGAGGTCAATCATAAAACATCATCATCAGCTGACCTGTTCAACTCAGGACATCACTACTGCAGTTTTAAGCAAAATCCACCAGGTGGCAGAGGAAAAGAATCACAGAAAACGTGCATATTCCTAATTTAAACAAGTATCTTATTATATCTGTTATTAGAAAAGATCTGCAGACCTTTAACATGAACAGAATGTATGATTTAATCTGAATGCCAACCTGGACCTGAGGACATTTGTCTATACTATAAAAAAATGATGCTTATTTTAATTTGATGGGCTTGTTTGCACAATTTCTGTCTAGTAGGAGCCCGACTATGTAGTTATCCCCGCTCGCGGCTCACACCATGTACCAAGTGCACCACCACTCCCACTGGGGTTCCAGCAGTCCCATCTTCCCCACTCCCACCAGAGCCCAGAAGCCATGGAGCTTCTCCGTGTGTCACCACTGTTAGCAGATTTTTAAAATTCAATTTATTGAAGCTAAAAAACAAAAACCCCCACAAAACAATTCACCCATTTCTCCCACTTCCCAACTCTCTCCCATGACCTGCTTTGAGCAACCACCAATCTGTTCTCTGTATCTACGAACTTGGATTTTTTTCCCCCCAGATTCCACCTATACTTAAGATCACAAGGTATTCGTCTTTCTCTGTCTACCTTATTTCACTTAGCATAATACCCCTGAGATTCATCCATGTTGTCACAAATAGCAAGATCTTGTTCTTTATTATGGCTGGGTAATACTCCATTGTGTATATAGACCACATCTTTATCCATTCATCCATCCATTGATGGACAATTTAGGTTATTTCCATATCTTGGCTTTTGTAAGTAATGCTGCAAAATGAACATGGGGATGCACATATCTTTTTGAATCAGTGCTTTTGTTTCCTTCTGATAAACACCCAGAAGTGGAATTGCTGGATCATATGGTAGTTCTATTTTTTAATTTTTTGAGGGATCGCCACACTGTTTTCCATAGTGTATGGTTTCAGAGCTTACATTCAAGTCTTTAATCCATTTTGAGTTAATTTTTGTACATGGTATAAGATGGTGGTCAGTTTTCATTCTTTTGCACATGGCTGTCCAGTGTTCACAATACCATTGATTGAAAAGCCTAACCCCACTGCACGTTCTTGACTCCTTTATCATAAATTAAAATTGACTGTAAATACTTGGATTTAGTTCTAGGCTCTCTACTCCCTTCCGCTGATCTATATGTCTATTTTTCTACCATACTGCACTGTTTTAATTACCATAGCTTTGTAATGTAGTTTGAAATCCGTGCGTATGATGCCTCCAGCTTTGTTCATTTTCCTCAAGATCGCTTTGGCTATCCAAGGGTCTTTGATGTCTCTCTACAAACTTTAGGACGGTTCTATTTCTAAATTCCACACCATGATTAACAGATCTTTAAATACTACTTTTTTTACTTTAAGGAAATGTTTTACCTGCTGTAACAACAAATTCAAAGTAGTGGAAGTAAATGGTGTAAAGGGAAAAAGAAAAACATATTCCCTACAATGTAATTACGAAGAGGTTAATAAGTAAGTAGAAGAGACATTTTGAGTTATCAACATGTTTTATATATACAGTCAACCTCATGATTATTTCATTTGAGCAGGCCTTGATTTGTCTTCTGTAATTTTTCAGAGGGATTCCGAATTAGTCCTCACACTGAATTCAAACAGTTCCTCTACATTTCTCTTCTCTGACATGTACTTCGGGATGGCAATGAAGCAGGAACGCTTTAAGAAATTTTTAACAGTTGTCTGGCTTGTTTCTCATTTGGAAGGAGAAAGAAGATGAATAAGAAAATACAAATCAAATTTGTGGAGTCGGTATTCCTCTTAGCAAATAGATTGATCTTATTTTTAGAGGACAGAAAATGACTGTCCATTAGCATTTCTGGAGGTGCCTCCTGCTACCAGAGCACTCCAGAGATTTTCAGCCTGACGGAGTCAGACATGGCATGGCAAGTGTTCAGTGACAAGACGCAGAGTCTCAACTGTTCTCAGAAACTAACTGCTCGGATAACACCCAAATCCCGCTTTAACGTGAAAATCCTATGGCCCATTTTGTTTGGTTGAAAAATACATTGCTTGGCAATTTTTTTTTTTTTAAGCTGACAAACATCATCCTATGGGAACAGAAGGTGAGAACACAGTTTCAGAGCTGCTTGTTAGTCTCGGTTGGACTTGTCTAGCGAGTCGACTTAGCCCTTTCCTAACCAGGCAGCAACCAGATGTATTGGTAGTACTTCAAGACCACACCCTGCTTTAAATGCTTATTCAGCCGCATTTCCAGTATTCGGGGAATTGCTACTTTCATTCCCATTTCAATACACAGTTATGACCCAAATTTTTAACTCTGCCACTTTGGATCACAATTCAGGCTAAGCATTTATATAATGGAAAACAACAACACTATGCCGGCCAAAAAATACAACAATTTAATTACAATAATAACACAACAGTAAAAGAGAGTGGGTCTGACCATCAGGATCACCATGTTATAGCAGATTTTACAGAATAGTGCCTTTTACTGAATGGTAAGAAAAACGGATTAGAATATATATAGAGAGAATATATATGTTTCCTCAAAAACTTTTGGCTCAAAAACAGTAAAAATTCTCTTCCTATTTCTCTCAGTTTCTTCCTCTTTCTTTCCCCCATATTGAATTTCCTCCAAACTGAAAAAATTATTGAAAACAACAAAAAAAAGCCAACTTTAAACTTAGTTAAAATTAGGTTGTAGCCAATAGAACTGTTTTTAACATTGTATACTGTCTTCCCTCTTCAGTTAATTGGATTATTTTATAAGCCAGTTAACTACGTGCAGCGAACTTAAACTATCGAGCAAAAAAATACTGGTTTCCATTAAGTGTCACAGAGGTATTATTATCCCTGGGGAAAAAGTGGAGAAACTGAGATAAAATCAGGTAGCCTGAGCGGCCCAGCTGATGGAAAAAAAGTCACATTGCTTGAACTGAGTGGCGTCTCAGACTTTAAGGCTAGTTGACTAGACTTTAAGGCTCAAGGGACAAGGCTTTGGATCCAATCCCCTGCTGGGCCAGATAATAATACACTATCCTGGTCCCAGATTGGAGTGAGCTAAATGTCTGACTGCGGAAACCACAGGTCAAAATGTAGATCGGGCACGAGAAGGATCTGTGTGTATCTACCCATCCCCACTGATAGAAAGAGAGATGAAAACAAGCCATGCTGAGACCAATCAGGGATGAAATTAAATATTAAGGTTGACACAGACACACACACAGACACACGTCTTAGAAATGTTAACAATGCAAAGTATGCGGAAGTCTCCTGATGACTATGTTGGATGAACCCACACATCATACTGCATTGGTCCCAAATGACACATCATTTGTTTATTACAGACATCCTTCTCTTATTTGTACTTTACATACTGGGTCACTAAAGATAGCTCTCTTTAAGGTTAACGAATTCATGTTCTTTGTTGATTTTCTGGAATTATAAGAAAGAAAAAAAAGTGAAAATGTCAGCTAAATAAAACTAACACTTGGGCATTTGGGTACTTCAAATCTGCTTCGGAAAGAAGTAGGATATGGGGCACCTGGGGGGCTCAGTTAGTGAAGTGTCTGCCTTTGGCTCAGGTCATGATCCCTGAGTCCTGAGATCAAGCCCTGCATTGGGCTCCCTGCTCCGTGAGGAGACCGCTTCTCCCTCTGCCTGCTTCTCCCCCTGCTTGCGTGTGCTCTCCCTCTGTGTCAAATAAATAAAATAAAATACACTTTAAAAAGGAAAATAAGAAGGATATAGCATATAAATTTCTCAAACATCATAGGTAGCAAAGTTATAATCATATTTTAAGAATCCAAATTGTTATCATAAAAGACTTCTCCAAATCCCTTGTTTTTCAGAGTAAGAAACAAGAGCCAGAGATGATAAAAGATTTCCCCTGTGCAATCCCAAAAAGCAGCAGGGCATGGTCATGACAACAGAAAGAAACTTGCTGCCCACGTGAGCCACCCTAAGTCTGGTCCAGGGTATCCACGGTTCACGCTCTGGAACTTGTTTCCGAGGCAGCATGGTGTGGGGGAAAGAAGCCAGGGTTTAGAATGAGATTTCAGTTTGTAATCCTGTCTCATTTACTTACTAGCTTTCTTCCTTCTAGCTGTGTGTCCATGAGAAAACTGAGCTCTTGGAGTCAGTTTCTTCACCAAACAATCGGGGATAATCAGAGCTTTGGTGAAGGCTTGATGTGAGGATTAGATACACGGAGCAGATGCCCAAATCGTAGCTATTGTTATTGAGAGGAGGCTCGAGGCAATAATGAATTCCATCTGATATGGGAGGAACACACTAGGGACACGGCTCCAGTCGGGCATTGTCCGGTGACTAATCGTTCCAAAATAACGAGGAAAGCCACAGAATCTGTCATTCTCCACCTCTATCCCCTATGCCTGTCACTCTATACTTTAAAATAAAACATTCATTTTGAGAATGTGGCCCAGTCTAGGGGTTGGATGTGTGATCAAGATACACTGCAAAAGCTGCGCAGCCCACGTGGGGACCGAGTTAGAAGTCTGGGTTATCATTTGTAAGGTGTCCTGAGCAAGAGAACCAACCCCAGCGACGGGGAACACGGAGGACAGGGAGTTCTCTCAGTTTCCACGGTCAACAAAAACTGCCTGGAGGTTGCTGTCTCATTGGGACCCACGGGATTTTAATTTATGGAAGTAATAGAATGATGATACAGGGAGCTCCATGCCATTGGAAAAAGAATTTATGACCTACATTGCCACCACACCACGTAGGGTCACGTGGGGGTGGGACCCCAGGTTGTGGTCAAGAGGCAGAAGCAAGGGGTGCTTGGGTGGCTCAGTCGTTGCGCTTCTGCCTTTGGCTCGGGTCATGATGCCAGGGTTCCCAGGATCGAGCCCCGCATTGGGCTCCCTGCTTGGCAGAGAGCCTGCTTCTTCTCCCACTCCCCCTGCTTATGTTCCCTCTCTCACTGTGTCTCTCTCTGTCACATAAATAAATAAAATCTTTAAAAAAAAAAAAAAAAGAGGCAGAATCAGGAACACGGGGAAAGTCTAGGTCAGCGTCTTACTGGGGGTTGTGAGGAAACGGCAAGGCTGGGCAGGGCGAAGCTTTTAGGATTAGCCTGTATGAGTAATTCAGGCAGGTTTGGGGCTAGAGAGGTGATTTCTGATTGCCTGGTACCTGGTCCTGGGATGACTTAGGTCCCGGGAGATACTGGTGTGCTGTCTGAGAGTCAGAAAAGGAGACTGCTGTGGAGACTGAGGGACACATGTGAGACTCTGTTTACATGCAGAAGATATAGTTCTGGGCAAGCTGTTATTATCTGCAGGAATTAGCTGGCCTTCTCCTGCGGCTGGAAGGCTCCCAAATATTAAAACATCCTAAGATACGAGAAATAAAAACTATGATGAACCCAGTGACAGAAGTTTCAAACTAGTATTTCTTCTTTCGTGCTATTTTCCACTCGTTCCTCAAACATTTAGTGTTTTCCTACAGCATACAGAAGTTACATTTTCATTTTCTATGTAAATAGTAAGCACCCTTGGTTTCAAATTTGCCACCTGGATCGAGTTTGGGGTGATTTTTATTCTGCCTTTCATAAATAGAGTTCTTTTAAAAGATCATGAAGTTCATGTTAATTCATCAAGTCACAGAAGTTCAAGGACTAGAAGGGGTCTAGAAAGTCACTCAGACCAACTCATTTTCTATCTAGGAAATCACTCATTAAAAATTCTTCTGAGTCTTAATGGCTTAACTACTATTAAAATCAAACACAGAATATAATTAAACATGTAATTAAAAGCATGAATAACCAAACTCAGCCAAAAAGGGGTTACATTTCAGAGTGCAACTCAGTGCTTTTTTCTTGTCTTCTCTCCTCCAAAGTAATGGTTCAAAGTGGAGACATTGGAAAAATGCCTGTATCGATCAACAGAGGTCATGGAAAACTATGGGAGTCATTTTCAGGACGGATTTCTCCGTATGTAACAACCTGCCAGCACTGTGCAGTCAGTAGACTTCTGGCAAAACCAGACCCATCAGCTAGACCAGGAGAGCTTTATGATTAAAATCAAGGCAAAGGCCATCACCCAATAGACACCTGTATGAATCCCTGTCTGGGCAAGAATGAAACACTCCACTTTGTTTTGGTGTTTCCACCTGCTTAAGAGGAATAATGTAAAGGCACCAAGGATAGACACATTAAATTTGGATACACTCTTCTCCCTAACTCATTCAGCTGCCTGAGAATCTGAAGATAAAGGATGGCACGCAGAGAACTAGAAAAATGGAGTGCTGGAACCCGAGGCGCGTCCTTACCTGGAATGAAAAGTAGAGACTCACCCAGGGAGATGCCGAGGGCGCTAATAATACCTTCTTAGAATACCTGGAGCTATTCATCCATCTTTCAGAAGCATTGAGCACTGTGAAAACATACATACTGCCTGGAAACAAACACGGTTAGAAAATTATCAGAAATACAAACCATTTTGTTCATTGAGTCTGTGCTTTGTCACAGTAATGCATACACACAGTAAAGACATACTACTAGTCCTACAAGACTAGTTATGAAAAACACCACTTTTTTGCCTGCCAAATTCTCTTTTCAGCCACAGCTCTATATGGTTCCTTCAGTCAGTTCTTTTGGGATTTATCTCTTTACCTCTAAGTAACATACTATATGATTTCTTGAAAGTTTTTCCCAGTCTAGGCATTATCTAGGGAGTTCCCACTGTGGCAAGTGAGAACTTCGCTCTCTTTTCTCAGTGCTCTTCCCACCCCCTTTGGCCCCATCATGCATAGACTGCTCATTCCCTCCTCCTCCCAGTTAAGTTATATCTGTAGTTATAACTGTGGTTAGATCTATATTTATGTCATTATCGCTATGTAAATGCTATTACACCGTGCTCTGTGATACTTAGGAGGACTCCTAACCTAGTATGGAGGGATCATTCAGGCATACAGTCATTCAACAAGTGTATATGGGATGCCCATACGATGCCAAGCGCTGTGCTCAATGCTGGCTACACAAAAAGAGCTATCGCACCCACTGCTGTATTGTAGGATAGTCAGCCTGGTCCCTGGAGCCAGACTGCCAGGGGTCAAATCTTTTCCATTTACTGGTCAAGTAATCATGGGTAACTTACTTAACCATTTTGTACTCAGTTGCCTAAGATTCATTGAGAGGATTAAGTGAATGAAAATGTGTACAGTACATGTAACAGTACCTGGTAGACAGTAGGCATTATATAAGGGTTAATATATCATTGTTTTAGAGGTCAAATGGGGGGTGCCTGGGTGGCTCGCTCGGTTGAGTGGCTGCGTTCGGCTCAGTCATGATCCTAGGGTTCTGGGATTGAGTCCCACATCAGGCTCCCAGCTCGGTGGAGAGCCTGCTTCTCCCTCTCCCTCTGCTTACTGCTCTGTCTGTTATCTCTATGTCAAATAAATAAATAAAATCTTAAAAAAAAAAAAAAGAGGAAGTCAAATGGGAAGGGTGCCCATGTGGCTCAGTTGGTTAAGCATCTACCTTTAGCACAGGTCATTATCTTAAGGTTCTGGGATCAGACCCCATGTTGGGGCTCCCTGCTAAGGGGGAGTCTGCTTCTCTCTCTTCCTCTGTACACAATCTCTCTCTTTCAAATAAATAAATAAAAGAAAAAAGCCGGGGATGTTCCTAGGTGGTTTGGTCAAGCATCTGTCTTTGTTTCAGGTCATGATCTCAGGGTCCCGGCTCTCTGCTCAGCAGGGAGGTTGCCTCTCCCTTTCCCTCTCTCTGGCGCTCTGCCTACTTGTGCACTTTCTCTCTCTTGGTCAGATAAATAAATAAAGTCTTAAAAAAAATCGAATGGAAAGGAGAAATGTACACATATATGTATACATTCCACAGACATATATATACACATCTACATATAATTGTGTACGTATGTACATGTGTTTATGTATATGTGAGTATGATCTCTATATTTACAATAAACTACATAGCATGATAAGTGTCAAGAATGAAAAGCACAGGGTGCTAAAGGACATTAAATCAGAGGAATCCTTATTTACTTGTTTGTTTATTTATTAACACTAAATATATTCAGTTTATTGCATGTCAGTTATATGTCAATAAAGCTGTTTTTCAAAAGTACCTGAAGGTTTTTCTTCATTCATTAGTCTACCCTTAAAGGAACCAGTATCCTTGATGCCAGCCATTTAAATACTGTTCTACACCCCACCCCCATTATAGCTTTCCCATTTTTTGCTATTAAACATTTTTACTTTTATGAACATAGTAGATGAGGTATAAATTTTCCCCTTAGAATTGCCTTTTGCATTTGTGTTTTTTTCTTTTAGTATAGTTGACACACAACGTGACATCAGTTTCAGATGTACAAATAGT
Source organism: Mustela erminea (assembly GCF_009829155.1). Taxonomy (NCBI): domain Eukaryota; kingdom Metazoa; phylum Chordata; class Mammalia; order Carnivora; family Mustelidae; genus Mustela; species Mustela erminea. The sequence goes on along the minus strand of NC_045629.1, from coordinate 49,433,026 downwards.
GATTAGACAAGTTTATACATTATGCTACATTCAAGTGTATACATTATGCTATATTCACCACACGTGTAGCTACCATCTGTCACCGTATCTTACTATTACAATATTATTGACTATATTCCCTCTGGTGTGCTTTTTATTCCCATAACTTATTCATTCCGTAACTGGAAGCCTGTATCTCCCTCTCCCCTTCACCCATTCTGCACATCTCCCCATTCCTCCTCTCCTCTGGAAACCATCAGTTGATTATGTATTTGCAGGTCTGATTTTGCTTTTTGTTTGTTTATTCAATTGTTTTTGTTTTAGATTCCATATATGAGTGAAATCATGTGGTATTTGTCTTTCTCAACCTGATGTATTTCACTTAGCATAATATCCTCTAGATCTATGTTGTCTCCAAAGCCATGATCTCATCTGTTTTCACGGCTATGTAATACTTCTGTGTGTGTGTTTGTGTGTGCTATATCTTCCTTATCCATTTGTCTATCAAAGGTCACTTCCATATCTTAGCTATTGCAAGTGGTGCTGTAACAAACATAGGGGTATATATATCTTTTTAAATTAGTGTTTTTGGGGGCACCTGGGTGGCTCAGTGGGTTAAGCCGCTGCCTTCGGTTCAGGTCATGATCTTGGGCTCCTGGGATCAAGTCCCGCATCGGGCTCTCTGCTCAGTGGGGAGCCTGCTTCCCTCTCTCTCTCTCTCTCTGCCTGCCTCTCCATCTACTTGTGATCTCTCTCTGTCAAATAAATAAATTTAAAAAAAAATTAGTGTTTTTGTTTTCTTTGGGTAAATACCCAGGAGAGGGAACACACAACACCCAACATTGGCTCATATGGTATTTCCATTTTTAAGTTTTTGAGGAACCTCCATACTGTTTTCCACAGTGGCTGCACCACCTTATCCCACCAACAGCATATGAGTGTTCCTTCTTTTTCTCTACACAGAGGACCCCTCATTTTTTTGTTTTAAAGATCCTTCATTTTTAAGTAATCTCTACACCCACCACGGGGCTTGAACTTACAACCTTGAGATCAAGAGTCGCATGCTCTACTGACTGAAGCAGCTAGGCACTCCCAGAGGAATCTTCTTGTAGACGGGAGCGCAAGGCAGGAAGCCTTCTCTGAGAATGCGATATTGCAGCCGGAATTCAAAGAGGGAATAGAAAGCAGCCATACTGGAAGGGGGGGCATGGCCATCCAAGAGAGGGAAGCGCATATAGCAAGGCCCCATGGTAGGGAAGAGCTTGTCAGCTTGAGGAACTGAAAGACCACTGAGCTGGAGCACAGCAAGAGAAAAGAATTTCAGGAGCCTAGAGAAGCCTTTGTGTGTCACGATAAGAAGACTGGATCTTATTCTGTGTGCCATAAATGGCCTGTGAAGAGTTTTAAGCACGAAAGTATCCCGAGCAGATCTGCATTTTTAAAAGATCGTTATGATTGCCTAGAAGTAATTGTACTAAAGGGGAGCTGGAGAGGTTCTCCATTTCCCAGCAAGTTAATTGCTCCAGACAAACCATATGAAAGATGGTGACTTGGACTAGAATAGTGGTGGTGTAGATGGTGAAAAGTGGACAGAGTCAATGAATATTCTGGAATTGAGTCAACATGTTTTGGCAATAGATCAGAAGTGGGGGATAAAGGATTGAGAAGGGTCAGGCAAACAACAAGGTTTTGAAATGGTTATCCCAGTGGGTGGCACTGTCTTTACTGAGGTGGGATAAAGTGAATGAGAAGGAGATTTGGGCAAGGCAGTGGAGAGAATATTGGACATTCCAGCATTCGTTATTCAAAATCACTTTTAAGAAATATAACAGCTTTATTAAGATATAATCCACATAAGATACAAATCACTCATTTAAAGGGCACAATTCAGTGGTATTCAGTATATTGGAGTTATACAATCATCACCACAGTAATTTTATTTTATTTTAAAATTTTATTTATTTATTTGACAGAGATCACAAGTAGGCAGAGAGGCAGGCAGAGAAGGGGGTGGGGGGAAGCAGGCTCCCTGACGGGCAGAGAGCCTGATGCAGGGCTTGATCCCAGGACCCTGAGATCATGACCTGCGCCGAAGGCAGAGTGTTAACCCACTGAGCCACCCACATGCCCCGCAATCAATTTTAAAACGTTTTCATCATTCCGAAAGAAAGTCCATGCCCATTACCAGGCACTTCCCATTTCCCTCCAATTCTCCCAGCCCTAGGCAATGACTAATCTTTTTTATTTTTATAGATTTGCCAATTTGGGACATTGCATATAAATCAAATCATCATCATACAGTATGTGGTCTTTTGTGCATAGTTTCTTTCACAGAGCATAACATTTTCAAGATTTGTCCATGTTGTAGCATGTCTTCATGCTTTGTGTCTTTTTATGTCTGAATGATATTCTATTTTGTGGATATACCACTTTTACTTATCATCTCATCAGTTGAGGAAAATTTGGGTTGTGGGATGCCTGGGTGGCTCAGCTGGTTAAGCATCTGCCATCGGTTCAGGTCATGATTCCAGAGCCCTAGGATCAAGTCCAGCTCTGCTCCTTGCTTGGCGGGAGCCTCCTTCTCACTCTGCCAGCCGCTCCCCTGCTTGTGCTCTCTCTCTCTCTCTGACAAATAAACAAATAAAATATTTTTTTAAAAAGTGAAGAAAAAAGAAAATCTGGGTTGTTTCTACTTTTTAGCTACTACGAATAGCAAAAATGCTGTTTTGAGCATTCATGTACAATTTTTAGTGGATGTATGTTTTCATTTCTCCTGAATATAGACGTAGGAAAGGAATTCTTGGGTCATAGGGTAACTTTTAGAGTTAACTTTTAGGTTTAACTTTTAGGTTAAGTTAGTTAACTTTTAGGTTTAACTTTTTGAGGAACGCCAGAATGTTTCCCAAAGAGGCTACATACACCATTTCACATTGCCACCAGCAAGTATGGGGGTTCCATTTTCTCCACATCCACTCCAACACTTAATACCTGTCTTTTTAATTTTAGCTATCTTTGTAGGTGTGAAGTACTATCTCAGTATTTTGATTTGCATTTCCCTGAGGGCTAAAAATGGTGAGCATCTTTCCTTGAATGCATTGGTCATTTGTATGTCTTCTTTGAAGAAATATCTAATCATATTTGTTGCCCATTTTTTAAAATGGGTTCTTCTTCTTTTTTTTTTTTCGTCTTCAGGGATGGTGGGCAGGACAGAGGGAGAGGAAGAAAGAATCCTAAGCAGGCTCAATACCCAGCGCAGAGCCCAGCCCAAAGCTGAGCTGGATCCCATAGCCCTGAGATCATGACCGGGGTTGAAATGCAGATTTGGACATTAATAAACTGAGCCACCCAGGCACCCCTGGGTCACTTCTTTCGTCATGAATGCTTTTGATGTCATATCTAAGAAGCCTTCACCTAACCCCAGGTCATGCAAATTTATTCCCATATTTTCTTCTAAGGATCTTAGACTTTTAGCATCTACATTTAGGTCTGTGATTCATTTTTATTAATTTTTGTATATGGCATGAGGTAGGGATCCAATTTCATTCTTTTGCATGTGGATATTCATTGTTGCAGCTCCATTTGTTGCAAAGACTACTCCTTCCCTGTTGAATTTTCTTGGCATCTATGTTGAAGTTAATATGAGTATTTATTTCTGGGTTCTCAATTCTATCCCACTGATCTACATGTTTGTTCTTATGCCAGTACCACAGTCTTAATTACTAAAGCTTTATAGCAAGTTTTGAAATTGGGAAGTGTAAGTCCTCCAACTTTGTTCCTCTTTTTAACATTGTTTTGGATATTCTGATGTAAGGAAAAAACAGACTCCTCCTCCCTGTGTCTCCTCTACTCCTAAAACTCTACTACCACACTACTTCCCTTCTGACACCAAGTATGTAGGTTGTCCAACATCAAGTAATTTTGCAACACCAGCTAGGCATCCTACAATTTACTGCCCACCTGGGGATAGCATCAGGTCCCACAGGTTAAGAGCTCAGTCCTCTAAGACTGCCCCCCTATCTCTCTTCAGATGTCAATAGTAAGTTCAGGTCATTTCCTGCGCATCTGATTAGCCTGCTATAAATCAGGGGTTCCCGTGATCATCTCCTTAGATTTGATTAATTCACTGGAACAGCTCACAAAACTCAGAGAAACATTTACTTATGTGTAAACTGTTATTGTAAAAGATACTATAAAGGATGCAGATGTGCAGCCTGATGAGGAGGAACACAGGGCAAAGTTCAGAAGAGTCCCAAGTGCAGGAGCTTCTGTCCCCATGCAACTGGGGTATGCCACCTTCCCAGCACGAGGAAGCTCTTCCAGGTTTGCTCAACAGTTTTTATAGAGCTTAATCTCCAGGCCCTCCTCTTTGCGTCCCCAGAGGTTTGCAGTTAGGGCTGGAAGTTTTCATTCTCTAATCATTTGGTCTATCTTGGGAGGAGTCCTATCCTGACACCATCTGGGGCTCCACCCTAAGTCACCTCATTAGCATAAATTCAGGTCTGCTCAAAAGGAACTTCTTATGAATGACAAAGGACACTCCTCTCTTCAGGAAGTTCCAAGAATGGGGTCAAAGACCAAATATATTTCTTATTTTACCACATCTGAGTTCCTTGGAATTTCCAGTTGGTTTTCAGAATAAGGTTGTTGATTTATGCAAAAATAACAGCTGAGATTTTGATAGGGGAAGCACTGAATATACAGATAAAACTGGGAAATATTGCCAGTTTTACAATATTAAATATTTTGATCCATGAACATGGAATGCCTTTCCATTTATTTGGGTTTTCTTTAAGTTCTTTCAACAAGGCTTTGTAGCATTTAGGGGTGCACGGGTGGCTCAGTTCTTGACCCCAGGGTCCTGGGATGGAACCCCACATTGGGCTCTCTGCTCGACGGGGAGCCTGCTTCCTCCTCTCTCTCTGCCTGCCTCTCTACCTACTTGATCTCTGTCTGTCAAATAAATAAATAAAATCTTTAAAACAAAAACAAAAACAATGTTTTGTAGCATTCAGATATAAGTTTTGCACTTCTTTTTGTAAATTTATTCCTAAGTAGTTTGTTCTTTTTGATGCTATTCTAATAAATTGCAATATTTTAAAAACTGATTTTAACATCTCTGAAATTGAGGTGTATTATACAGTCAAGGGTATCTTAGTATTATGCCATAGTTCAAGTGGCAGTAATTTTTTTTTTTTAATCTTGGTGGAGATAAATGTGACTTACAATCAACAGCTTCTTTGATTCAGTACTATATTGTGTTAAATGTGAAATGTCTATAAAACATTAAAGTGGAAATGAAAAATGGGCATTTGGATATATCAGTTTAGAAATCAGAAGAGAGGACTGAACTAGTAGATAGATACAGGGTCATCTGAAGTTCATTATTGAAAGTCATAAGGGTGAATGAGATCCCTCTGGGGAAACAGTGTAGAGAAAACAAGGTATTCCAGGTTGCAGCCCTGAAAAATTGCAACAAGAAGTTGATTATAGGAATAAGAGCTAGAAAAGGAAAAATTTTTGTTTTAGGCTTATTGTTGTCATTATTGCTGTTATTATGTATCATTTGATGGAAAGACCTATGGGGCCAGTACCCTGCCTCTTTTACACTTTAATGAACCTCTAAGTTAAGCACTTTACCATATTTAGATTTTAACCTACATGCCACAGATAAATTGGGGAAAGTGATTCAGAATAATCTGTTCATTTGAAAAATAATTTATTGATTGGCCATCAGCTCTTTCAGCCCTGAAAATCAAACAGGAATACAAATAAATAAGTCTTTCAGGTCTTCAGAGAAGCATTTTAATCTGATGCTGATTTTGGTTTGAAAACAGGCACATGCTTATTGGATATTAACCTAGAGTAACTGTCTAAAGGTAGAAGAGAACCAGTCAGTAGAAATACTGCAGCATTCACAATTAAAACTAGCAATGTGTATAAAAATCCTTCTAAGGCATTCCTATCCCATTTGCTGTCACATTTCTAGAGAATAAGTAGGACACCAGCTGGTAGTAATGCTAATTCATCCGCCTTTCATTTACTGTTTGTCACTTCTCAGATGCTGAATCTTATCCATTCCTTTTTCCCCTTCATACTTCAAATGCCCTAACCAACATAAAGTTATAGTCATACCATATCCTCTAGGCAGTGGTTTTCAAACAGGGGAGATTTTGACCCCAAAAGGACATTTGGAAAGGTATAGAGATATTTTTTTATTTGTCACAACTGGAGATAGAGAGCTACTGACATCAAAAGTGTACAGGACAGGGATATTGTCAAACATTCTACAATCCCTAGGACAGGCCCTCATAAAAACAAATGATCTAGCCCAGAGCATCTGTAGTGCCAAGGTTGAGAAACTCTACCAATGGAGGCAAGTTTTGATATATATGAACTTTCTCGAGACAACGTCCTTAGCTTTTCCCAAATTCTCAAAGGTGGTATAATGCAGAATTTTAAGAAACACTGACATAAATGGGTATTTCATATCGGCTGCAGTAACAAGCGGCATAGTAATACCACTTCACAGCAAGTGGTATTAGTTATGACTTATCTCAGCCCACTAAATCTCTCTGTCCCTTTCCAATGCCCGTGCTGATTCATGGCTAGACAGAGATGTTCGGATTTCCTGTGTCTAGACTGAGTACCTCATACTCTTATTAGCAGGTTAATGTAGCTATTATGGTTATGGTGACTCTTGATTTAAGCTAGAACTTTATGGTATGTCAAAAGTTTTGATTTCTTTAGATACCTCCAGTTCATCTGGTCAATATCCATTTAATCAGTGCCTACTATGTTTAGCACACCGCTAGGCTCTGGGCATAGAGTGATGAAAATGAGCTTGCAACTCAATACTGGAAAGGTATCAATAAAATTTAAACATATAACTTAAAACTGCAGTATGGGAGAGGTGTGAAAGGTAAAGGTGAGAAAGGCTGAAATGAGGATAAGGAAGGACTTAAAAACCAGATCATTGTATGCCACCCAAATGAGAAAAGCCGCTAACTCCTTTCCGGTTGTTCTAAACAATTCTGTAATCTCTATATCCCAGTCCTGCTCACTTGGGATACATATTTTAAACCAGCTTCTCCTGGGCACTGACATGCAAGTGGGAGAGTGGATGCTATCAGCAAAGTGAGAACGTCAGATGTAAAAGCTTCCCTTTCCTTGTTACTAATAAAATCAAATTGGAAACCAGTGTTGGGGGTGGGGGAGAGAAGGGCCGCAGTGAAATAGAATAAAGCCAAAGTCTGAAATGCCATTTGCAGGTATCAGCAGATTACAGACTCAGTTGTTCTTAATCACATACTGGAAGTTAGCGGTCATGGCCTGTAAATCATACAGAACCCCCCCCCCCAATTCAATTTAACCATTTCCAAATATTAGCAACTCTGTATGATGTTAGGATTCAGCTAAAACGGTCGGGGTACCCCAGCCAGCAACACTAAGACAAGCTGGAATCCTGAACTCACAACCCCCCCCCCCCATTGGTAAAAATAACCGGAGTTTCCGTGGGAACGGCACTGGGGGTTGGCCGGTGAGAGAACAAAGGCTGCGCGGCCCTATTAGGGTCCGCTGGGCCCGCTGGCCGCACTGGGGGCTGGGGTGGCGGCGGTGGTGCCTCCGGGTGGCTGGTTCCCCGGTACCCCACGCCGCGGCGGCGCTGGCGCACCTCTCCGGGCTGGTGCCCGGGCTGCTGCATAGGAGGGCGTCGGCGAGGAGGGAGGCGATAAAGGACGCGGGGACCGAGGCCGGGCCGCCGCCCTAGTGAGTGAGCTGGCAAGCGGCTTGTGAAACACGCCGCAGGCCGTCACCCAGCAGGACCGGGATCACGCGGCTCCCGGGGCCGGCCGAAGCCGCCGAGATAGAGCACGCGGGAGGGGAGGGGCGCCGGGGACAGAGGGCGACGTCCCCTGCAGTTTCCCTCTCGTAGGGGCCGCCGTCGCCGCCAGGCCCCGCCCCCTGACGCTTATGTAATAGGGGCGCGCTGCCATTGGCCCGCGCGACCGGAAAGGGCGCAGGCGTGCGAGCAGGGGAGGGGCGCGGGAGGCGGCCGCAGCAGGAAGGCGCGTGGGCGGCGAGAGCAGGCGGGCGCTGGGGCGACTGGGAGAGTTGCGCGGCGTGCGCGGGCACGAGCGTAGTGGCCTCCCCCGAGGCTGAGGCGGCGGCGGGCGCGCGCGGCGGCGGCGGCGGGTGCGAGGCGCGGGCTGTTGTGCTCTCCTCTTTCCCCTCCTTGGCGGGTGGAGGAGGCCGAAGCGGTGCTGGGCGCTCTCCCCGTTCCTCTCCCTGCGGCCACCTCCCCCGGCCCTCTCGCGCTGCGCGGTCTCTCCGACGCAAGACTGTCCCGGCCCGGGTGAGCGGCTGTGGGGGCGGCGCTGACGCCGCAGGACGTCCGGGAGCCGGGGTGGGGGCCTGGCGGCGGGGTCGCGGCGGGTCGCGAGGGGCCGCCGGCCTCCCCGCCTCCCAGGCGGCGGCCGGGCCCGTCTTGTCCCGGCGCGGGCCGCGGGCTGGAGGGAGAACTCGGGCGCCTGCCAGGCCCTGCAGGTGGCCGGGTTGCAGGCCGCCGGCGGCCGTGGCGCGGAGCGGTAACCTTACCCCTTGGCGACAGCAGCTGGTCGGTTTCTCGAGGCCGGGGCTCCCCGCGGCCGAAGAGGCCGGGTTTGGGGCAGCCAGAGCCTCCGGGAGGCGCGTCTCGGGCCGGGGTCGGTGAGGAGTGGCGGGTAGGTGGGGGCTGCGTGGCCGGACCGAGGAAGGGGCTCCCCGACGCGGGAGAGGCGGGCTGGGAAGGGAAGGTGGGCCGGGCTGCCGCTGGGGTTGTTTAAGTGTTGGGCGAAATAGATCTTACTCCCGGTGCTTTCCTCTTCCCTCCCCGAAAGGATGTAGTTAAAAGCTAGGGTCAGGATGTTGATCACTGCCTGGGCCTCCTCGTTTCAGATAGTTACGGAGAATGATCCTACTTCCTGAATCCCAAATCTTTTTTTACTCAGTTGTTTTTGGTTTTGAGAGGATCTTTGGAGGCAATACTTACTTGTTGCCTCCTGTAAGAGCTCTTCATTTTAGAACTCTATTCTTCTCCTTCCCTCTTTGCAGCCCTCTAAGCCACACTAAGAGTTACATTTTTAAAAACCTGCGTTTAAGGTGTTTGTAAAATGACTTGTTGGCCCTCAGTTGTGTATAATCAAGAAGTGCTTAAGAGTTTGTAGAAAATTCGATTGGCCTGAGAGTAATCCCAGAGTTGAGCTGTCCAAAAGCAGGTGGCTTGTTCGTTTGCATTTCTGCTTTCAGAAAGGAAATCAATGCAGTGAGTTGTTAGAAGTTAGGGGCCTACCCCACGCGTTTAGACTGTTGATTCGATTTCCTTTACTGGGTTTTCGGTTTTAAAAATAAGAATAAGCGACCAGTCTTCACTTATTAAAGCTTTTATGGTTTTATTTGTTACTGTTAGATGGCAATGGAAAATGGGTTAAATCTATTGTGTAATGTTATATTTTAGGAGAAGCCCTAAATGGAAAAGTTAAAAATAATGTTGTGCATCTCATTACATTGTACAGATCACTGCATGAAAATGGTATCAAAATAGTTAATATCTTGTAATTATCAAAGAAACTTCTGGAATTGGCATAAAATAGTTGAAGTTACCCACAAAATCATTATGTTAGCATGTGTAGCAGACATTGTGTAGAAGAGTTCAGATGCATGAGAGGACTGAAGTATTCTGACAGAAGGTACTGATAAAAAGATGTTATGAAATATTGGGATATGTAAAGATTGAATACCTATTATCATCCAAATGATACTTAAGTATTCAAATCTGTTTCTGTGGGACTAGGTTCCGCATGCTTGCCATACCATTTGTACTTAAATATACATTTAAAAAGAATCATACATTTGACTTGGGATTAATAAAGATTTGGCTTTATGAAAACTAAAATGGTAATTTAGTTTTCAAGGAGTAACACATCTGGTAATATTTACTATTATTTGGGAATAAACTAGGCTAGCATACTAAAAATTTTTATAGTTTGTTGAACTATTCAACTGACTTCTTAAAAAGGCATTGATCCTCTTGTATGTTTTGACTTTCAATTTTGTGTTAAATACTAGTGGAGAATTTGCCCAGGCAGTGTATTTATTTTGTCAGTTTCCCTTTTTCTTTTTGGGAGAGGCCTGTGTGTTTGTATGAAATGCTTTGACTTTATATTCATTAACTAATTAGGGTTTTAGTCAGAAAAAAAAGCCAGCCCTGTTTTCTTGTAAAGGTGATCTAGTGCCAGTTTATGTTCATATCCCACAATGATTTAAAAGCTTAAAACTTAACTGCAGTGCTAGTCAAAGGTATATATAGGAATTGTACGTAGGACCCAATTTCAATATATTTAAAAAGCCTTTGGTGCCCATAGACTCCTTATGAGCAGTTTTAATTCATGTTGTCTAATAGAAGACTTTATTTATATTTTTATTTTATTTTAATTCCAGTATAGTTAACATACAGTGTTGTATTAGTTTCAGGTATTCAATATAGTGATTCCACAGTTCTATACATGCTCAGTGCTCATCATGATAAGTCTTCTGTTTAATCCCCATCACCTGTTTCACCCATCCCTCCACCCTTCTCCCCTCTGGGAATCATCAGTTCTCTATAGTTAAGAGGCTGTTGATTGATTTGAGAAGTCTTTAATTTTAATGAAGAAGTAGAAGTAACATTTTCAGTAACCATTTTTAACCCATTTCGCGTCATTTAAGACTATTCGTAAAAAGTAAAAGTATCTCTACCTTTTTTACAAGGTTCATTCCCTCAACTGGAAACTGATTTAATTTTGTTTAATAATTTCCCCAGCAACTCTGCAAAGACCAATTTTTTAGGAGGATTTAGGATAGCACAGTAGTTTTTATGGAACCTGAAGTATTTAAGAGAACAGTTCCCATTGCTCTTAGGATTTCCTTCAGAAGCTTTAGATGACAGCCTTTATTTCCCTTAAAGTTGTAAAAGTCTTAATTCACAACAGTGAAAACCGGAAAGGGAAGGTACTTTGAAAAGTGATCAGGCAAATGCTTGGGTAAAGGCACTAAGCTTCTCTGGTAAATTTTTGAAGATTATGTATAGCAGGGTGCACAAATCTCAGATGTACAGCTCGATGAATTATTACAAGTGAGCACATTGTATAAGCATTACCCAGATCAAGATAGAGAACATATCACCACCCCATAAATCCTCCCTCCTGCCCTTTTCTCCCGAGTCAGTATCTCCGAGATTAGCTTTGCCTGTTTTAAATTTTATACAACCTATATTCTTTGTATCTGGTTTCTTTCTCTTAACATTGGATACAACCATGTTGTTACTTGTAACAGTAGTTCCTTTTTGAATGCAGTGTAGTATTCCATTGTATAAATACACCATAAGTTACATATCCATTTTGCTAGGAACTGGCATTTGGGTTGTTTGTAGTTTTGGAAACCGGTGCTGTGAACTTTCTTGTACTGTTTGGATGTCTATGTACATTCGTATTTCTGTTAGATATATACTGAGAGTAAAATTGTTGGGTTATAGAGTAGATAACTACCAGTTTGCCACAGTGGTTGTATTAATTTATTCTCTACTAGCATTGTATGCGAGAATTTGAAAAGCCACACATTTTCATAGATCCCTCTATAAAATTTAAGTCTTCAACTCTGAGAGTGTTACCATACTTAGGTTACTCTGTGTTAATCACTCTAATGCCTCAAGTTCTGTTTTTAGATATGGCTCGTGGACAGCAGAAGATTCAGTCTCAGCAGAAAAATGCCAAAAAGCAAGCTGGACAAAAGAAGAAACAAGGACATGACCAAAAGGCTGCTGCCAAAGCTGCCTTAATATATACCTGCACTGTTTGTAGGGTAAGGGGAAGTGAAAGACCGTTTTCCTGTGGACAATTCTTTCTTAGATATTGGTTTTATATAGGTTACAATTTTGCAACTATGGCAAAATAAATAGTAGATTGAAGAATTGGTTATTTTAGAGGTCCATATTCAGTTGTCTATTAAACAGATTTTTTTTTTTTTTTTTTTTTGAATGGCTCCTGTGGCCAGGCATAGTTCTCCAGGTATCTGGGAAAGGGAGTGAACAAAGCAAAGTCCCTTTCCTCATTTAGAATAAAGATGTCTTCAGGGCGGATACTGCACTTTGAACTTTGTAAGGAAATCAGATCTACATTTTTTTTCCTTATTGACAGCGATCGCAAGTAGGCAGAGAGGCAGGCAGAGAGAGAGGGGGACACAGGCTCCCTGCCGAGCAGAGAGCCTGATGCAGGGCTCGATCCCAGGACCCTGAGATCATGACCTGAGCCGAAGGCAGAGGCTTAACCCACTGAGCACCCAGGCGCCCCCAGATCTATATTCTTAGTTTACAGCTACGCAGGATACAAGTGAAATATCTCTGGTTATGAGTTGACTTTTTTCTTCCCTAAATTCGTAGTGGGATGTCTGTAAAAGTATATGGAATATATTGACATTGAGAGCTTTTACTAGAATTAATGCCTGTTATTACATTTGAAGAATAGTCATAACTACCGGCAAGTGCTTATCAGGTATTTTACAGGTATGAGCCCATTAATCCACTTAACCACCCTATGAGATAAAGGACTTTTGTTCTCATTTTACAGAAGAAGAAACTGAGTCATGGGCATTAAATAACTTGTGCACAGTGATCTAGCTAGTACAAAGAAGAGCTGGGATCTGAACCCAGGCAGTCTCGTTCCAGAGCCCACCCTCCAGACCACACTATACCACACTGCCTTTCAAAGAAGTTTTTCTTGGGGTGCCTGGGTGGCTCAGTCGGTTAAATGTCTGCCTTCTGCTCAGGTCATGATCTCCAGGTCCTTGGATTGAGCCCCGTGTCAGGCTCCCTGTTTAGCAGGGAGTCTGCTTCTCCTTCTGCGCCCCATACCCCACTTGTGCTTGCTCGCTCGCTCACTCATTCAATAAATAAAATCTTGAAAAAGTAAACAGTTTTTCTTTAATTCAAAGTCAGAGTCTCTTTCTTGCTTTTTTTTGCTTAAGCTTAGCACCCTTAAAGTTAGTGACTAGAAGTCCCAAAAGAAAAAATACATAGGTTGGTCAAATACTATGCTTACAGATACCATATGTATAATGTATTTTTTCCCAAAGCCTTATACCTGGGTACGGTTGTGGGAAGGGCTCTCAGTAAAACATGATTCCAAGAGTAAAGTTCATCGTCTGAAGGCATTACTGATGAAGTAGAAGTTCCTGACTACATAAAAATTCTCATTAAGAGAGGAAATCTACTACGTTAAATGCCTTGTTCATACTAAGCTTTGATATACTCAAAATAATGAAATCGAGCAACTTTAGATTCTGTTTGGAAAGAGGCAGGGTAAATGTAAATTTCATTAAATTACTGATGAATAAATACTTTGACGTAAAAGTACTAGCCGTTCACCTATTTAAAAACTCAGAACAAAACAGCAAAAACTTTTTTTTTCATGTTTTGTTTAATCAAATGGGCTAAAGTAAATAATTGAAGGTCCTTGCCTAGGGAAGTTGGTATAGTGTAGCATTTGAGAACTGAAGTACTAGTACTAGGTTAAAACAGGTCTTGTGCAAATTACACTCTAGGTTTTAGTTTCCTTATCCTGTGAAATGAGAGAGGATAGTAGGAAGTAATTTAAGATTACTGTAGGAAGGTTCTGAGAATTGAGGTAACCTGTTTAGCATAACATTTTAAGTAAATGTTACCTGTTTGCTGTTAATCAGACAAGCAGAATACTTCATTCTGTGTGACCCACCCTTTCTTCATATGTGAAATACCGTGATACATTAGGAATCTCTTTGTTACGAGGTCCTTTTTCATATGCCAGCCACTGGTTGCAGGAACTTAAAAAGTGTTTTGAGATAATTGTCTATCATAAGCAGGTTCAGGATTTGAAAAGTTAACACATTTTTTATTTCATGAAATTCAAGTTCTTTTTTTTCTCCGTATTTTTAATTAGACACAAATGCCAGACCCTAAGACCTTCAAGCAGCACTTTGAAAGCAAGCATCCTAAGACTCCACTTCCTCCAGAATTGGCTGATGTTCAGGCATAAAGTTGTTTACAGGTAATTGACCTTTTGTGTTTTCCTTCGTTAATGTCAAGGTTGTAACAGAGCAAAATTATCTTCTCTTGACTGTGAAATTAATGTGTACTTTCCAGCTGAGATTTTATTCCTTCCCCTTTTAAGTTAATGTTTATTTTTACAATTGTTAAAAGCCCATTTTCCAAACCAGTTTGATCTTCCCACTGCTTTTGAAACACCCAAGTTTAAACTGTAGCCCAAAATGGGGAGATGATGCGATGCTGGCCAACTGTGGTGCAAGAATGGAAGAGACTTACCAGCTTAAAGAAAATAACTATTACAAAGGCATTTGAGGGTCTTGCTCCCCAGAAATGATGCAGAACAATGTTCCTGAGTGCTTTGGGGCAGGTATTTTACTTCTGGTGTCTAACAGAGCTTAGTGCATTAGGACACCTGGCAAATAGAAGCATATAGTGTGTAAACTTGAGAGTTGCTTGAAAATAATCTGTGTGTTTGGTTTTGTGTTCTTTGTTTTCTCTAAGGTGGTGATGGTGTGAGATAATTATTTCTTTTCATAGTAAATTCATCAAAGATTTGTTTATAAAATCATTGACACATGTGTCAGACTAACTTGGTACCTTTGCATGTGGTGCTTTTTTCTTAGACATTTGAAATGCATATAAGTTGTATTTGTGCAACTCACTACATTCACTACATATTTCATTTATGTTTTATAGGTGAATTCATGACACCTTTGACTCTTCTACTGTCTCAGACCTTAGGTAACAAACCTGCAGCTGCTTTTCTAACAAACTGTTGATCAGCAAAAATAAAGGGGCTACAGAAACACTCATTTTTATGCTGTTCCCTTTTGGGCTTCATGCAAAGACAATTCTGTGTAAATGTACAGTTGACTCTGATTTGGAAATCTGAAAATCAGTCCATCCTTGTTATAAAAAATTTTTTTACAATTGTAATTATATTGATGTTCATATTGTGTAAAATAACTCATTTAATAAAGTAGTACTTTGATTTTACAACATCACAGGATAAATGGTTCTAGAAATTCTGTTCTAACTTTCCACATTATTTGCCTTATGAAAATCTAATGGATTTGTCAGCTAGAATTGCAGGCGCAGTTCTTATCTCCCTCTCTCAGCTCAGTGGCAGGTTCATTAGCTAAACTAGAACAGACCCATTCACACAGTTTTATTGGCAGCTGTTGATCTAGGTGAAGAATGACTTACCTGCTGCCTTAGTATATACCATCATGTGTCATTTATTCCTCTGTTTTCCTGTGTTTGAGGTTGGAATATTTCAACTTGCCACATGACCACAGCTGCCATCCAGGAATACCCTGTAGATGACTGATAAATTGCTAATGCATTGGATTTTCAGTGAGCCCTTCTGAAAGATGAGGCTCTGAAGTATATGCCGTGATGAAATCAGTAGGGCTGTTATTGAATACAAAATATGATGGATCGTATGTGAACTGGTAAAGCTCTGTCTTCTATAAATTATACCAGATTCTTTCAAAATTCTTCAGTTCATTAATTGGAAATTAAAACTCAATTTTTGAAGGATTTTTTGGAAGTTATTAATGTTTTAGCCAGTTTTTTAAACGGTTTTTCATTAACAGGAAGATTGGAATGACTTGCTGCTGGGTTAATTCCCAGAACCACCTCCCTCCTTTCCTTTGTAAGTGAATAGTTGATTTTAGGAGTTTACTTTGTGCTGGTGCCTAAAATCAAAGACTGTACAGTATGACTTCTGTCTGAACTAGAAAAGGATTAAAATGTAGGCCAATCTCCACATTCTTTTTGGCTTTGAGGATGGGGAAATGGGTTAGTAAAGATAGGTGAGGTAAATCCTACCTAGTTAAGGAAGACTAATTTCAGGGTCCTTCTAATTTGCTTTTGTCAACTATTAACTTTACTCGTGAAACTGCTTTAACTCTGTTTAAATTCTGAAGTTCATATAATAGGAAGAACACTCAACTATTAACTGGTAATTGCTTAGAGGCACAGATCTGCCTCTGGATTACAAAATGCATTCCCTCTCTCCGCTGTAATTCATCACTGCATTTGTTTTGTAGCTGTGCATATTCTGCCCACCTTGTTTGACTTCACTGTAAGTTTCAAGTAAGATATTTACAAGGAAAAGCTTCAGTGGCGATAGTTTCTTAGCAACTTCTATTACATTCTTACTTCAAAATAGCTTTTTTTTCATGTGTTTAATTTCCTAAATTTCAGATTGAATATCTGTTACCTCCTAATATGTTGCTACCAGAACATGAGAATTTGCCTGATTGCTTGTGGGTATTATTAAAGTTCTGGTTAACATTACAATTTAAAGATTTTTAAAAGCGCTTTGACCATATGTATGTTTACATTTAGTAACAAGTCATTTAAAAACCATTCACAATTTTTTTTTTTGTTTTTTTGTTTGTTTGTTTTCCTTTTTGCTGACTGTAATTCAGAATAAAAGCTTTTTGTTCTGGTATCTAACCCTTTTTTACAAGCAGCTGAAGACACCATATATAACTTTATATCTCAGTGATAGGAAAATAGCTGCATTGGCCTTGCTTAAGACATTAATTCTCATACTTCATGTAAGGATTATTAGTACAATCCCTTTTTGTGATGTTTGAATTAAATTTGCTCTAAGGGAAAACTACAATTCTTAAGCATCCTCATTATTAAATTTGAAGATTCTTTAACAGATCACAGCAGAATTCATTATAAAACTGTTATGGTGTCTTCAAAGACTTTATAAAATCTGAGACACTGAGAGAGAATTGGTCCATTTGTATTCTGTATTTCCATTATTTGCCAAAAGAAATGGGGTCAAGATTACATTTGTTTCCATTCTACTTCCTATGGATCTATATCCCCATGTTTAACTGACACATTGGGGGTTCAGTTGTGTGCTGTAATGTCTTATTAAAGAAGATATTAAAGAAAACTAAACTAGTCTAATTTTTTCTACATTTTAGGAGATTTTTATATTGCCTCTTCCCATTTTTCTTTTTTAATTCCTCAACTCAGAATTGTCTCTTGAGAATAGAACTCAGTTGTTTAAGGGCAGCAAGAGATTTTTCATTTCTCATTGTTTTTCCTGCAGTTGGTCTATTTTAGGTGTACAGAATAGTTAAGAATGAAAGGGAAAAGGTTGTCATTCTGAGACCTTTCTGTAGTGTAAGTTGTAGGAAGGGGGAAGTAATTGCTTGTTAATGCAAAAATAACACTAAAATGAAAAATGCTTAGGTCAGTAAACTGAAGGAGATAACACTTTTGTTTTATATTAAAGCTACTGCATAGCTAGTTAATCACATCATAATTCAAATCTGAGATAATGTAGCATGAGTACCGTAGAATTGGCCAACATTACTATTTTAGCCAGAAGACTTGTTTTTCATTTTTATTAGTAGGTGGAGTAGACAGCATATGTTTAAAAATGTAGTTAATATCAAGGCCTTTTTCTATAATACAGTGATAGTCACACTCCAAACTGTCACTGAAATACTATATTTAAACTACTGAATCTGATTTACTTTATTTGTGCTTGATTTTTCATTTTGGGGAGCTTTTGGTTTGGTTTGATTTTGGTCAGACACATAACTTTTTCAGGTATATAGAAATGAAGATCAGCACTAGGGGGTTGTGATTACTGTGACTTTACAGTCTGAAATCTTTCAGGCTAGCCAAATTTTACCTGTTGTAAATGTTTAAGAAAAATCTTTAGCCCTTTCTATGATTTAATAAAACATCTATATACTTTATTGAGAAAATAGATGTTTTAATAAAAATTCAGCCTGTCTTTTTGGGTTACTATATTGAACTGAAAATTAAATGTCCTCTCTTATTTTTTTTTATGTAATCATTTGAGAGAGAGAGAGCGAGCGCGCGCGAGAGCCAGTGCGCAGGGTGGGGGTTAGTGGGAGGGGCAGAGGGAGGGAACTTTAAGCAGGCTCCATGCCCAGCACAGAGCTCAGAGCCAGACTCAAGTCTCACCACCCTGAGATCATGACCTGAGCCAAAATCAAGAGTCCGATGCTTAATCAGTTGAGCCACCCAGGTGCCCAAAAATGTCTTCTATTTTAAATGCTCTTTGGGTAAGTTGTTTACTGAGTTACCGTCTTTTTGGAGTTTTTTTGTTCGTTTGTTTTTTAGTTTCGTTTTTATCTTGAACAGCCATTCTGTAGCCCCAATTTTTTGTACTTGGTGTGGCTCCAAATTCAAAATCTGCACATATGGAGCCAGACTTCAGTCATTTATTTGTATCCATATGGGCATATCTACAATGTGAAGTGATTATGTTAAAATCCTACTACTTTCTAATCATTGTTTATGTATACACCATTATTGTTTCTATACATGTTATCATTAATAGCTTAGATTTTTGTAGACTTAGATAAAGTAACTCACTTTATTAGTGTCTTCTGTCTTGTAAAATTCTAAATGTGACTTGCATTTTGGATCTATATTATTAAAATTTTAATTAGTAGGAAGTAGGCCAACACAGTATTTCTTCTATAACTGTGTAACTGTTTTTCAAAATTAGGTCTTTAGTTAGGGTGACCATACATCCTGGTTTGCCAAAGACAGTCCTGGTTCAAATATTGATTTAGTATTAAATATCAGACTTAAACTAGATACTAAGGTGTTTCATTATAAATCTTAATATTGCCTCCTTTTACTCAATACATGTCAACCAGCTCATAGGTCACTTTTGTCAACCGGGGTGCTTTTTTAAAATGTACGTTTTTTTTTTTTAAAGCCCTGTGGTACCTAGAAATTCTTACTCCTAAATGGAAACATGTGATACTGGCAAGGTTTGCCTTTTAAAGGCCTTTTATCTATTTTTATTTAAGGTTTTTTTTTCCCCCCCTTACTGAGACTTAAATATCTGGTCAGATGAACTAGATTCCAAAACCTTGAAATGCCTTTATTCACAGGCATTCCTATAAATTTAATACTGTTTGTACTAAGTTCAGACTTTTATTTCCTGATTATCATTTCACCCAAAGTACTTACTGGAAATGGCCAGTTGGGATTAGAGGTCCTGCCTCTTACTTAGTACAAAATACTTACACTGAGGAAGGGAGGGAGATGTGCAGCCCCGGCTGAGGGTTAGACCTCCTCTGGGCTAAAAGCAGTGAACACTTAGGACAAATCTTGTGATTTTGATACAGGGTGCTTCCACATATTTGATCTGGATCTCTGCAATTTTCTTTCTTTATAAACTCTTAGTTTAGTTTTGTTTTTTAAGATTCTCTTTATTTTGAGAAAGAGCACAAGCAGGGGAAGGGGCAAAGGGAGAGAAGTAGACTTGCTACTACCCAGGGAGCCCCACGTGGGGCCCATCCCAGGAATCTGGGATCATGACCTGAGCTGAAGGCAGATGTGTAGCCTACTGAGCCACCCATGTGCCTCTAAACTCTTAATTTTTGAGTACTTCTGGATCTACAGAGAAGTTAAAAAGGTGTAGTATAAGATTCGGCTTGCCCTACTGTTCTAATCTTATATTATTGTGGTGTGTTTATCACAACTAAGAAACCAGCTGTGGTATATTATCATTTATATTACCATTACGGGTTTGTCTATTAATGTCTCCCCCCCCCCCCCCCAGTTCCAAGGTCCAGTCCAGAATGCCACACTGTATTTAGTTGTCATTTCTTCTTGGTCTTTTGTGGTCTTTAGGGGCTTCTCAGTTTTCTCCTTGTTTTTCATGACCTTGACAGTCCTGAGTATGTGGAGGTATGTTGTGTAATGTCCCCTAGCTTGGATTTGGTTTTCTTCTCAGGACTACATTAGGGTGCCAGGTTTTAGTGAAGAGCACAGGTGATACACCCTTCTCATTGAATCCTTGGGGTAAATGATCCCCACATGACATCGCAGGTGATTTTACCCTTCATCACTTGGTTAAGGTGCTGTCTGCTGTGTTTCTTCGCTGGAAAGCTATAATTTTTTCCTTTGCATATGTTGATTTTTCAAAGTTCAGCCCTTCACTTAAGGTGAGTGGGGCTTTAGCTCCACCTCCTGGAAGGGAGAGTACCTATGTATATTACTTGGAATTGGTCCATATGGAAGATTTGTTCTCCCTGGTGCTCATCCATATGAACTCTTAATTCAGTATTATTTATTTTGTTTTTCAAATTATTTCAACTTTGGCTATTGGGAGTGCTTTCAGATTGGCACTTCTATCCCTTTGCTATGCCCCCTCCTTTTTTTGAGCATCTCCTTGTGTTGCAAGAAGCTCCATGTCCATCTTGTATTTTCCCTCAATCCTCAAATGAGCCATTTCTCCTGATTTCTTTTATTGGAGAATGGTATTTAAAAACCAAGATCTGTCCATTAAGTATGACGTTTGCTGCTTTTTTTATTTCAATTTTTTTTTTTTTTTAAGAAATGTTAACCTTTTTTTCCACTATTAGCTATTAATTATTTAAGGGTTGTAGGGAAGAAGAGTATCCTTATCCCAAGTCTTTAGGGGCTGAGCTCCCTGTACAACATTAATGAAGCACTTTTTCTTTCTTTTCTTTTCTTCTTTTACATGCGAAGTTGCTTTATGAGCTGCAAAACATTATATAGAAGTAATTCATTATTATGAAAGAAACATAATAAAGTCCTTTATCTTCAGAAATTAAAACTCATTTTAGGAAATAGCACATTTATTTACACAGTTTCAGACTATATGTTGAAGTATTTGGCGTGTTTTATAAACAAAAACTTCTACAGGAACATACAGAAGGGAGATGACTTGTGGGTTAGAGAGGTTGGTCTGTGCCTGGAAGGTGGGGAGTCAGCTGGGGAGGAGTAGGGGTGTATAGGAGAATCCCAGTGAGGGTGGCTGAGTGAGCAAAAGCTCAATGAAGCACATAAAGTTTCTTTGAGAGAAAGTGAGTAGGCCAGCCAGAGCCTTTGAGACCCTGGATGAGAATAGGGAGCAATTATTAGAATGGAACCAGATTGTGTAATGTGTGCACACTGCAATAACCAGTTCAAATTATTGCCAATATTTTCAGGACACTTTCAGGGTTTGGGGCAGGAAAATGACATGGTGGAAGATAAATAATTACTAGTAAAATAATCTCGTTGGTCTTTTTTTAAAAGAAATACTTATTATTTTTTTTTTTTTTTAAAGATTTTATTTATTGGACAGAGAGATCACAAGTAGGCAGAGAGGCAGGCACAGAGAGGGGGAAGTAAGCTCCCTGCTGAGCAGAGAGCCCGATATGGGGCTCCATCCCAGGACTCTGGGATCATGACCTGAGCTGAAGGCAGAGGCTTTAACCCACTGAGCCATCCAGGTGCCCCAAGAAATACTTATTTTTTAAAGGCTACACCAGTCTTTTTTTTAAGATTTTATTTCTTTGTCAGAGAGAAGGAGAGTATACAGGGAGAGTAGCAGGCAGAGGGAGAAGCAGTCTTCCCATTGAGCAAGGGGCCAGATGGGGTACTCGGTCCCAGGACTTTGGGACCATGAACTGTGCCCGACTGAACCACCCAGGTGTCCCAAGATTTTATTTATTCGAGATAGACCGAGAGCAAGCAAGTGAAAGAGCACAAGTGAAGGCGAAGGGCAGGGGGAGAAGCAGCAGGCTGTCCATGGAGTAGGAAGCCCAGTGTGGGGATTGATCCCTCAATCCTAGGATCATGACCTGAGAGAAGCCAGACATTTAACTGACTGCGCCACATAGACAGTACCCTCCGCCTTTTTTTTTTTTTTTTTTTTTTTAAGATTTTTCTTCATTTACTTGTTCGAGAAAGGATAGAAGCAGGGTAGCAGCAGGCAGAGGGAGAAGCAGGCTCCCCCTGAGCAAGGAGCTCAATGCAGGGCTCCATCCAAGGACCCTGGGATCATGACCTGAGCTGAAGGCAGATGCTTAACTGACTGAGCCACCCAGGCATCTTCTTTTGGTACTTTTTTTGATGGAGATCTTTTTACTACCTTTTGTACTTTCCTTGTTTTTTAAAATTTTTTAAAAGATTTTATTTATTTGACAGAGATCACAAGTAGAGAGGCAGGCAGAGAGAGAGGAGGGACGCAGGCTCTGTGCCAAGCAGAGAGCCCGATGTGGGGCTCAATCCCAGGACCCTGGAATCATGACCTGAGCTGAAGGCAGAGGCTTTAACTCACTGAGCCACCCAGGCGCCCGTTTCCTTGTTTTTTTAACAGTCTACCTGTCCGTAAGTTAACTTTTGATTATTCAAGGTCATAAATGCAGATTTACAAGGCAAGAATTTTGCTCTGCTATATGCAATGATATTGGCCCAAAAGGCCCAAAGAGCTATATTTTGGGATGTTTGCTTGACACTAAATGGTCCCAAACTGCAGTGTGTTCTACTGGATTACAAACATAGTAATATTTTCATTACATGTAAAAATTTGAAGAATATAGTAAAGTCGGAATTTATGTAGTCACTTTAGATACATTGTGTTTTCCATTTCACTTATCATTATAACAAGGGGGGGCTTTTCATGTTACAGACTTAGTGTAAGCCATTTTTGTGGCTGTTGAATGGTCTGTCCAGTTGGTTTGCTATATAGCTGGGGTTTTTTAGGTTTTATTAAGTTTTTATTAGGTCAGTTTAGCAAGTTACAGTAACAAAACAATCTTTCATGTTTCTAGATCTTTTTTTTTTAATATTTTATTTTTTGAGAGAGAGAGAGAAGCAGACACCCTGCTGAGAAGAGAGCCTGACATGCCGAGGGCAGATGCTTAACTGACTGAGCCACCCAGGTGCCCCTCTAGATTTTATTTCTGATCTGCATTTTGTTAAGTTCTGTTATTTAATATTACTGTGTATAGATTTTCATAGCAAAATAGACTGTTTTTAAGCCTTGTTTTGAAAAGCCAGGAATATTTCTAATAGGAACAGTTTCTTAACTAGGGTAAGAGGTTGTAAAACATTTAAGGCCATGGTTGAATGACCAGTAAGAAAAATGGCAACACTGAAGTTCAGATTCAGCTCTGCTTTTTCCTAGCTGAGTGAATGTGAACAGGTTACTTCACCCTCTGAGCTACAGTACCTTCTGTCACATTATGAAACACAGACACTAATCCCTCCCTCAAAGGATTGTTCTAATTTAAGGGAAAAATGACATAATGGTCTAAATACCTATGCAGTCCGTTTTGCTCCAAAACTTAGCTCTCTTCCTACTCTCTTCCTCTTCCTCCTCCTCTTCCTCCTACTGAACATTAGTACATAATGTGTATACACCCTTCTTATTTTCTTCTGTTTCTGCTTGTGTGTTTTCTTACTGAAATAGCTTTCTCTTCTCTGTCTAACCCCCAGTCTCTTCCTGTGGAAATGCTACCCATTCTTCAGGGCTCAACTCAGGTGCTGATTTTTTTTTTTCTGAAAAGTTTCTAACATTCTGAAAAACAGTACAGAAAAATAATATGCTTGTTTTCAGTAAGCAGCAAGAATAAGGAATGGGTGTTAGAGAGCATCACCTCAACAACGGCTGTTCATGTGCTACGTGTTTGGTAAAAGCCTCGCCGTAAAGATGAAACAAACCCAATATGATAGAGTACTGAAGGGGGACATGATTTCATTGGGTTTTCACTTGGCCTTGGTTAATTACAGCTAGAAAGGCTATAGGAATTTGCAGAAGTTGACGTTAAGTGTGAGGCACTGTCATTCTAGGAAAGTGATACAGATAAGAAGCTGTTCAAAAGGTAGAGAGATAGGTAATTTGTGTCTTGATTTTCATAAGGCACAAAAGAGGATATTAAGGAAAGGACAAAATTGTAAATTTGTTCTTGGTATCTAGGTAAACACACGCATAAGCTTTTAACTGTGAATTCCCTTTTCCTCAGCTTGACTGACTGTGTGTGTAGTTTGCCAGTCTTCCCCCAACCATGTTTTTTTCCCCTGCAATAAGAAATCCTCTGGAAGCACAGTTCAGCCCCACCTCTGAAACTGTCATGTGTTCCCACCAGATGAACAGACTCGGGGACCGGGACCGGTGAGTCCTCCGCAGTCTGGCCCCTGTGTGTGCTTGCGGCCGGCCCCTTCTGCCCTGACTGAGCCCTCACTGTTCCTGGAGTCGCACTACCCCTTTCTTGCCTCCACGCAGTTTTTCTTAACTAGGGTGCCCTCTTTTCCTCTCTTCTGTTCCTTACAGGCCTATCTGTAACGTTTTCCTGATGCTCTCCAATCTCCCCAGATTACTGTCCCCAGCTCTCAGGCACCTGGAATAGCCGCCTCTCTCTCCAGAGTCCTGTATGCCGTCCTTATGTAGTGTCTGTAGGTTCCAGGAGTTGTCTTACGTCTGTGCCTGCTTGAATGCTTACGATGGAGCCTGCAGCTATTCATGATTTTTAATTGGAGCATTCCCTAAATTGCAAGATACCATTCTTGTTGGTTTTGTGGATTACTTTTAGAAACTTTTGGATTTCCTTTTTTGGATTACCAGAGTCATACCCAGTGCTTGTTACAGGCAGTGCCATACATGTAGGATACTTCACAGTTTTCATAGTAGTTTTTCATTCTTGAAGTGCACATGAAGCATGAAGTCAAGGGACAGCTTGATAGTACATCTTAATTTCAGCAAGGCAAAGTAATAGTGAGTGGACTTAAACTGATTTTGAACTTCTGACACATTTAATAGATGTTGTCAGCCTATCAACTTTGTAAAGCTCTGTACTATTTGGTTAAAGTGTGTGTGTGTGTGTGTGTGTGTGTGTGTGTGTGTGTGTGTATTAGCAGTTTGCAGTTTCCAGGTGGCAAAAAGTATGGAGGGAAGCTAATAGACAATTACAGTTCAGAAAGATTTTAGGCTGAAACACTAAAGTGAAACCAACAAGATTTACTAACCAGTTAGGATTAATAAAAAGTGCATTGTACAAGTCCAAAATGTGGATAGGAATCTGTCATTGCTTTTTTTTTTTTTTTTTTTTTTTTTAATGTGAGAGCCAATGTGTTAGTTTGTTACAGGCATATTATGAGTCCAGTGTAATTTCTCTGCTTTAAAAGGTGGGAATGCTGGGACATCTGGGTGGCTTAGTTAAGCATCCAACTCTTGATTTCGGCTTGGGTCTTGATCTTAGATCTTGTGGTCTTGAGTTTGAAACCTGCATTGGATTCCATGCTAGGCATGGAGCCTACTTAAAAACAAAAGGGGGAAGGGGGAATGCACCCTTAGAACACACATAATCACATAAAGTCTTCTTTATTCATTGATAGCCAGTTTTCGTGTAAAATTGGGGTTTGATTCTTTGTGTCTTTGATTTTGTTGTTTTTAAGTGAAACAGTGCTTGGTTAGATTCCATTCCGTGGGGGAAGAGGTCTGGGATGGTGAGTTGACTTTAAACTGTGGTTCCAAGGGAGACACTTGGAGAGCTGATCTTTGTTCTAGAAAGCACATCCAAAAGATCATGGGGAAAAAAATAACTCCTGGATGTTTCCAGGAGCCTTCAAGTTCTTAGCAAGGCAGTTGTCTGGTCATGCCTGGGACAGTGCAGTGGGGTCTTCTAGCATGTGGAGGGAGGTAGAGTAGATCAGTTCTAAGATTCCTTCTCCTCCAGTAATCCAGATACCAGGTAATTCACCCTGCGGGATGTATTGGACAGTTCTGTACTTTGAGATTTGTTAAGAGGGAAATAGAAAAAAGTAGTGGGAAAAACTCTTATATTGACTTATTTTTGCATAAAAACTATTTGATCTGAGAAAGATGAGGACAAATAAAGATGTCTGTTTTATATGGGGAGTCAGGATAGGCATTAGGATATCTTTATCACATTTGGACTTGAGATGTACATCCAGCTATAGGGATGTTTGTGTTCAATATTTTAATTGGCTCTTTGATGTCAAACTTAGTTTAGAAATGCTTCTTTTTGTCACCTGGAGAATGGTATTGTATACCATATTCATAGATACAGTTCAGTTCAGAACTGTTCTTGTCAGTGGACTCCACACTTAAATTATAAAATTCTATGAGTAAAGAAATTCTTGACTATACACTACTAATGTCTTTATAAATGATAAACATGTGTGTTCCTTATAACTCCAAGCCATCACAAAAGTAGACCTTAAATTAAAAATTAGAATGAGATGAAAAAACATTCTAATATTTTCTTTTCACAGTCCAGTAAATCATTGCGTATTAGCACTCAGAACACACACACCCTACTTGAGGAAGCATTGTTCTTTGGCATAAAACTTAGAACCTTGGTTTCCTAGTTGTTTTTAAGCTGAAGAGATTTTAGCAATTTAGGGGTGCATAGATCTATAAATCAATAAAAACAAGTGAAATGTATATAGGGTCCACACTGCTTATAAAACATTTAAGCAAAGCCTATAGAAAGTATAAGACACAGTCTGCCCTTGAAAAGGTCAGCTGATAAAGATAAAGTCAGTGTGGCAACATTTTTGGTAAAGGGCACAGGGCAGCATAGTTATCCCATTTAGTTTGGAATGTGACTCTGGGACTTAGGACTAAAGAGAGATTTTCCTTAATGTGCATAATGGCGATCTGTGAAACTGTTGACATGGGGATTATTTCTTTTTCTTTTTTTAAGATTTATTTATTTATTTATTTATTTATTTGACAGAGAGAGAGTGTGTGTGTACAAATAGGCAGATCAGCAGGCAGAGGGAGAGGGAGAAGCAGGCTCTCCGCTGAGCAGGGAGCCCAGTGTGGGGCTCCATCCCAGAACCCTGGGATCATGACCTGAGTGGAAGGCATCTGGTTAACCAGTTGAGCCACTCAGGCACCCCAGTGGTGAATATTTCTAAGGCAATATATAGCCAAAAGAAGAAAAAGTTGCATATAAAACTTTGGGAAGCCCTCACATTCAGAAGATGGGTAGGGAAGGAGCTGGGAACGGTTACTAAAAGAGCAGTTGACAGGACTGCCGAGAGTAGCAGGATAATATGGGTTCCAGGAGACCTATGAGGAGAGTGAGCAAAGGCTGGGTAGCCAGGGCTGTGAGTTACCATTCTTTCACTGCCTGCCTGCTGTGCGCCAGTCTGTGGGTTAGACACATTTCTGAATTGCAGTGGTCATCATCCCAGATGCTGCTTTGAGGTCAAGGGAATGTGGTTTCAGGAAAATAGAAGGGTTGGAAATTGGGTAGCAAGGAAGGAGTAGATGTGGACCACTGACTTGAGAAGCCAACGTTGTGTCAGACGGCACATGTCCAGGCCTAAATCGGACTTCCTCCGAGAGGCCAGAGTGCTGACGGCCGGGTGAGCTTGTGTGTAGCTGGGCACAAGCGCGCAAGTGTAACATGTGCTCTGAGGTGGTCCGCTTTTTAGACACAACTGACTTAATCTATATTTAAAATGTTGGAGTAAGATAATTAGAAACAAATATGCCATATTTAAATATAGCCTCTTAACCTGCGTTTTCAGCGTTGTAGTGTTGTAGCATTGATTAACCATTGTTGGTAGCGTGAAAATGGAGCATACCAAGTGACTCATTTATTTTCAGTTGAGTGGGAATATACTGACATTATGTTACCTCTTCTGGCCAATCATTTAAACTCTGACATTTATTTTAGTCTTTTAAATCAAATGTAGTAGTGGTTATTTTCTAAAAAAAAAAATTTTCCGAGAAGCCATTTCTGAGTGAGAGGTATATACAAACACCAGCTTTCGCACTGGCTGTCCTTTGACGTGGGCCATGAGGCCACGAGTCCCCACATGTCTTGTGTGAGGAAATGGCTGAGGGGCCATTCCGAAGCTCTCGGTAACACTGCAAGGAAGATTGTTTAAAAATGTTCAAGTGCTCCTTTAACCTCTGCAGCCCTTTGGGGTATAGTGCGGGGTGGTTCTCCAAGGTGGCGTGCCGGGGCACGTGTGTGTGGCTTCTAGCCACAGAGGGCAAGGTGTTAGCTAATGATGACTGTAGAGTGTGAGAGTTTGTAGACGGAGGGATTAGAATGGATTCAAGACAGCGCCCTCCAGAACAGCACTCAGCAGCATTCCGGTGTGCACATTCTCCGAAGGGAGAGAAGGAGCTCAAATTACAGGCAGCGAGTAGAGAAGCCCCTCTGTGACCCTACACATGCCTGTGTGTCCTGGATGCGAATGGGAAGCAGTGCTGCTGGGAGCAGCGCGGTAGGATCATAGATGCAGGAGAGAAAGCATGGGCTTCGCTGCCAGGTTAAGCTCGATCTGAATCTATCCCTTCCGTGTAGAATCCCAGGGGCTTTGGGTAGTCAAATCATTGCACGTCTCTGAATCTCACTGTTCTCTCTAAAACGAGGATGACCTCCAGCTTTTAAATGGTAGACGTGAAAACCCTAAAGCATGGCTCTTCTTGGCCATCTGAGAGGTAGCACTCCCTGGAAAAGGAGGTGCAAATTCATTGCCGAACCAAAATATTTCTTTATCCAAAGAAAAGCTTTGGAGCTTTTCTTCATTTATCTTGTTCTCCATTAGTCTTGTTGGGGTAATTAGTCTTTGATTATAAAAGTACTTTGTGCTTTGTGGTAATTATTTCAAGCAATAGAGGCATAAAATAAGTAAAAGCCCCTTTTCCATTCATACTATGAGACTTTTTCCTTTTGCTTTGGTTTTAATTTGTTGACTGGTGGGCTGGTTACTTTGGGTTTTGGTTTCCAAAGTGAAAATGCCACTGTGTTTGAGTGGTTTGTTTGCATTGTCTAAAGGGGAAAATTCCTATGACCAGCGGTCAGCCTACTGACCTTCAACAGGGCCTCTGTGGTTTAAAGCACCTTAAAAGCTCTAACTCTGAAGCTCTCCAATTTAATATAAAACCAGATTTTAATTGGCTTGTGTAGTGAAAGGCTCTGATTAAAGAGCCTGCCACTTCAAGGAAATGCCACAGCCCGCTGGCGTACACTCCCCCTGTGAGGGAGGCCTGTGGCTTGATGTCACGCAGCTCAACTCCAGACCCGCTTCCATGAAGAATGTTGGATTGCATGAGCAAGGAGCTGGTGGTTTCCTAGTATTTTCTTGTTCTGTTTTTAAAAGTTTTAACTACAGGCCCACAAGAGTTAAGCTACCTGTTGTGGGATTGTTGTAACTATCATCAGATCCCTGGGGAAAGACAGATGACAAGGAGAAAATTTAAGTTTCAAGGAAAATGGTTTTAAGGCACCAAGACAATAAAGTAATACTTAGGTCAAAATACAGAGGATTGCCTCTCTCATTCTAATCTGATTGTTCATGAAAGTAATTTTATCTAAAGTAAAATAAAAAGTTGAGTGTCAAACATTTCACTTAAAAGTGTTGAAACTAGTGCCCAATTAACCTGTATGCAGAGCTGATCAGTAGCTGCCCAGCCTTTGTGGCACTGCAGGTGACCATATTGAAATACTTCTGCCCCATAGAGAATAACACATTGATGGGGTCCACTCCTCAGCCACCCTGCCCCTCTGTTTTCCATAACCCCCTCCTGATCCAGCAACAAAAGGGACGACAGAACAGGGGTTCACTGGACCCCGCGACCAGCACTGTGGCCCAGGATCCAGTCTGAATAGCCCTTGCCCCACTAGCTATTGATGCTGTATTCTGAATGTTCATCACTACGCCAACGAGAGCTGCATGACACAGCAGTGATTAATCCAAAATCAACATCCGGCAATTTCTTCCTTAATACTGAACATAGGAAATGTGATTTAGGACTTAAATGGTCAAATGCAGAACTGGGAATGCCAAACCTCTGGAAAAAAATCACATGCCTGCTTAACTCCCTTCACTCTTCTTCTGTATTATCCTACATTCCTTTTCTCTTTCCCATATACTCAAATTTTCTTTTCTCGCAGCCTGAGAGGACACTGTCCTGTTCTGTCCATTCATCACTGGATCTTGATGTGGGTACCTTGGGCCATTTAACGTTAGTGTCCGCAGGATACGGTCAGTGACAGGGTCACTGTCCATGTTGATCTTACTGAGCCACTGTGTGAATGCTGACACCCACTTACTTTTCTTCTAAGGAAAGGCACAGTGTCATTCTGCTCTGTGATTTACTGCTCCTACCAGATGTTTTATTGACCTTTCCTTAGTCTCCTAAAGATCTAACCAATCATTCCTTTAAGTTCTGATTGTTTTGAAGGGAGTGATTGTTTCTTGTCATTTGGGATGAAGCAGTATCGTGCGAGCATCTAGAACATGAGCTCTGAACTCATGTGTGTTTGAGTTTCAGCCCTGCCCTTGACCTGTGTGACTTCAGGGAGGTCACCTAACTGAGCCAAACCTATTCTGTCATTGGTTAAAGCAGAGATGAGATAATAAGAGTTCATTACCTCTTAAATGTGATGTAAGCATTAAGTGCTTAGAGTATTCAATAAGTGTTAATCACACACAATAAGCAACCTAATTTCCTGACCCAGGCCGATAAGCTGCTTGAATATTTGGTATCTGAGTTGTTGGAAAGGACCGTGTGATTTGGGGAAAACAACTGTAGGACAATGTGCTCAATTATGGAACTACTTTATGGGCTACAGTAGTGGATAAAGCAGACAGTTGGTGTTTATGGGGCTTACACAGAAACAGGACTGGACACTGATTTCACCTTGTGAAAAGGTGCCACATAAGCAAGTTAGAAAATCAAATGTGGCTCTCCCTCTCAGGAGAATGAGATTCGTGAACCCTTCTAGTCACTAGGAGCAACAAAGATAATGTCAGTAGTCCCAGACAAGTGGCAGAACCTGGTGAAGTACCTTACTGAGGGATTTCCAGACGGCTAAGTAGGAACTTGAACCTGCCTTTTGGGAGCACAGGCCCGGGTTGTGCAGAACTGGCCGTGTCTGCCAGTGGTTGCCTTGCCCGCTTGCTCTGGTGGGAACAAATACGTTAAATGAAGTCTGGGATGTATCTTGTGATCTGGAGCCTCTGATGGTAAAGCAGAAGTTTCTCGGGCACAGAACTTCAGTCTGTCTGAGTTGAAGGTTGTGCCTGGAAGAGGTATGGGAAGGGAGCAGGTGGCTTTATACACAGTATCAACAAGAGCTTGTTTTTCTTGACCATGCCTTGTAGTATCAATATTTCAAGGATCTAAAGGGGCCCCTGGGAAATGGATGCCCAGCCTGGGCTAGGAAGATAAGGGGACAGGACTGTGAAGGATAAAGGGAGGGTGGGAATAGGCCTGGCAAGCCTCCAGAGCACCTTGCAGTGCTCACAGCTGTGAGAGAGGAAGGCTAAGAACAGAAGAACTGGGAAGAAGTGGCAGAATGCAGCCCAGTTCTGAGAAAGCTGCCCAGCCCCATGGAGTGTCCCCAAGCGGAAGTCACCCAGCAGAGGAGCCCGGTGCAGGGCCGGGCAGGAGGAGGCTGGCCTCAGCAGGAACACTGCTGGATCCAGAGGGGCCACAACTGGGGCTGTCCACCAGGTTCCCACGGTCTTGGGGAGGGGTGCAGCACCCCTTTGTGGAGGGGACAGATCCTAAACCACATACCTTCTTGGGGAGCTATGGCACACGGTGGTAGGTCCTTAGCAATCTGTAGGCCCACAGACCCACCTCTGGACCATCATTTGGTACTGATTACCTAGTCAGGCACTGGGGGTGCAGCCCTAAGCGGGGTTGGTAGAAGGGTTCTTTTACCAGGGTAGGGCACTGTGAAAGTACCATGGGGGTGTCCTTCTCCAGAGAGGGTGGCCATCAGATTCCCCTCTGGAGGCCAGATGACCTGGGCCTTGCTGAGGAAATAGCAAGTAGAGAGGCCCCGAGGCAGGCAAGATCTTAGCCTGCTGTGGGAATGGAAAGGGCCTACATGCTGGAGTGTAGAGAGCATTCGGAGTGGGGTGAGGTTTGGAGGTGAGCAGGAGCCAGAGAAGGCAAGGCCTTGCCAGCTGTGATGATGCTTTTGGACTTTCTTTCAGATGCAGTGGGAAGAATTGGAGATGTTCTGAGCAGGGGAGGGATGCCACCCGATTTAGATTTTGTAAGGTGCACACCTTCCTGCTGTGTAGAGAATCATCTGGAAGGTAGCAAGCGTGGTAGTGGGAGACAAATTGGGAGATGAGTTAGGAGACTAACAGCAATCCCGGGGAATGGCAGTGGAGACTTGAACCTGGGTGGTGTCAGTAGAAAAGTGGACTGTTTTATAAAAAAGTTATGTTAGAACTGACTGGGCTTTCTGATGACTTCTCTTTGGATGAAAGAAAATGAAAAATCAAAGCTGTCAGGTTTCTGGCTTCATTAGCCAGATAGTGATGCGGTAAACCGATCTAATAGGGAAGCAGGTGAGGGACGAATGGGAGGATGAGCATGCCAGGAAGTTAAGACCTCACCTCTGGACAGGCTTGGATGCCCATCAGCCAAGTGCCAATGTCAAGGACATCGTACTTGGAGCACAGGTGTCCACGTGCAGAAATGATTCTTGGGGGAAGGTTAGGCTGGAGATAACAAATGTTTGTCAACCTGAAGAAGGTATTTAAAACTGTAAGACTGGGGGGAGATCACTTAGAAAAGAGAGGAACTTCAAGGAGCCTAACATTCAGATGAAGTTGAGGAAAAGGAGTCTGGGAAGGAGAGAAGAGCCAGGAGAGGAGGGAGTCAGGCAGCTCAGAGGAGGGTGCTTTGGGGAGGGGGTGCTCACCGGTAAGGGTCTCAGAGAGGAGGGCCGGTAAGAGGACACTAGCCAAGTCTTGGCGGCATGTGGGTGCACTGGTGATCTTACCAAGATCACCTTCAAGTTAGTGGTGCCAATGGAAGCCAAAAAATGGGCTAAAGAAGAAAGGTAGAAACAGCAGGGATAGAACGGCCATTTCAAGAGTTATTTTGTGAAGGGAACTGAGAGATGGGCCAGTCACTGGAGGAGGATGTGGAGTTCCAGGGAATCTTAAATATTTGTTTTAAAATGGAACAAGTTGGGGGCTCCTGGCTGGCTCAGCTGGTGGAGCATGTGACTCTTGTTCTTGGGGTTGTGAGTTCAAGCCCCATATTGGCTGTAGAGATGACTTAAAAATGAAATCCTTAAATAAAACAGAACAAGTTATGAAAAGAACACTGGGACTAATAGTCTGCATCCCACTTGGCTGAGATTAGATTCTCAAACAAAAAGAAGGGCAGAACCTGCCCTAGCTACTGGGTAGAGACAGCCAGGGTGGCATGGACTCCTGCTGGCTCAGGACAGTCGGGGGTGACTGGGAGCAGGTAGGTGTCCTTGGAGGGGGTCCTGAGTGGTGTCAGTCCCATGTCTCCGACCTAGCTCTGATGTGATGAAGCGAGCTCCTCTGTGGGTGCTGAGTGGGGACTTAAGCCAGGCCCAGCCTTAGAGGACTGCAATAAAGATCTGTAACAGCACATGAGAGCAGCAACCAGAGGAAGGGCCAGGCCCAGCCTTTGGGCCTTGGGAACATTAAAACAGACCCTGGAACAAGGAACAAGGTCCTCTGAGACCCGGCTGTGCCATACACTGCTGATCGAAGTAGCCGGCTACCCACAGTGCAAAAGGTGGTGAGCCAAAAACCCTCTCTTGCCATTTCTTTCACAAGGGTTTCCCAAACTCGTGATCATCTCTGGCAAGCGGATGACCTGGGGAACAGCTGCCATGCCAGAACAGTGGACTGTAGCAAGAGCCAAAGTTCACTTAAGAAGATCTGGGAAAACGTGCTTGTCAGAGATTGGATAATTTCCCCCAAGAAGTCTCTGCTGCAGTTTGAGAGCAAGAAAATGAATGGCTCAGGTGAAACCATAAACCTTGATATTCATGGTATTGGTAAGAAAATAATGTGTGACACAGATGTAGAACAATTGGAGAATCCCTTAATTTTCCTGGAAAAATGGGAAATAAGGAATAATATATGGGGCTTCAAGTTAGGAGACTGTATCAGGGAAAGAGAATTTGAGATGTTAGCCTCTGGAATTTACCAGGCACTCCAGAAACAGGGCTAAGGACTGGAATATGGAAGCCCTAAGATAAGGGGTGTCAGAGGAGTGTATATATCCAAAAATTAGAAGCAATCAGAAGTGATTTATTTCCCTGTGGGGGTTGTAAGTACTTGGAGACCACAGGCCACTAGCTTCTGTAGGCCATGGTTTCCTAATCCTGATTCCAGAAAGAGGCAAGATGTGGTTGAAACAGAAGTGTGTCTCAGTTCTCTGAGCCTTTACTAGAATGCTCTGCTAGAAGAGTGCATTTGGTAAATTTTTGACGTGTTGATAATTTCATCTCTTGAGATGATGAATGAAAAATGACAGTAGACTATTTAGATATACTTCTAGAAGGAGAAAATGTCTCTTTACAGAGTTCGGAGTTCCATGTTGAAAGGTATTCAGGCTGACAGTGGGCGAGTGGTGGGAAAACAAGAAGAGAAAAAACCATGCCCAGATGTTAGCAGGAAGAGCCTGGGTGAGCAGACAACTTGGCTCCTAGACGGGATGGAGTCCAGCTCTGGCCTCTGGGAAGCTTAGCTTGAATGAGGTGCACACTGCAAAAAGTTCAGGAGACCCTGGGTAGGATCTCATGACCAGAAACTAGAAGGCACCATGGTGTAAGAGAGAGTCTTCCAAAAGGCAGCTGGGTCACATGGTCACATGACTGACATGTGACCGAATGACAGAATGAAGTCACTGGGGTACTCTGGACCAGCGATGGAGCTCTCTCCCGACTGGGAGACACTGGTAAGAACTAGAATCTGTAGGAAGATGGGAGCCAGGGAAGCTGAGGCTTTCCAACTAGGGCTAGTCAGTACTTAGAAATTGTGTTTGGAGGGTAAAGGTAAAGAAAGGAAGGGCATAAACTATGGAAAGAGCCCAGATGTCTGACAGGTGAACGGTTAAAGAAGATGTATAGCTACACGATGGAATACTACTCAGCCATCCAAAAGAATGAAATCTTGCCATTTGCAATGACTGGGTGAGACTGGAGGGGATTATGCTAAGTGAAATAAGTCAGTCAGAGAAAGACAATTATCACATGATCTAATTCATGAGGAATTTAAGAAACAAAACAGGATATAGGGGAAGAGAAGAAAAAGTAAAACAAGATGAAATCAGCAAGGGAGTCAAACCATAAGAGACTCTTTTTTTTTTTTTTTTTTTGAAAATGGCTTGAGGAAGTTAACTTTTTTTTTTTTTTAAGATTTTATTTATTTGACAGAAATCACAAGTAGACGGAGAGGCAGGCAAAGAGAGAGAGAGGGAAGCAGGCTCCCCGCCGAGCAGAGAGCCCGATGCGGGACTCGATCCCAGGACCCTGAGATCATGACCTGAGCCGAAGGCAGCGGCTTAACCCACTGAGCCACCCAGGCGCCCCAAGACTCTTGATCATAGGAAACAAACTCTAGGGCTGGCTGGACGGGAGGGGGTGACTGGACCCCCTCCCATGGACACGAAGAAGGCACATGATGTGATGAGCACTGGGTATTATATAAGACTGATGAATCACTGAACTCTACCTCTGAAACTAATAATACACTCCATGTTAGTTGAATTTAAACACATTTTTTAAAAAGAAAGGGGCATGATGTAAAGACAAAAGCTGCCAAGACATTGCAGGACACCGCTATGGAGGGATTGGCAAAGAAACAACCTGGATGTTCGGGACCTTCCAGAAAACGTGGCCTTGTCAGTATCTGTTTCTGTAGTCTGGGATCAGGCTTTTCCTTTTGGATCTGCTGAGCTCCAAGCCATCGCTGGCCTCTCAGGGTTACATCTAACACTGAAAAGTTCTGCTCTGACTATATTAAACCGTGTTCCATGCCTGTTCCAAGACAGCGAGGGCCACTGGCTAAGGAGGTAGCATCGGCATTGCTCGGCCTGCAGGTAACAAACGCGGATTGCTGGTTGTCCCCACCTGCCTTCTGACCCCAGCCGATTCAGAACCCCTCAGGGTAGTTGGAGCTCCGGGAATCTGTACATCAAACGCGGTTCTCAGATGCTTCTATCCAAAAACAGAGCTTCTGAACCACGGAGCTACATTGTCTATCCCCACCTCTTCTTGCCCAAGGCCCCCATGAATAGGTGGCTTACAGCCTGAATATTTCTTTTTGTCCACCACAGCTATGCCACGACTTAACCGATGGGACAGCAGACATGATTTCCTATGGAACAAAGCCTTAAAAAAAGAAAAGTCATAACTTTTCTAATGGGTAGATTTGTAGTGATTCTCAATTTAACACATTAGAGAAATACAAATAAATGCCTAGGCCCCACCCAGACCAATTAAGTCAGGATGTCTGGGGTAGGACCCAGGCCTTTTTTTTTTTCCCTGTTTTGTTTTGTCTTAATCTTTCTAAGTGGTTCTGATGTAAGGCCAGGGTGGAGAACCACCCATGTTTAAACATTAGAAAAGTATAACACTTCATCAAAGGCTCCATTCTTCGTGATACCTTTAAATCAACAAATAACTCCTTTTTATTTCCTCTCCATCAAAGATAGCTCTTGGAAAGGATGAAACCAATCTGGCTAAAAGAGGACACTCTATATAGGTAGCTGTACAAAATAGATTTATGTCTCTTGGCCCTAAAAACTTGCTTTCAGGGCACTGCAAAGATTAGCAGATATAACTGAGCAGCCTAAGTTCTTCCAGAGAATAAGGAAGGAGAGTGCCAAAAGACAGAAATCAAGGAAATGTCAACCCAATTGTCCAAAAGGTGACTCATGGACCATACAAGCCAGTAAGATTGAATCTGTTTCCTGGAAAAATTATAGCATGCTTAATTAAAAAGACAATTTGTGTGACTTCAAAAAGGAATCAGTAGGAAGAGTAGACCATTGGGTAGATCAGGGGTGCTGGAGGTGGAGGTCATCTCTACCTCTGACGAGATTCATGATTTATGTGAGTTTACAGCTGCTTGAACACATCCAAAGGGACCTCTCATCTGTCTAGTAGTAAGATTCTTTGAAAGTTATAGTTGTGAAACTTTTTATTATGAAAAAGAATTTATGTAAAGAATTTTATCCAAAATGATGTTATACTCTAACCAAGGAACGAAAAAATATATATATAGATATATATATCTATATATATATATTCCTCTTCATCAGAGATTGTGTCCTCAGAATTAGGATGAAACAACTAGGGTTAAAAGAGAACACTATATAGGGTCCTGTGGAAAATCTATTATGTGTCTTGGCCACGCTTGGAATAGCCCAGCACACATTCCTCCACATTATGCCTCGAAAAGCTCCCCCTTTCCCTGTAAGGCTGTGCAATAATACGTAACAGACTTTGGCTTATTGGGCTCTTAGCCCACCTCAGCTGTTTCAGCTTCAACTCTGGTGACTTAACTTGTGCTCAGTGTTTGCACAGATAACAGAGAACTGTCTGAGCGAGAGCCGGACGGTGTTTATCGCCCTGTAGATCCCCAGGGCCCAGCCTGCTGTCGTGCACTGTGCCTCCGTGTTCTCTGCACAAGCTCACCTCCTCCTAACGACCACACAGGCTCTGAGCGTACCCTGCAGACTTAGCTGAAGACTGCATTCTGGAGATGTTTGCTTTCCTAAGAATCCCCCGTTAAAACAACAACAGCAGCAACAACATTTTTATCTCTACTAAGTAGCCCTATTTTCCAATCACAAAAATTTTCTAGAATATTTTTGAAGAGCCCAGCTTTATTGAAGAGCTCCTGGGTCCTTCACAAAAATGCCTTTCCCTCAGATGGAGACAAAGGTAAATGGATTTTCTGAGTGCCCATCAGAGTAAGAAGGCAAAGTCGAGTCCAAAAGCAGGTTTGTGGGACTACTGGTGAGCTGGATCTAATAGAGACCTACAGTATCAAAAATGTAAACAATATCGAAGCTTATTTCTTTTACCTAATAGTTTGAAGGTCTGCTGCCTAGGATCAGTGAGGCGACTCAAGGGTGTCACGGACACAAGCACCTCTTGTCTTACTGCTTCATCATCCTCAGCAGGTGGGCCCTCATCCGCATGGTCCAGATGGCTCCTTGCAGCCACCAACCTTAGGCCAGGGAGGAGAGGCCGGGCACAGGGGCAGACCCTCCCCAGAAGCTGCAGCCCACATTTACACACACACCAGCCACAAGGAAGGCTGGGAAATGTCTTTATTTTGGGCAACCAGCAAAAATTGAGATTCTATTAAGAGAGGAAGAGAACAGACACTGGAGAACAGCAAGTAGTCTCTCCAGCATATTCCTGGAAAATATCGCATTTAAGAAGGGGGAGTGGGAGGCTCAGGGAGGGAGGAATCATCATCTCATGCAAAGAACGACATCTGGCTTCAAGGATCTAAGTCACCCTCAAAAAGGCTTGTGCTGTCCCTGGCCTTCCTTTAGAGGGCATCAGTCAGACTGGAGGGAACGCCCCTCTACCTCTCGACCCGGGGGTGGTGGGGGGGGGGGGCTGCCCCTCTGGGGCTCTGGGCTCTGGGGTCAGTGAGGTGGCCTTGAAGGGGAACAGAGTTACTACCCGACGCCCAATCCAAGCAGACCCAAAACCTCTTTAGGTCATCATGACTCAAGAACCACAGACAAAATTCTGGGCTGGAAGTAATGGGCAGAAACTGGAGGAAGCAGGTGCTCCCAGCCACAGAGCTAATTAGAAGGAGAAACCTGTTTTCCACGTGCCCCCGCACCAGCGCACATTCTGCGTCCTTGTCATCCCCATGCCTCCTCTGGCACCAAAGCATTTTCAATCAGTTCCTGGTTGCGTTACTTGTACCTTTCCGCGTGGCCCGCTCTTTCCTTAGCGCCCCTCCCTTTCATCCCTCCAGCTGCGGAGAAGAGTTTTCTGGAGCGTTTGAGCAAACCCTCATACGTCCGTTCGGTCCCCTCCCCCACTTGTCTTTTTTAAACAAAGAGAATGCTGCTTTCTATTACCAGAAGGAAAAAAAATGCTGGAGACAATTCTCTCCTTTAGGTCCACAGGGCAGATCTCGGGTCGCGCATTCTTCTACCTGCGTGGAACTTTAATTAGTTGAAGCAGGAGCTCTGTGCCAGGAAAGGGCAGCATATCGCTGTCTTGATCTGCAGAGCAGATTTTTTTTTTTCCTCCCTTAATAATGCTATTTCAAGCTGAATGCCACTTGCAGTTTGGAAACCGACAGCGCGTGTTATTGGCCAACTGGTCCTTGGTCCTTTCCAGGTGTTAGCGTCCCCCGCAGGCAGTGGTCCCCGCTGGTGATGGGGGAGCCCCGTGAGCTTCACAGAGCACCTCCTGAGCCTCGTCTCCGGTCTGCCCACAGGCTCATCCTGCCGGTGAAGAAGATGCCTTGTCACCCTCATTTCGGTGCTGCAAAAACCGAGCTAGGAACGGTTAAGTGACAGAGAACGAATTAAAACTGGGTCCGATCTGGGTTGCTAATGTAAGATGTTCAAGAACTGTCCGTGGTTAAAAGAGAATGAGTGTCTATTTTTAACAATGTTCTTTTCTCCCTGCCACAGTCCTGAGATTGCCCTCAACTTTGATTTGATAGAATTATTTTCCACAATCCTCTGTGTCAGGCTTTGAAATTCGGTTCTGCCTCTGGGTCTTGTTTTGCCTTGAGGTAAGAATGGTAAAGCAGGGATCTTCCTTATGTAATCTCTGGGTCTTATATTTTAGTTCTCTACCTGAAAATTTGTAAAGTCACTTTGAATCTACTGCAGTAAAGGGAGACAAGTCTCTCATTTCTGCTATTTAAGAATTAGATATTTAAGATTTAAAGAACTATATATAAATATTGCTTATCCAGAAGCCTTCTGAATATTTCATTTCTAGTGGAAATGCTGGATGCTTTTAGGCAACTTTATCCCTTACCAAATAACTTGAAAAGGAATTTTTAAAATTCTGTAAGGGTAGCCAGAACTGGTTTTTTGTTGGAAGAAGGTAGTTTGCACAGAAAGTACTTCTCAGTTTATAAGACTGCCAGAAAATGGATCTTATATTGAAAATAGCTAAGAGCACAATCATTGTTTTAAGGATTCTTCAAGATGGGAGTAAATGTTCGGTATTTTTAACACGTATTGACATGTATCTGGATGAGCTCTTTTAAAGAAAAATCACAAGTTTTATAAAATCTAAGAAAGTTTAAAACTGTGTCACTTATAATGTAAAATTAAGGCAGTTGAAATTCAGTGGTTGACTCATAGCTCCCACATCCCTCTTCAGTTCTCTGTAGCTCAGATGGTTTTCTTTAAAAATTAGTGATATCAGCTAAATGGGACTATTTCCCACTCCTACCCACAGAGAAAAGTGCTTTTTGTGAACATGTCAGCTCCGTCCCATCATTACACGCCATCATGCAGTGCCACAGAAGCAGGCTGGCTGCTCGCAAGCAAGTGCCAATATTAGTACAGTGTCAGGAGCTGAATCCAAATCAGACAACCCCCAAATTTCCACCCATTTACTTTATGCACATCAGTTGCCTTTTCTTTTTAAGAAATTTTGTGTCTTGACCAGAGCTTCAGAGTCTTCCAATCTGGCTTCTTTAGTGTGGACATGGGGAAACTGAGACACAAAGCAGTCCAGCAACTCACCCAATGTCACAAAGCTCGTAGCTGAGCCGAGAACCCAGGTCTATGTGACTCCAAAACCTTTGTTCCTTCCGCAGCGTTGCTTCACAGAGCAGAGACAATCTGGTCCACGCCCTCTCCATGCCTTTTCCTACATGGCTGCCTTCCCCTGGTATCAGGCTAAGTAGGAGGCAATCTCACAGACTTCCGGAGAAGCCTCTGGGTATGGGAAGACAGCCACCACATCCCTCCCTCAATCTCAGCTCCACTCTTTGCAGACAATGTAGGTCTCTCCAGACTAAGCAGCTCCATCACTCCTTCCTATGACGTGCGTTCCCAGTACCAGTCCAGCTGTCAGTGCCTCTTTTATTAAAATGGGACCCAAAGTGGAACTCCTGTAGCCTATTCCTCATCATTGTGCTTCCAGTGTCCATCAGTCCCACTGCTGTCCTGCTGGTCTCCCAGGCCCCCCAATTCAGCCGTCTTTGGCTCTGCTTCTTCCCTCCCAACTCCCAGCATCCAAGCAATTTCTGGCACAGCTCAACCTCTTTCTACTCCCACGACTCAATATTTTTTACTTGACTGTGGACCTAGTCCCTTCACTGGTTTCCTTGCCCCAAGTCTCTCCAGAAATGCCTTCCTAATCCCCAACAGCCATACAAGTTCTGATCACTGTTGTTGTTACTCCCTGGACTAAGGAGCCACCAGCCCTAGACTGCAGTTTTGCTGTGTCTCTGCTATAGCTCTGCGGCTTTAGATACATGATTTATACCTTCGGCCCCAGTTTCTCCTCTTATGAAGTGAAGATATTGAACAAGATAGTCTCTAAAGAGATGCCTCCGGTTCTAAACTGTTGTGTCTCCCCACTCTGATCTGCTCAGCAGACTGCTTCCAAAGAAATCTTCTTAAAACACTGATTTTTTTTCCCCTGCAGAATTCTTCAGTTGTCCCTCTCTTCACATAAATCCCGATCTCCATAGCCTGGCACTAAGGACCCCCTACAGATTGGTACTGGACCCCTGCTCCCCCCAACACACCTTATTGTTCCATGCTCTTCACAAACCCACACTCAGGCTAAACTCAACCACTCACTCTGGGTCACACTTGGGCCAAGCTCCTACCTCTTTGCTCTTGCGGCACCAAAGGCCGTCTGCCTTGTGCTATAAGGGGAATATGTGCCTCGGCTTTGTAAGCTTCAAAGCAGGGCCTGCACCTTGCTCATCCTTGTCTCTCACACAACACTGAGCATTTAGGGGGCACTGAGTAGGTAGCGGTTGAGTAAATTTATTCAGCCCAAAATTGCACTAACATTTTTTGGCCATCATATCATAGCCTTGACTCATCCAGTCAAATAAAATCCTGAAGCCTTTTAAAAATATAATCTTTAATTAAGTGAGTTTTCTTCCATTCTCTCCTTTTGTCTACTTTTGAACTGATATTCAGAACTTTATTGATGGAGGTTACATTTTCATGCGTTGTTCTTATCTCTACAGATGCTTTCGGTTCTTGATTCTCTTATCTAGTTTATTGGTTTCCCATTATGTTATCCACAGGGGCCATGGGTGTACTGACCATTTCACTGAAGTTGCCAATAGTAATGCT
Organism: Mustela erminea; assembly: GCF_009829155.1. NCBI lineage: Eukaryota > Metazoa > Chordata > Mammalia > Carnivora > Mustelidae > Mustela > Mustela erminea. Next base: position 49,391,072 of record NC_045629.1, on the reverse strand, counting down.
GAACAGGAGAAAGACTGGTAGCTTGGAACCTCATTCTCTGGCTTGACAATGACCTCTCATCCAGCAGTTCTGGGATATGGTTACATAACTACATATGACAACCTGCTCTTTTATTATAATTCATTGTGTATATAGACAATTTAGAATAATCTATACATTCATTCAACTCACTTATTAAGAACCAAACAGGGGGTGCCTGGGTGGCTCAGTTGGTTAAGGGCCAGCCTTCGGCTCAGGTCATGATCTCAGCGTCCTGGGACTGAGCCCCATGTCAGGCTCCCAGCACAGGAAGGAGTCTGCTTCTCTCTCTCTCTCCCTCTGTCCCTCCCCACCCCACTCATTCTCTCTCTCTCTCAAATAAATAAATAAAATCTTAAAAAATATATATATAACAAAAAGAACCAATAAGCTAAATCAGGTACAAGGCAGTCTGTAAGGCTTTGTGTAATATAAAACAATGATTAAGATTTGACTCCTGCCGGGGCACCTGGGTGGCTCAGTGGGTTAAGCCTTTGCTTTCAGCTCAGGTCATGATCCCAGTGTCCTGGGATCGAGCCCCGCATCGGGCTCTCTGCTCAGGAGGGAGCCTGCTTTCCCCTCTCTCTCTCCTGCCTCTCTGTCTACTTGTGCTCTCTGTGTGTCAAATAAATAAAATGTTTAAAAAAAAAAAAAAAAAAGATTTGGCTCCTGCCTTCTCTGAGCTGCAAAGAGCAAGTAGGACTCAAATAGACCAAAGTAGTCCAAAGTAGGATGGAGGTAGGTCAAAGGACTTAGGGAGTCAAAGGATGGAAAAAGGCACATTTCTGCCTGGCTGAAGCCTTACAGAATGAGTAGGATTATCATAAGTGGAGATGAGGATATTAAGGTACAGGCTAAGCTGCCATACCAGAGAGAGTCTACAATGTGGAGGCTTTACCACAGTGGTAGTTCATTTCTCTCTCAGCAGTCAAGGTAGACAGGTGATCCAAGCCAAGCCGCTCTGCTCTCAACAGGCTTCCCCTTGGTGTTCAAGGTGACTAATCCAGTCCTCACCATTGCCAGCCAGAAGGAAGGGAGATAGAGACCAAGACAAAGCATTCAGGTCTCTTAAGTAGGTAACCAGGAAGTTGCTTACCTTGCTTACATTCATATCACATTGGCCTGTGCTGAGTCATGTGACCACACCCAGCTGAAATGGAGTCTGGGAAATGTAGTCTTTCACTGGGTAGCCCCATGCCCAGCTAAAATGATTACTTTTGAAGGAGAAAACAGATACTGGGAAGGCAATTCACAGTCTACCATGAGGAGAAAGACAAGTCTCATATTCCATGTGAGGAGAAAAACAAAAAAAGGGTTTGTTTTTTTTTTATTATTCCCCAAATACAAAAACACTAAATCAAGTGATACATGTATCCCTCTGTTTACTGCAGCATTGTTTATAATAGTCAAGATATGGAAGCAGCCCAAGTGTCCTTTGATAGATGAAGGGACAAAGAAAAGGTGGAATTTGAATTTTGTAATATTATTTAACCCTAAAAAGAAATGAAATTTTGCCATTTGCAACAACATGGGTGGATCTAGAGAGTATAATGCTAAGTGAAATAAGTCAGAGAAAGACAAATGCCATATGATTTAAGAAACAGAATAAATGAGCAAAGAAAAAAAAAAAGAGAGGAAGACAAACCAAGAAAGAGGCACTTAACTATGGAAAACAAACTGATGGTTATCAGAGGAGGGGTTGCATGGGAAATGGGTGAAATAGGTAAAGGGGATTAAGAGTACATTTAACATGAGGAGCACTGAGTAATGTATAGAATTGTTGAATTACTGTGTTATACACCTGGAAATAATGTTACACTGTATGTTAACTATACTGGAATTAAAATAAAAAGCTTAATAAAAACAAAAAAACAAAAAAAAACCAAAAGAAAAAAAAAAGGGGGGGATTTGACTGATAAATTCTCAGTTGAATAGAAATTACTCAGAACACAGATTTGGATTTAGTAGAAAAAAAAAATTAAAACTTAAAAAGAAGGAACAGGCTGTCTTGAGAGTTAGAATTCTTCACCTCTGAAAATAGTCAAAAATTATACAAAGAATTTACACTGAGAGGGAAGATATACAAAATGTCAGCTTCTCAGACTGGTGGCCGGGTGATGGCAGGTGGGGTGGAGAAAAGAGGTACAGCAGGGGCACCCGGGCAGCTCAGTCGTTGAGCGTCTGCATTCGGCTCAGGTCATGATCCCAACCAAGGTCCTGGGATGGAACCTGCATCGGGCTCCCTGCTCACAGCGGGGAGTCTGCGCTTCCCTCTCCCTCTGCTGCTGCCCCTGCTTGTGCTCTGTCTTGTGAGCTCGCTCCCCTCTCTCTCTCTCTAATAAATAAATAAAATCTTTAAAAAAGGAAAAAAAGAAAGAGGTACAGGAGACAGACTGGAAACTGTCAGGGAATTAAACACTAGCGCTGACGTGAGGCAGTAAGGGTGGGAGCAGAAAAAGTGGACTGCAAGGAACGAAGAGAGAAAAACAGCTTGGCTGACCACATGTGTGCTGCTCCGCAGGGAGCGTGGGTAAGGGAGGGCGGATCTGGGAGCCCAGGAGCGTGGCTGCCTTGGAGATTCCGAAAGGAAGACTCCAGGAAGCCCTGCCTTTGCCATGGTCATGGGCTTTGCTGCGTCCGAAGCCCAGCATACAGAACCCAGTTCTCTCTGGGTAAAACAATGAGCATCACAATGGGCTCTGTCCCTGAGAAGGCATTCTGTTCATGAACACGTGTTTTCTTCTCTCTCCTTCCTGATTTATGTTTCCGTTTAAATTCAGTAAAAGCATGACTAAATTTTAAAATAATGTGGCCTGTGTTCCCCTGCCCCTTGCTCAGTCATCAAAGGTATGTAATTTGTTTGTTCTGCAAATGCAACTGTTCTCTGGATTTATATGGGCTCTGATAGGAAATGTTCTGTGTAACAATAAAAATCATTCCCTTTGGCAGATAGCACTGTTGCTTTGTGTTCTGTCCAAGAATGATATTTCACATCTGTTAAATAGTAGCATTTCCACCCCTAACCAGAGTCCCTAGGTGGCCAGTTTGTATGCCAAATCAAGGGCGTCCAATCCTGTGGCTCCTAATGGTTGGTCAGAGCCATGTCTCAAGGGTCAGAACCATAGATGAACGTACCCAAGCAGCCCCTGCAGATCCCTGGGGGAGGACAGAGGGTGACACCCTTGGAAAGGGCCTCCAGTGAGGTCCTCCCTCCCCGGTGTATCTAAAGTACTCCTGTTTGGAAGGTAGGAGCATTGATAATGTTGGCACAGTCCCAGAAGCTTCTTTGTACTGGGTACCTGCTATGTGCCAAGCAGTGGAAATGTTTGCCTGAGAACTTCCATGCATGAAATGAAGCCTGAGGACTTTCATGCATGATCTCATTTGTCCCTTGTAAGGGTCCTATGTGGCTGGTTCTCTCTACTTCCCATTTATAGAAAAAGGATCAGAAAGGTCAAGTGACTTGAGCAAGGTCACACAGGATTCAAACCTCACTCGGTTGGACTCCAGAGCCCAAGTTCGTAATCACTATGTTGAACTGCTTGGTTGGAATCTGAAGCTGTGTAGACTGTTTCTCTGCCCCTTGGGCATTGGAAGCCAGGACAGAGCTGTCCCTGCTACAGGGGGGACGATTTCTAGGAGGAGATCGGGAAGAAAGGGAACAAGCAGAGCCTGATCCTGGTCCCTGGAGAGACCTGGAGGGCACAGAAGGGAGCTTAGCTGAGGGAATACACAAGTCAGCTATGCTGGCCTCACTCCCATGGAAGTCATGGGGGTGAAGAGCTCAGGTCACCTGAGTTCACCCTAGCTATGTGACCTTGGCCAAGGCAGTTACCCTTTCTATGCCTCAGTTTTCCTCTCTGTAACATGAGCAGAACATTCTCCATCTCATAGGATTGTCATGAGGATTCAGTAAGAATATGTATCTGAAACAGAGACTGTTGACTCACCATACTCTTTTTTCCTCTTTTTCCAAGGTCATGACTCCCAATTTCTACCTAGACACACGTCCTTCCAGAATAAAGACTATATTTTCTAGCCTTCCTTGCAGCTGCACATGGCCATGTAACTATGGCCAATGAGATATAAACAGATATTATGTGTCTGCTACCTCGAAAGTCCAGCTGGTATGTACTCTTTGATCCCTTTTCCTCTTTTGTCCCTTTTTCCAATCTGCTGCCTGGAATGGTGGGTGTGATATCTGGCATTCTGGCTGCCATGCTGGACATGAGAATGAGGCCCACGCTCTTAAAGATAGTGGAGGTGTGAGCTGGATGGAGCCAGTGTTTCTGAAGGTTTCATGAGCAAAGCCACTATACCAGTCATTGGTCACCTACTTCTGTACTTGTACGTGACAAACAACTATCTTGGGTAAACTATCTGGGGGGAGCTTTGTTAGTCATGGTTGAATCTAATCTTAACCTGTTCAACATGAAAAACACTTAAAGTGATGTCTGGCATATAGTAAGCAATTCAATAAGGGTTGGATAAGTATTATTATTATTATTATTAAAATATATAAAAATATATATATTTATATATATAAATCATGGGTGAGGTGAGGCTCAATTACAGTTGACCCTTGAACTACACAGGTTTGAAGTACACAGGTCCCCTTGTATATGGATTTTTTTTTCAATAAAGACAGTACAGAACTGCAAATGTATTTTCTCTTCCTTATGATTTTCCTAACAATGTTTTCTTTTCTCTAGGTTACTTTATTGTAAGAATACAGTAGATAACATGTATAACATACAAAATAGGTGCTAACCAAATGTTTATATGATAAGCAAGTCGTCTGGCCAACAATAGGCCATTCATAGTTATGTTTTTAGGGAGGCAAAAGTTACACACAGAGTTTCAACTGTGCAGGGCGATCGGCACACCTAACTCCCACATTGTTCAAGGGTCAACTGTAAGAGACAGGAGCTATGGGAAGGCAGAGGACAGAATTGTATCAGAATGCTAGGCCAGGGCTGGTTATTAAAACTGTGCACAAAATGTAGCTCTGAGTTGCCGGGCAGCTTTGGCTCTGAATAAAAGAGAAGCCTTTGCCTCCTTTTGAGCAGAAGTTTCCCATTGTGCAGGGGTTTTGTAAGGCACTCGAATCTCGCACTGCTGTGCAGGAGATTGGATGGAAAAGAGATAAGTGTTCATTAGGAAACCATTGCAGGGATCCGGGTACTAAGCATTAAAGGATGTCAGCGGTGGAAAGGAGTCGGGGAAAAGATATGGAAGATCATCCAAAGGAGGTAAAGAGGGCTTGACAAGGAATAGCTATGAGGATAAAGGACATGCAGATGTCAAAAATGACTGAAGCATCAATGACATTCAAGCAATTACAGTAGTTAGGTGTCTGCTATGAAAATGCTGTGTAACAAACAATGCCAGGTTCAACACATTTCAAGAGTCGGCATTTGCTTACTGCTTATGGGCGTGCAGGAGGCTTGGACTTTCTAGGGTAGCAGGAGTGAGATATGCGTGGCTCCAAGCTGCCAATTGTGTTCAGGTCTGTTCCAAGTGTCTCCTCATTCTGGGAGGAGAGGCTATCCAGGCCAATTCATCTGGTGGCAGGTGACAGAAATACAAAAGACTAAGCCAAGCCACGAAAGCATTTTTAAGATTCCTGTTTGCCTCACTTCCACTAATCCCTGTTAGCCAAAGCAAGTCATGTGGCCACGTCCAAAGACAACGGAGGCATGGACATATCCTCCAACTCTACCAAAAGGCACTGGAAGGGTCACATAATGGGAGGAACAAAGACTAGGGAACAATAACTCAATCTGCCACGGCAACTACAGTGAATGTGATACCCCAACGTGGAAATTAGAAGTAGGGTGTTGGGTTTCTTACACCCAGGCACACTTGTGCTATGACAGACCTCCATCTGAGGCAGAGTTCTGATACTCCAGTCGGGAGATCTGGGTTCCAGATCCAACTCTGGGACATACTCAGTCTTTCTTTTATGGCTGTTTTATGCCATAGAAGTTTAAACTAGATCAGCAGGTGGTCTTTTCTTCCCTGCACCTTTCATCGTGCCCCCTTCCTCTCTCACACTGTAGAGAGGATCCTGCTGTTGTACGGGGGCTCTTGCGGTCAGCCTTGCAACAGACGTTAGCAGATTGGCCATAAAAGCAACTACCCAAATTAGACCTGCTACTAGAAATAAAAGACTAGAAAGAAATCTTCCAAGATGGTACTACTATGGTGGGACTCCAGGCTATTTTAGGTCTTTCTGGATTTTCCAAACCTTCTTCAGTGAACATAAACAAATTTTACCATTTCAGGGAATTTTTTAATGATTTTTAAAACATCTTGTCGACTCTATTCCTTTCATCCTTGGCCAGTTAATATCTAAAGAAAAATATATCGGAAGCATTAGTCAGCATAAGGCACCTGCCAAGCCATGCTTACTTTGCAGGAACACACTCTTCAACGAACACAAGGGAAGTTACTCTCCTTGTAATACTAATTTCTCAGACATGGTTTGAGCATTCTCTTCACCCCCCAAATTTCAGGGTGGTGAGGAGTGAGATTTTTAGTTTGAATACAAAAGAGCAAATTGAGGTTTTCCTCTTTTTTCCCCTTAGTTGTTGTATTGGCTTTGGACCTGTATTGGCGAAGTCAGGCAGGAAAGCAAGTACAAGATATCCACCAGCTATGTACGTGGTCAGGTTTCCAAACACTCCTCTCCCCCAGTGATGCACGGCCTCTGGCAAAACCACACCTGCAAAGAATGCTCTGTAGAGGTTACCTCCACCAACTGAAGCCCCATTCTCTCAGGCACAGGGGAGCAGGTTTTGACTGAGAGGAGCATTGGAACCTTGGAAATAAACCCTACCTTGACCTTGACCTTGCCCCCACCCACCACTCTGTCCTCTCTCATATCTAATCTCCCCTAAAACTCTCAGAGCCACTGCCTTGTCTTCCTCCCTTCACCTGGGTCGCCTGGCTTCCTACTCCTGCCCTGCCTTCTAGGGATTCTACCCTGTGGCTCATCAACAATCTCCATGGCAAGTCCAAGGGCCAGTGCCCAGTTTACTCAGTCCCTTGGCTATACATGAAATCTTCTATTGTTGAGTCTTCAAACTCTTACTCTGCCTATGAAATCAAGCCTCTCCTAGTTGTCCTGAGATCTCTCTGAACATTTATGTTCTGGTATCTCCCTCTTGCCAGACTTTGCTTGTTCTCCCGGACACTGCCCGGGGCTCACTGGCATTCTCTCTCCTACCCCGTCTCAGTGCTGATTCATTCTTAGTTCTGGCCATATTTACCCAATCTACATGCCAGTAACTCCAGTCCGAACCTTTCCCCTCTGATTCCTATCTCCTGGAGGTGCTCGTCCTCCCGTGGATGTCACATGGGCCTGAGACCCACCAGGTTGGGGGCTGAATTCCTCTCTTCAATAGGGTTCTTTGGTTGCAAGCAACAGCGACTGACCTGGACTTGCCTGTGCATGGAAGAAACTAATTGAAGGGTTACAAGACAGTTCCTAGAATCAAGAGAGTCAATGGGCAACCTGGTGTCTGGTAACAAGAACAAGACCACTGCACAGATTTCAGTTCCTGGGAGCAAATCTGACCCACCCAATTTGGATTGTGGCTCCACTCCTTGGCGTCTGTGATCAGAACAAAGTGGAACGAGAGATACAAAGGTCCCAGACAAGACAATAGCCACCATGCCTCCCAAATTTGTTTTTCTTGGACTAGGAGGGAGTCTCTCTCTCTCTTTCTCTCTCTTTCTCTCTCATTCCCTCTTCCTTAACTCAGGTATCTCAACACTAATCAGTCATTAAATTCTGAGATTTTTTAAAAAAGTAGCTCCCCAAACAGTTGCCTTCTCTCCATCTCTTGGACCTCTGACCTCCTTTGGAGCCTTATTATTTCTTGCCTTGATGATTACTGATGGCCTCCTAAAAAGTCTCTTTTCCCACTCTTGTCCGCCTCTAATTTGTCCTCCATGTAACACCCAGAGTGACCTATGTAAATGCAGATCTAACCATATTACTCCCTTGTTTGGGCTCTTTACCTAGAGGGTAAGCTATGGGATTTGTAGTCCACATTTCTTGAGACCAGATAGAATTCTGCCAGGACCTGGTCTCTACCTATAACCCCTAGTCCATACTCCCTTCTCTGTAGCATCTTTTGTTTGTTCATTTGTTTTTGCTTATGGCACTCCCTTTGCCTGAGAGACCTTCTTCTCCCCTACTACCCTACCCAACCTGACCATTACCAATTTATCTGCAAAAAAAAAAATCAGTTGAGGCCTCTGTATCCTCCCAGCTGCCCTCCCCAAGTCTTTCCTGGCATTTCTTTTTCTTTTTTTTTTTAATAAGTAATTTATTATTTTTTTAAAGATTTTTATTTATTTATTTGACAGAGAGAGATCACAAGTAGGCAGAGAGGTAGGCAGAGAGAAAGAGGGAAGCAGGCTCCCTGCTGAGCAGAGAGCTGATGCGGGACTCGATCCCAGGACCCTGAGATCATGACCCAAGCCGAAGGCAGCAGGCTTAACCCACTGAGCCACCCAGGCGCCCTTTCCTGACATTTCATGTGGGATTGCAGATCCCTCCTGAGTGCTCCCGTAATGCCTTGAACATATCACTCTCACTGCACACAATGCACTGCTGGAAAAGTCTCTGTTCGTGTACCTACCTCTCCTACTATCTGTACAGTCTTAAAAAGCAGGGACAGGTAGTAGGTGCTCAATAAAATTTTTTTTTTTTTTTTTTGGAATGGTCATTGACCCTGGTAAGTCCTGTGACGTCTCTGGGTTTCAGCTTTCTCGTGCAAAAAGTCTGCCTGTCCCATGTTGTGAGATTAAGTGGGATAATATGAATGAAATGCCTAGCACAGTGCCTGGTGCCCCGTGACGCCCCGTTAAGTGGTCAGTTAAAAGTCACTTCCCTCACCACCATTATCCTCCTGCCCCAATTTTAAGTGAAAGGGAAAAGAAGGCCTAGTGCCCTTTGCTTAACACTGATTCCTCTACTGGAGAGGGTGATATTGGAGAAAATGAGGCAGATCTATATTATTCGTTGCTAAATCTTTTGCATATGGCCAGGACTTAATTGATACTTTTAGGATAAACAACTAACCGTTATATATGCTTATCGCTTGTGATTTCAAAGAACTTAATATTTGGTTTCCTTTTCCCATTAAAAAAAATCACAGGCTTCAAATTATTTAGCATGCATTGTTTCCTGTTGCAAACCAGCCAAGGCTTGGAAAGGATGGAGGCTGGGCTGCTGGACCGAGCACCCCTGCCAGGCTGGTCCCTGCTGGTCCCTGCTGGTCCCTGCTGGTCCCCGCTGGTCCCAGCGATCCACCGCCCCCCCCCCCCCAGGCCTTACTATAGCCCTGGGAGGGAGGGAGGGAGCAGGTAGGTGATTGCAAATGCCCTGTGGAAGGGAACTCACGCTCCTGCACCTGCTCTCCTGGTTTGGCATGTGTGCTGGCTCATTTACTTCCCCTAACTGTCCTGGGAGGAAAATACTCTTCTCCTGCCACATCAGGCAGGGTCCCAGAAGGGACGCACTGACATACTCCAGCTGTGTAACTAAGGAGAGTTTAATAAAAGGAATTTAATAGAAGGGTGCACAGGTTTAAGGAAGTCACTAGGGACTAGTGTAGTAACCCAGGGCTAGGAATGGTGGGAAAATCCTTATTCCACCCTCCCACCCAAGAGATAAGAGGAGCAGTCCAGGCACAGCAACCCAGGAGGGAGGGAGCCTGGCCACACTTTCCTTCTGCCTGGGGGGTGGGGGGGTAGGGGTGCTGGTCCCCAGAGCTGAAGGCCTCCCAGGCCGTGGACTGGATGAAGAGTCAGGAGCGACCAGTGACCATAGCTAGGTTAGACAGCACTAGGAGAGCCCCCAACACCCCCCATACCCTCCCACCCCCGCACACGTGCCAGTGCTCAGGCTTTTGACCTGTGCACTCTGCACCTCTGCCTGACCACCCAGTTTCCTGCCTCCATCTCCCCGGCCTCATACACCCACTATTCCAGCTTCCAGTCCCACCACTGAAACCAGGGCAGACTGCTTTGCTCCCGGCTGCCTGGAAGTTTCTGTGAGGACCCTATGAGATGGCCGTGACAGCATGGAACAAATGGGGAACTCCCAGATAAGGAAGGAAGGTGGCCCAGTCTATATGAACACACACGCACACACACCCCATGCTACTCTGAACACACACCCATGCTGCTCTGTGAAGACACACACACACACACACACACACACACACACACACACACACATGCTCTGTGAACCTACACATCCCCCCAAGCTTCTCTATGAACACACACACACACACACTCACCCCATGCTGCTGTATGAATACACACACACACACACACACTCACGCCCCCCATGCTCTGTGAACCCACATACACACCCCATGCTGCTCTGTGAATACACGCACACACACGCGCACGCACACACACACACACACACACACACACACACCATACTGCTCTATGGATACACACACAACCCTACCGCGCTCCGTGAACCCCCCCAGGAAACCACCTGCTCCCATATCTCCACCCATGGAGACTGTGTCCACGAACCTGCCCTAGCACAGGCCCCCATGGCAGTTAGGATCCATCTTCAGAATCAGACTGACTGGGATTGGAATCTTGACTCTACCACCAGTTCCGTGAATTTGGGCCTCATTTGTCAAATGGAAATGATCATCGTGAGGAGGAGCATTAGGATTCGAGGCAACATGCGATTTGCTTTGTACCCATTACGTGTTATCTCTCACCCCAGCATGGCGAGCTGCAGCTTTGCCCTACCAGAACTTTGACCTGATTGCTTGCCCATTCCAACTCTCAGAACCCTTTAAGAACAGACACTTCTGCAGCCAAGAAAAAGGATGATGCTATCTGGCAGGGATATACAGTTTTGAAGTACTTTCCCTTGGCTTATCAAACATGACTGTTACAAAAGTCCAGTGGGAATGGCGGCGCAGATATGACCCTGACTCTTGCAAAGATGAAGAAACTGACACCCGAAGATACCAAATGACTTGTTCTGGGTCACCCACGGAGGAACCAGCTGAGCTGGGGGCAGCCCACAGAGGAGGCAGCACCAAAGGGCTGGTCTCCGCCGAGCAGGTCCGCGCTCCAGCCCCAGGGACCACCGCCCTCCCACATTACCCTACAGCAGCCTTCGCGCTCTGGCGTGCTGGATCACTTCACAATATGTGTTTCCCCAAATTGTAATGATGTCCTTGTTCTCAGCAAAGAATATCTGAGCCACTGCCCCAGGCTCTGCGAGCAAGCAGGGGAGCGGCGGGTGCCGGCACTGGGGCTGGCCAGAGCCCGGCGCTCTGCTGTCCAGGCTTTGGAGACACAGACTGGCTCTGGGGCTGCCCTCCAGTGTTCGCCCCCTCCCCTTCCTTGGGGCTTTCTCTGTGGTGGGGCGGGGGGGGGGGGGGGAACAACAGGACCAGGCCCTAAGCCTCCACTTCCTGCAGGTGCACGTTTGACAGCGAGAAGCCCATCTCTGAAAGCACAGAGTGCCTTAGCATCCTCTCCTTCAGAGAGAGCTATTTTTGTCTTTCATCTTCAGAAACTGTTCCCAGATAAAGGAGACAAGTCTCAGAAGGAAAACCAATACAACCAGTGTCTCCAGCCCAGAAGAGAGCAAGTCACTCTTTCCCCAAGGACAAGGACAGCCAAGCACAGCCCCGGTGGCGCTGGAGCCGGCGGCCAGCGCCCTTGGGTACCGCACCCTGTCCTGCACCCGCCGTCATTGCTCTGTGAGATTCCTCTCTACACACTTCACCGACCCGGTTCGTTGCCATGGTTACTAGCAAATCACATGACAGCCTGGCTACCTAGCAGTGTGGGAGAACAGTGGGATCAGAAGCGATGGGGGAAAGCATCCCTCCCCCAGCTTGGTGGCTTCTCCTGGGCAGATCCGCGTGGTCCCAGAGGTCCGCATTTCTGACCTGCTGGGCTCTGGGCTTAAGGGCCAGCATTGTTTGAGCGCAGGACATTGCTTTCCTAATGAGATCCTCAAGGGCTTCTCCTTCTGGTTTGGGAGCCCCTCTGCCCCTCTCCAACCCTGCCTTTCCCTGACCTCTCTCTCTCTCTCTCTCTCTTTCTTTCTCTCTCTCTCTCTCACACACACACACACGCACACACACACACACACACGCACGGATGCTGTGATTAAATAGCAGGGTTGAGTGGGAAGGGGTGGAGCACGCAGCCTACACCACTTGAATAAGCTCTTTTTAAATATCGGAGGATGGCATGAGTCAGGGAATTTTGAAGCCATGATACAATCAGGACACTGATGCCTCAAGGGAGTGGTGGAGGCAGGGACCATAGGCTCGCCCAGATCCTGGAGAGACCAGGCAGGGTCTGGTTTCCCAGCCGCAGCCTTGCCGGGGGCTGCAGACCCTCAGACTTGGAGTCCTGGAAGTGGGTGAGCTCTGCCCATCTCTGATGTAGTATGATAGTGCTTGCCCCTAGGCACTGCCTTCCAGGGAAGAGCAGGTCTGAGAGCTGGAGAAAGCTCTCAAAAACCAAAACTGTCTGCCTCTCCTCCACCTCTCCTCCTCCCGCTCCTTCCCTACAGAACCAGGCCACGGGAGCAGGAGTCCAAGCTCCCAGAGGTTGGTCAGGGGGTGGGTGCCCCTTCGCAGCAAAGCAGGGGCGAGAAATGCATGTCTTTGTTTCCCTGACAACCACAATTGCCTACTTCTCTGATCTCGTCGATTCCATCAGATTTTTCTGGTCTGTTTTGCTTTTCCCATCGCAAAAGCAAAGTCCAGATGGTAGATGGAGACCCGGAAGAGTCAGCAGGCAGCAGAGGTCAGGACGTGGGAGGGATTCTGCCCCTGCTGTACTAGGCTGGTTCTGAGGACTCAGTTCAAGACCCCTGCCTTCACGAGCAAAGTGCATTCAGGGAGAAGAAGCAGACAGCCTCGCAAACATGACCTTATGGAGCACCACAGGGCAAGGACCAAGGAGACCAGCAGTCTCTAAAAGGAAGAGGGGAAGGGCTGCAGGCCTAAAGTGTGTGACACTCTACCAGTGGGGTACAAAATACAGAACTTCTGTTTCGAGTTATTCTATCTCTATTTTTTTATATCTATTTTGGTACATGTCTTATAATGTATATAACTATATAATGTATATAAATATTTCTAATACAAGGTTGTTGCTCATGATCAAGCCATCCTGTTCACATTCTAGGCAGCAAGGAGAAAGAAAGGAAGAATTACATGGCCCTCCCATGAGGACACTTCCTAGAAATTGCACTGTGCACATTTGGCATTTAACTGGCGCTTAGTCATATGACTTCACCTCACTGTAAAGGATCCTGGGAAATGTAGTCTGCTCTGGGATGCCATGTGCCTATTAGGGAACGCTATACTAAGGAAGGAAGGAAGGACAGTGGGGTGCCACCAGCACATGTGTATACTTAGAAAAAAAAATAAATGTACTTGTTAGAGGCATAACCAAAATTGGGACTTTTGGAGTAGAATTTAAAGACGACTGCTATGGATTACAGTACCCTAGAAATACATAAAATTGATTGAAGGAAAGAATGAGGGTTTTTTTTCCCCTCACCACCTTGCATCCATCCATCCTTCTCCTGGTAAAATAGTAGGGAGAACTTTGTGCGTGGGCTGATCCCTCCCCCATTCCTAGCCATGCCATTGTGAGAGAGCCCTAATTAGTCTTGGCTAACCAACTTCTCCTACCCCCTTGGTCATCAGGATTGGTGCAGGTTACTGAGGGTCATGTCCAGGACTTCCAGTCGACATTTGGAACGCGGAGGGTGAGCATAAAGGTATCAGCACATGAAGTCGGCAGCCGCCCAAACCATCCTGCGCCCTGCATGGGAGAATACAACCACATCTAGAGGAGAAGGGAGCCATGCCAGGAGAGGACCAGGTCCTTGTGATACTCTGTTAGCTCCTCTATTAAGCTGCATCTCAACACAGCATGACTTGTGATGAGGAGCCATCCTGGACCAGATGGATGAGGTTGGTCTCCTTTAATGCGCAGAGCAACTAGGTAGGAAGAGCCTGGGATGGGTGACTTCCTGGAGCTGAGCCACAGTCCCTGACTGGATATCTGTGTGAAAGAGAAATCAATTTCCATTTTGTTTAAGTGACTGTTTTTTAAGAGTCATCGTTTTAGCAGTCAGACTATACTCTAACTCTAATACACAAGTAAGTGGGTGTAGGGCCAGGGTTGGAGCTCAGGACTGTAGGGCCAGGGTTGGAGCTCAGGACTGCCCAAGGTGGGAGCCCAGCTGCTAGTTATCACTTCAGCGCTCTCTGCTCTTGTGTCCCCGAGGCTAACTCTTTTCCCTCCATGCTGATCAGAGTCACAACACTTTACAATGTGTTCTCATTGTGTCTTTGCACACGGGTGCTTTGGAGCCAGAGGCTGTGGGGTTCCCACTTGCATCACCCAGGTCTGTCTGGGCCTTGGTGCTCAATAAATGTTGATCCAATAAATAATAATGGTCTCACTAAGCTTCAGAACATATCTAGCAGGATTTTGGAGGATCAAATGAGGTAATGTTTGAGGAGAGGTTTTGAAAACTACAAGCCAATATGTATGCAGTGGTTATAGTTAGCCCTCTTGGTAGGAAATTCCCTTATTTGGGGCAGGAATGCGGCTGTTTCTGGTTCTGCCTTTTGGTGCCTTCCTCTGAGAAACAGTCCTCCAGGTAATGTCACTCTTAGAGTCAGAGGACACCTTCGAGACCACTCAGACATACCTCCTGGCACCCTCCCACCACCACTCCAGGCAGGATTTCCCTCCTCAATGTCTTTACCAAGGGGTCAATTGGTCAGGGACCCTCTTAACAACTGGGCGCCATGATTAAAATATGACTCAGCAGTGTAGGTTAGGGGACAAGTTCTATGCTGTTCTGAATTCTCCCCTCCTTGCTTCTACACACATTCTTTTCTCTCTCATAGTCCGGAGTCCTCTTTCAAGGTGAGGCTCAAAATCACCCGCTCGGCAGAGGTCTTCCAACCTTGGTAGGGGCATTTAAGTGGTCTCTTCTTTTTCTTGCTGTGTCATTTTGTACTTAAGTCTGCTATAAGACATATCTAATTATATTTTTATTTGTGCTTTTTATAAGAGCTTTGTCACCACTTTGTCACCCCTCCAAACTATTGCCACCACCCTTTATACATGAGATTTTCAAGGGCAGAGACTGTGTCCTCCTCATTTGATTCTCCAGCACCTGTTGATAACTTAATGAATGTATAGAGAGGAGGAGTGAGTAAACATGTGAGCAGGGGCTGAAAACTTGGTCTCTGGCATTAGACAAACTCATGTCCAAATCCCATTGACTAATTAAACTCATTCATTCAGACATGCCACTCATTCATTCATTCAAGTTTGTATTGAGTACCTTTTCCAGGCACCATGCTCGACATTGCCATAGGACAACTGGGAGGGACAGAGTCCCTGCCTTGCAAGCTTGTATCTGAGTGGTAAAGACTAATGATAAATGAGCAAATCAGTAAATAAACAAGACCCTATGATGTTCTTAGAAGGAAATGAGCAAGGGGGGAGTGTGACAGATGACCTGCAGGTGGATGTGGATTACTTCAGGAGACGTGTGGGTGGGGAAATCCCTGCTAGGAGCAGGAGTGAATCCTGAACAGTGGGAATGAGCAAGCCCTTTGAAGCACAAGAGGGAAAACAAGAAGCAGCCACCAACAGAGAAAAGTTACTTCTCTCCCTCAGGCTTAGTTTCCTCATCAGTAAATGGAAATAATAACAGCACCCACCACATGGTTTTTGAGAGGTTTAAATGCATCAGAATACTTAGCCTAATGCCAGGCAGATAGGAAACATTCAATATGCTTTAGCTCTTATTATCAATTATGGGTCACACTGCAGAAAGGAAATGAGGGTGAGGCCATGTGACCCTCTGTAATTGCCACTTCCTTTTCCAAGTTCCTAAGCCATCTGTTAAATAACCCACTTCTGAGTGTTCCTGGGCACGAATGTCAATCTATCTGGTCTGTGGTCTCTAGAATCTCTTTAAAATGTGTGTAAATAGCTTAGGTTGGTAGAGAAAAGAAACCAAGTGTGGAAATATATGTAAAAGCCCCACAAAGTGGTAGTGACTACCACTGTATTGTTTCTGGATCATTTCCCCATGGTCTTTGGACACCTCGTGTTCTGGCAGCAAGCACACCATCTGGTTTGCCAAAGACTTTCTTCAAATGAGGCCCCTGAAACTGAACATGGAACTTCAGGCAAGCTTTGGCAGAGGGTGGACTGTGCCCAAGACCTGCACGTCCAATACAACCTCACAACTGGGTCATAAATTAGCAGCAGAGGCAAAGGAGAGGCAGGTCTCCTGTTCCAGGAGGACAACCAGATTCACCTGCAGCATGCTGGGCTCTAGCAGCTGAGAAGAGTTTTGCCCTGTGACTCCAGAACCAATGCCGTCTTTCGGGGAATTTCAAGACAGTTACAACCCTCATTTTCCCTTTCCTCCTGGACAGGTGGGAGGATCTTGCATGTGTATCAGCAGCAAAGAGAAGGATTCTAGGAATCTCAGAGGCAAAAGGTTTTCTGCAGTTCGAGTGTTTCCGAACCTGTGGTTTCTCTGATAAGGGGTGTGCGTGGGCGCGTGCGTGTGCTGTGTAGAGGAAGAGAGGAGAAAGTGCTGGCCATACTGTAAAGCCATGGACCCTTGCAGATACGGGTGTGTACACATGTTTTCAAGTCTGGCCTTAAATGGCCACAGAAGCAGAAGGATGCCAAGGACTGTGGTGGTACCAGGGCTTAATTACAGGGACCTTTGTCCAACTAACATGCCAATAATTTGCCTAGCTGAATGATTCAGCAGTAATCCTGCCAGGTTCCCAAAAAAAGCCCATATCTGGGATGACGTAATGTCTCTCCAGCCCGATACAGCCATCTCTCCACACCCACCGCCACACATTTACCATCTCCTCTTGGGAGCCACATTTCCATCTGTGGGATCTTCACTTGCCATCTGCATTGTGACAAATATGTATTTTATTATTTAAATGGTATTACAATGTACAGTGTGGCTAATCTAGCCCTTTGCATTGAAAAATTCAATAGAAAAATTAAAACAGAAGAGAATCCTAACCTCTGGTGAGTTACAGATTGGCAAATCATGTCTGCAGAATGCCTCCAGGATGTCAGATTGGATATTTGATCTATGCGTCCCATGAATATTTATACTTTGAGGCACAGTGATTGATTTAATTTATCACTGAAAATTGAGGTGACTGTCTAGACTGGCTCCGTGGTATGCGTTGCAGAGCATATGAAGAGAAAGAGACTTTGGTCCTAGCCCAGTGCACTTTGTGGGGAGCGGGCCAATACTTCTGCTTGCCCACATCAGATCCATTATCTCCCTCTTCTTCCTCACCAGATAAGTGCTCAGGGAAGGTGCTCTTATCCTCATCTAAACTAATTTTGGTTTTCCTCGCCACTCCTGGATGGACATATCATTCATTTTATTTCAGTTTATTTCAATGAGCAATGAAAGGAGCTCTGCTGGGAGTTGGTAGGGATGGGGAGTTCTGGGAAAGATCTCTTTCCTGATGAAAAGAGATCCAGAGAATAAGTAGTTGCTTTTTTTGAACTCTGGATGTTGTTATGATGCAAGGAACTCCAGCCTTGCAATGAGGGGACGTAGCCAGAAGGATGATAGAAATGGCAAAAAGCTGGGTCCTTGATATTGGTAAGTTGATTATAAAGCAACCCAGAGCTACCTCCACTTTTTGACTTCTCATCATATAAGATAATGCATCCTTTGTTATTTAAGCTGGTTGAATCAAGGCCTTCTGTTACATAGAAGCTGAGAACATCATTACTATGTGAGGCAGTGACTTTCTAGCTTCTTGATCATAAACCAAAGTGAGAAATATGTTTATGTGTAATGCATTCTAAAATGCTCTATTTTTTTCTATTTAATTTTTAAAAATTCAGGTCATGACCCACTGCAGGGATTTCAAAACTCACTTGTGGGTCATGATCCACATTTCTGAGAACACTAAAGTCATAGGGAACCTAAGCTACTGTGATATAATGAAACCATAATGTGGTTAAGTGTCATAAGAGATATATGAAAACACGCTGCTCACTTCGAGCTGGGGGAAACAGGGACGCTCCCATGAAAGGGCTAGACCTTGAAAAATACCTACATTTGGGGGTTTAAGGAATGATAGGACAAAAGGCAAGCTGGTGAGAAGGACAGACATGTTCCAGCACCAGCCTATAAATCTGGGAAGAGGTTGATGCATGTGACTTGGAGAACAGTGAGAAGTAAGGTCTGATTCTGTTGGATAACGTGCAGCCTTGAATGGAAGCGAATGAGAGGCTGTAGGAAGGCCTTCAGCAAGAGCCGGGTCTCAGGAGGTCGAAAATGCGGGTGGCTGCAGCCTGGGTTGGGTCTGTGTCATAGCAGAAGCTATGGGAGGTGAGCTCCTGCTCTGTCCCCTCATTCTGCTTATAGTCACTAAAGGCCCATTTTCCATGCTCTGTCCCTGAGCGGCATTCAGCGGCGAATATCGAGCTGGCCTTTCTAAGAATTCAGCCTGGCAGCCCCCAGTTGAAACCAACAGTGCTGATATTGTGATTCTTCTAAATAAAGCCAACAGAGCGAGAAAGAGTGGCCGATTTTCTCTTTCAGAAAGGCCAGCAATCCCCAACTTCTCATTGTTCTTCTTGTGCCCACCTACTTGTCTTCTGATGAGTTCACATTTTGTTAGACCGAGACGCGGAAGGTGGGCTGAGCCTTCCTACTTGGCACCTCTAATGAAAAAAAAAAAAAAAAAAATCAGTGGAGGAGGATTTGAAACTGCTGGTTAAATGGGATGTTTGTGGTATCCGTGGATTTTAATGACCCATGCCGTTCCTTCCCTATCTTTCCCTGGAAATCAAGAGTTGACTCTCGTGATGGAAATTAATCAGAATTCCTCCATGACTTCTCTTTTATTATACCCAGATACCTAAGGGATGGGCAAACCACAGTGGAATTTTATCAGGAACCCAAATACTGGGGACTAGAACCAGATTATGATAAATCTAAAGCAGAGTCAAGTTCATTCTTATCCTACCCTTTCAAATTAATGACTGGTTTCTAAATTGTAAGTTGAAATGATCAGATTTCTGGAGCATTGTTTCTGCCTTGACAGTTGACTCTCTTCGTGATTTTGGCAAACGCCCCTACATTTCTGCCCCAACTGGCTCCACATGGAAAATTACAACTTATACGTACCCTTTGGGAGCACAACGAAAGTTAATTGCTTCATTTGGAGTGGGGTACTTTTTGATGCTGAAAAGCACCAGCTTAGCTGCCTCTGACCCCAGGGCATATGAAATTAAATCATGAATTGGCACAATTATATTGATTCCGCCTCAATATCTTCTTCAAGTGGCTTATTTGGGCTTTTCTTTGTAAAACTTTCATCACTTCATGTGTTAGAATCTCAGAATGGAGTTAATATGGTGTGAATAAATGTGTGAAGGAAGGAGTAGACAGGATGGTGTTATTCCCTTCACATCCAAAGTCATCCGTCTCTTCCTGGTCCGGCCTGTGCTCTTGGCTTTCCTGCCTGGGTGCTGACACCACCATCTTCGGGGATCTAGAACCTTTGTGTTATTTCTGGTGTTCCCACTCCTCATAGCCACATGTAGCTGAGCACCAGATTTTTTTTTTTTTAAGATTTTTAAATTTATTTGACAGACAGATATCACAAGCAGGCAGAGAGGCAGGCGGGGCAGGGAGTGGTGGCAGGGGAAGCAGGATCCCTGCTGAGCAGAGAGCCCAATGCGGGAGAGCCCAATCAACAGCAGTTGAACGAGTCAATGAATGAATACAGATGTTAATACCTCAGGGTTTCTGGTTTTAAATGAAATTTGGTTTTAAATGGAATTTTAAACGGAATTATTAATACCTAATATAACCTCTCAACTTTCTACTAAAATACCTATTCAGGATGCACAAAACAGTACAAACTCGTAATCCCACCATAAGTTAAAATGATTGGAAAATCCACTGCCTGAATTTAAAGGACTCTAAGGTAATTCTAAGTCTTTGATGGCTGACTTGAGACTCTAAGTCAGGTAATACATGCCCTATGACCTCAAAGGAAGTAGGCCCATAATGCCAAAGAAGGAAGCTAGACATTTTATCTCTCTCTAGAATTTTGTTCTGTGGCTTAGAGGGTCTGGATTGCCCCCAGATTCGGAAATCCATTCTCAAGTACTCAGATTATTTGTTGCAAGGCAGAACTCCATTCTCTTCTTCTCAAGCTTACTAACAGTGAGCTCTCACTTTCTGCATTTATTTAGAAACTGCAAGTCCTAGTTTAATAAATACGTTTCCAGAAAACAATAGACAGGAAGTTGTGTGCATGTGTGCATGATGGCAGAGGGTGCTTAGGCCTATTTCTGATGATAGCTGTGCACCGGGGGAAGTATAGTTCCAATACAGAGTATGCCTTTGGGGATGACAGATACAGGAAGAGTTCTGGTAACAGTATATTCTGTGGAATATAGGTGTGTGTGCGTGTGTGTGTGTGTGTGTGTGTGTGTGTGTGTGTATGCACATTTCACCTATTCAGAACATCAACAAGCCAGATACTAGATGTAAGAGAAAATTCTGAACCAATCCTGTTGAGCTGAACTAAAGGAGTAAATGCTTTCTGGGTATTAGAGATTGCTCCAAGCTGTGCATATTATACTCCCTTCCAGTTGAATACCCGAGAAGAGGAATCCACCACCATCCAAATGGACAGTGAAGTGTGTCAAGAGAAAGGCCCACTGTATCTTCTGGCAGCCAGTAGATCTGGGCAGATCTCTTTTCATTGCAGGATAAGTTCTAGAATACTTCAGATAAAGGACAAGCACTGTCCTCCTGAAATCTATCAGAAGAATGTACTTCGGAAAACAACGTACCGCATGAACCAGAAGAGGATTTTAGAAGACTGTTTTGCATCTTTGTGAGGACACAACAAGACATGGTCTTTTATAGCAAAAAAGGATGTGGGAAGAGCAGGTATAAATGAAAGGAGGATGAAATTAAATCAAGGACCGTTGTGGGAAAAATGAACATGCAAGGACATCCAGCAAATGTGAAGAGAAGTTAGGAGTGGGTCAGAGGGCACCTAAAAGTTACTCACGCTGCCAAGGGAGAAATGAATACAAGTGGAACTGTGGCAATAAGCAAAGACATCTCTCAAGGCGCAGGTGACCAGGTCGCCATATCCATGATGTTTTGCCCAACAACTATTTGTTCAGTAGTATGTTGAATGCCTACTACTTAACAGGCTGTGTGCTCTAGGACAAGATAAGATGGCTGCCCAATGGACACAGCGCCTGCCTTACTCTGTGGTCCTTTCTGTACCTTTTTGCCTGATTCTCCTTTGGCACCTTTAACATGACCACTGGCAAAGCTGCATGCAACAGGAAGGTGGCATTCTCAAGGACAGGATGTCAGCCCATTCATCTCTGTATGCCTAGAATCTAGTATAAAAAAGGTTTCTTGAATGAATAATCAAGTCAGTGAATGAAATCTGACCAGACTGACCAATAGCAAAGGTTCTTCTCTTGGGAATTCTTTGATAGTAATAGCTCAGAAGCAACTCTCTAGAACCATCTGGTGTTGATTTCCTGACAACACCTCCTCAGGCCTCTTTGGAGTCCAAAGTCCATGGTTATTACAGATGTGAAATTACCTGGTATTTCCTTTCCACATTTTTACTTTCTTCATGGACATTTATTCCAAAACAGTTTCTAATAACTTACTTTAGTAGGCTTTTCCCTAATTTTTAAAGCAACAAGCCCCTTTTGTATATAGAAAAGCATAAAGAAAAAAAGTACTGCATCTATAAGAGGTATTTGCTGAGGTCCATCCTACCCCAGGTGGATCTCAGCTGTACCTATCTTGAGCACTTGGAACAGTGCTTGACATAGAATAGAAAATAATAAATATTTGTCAAATGGATGGTCATAAGCAAGTACTATGGTCTCTATGCCTCAGGGGTTCAGGAGGCTGAGGGAAGGCCCTGCCCTGGTCCTGAGCCCCCTCAGCCACACCTCCAGGACTTATAGTCCTGGCTGCTGTAGCCCATGGGAGCTAGGACCACATCTCTGTTTTCAGTACCGCCAGAAACCCTGGGTCTGTGGCCACCATGCCTCTTCTGTAGCTGGAATGGTCCTAGGCCCCTGGCTCTGCGGGAAACATAAACCACCTCTGAGCTAAAGAGTCCTGGTTTTCTGGAGTCCTCCAGGCAGGGATGCTGAACCCCGCACCTTGTAGGAATGGAAACAAAACATCCATGTGTTTTGCCATAAAGAGTGGAAAGCTGATGGCCTTATCTGCCTATGGCTTGGTTTTATAAAATTTTTAATGGCTTCAATATTAATTAATATTAATATAAATATTTTATTAAATTACTAAATTAATAAATCACTTATATTTTATAAATATACATTTATATCTATATTCATTCATTAATAATCAATGTTAATTACTGATATGTTTATAAATGTATTTGTATTTCTATAATATAAAATTAAATTTTATAAATTATCATTATTTATATATTATAAATAAAAATAATATAATATAAACTATTTTATTAAAATTAATCTGAATATTAATGCTTTTAATATTTTGACGGGTTTTCCTATTTGGGTGCTTGTTGTTTTAAATGCTCTGCCTCTTTAACTGTGACTTCACCTAGCTCTCCCTTTTTTTTTTTTTTTAAGATTGTATTTATTATTTGACAGAGAGACACAGTGAGAGAGGAAACACCAGCAGGCAGAGTGGGAGAGGGAGAAGCAAGCCTCTTGAAGAGCAGGGAGCCTGATATGGGGCTCGATCCCAGGACCCTGGGATCATGACCTGAGCCGAAGGTAAACACTTAACAACTGAGCCACCCAGGCACCCCCCTCCCTCACTTTTAAGCTGCAAAAGCAGAATGATTTGGAAGGAACCTAAGCTGCAAGTCGTGCCCACAGCAGGACACAAACTCCTGGGCCTTCCTATCTCTTGGGTGAATACAGCAGTCTTCCCTGCGTGCACCCCTGGGGGTAGGGCAAGGGGGACCCAGTCCCCGAGTAGGAGCTTCTATGGGGTTGATTCCCAGGGAGGAGCCAGAGGGAAGAGATGTGGCTGAGGCAGTGATAGCACTCTGAGACTCAGCGTCAGAGGCCTGCAGATATTCAGGGGAGCCCCCACGACCGAGGGACTGGTGGAAAGGTGGGTAGCTACCTCTGGGCCTCCCATTCCCAACCACCAAAAAGACCAGCTCCCCTTTAATTGGCGCTACCCCTGCGCCTTGTATGACATTTTGTTAGCCCACAGGGTGCACAGCCAGCAGAAGCTGGGAAGCCACTGGTTATCCAGAAAGGGCCCAGGAGGAGACAGTGCATGGCAGTGGTCCCCACCCCTCTCCCCCACTTTGCCAGTCCCAGAACTCCACTTTGTCCCAACACCCTCATCAGAACCTGATCTGCTGGCACACTGATCTTGGATTTCTAGCCTCCAGAACCAGGAGAAATCAATTTCTCTTGTGGATAAGCAACCACCAGAGCAGAGATGCAAAGTAGAATTCAAAAGGAAAATAACTTACAATAAAATAAGGTGTATTTCAACAGGCAAGCACTCAGCAGGACCATATTTGGAAGAAATAAGTAAGGACGTTCCAGGAGGAGGGGTGCAGACCCAGAGACTTTGTGAATCTGGGGGCCCCCAGGGCAGGGCCACACAGCTTTGCCGTGTGGAGACTCGGCTTCCGTGAGTGGTGTGGGCATTGCTCGTGTCATTTTCTACGACGGTAAACGACTTTTCCAAAAGTTCTGAACAAAACCAAGCAGGGTATTCATTCCGTTGATATACTCAGTAGTCGCTTTCCTGGAAAATACAATGTATTTTTTAAATGCTTTGGGTTTACAGATAAAAGAGAAGTAGCTTTTAGCTCAGGTCATTCTGAACAGTGTCCTCATCTGTGAAAACATTCAGTGAGATGCTCAAAAATCATGCTGCTCGCAAGAATGGACAGACCCATGCACCGCCGGGTGTTCACCGGCGCTGGCCTTGAGATCTCCAGGTGTGACAGGGCAGAGCTCTGAGTCACCACTGAAGATGGGCTCCTCCAAAGGGCTTCACCACCCCCGCTGAGAACCGCAGATCCAAGCAAACCCTGATGTTCTCATTCCCCTTTCCTGGGATGAAGCCTGAGAGGAATCCTACAGGAGACCTTTGGCACAAGGTGTTTCTACCCAATAAAAAGGGACACCAGTGCCTTAACGGTAGAGCTCT
Organism: Mustela erminea; assembly: GCF_009829155.1. Taxonomy (NCBI): domain Eukaryota; kingdom Metazoa; phylum Chordata; class Mammalia; order Carnivora; family Mustelidae; genus Mustela; species Mustela erminea. The sequence goes on along the minus strand of NC_045629.1, from coordinate 49,366,738 downwards.
CTGCCTGGGATCACCCTGTGAAGAGGTGCTGTCTGGGGGACTGCACCACAGGCTAGTTTGAGGACAGCCGGCCTGAGGAAGGGGCCAGTGCACAGAGGAGAACAGAGCGGAAAGGTGGAGTGACAGGGGATACCTGAGATGACATAAAGTGAGCCCGTGAATGCCAAGCTTGGAACTGCTCTGGCTCCATTCTTTGATATGTTAAGTAATTGTGAAAGTTGAGTTTTCTGTTATGACCAAAAAGCTTCTTCCTCATAAAAATATGCCTATTCTTGGGATGCCTGGGTGGCTTGATAGTTAAGCCTCTGCCTTCAGCTCAGGTCATGATCCCCAGGTCCTGTGATCAAGACCCAGGAGCCCCAGGAGCCCAGAAGGGCTCTGGCTCAGAGAGAAGTCTGCTTCTCTCTCTGCCCCTCCCCCCTGCTCCTGCACGCACATGCGCACTCTTTCTGTCTGGCCTTCTCTTAAATAAATAAATACATATATACATCTTTAAAAAAAAAAAAAGTATTCCTATTCTGATTGCTTCGAGACCCCACTTCTGGGCTTTGGGCAAAGCATGTACCTCCTTTCTTGGCCTTTCCTTGAAGCATGGTAGTTCAGGAAGTTTCTGGGCTCACATTCCAGCTCTGCTTTTACAGGCTGGGACAGGCAGGTCACGTCATCATTTGAAGTCTCTTTTCCTTCTCTGTAAAACAGGGATAATCATGGTTTCTCTAACTCTGGGGACGTAGGGATGAAATTAAATGAGTTAACGGAAGAAAAGCATTTCAAACTGCCTAGCATGTCTCTCATGCTGAGTAGGTGTTAGCAATGATTAGTCTGTTTAGTTTTTGTTTTTGTTTAGTTTCGTTTCTGTTTAGTGTTTTGGGTCACTAGTGGCAGAAATTCAGTTCCAACTAAATTAAGCAAAAAAGGAAAAGTTACAGATAGCGGAGGGCACGAGATGGGTTCCAGGACCAGGAGGAGATAGATGTTGAATCGAGGCCCCAAGGGTGGGAGGTGGTTTTTCCAGAAAGCAGTTCACAGCCTGTGGCTGTCCCTGAGAATCACCCGGAGGGCATTTAAAAGTCTGGAGGCCCAGGCTGCACCCAGAGAGACTCCATACAGGTTCCTGGGGCTGGCCCCAGCCCTCGGTGGTGTCAGGCTCCTTGGGTGACTCCAGCGTGCAGCCCATGCTGAGAACCACTGCGTAGACCTGTCTTTATCGGACTCTCATCATTTCTCCTCTCTGCCTAGTCCTATCCTACAGGAAGCTCTTCCTACCCACCCCCCCCCATCAGATGTCTACGCACCCATAATAATCTCAGTAGGAAAAGTAAGTCATTAACAAAGCTTCTTTCTTTCAGCATCTGCATGTCAATGGATCTGTCCTGCTTGGGTCTGTCTCCTGCTCAACCTTACTCTGATCACCCACCTGCTGTGGAGGGGGGGGGGGGGGAGGTACCAAGTCACCCCAATGACGAGGAATCTTGATTGACAATACACCGCAACCCTTGGGATGAAAGCCATCAAGTCCGTCAGAGGTCTAAGAGGACTGAACAGGGGAAAAACCTTCTATCTCATCTAATTACCTAAAACTAGTTATGCTTTATCTGGTTTGATAGAATTCATAGAATTGATAAAATTCAGCATGTTTTGCTTCAGCCATTTTCCCTAATGGATAAGATCCGGGCTTGATGGTGTGTTTCCTTCAGGTCTCTGAGCCACTGTAAGTGACAGGTTATTGCTTGGAGGGGATGATGCCTGGCCTGTCTCTTGACTGCCTGGTCGCTGCTTATTCACAGACTCTTGTCACGCCCACAGATACTGAGCTCATAGGTTACGCTCTTGAACTCACACCTGTAGCTACTGACTACGCAAAATTCCGATTCAAACTGAAATCCAAGTTTCCGTGGCCTCCAAATTTGACCTCTCACCTCCTTTACTTGCTTGTCTTGGGGCTGAGGAGCTCTCCGTGGGAAGGCACGTGTTTTTGAACCGACAGATGATGAGAAGGACACATGGGAGCCTCTCTTGCCCTTATGCCCTTGTTCTGAGTAGCTCTCACCAAATTCCCTTTTCTAAACTGGACATCACTGAGAACAGGAAAACACATTCCCAATGTTCTTTCCAGAAGGTGGAGAATTTTTTCAATCAGTTTGGGTAAAGTGTATATGAAGAGAGAAACCACACTAAATACCTGTGCATAATTAACGTAATTACCAACATAACCAAACAGCCCCGGCGGGGTGTGGGGGGAGGGGCTGTCTGCATCCCCAAGGGTTCCGGAGGCTGTGCTTTATCTCCGCGGCCCTACCTGTCACGTTTTCTGAATTCAGCTGTCCTTCAGGTTTCACAAGGTTCTGGGTGACACGCTGAGCTGTTCATTTCGATGGCTGTTTCCCAGCCCAAGGAAGGCATTGCTGCAAAAAGGACAGATGGACGATGGGGACGTGGCTGCAATGTGGATGCAGGGGTGCGGGGGTGGGCGGGGGGGGCGCGGAGTGCCTCTGCCATTGTGTGCGCTGCCTCTGGGGGCTGTTCTTATAAAGGAAAGCTTGATTTCTTGGTTATTAAGTAGATACCTCCCTGCGTATTAAGTAGTTGCGGATTACAAAACCATTCTCTTCCTGTTTTGTTCACGCTTTGCGTAGTTTCAGATGAAGTGAAAGGGGCCCCCCAAAGGGGCTTTGCTCCCCCACTAGATGGAAGAACACCTTCACCCGCGCAGCCCTGGAGGCAAGGGCCCAGGGAACAGGAAGAAGATCCGCTGCTCCCCTCCCCCCAGCCTCCAGGTCCCTCCCACCTGCCTGCCGCCGCCGCCGGGGCGGCCGCAGCCTGTAGGGTCGCACTCTCCGTGCGCTTTACATTTTGAGATCCGATTCCTGCGTGAAGCCACAGCATCCTCTTTGGTGTTCTTTGAAAGTTCTGTGTTTTTCCAGCTGTTCCACAAACCTTTGTGGACCAGGGCAGCCTTGCACATAGCTTTCCAAAATTACCCAGGCCATCGACATTCTTTCCACCCACAGTATCCGCACTGACCCCTCCGCCATTTGTTAATGCAAATCCTTCCCCTCCGAAGGGGTTTGTCTCACTTCCGGCTTAGCACAAAGGCTGTGCTCACCGCTCAGCCCACGAGTAGCCCTGGAAAGGGGTCACCGGGCACAGCCAGGATTAGTGTTCTCTATTCTTGAATTTCGTATAAATAGAATCACACAGTATGTCCTTTTTGTGTGTGGCTTCTTTTGAGCAACACACGTCGTCTGTGAGATTCAGTTATGTTAAGCCCTTCTTATTCCATTGTATAAATAGGCCACAATTTGTCAGTTCCCTTCTTGATGGACTTTTGGGTTATTTCCGGGTTTTGACTATGATGAATAAAGCTGCTCTGAGCATTTTTGTCCAAGGCAATCTCTGGATGTAGGTGCTCATTTCTCTGGAGTCTATACCTAGGGGTAGGATTGCTGTTCCTTCTAAGGGGGTGCTTCACTTTATTAGAAACTTTCAGCTTTCTGAAGAGGTGGTTTTGATGTGTTTATTCCTCATAACCGTAAGTGTTCATCAGTCAGCTCACTACGCTTACTGAGCTCTTACTATGTGCCAAGCACTGTTCTAGAAGCTGGGATATAGCGAAGAATAGACAGACAAGGTCTCTGTCTGTTGGGCGGAAAGGGGGAGGGTAGAGTCAGGCAATATGACTGAAATAAACAAGGTAACTTCAGGGGCGTGGAAAATAGGGTAAAGGATGGCGCCCTAGGGAGTAGGAGCTGCTTCTGCTGTACTATCAGGAAAAGTCTCTTTGAGGAGCTGCATCTCAGTCCACATCTGAAAGATGGGGTGGGTGTGGCCCTGCAGAGCTTGAGGAATAGTGCTGGAAGCAGAGAAGGAAGAGCAAATACAACTAACTGCCCTGAGACAGGAAAAAGCATGGTGGGTTTGAGGGAGCGAGAGAAGGCGCATGAGGCCCCCCATGCAGTTCATTCATTCATCCAACAAGTAAATACATATTAAGCTGCTTTTATGTTGCTGGCACTGTTCTAGGCCCTGGAAATGGAGCGTGTGACCAAAATAGGTGAACGACCTGCTGTCACAGAACCAGGAGGGAAGAGCAGGTAGTACGGTCTGGAGGTGGAAGCAGGGCCCAGGTTAAGTAGGACTGGATAGACCACGGAAATGAGTCTAGACGCTTATCCTGCAGCAGTGGGAAATCGTGGGTGGGCTGTCAGCAGGGACGTGAAAATGATCTAATTCACAGGGATGGACTAAGGGAGATTCATTAGATAGAAGGCCGTTTGATCCAGGCTGAGGTTCTGAGCCGAAACTCCATCTGTGACCGTGGAAACTGGGTAAATGACCAGAATTCAGGGTATATTTTGGAGGTTGAGCCAATAGGACTTAAAGAAAGATTGATTGTGGGGTGAGCAAAAAGAAGAATGCAATTTAGATTCTACGTTCTTAGCCTGAGCTGCTGAGTAGAGGGAGGTACCATACACTGAGACCAGGAGGGCTGGGCTTATGGGGTGGGGGGGCAGCAGCGGAGAACTGGAGAGGAAAAGCAAGAGTTCCATTTTGCTAAATGTGAGATGCAAAAATTCAAGTGGAAATGTTCAAGAGGCAGGAGTTTGGGGGGGAAATCACGAGCCTGAAGATCTAACTTTGGCCATCATCAGCACATAGAAGGTCCAAGTCTGAACGGGAGCACCTAGGACGAGAGTACAGGCCAAGAAGGGGACTGAGGAAAAGTCGGAATATACTGAGAATTTCAAGTTCCATTTTACCACGAGGAAACTGAGGCTCAGAAAAGCTAAGCAAATTGCCCAAGGCACAAGGTATGATAAAGCCGGTCTCATTTCAGACTCTGCGTGCGTAGCCACACCCCTTTAATACCTGTGGTTTCTCAATTCTGCTACTTGGATGCCTTGTGACCTAAAGGGAATTATTTAGCCTCTCAGTGGCCCTGTTACCTCATATGTAAGGGAGGGACAACCGTATGCATACCACATAGGGCAGTGTGAATATCAGATAAAAGAATATAACAAAAGTGCTTAGAACAACGGTTGGCACACAGTGATGTTAGCTCGCATCATTCCATGAGCCATAGGCTAAGCACAAGCAGGCCTCAGAGGCCAGAACAGGTTCAAAGTTCCGAATCTGCATGGCCAAGGGAGCTGGCTCTGGGAGCCACCGCCAGGGGCATGTCAGGCTGGGTCTGAGGAGGGTAGGTCAGCCTCCTCCTTATTGTTCCCACAATAGGCCCAAGGGGCCCATGAACTTGCGTCCCCTCCCGGTGCAAGTGAGCTGCGTCACCTGGGGATCAGGTCAGCCACGGACACTGGGAGGGCAGGCAGAGGTCACAGGGACTCCTGAGCCCCCAAAATGTACAGAAGGATATGCAGGACCCCTGCTTAATGCGGTCTATTCTGCTCTTTGATGTCTAACTATGTTTGGTGCAAAAAATCTATTTGGTCTTTGTCCTCAGTTGCTGGCATAAAGATCTTAAAACTCTTGGAATTTCCTGAGTGACAGGAATATCTTTTGGCATTCATAGTGGGCCCCTTTGGAGGGTACCTGAGTTTATGCTAATGAGGTGACTTAGCTTGGGGCTGCTAGATTTCCTCAGGAGGAGGCTGGTCACCAGTAAGGCCCAGGGATTAGATGCTGGAATTTTCAGGCTCACTCATGACCTGTGGGAAAGAAAGGGAGGTGGGTGTGAGAGACGGCTAATTAAACTCCGTACGGGCTCTTGAATGACAGGACTCTTGATGAGCTTCTGGTTGGTAAACACGTCTGTGTGCCGGGAGGGTGGCGCACCCTGGTTCCATGGGGACAGAAGCTCCCGTGCTCCAGACCCTTCCAGACATCACCCTATGGACCTCTTAGCTGGCTGTTCATTTATGTCCTTTATAATTAACTGGTAAATGTACATAAATGTTTCTCTGAGTCCTTGAGCCACTGGGGCAGATTAATCAAACCCGAAGAGGGCTTTGTGGGAACCCCCAATTTATAGCTGGTGAGGAGTACAGGGGACAAACTGAACTAGCAGGTGACATCTGAAGAGGGGGCAGTCTTGTGGGAGGGAGCCTTTCACCTGTGGGAGCTGATGCTATCTCTGGGTAGTGTCAGAAACTGAGCTGAATTGTAGGCACCCACTCAGGGTCCGCTGAGAATCAGAGAATTGCTTGGTCGTGTGGGAAAACATGCATCAGAGCCATGACTCAGGATTCCTCCAGTTAGCACCTAGGCTCTAAAAAGCTGAGTCTGAAGGCAAGAGAAGAGAAAGATGGAGTGACTATTGAATGTATTTTATGCACGTGGGAAAAACACTTGTGTTTTTGTGTGTAAGCACAGTGTCCCTTGCCCCCCCGCTCTTGGTAATGACCGCCCTTCCTTCCTTGAAGTTCCTATCCCTTCCCTCATCCCGTGTCACTCGTAGATTCCATGCCCCTGTCCTCAGTGGTTGCCAAAAGGGTAGATGCCTGATTCCAGACATACCGACCAGAAAAATGTCCTGTGGCTTTACAGATATTGGGAGGATCGACTTTCTTTCCTCAGGAGATGCTGAGTGGCGATGACATAAGCACGGAGCTGTCTGCCTACAGACCTCCCTTTGCCCATCAGCCCTTAGGAGAGAACAAAACCCATAGAGAGACAACTTTTGCAGCTTTCTCCCTGGCTCAGGCAGGGGAGTCAATACATTCCCTCTGTTTGCTTAAGCTATTTGGAATTCCTCACAATCATAAAGGACTAATTCCTGTTATGTTCCACTCATGCTAAGTTTCACAGCCTTGGTTGAGACTCTCCTAAAGTAATTCAGTGTTGTCATTTACTTTCATGAATGATGAACCTAGAAGTTTGAAAGTTCTAGTCCGAGGCCTTATGGCATTAAACACACTGACTTGTGACTTAGAGTGTATGTGGTCTATTTTTAGTTTATCACCTGCCCTATAAACCTACCCTGAACTCTGGAGTCTTTGGGGGATCCCCATAAGAAAGGAGCCCTCCACTCCTGTGGGCAGAGTGTTTGGAGACAAGAGGATCCCTAACAGACAATGCTTTGATTAAGGACCTAGGACATCTCTAGACAAGGAGACTGGGGCAAAGGAATCAGGTGACTCTGGATTGAAATCCTACTGGACAGAAACAAAGGAGCCTTTTGGACTTGGGTTCCTACAGTTCTTGCCTCAGTTAAAGGTCCAGGTAACTTATGGGTCCCTGAAAGATTTAGCAGATTTCCAGAATCTTCTGGTTTCCAGTCTTCCTGGAGAGAGTAGATCACTGGGTGATATTTTTGCTTCATTCATATGTATATATATGTGTGTGCTCATGTATATCTGTGAATATATGTATGTACACACACACACACACACACACACACACACACACACACATTCACACAGGCTCCATCTTCCCCCCTTTCTCCAGAAAGGAAGATTTAAAGAAATGGCAGAAAATATCAGAATTCCTTAAAACCTCTTGAGGAATCATCTGGATTTGGCCCCCTTTCCTTCTGCGAGATTTTCATCTCGAAGTTCTAAATTCTTTTCACAGCTCCTGAGCTGGTGAAAGCCACTTGAGAACAAGTCTTACATTGTCTTGCTTTCCTTTGGGAAGCAAGGTGGGAAGAATAAGGGGTTGGAAGGAGTTGGAAGAATGAGGGAGGGGGGCTTGGCAGGCCTAGGTTTTAAAAGCTCAAGAAAATGTAGCACTTGAAATTGTAGCCAGGAGAGAGGAGACCCAGGAGGCCCAGAACTAGAAGCAAATGTGGGTTTTCGGTGTTATTCTTGTCTTCGCTAGGCCAATCACTCCTCCTCCTTGTTCTTGCTGCCGGGAGCTGAGTTTTTAAAGGGTAACTCTCTCCTTGCTGAAACAGAGCTTTTGTCTGCCTAGGGAATTCCTGAGCAAGAAGAAGGGAGTTGGGAGAGAGGTCGGAGTTTCTGCCTGGCCACCTCCCTGCCGCAGTGGGAGCCAGAGTCGTAGCCAGAGCAGAGCAGGCTCAGGTGGACGGTGAGCCCTGTGGGGGAGTGGCCCTTTCTCCACCACTGTTTTGCTGGCGGCACAACCAGCCTCTTAGAAGATGCTAATGAGATTCTGGTAGGGAGCTCAAAATCATCTGTGGCAGATGGTAGAAGGTTAGGTTTTGATTTCCCTTGTTCCACTGTTGTTTTTCTCTAAAAATGTGTTAACCAATGTGCCGCTTTCTTGTGCTTGGTTTTGACAAAGCCACAAATTAATTTTTTACTCCTTTTTGTCCATCCTTCCTCTGGGCATAAATATCTTTTTAGAAATGAAGGCAAATCATTGTTCAGCTTTTTCCCTCTGCCTTTCCTCTGCAGTCTGTATTTTTTTTTTTCTTTAATGCAGAAGAAATCATTTGAATTCTCTTTTAACTTACAAAGAAAATAGGCAGCAATGCTAGGAGAGCCCCTGGTAATGTGTAAATTTATTTTCTTATTGGCCGGGGCAAGTTTAGGTTATCATGTTTTGGTTAGTTTACCCTCCCTCTGTGGACAGATAGAAAAGCCAAAAATACTATAGAAGCCAACAAAGGGAACGCTACCGTTTATTGAATACCTTCTTGGCAGTCATGGTATTCATTTGGTACATTCCAGGCATCATGTTAAGCGACAATATTTTAGCCAATCCTTCCATTAATCCTATAAGTAGGCATTGTCCTTATCCCCATTTTACAGATGAGGAGACTGAGACTTGGGGAAAGAAACTTGTCCCACATGGGATGGCCAGAAAGTGGCAAAACTGGAATTCAAAACCAGGGAGCCCCACTCAGAAACCAATGCTCTTAGATGGTACCTTCCTCTGTTTTTCTTCATGAGTGTCAGTTGCATCAGTGCTGGAGGTCTCTAGGACTCAGGGGCACTTTTTCTGATTCCAAACCCTTGTTTGGACACCAGATAGCAAAAGCCTTATTTACAGCGAGAGAGTCTGATACTAGTTATGGAGGCATTGACTTAGCCTCAAAGATGGAGCAGACCCACCATTTTGCACATGAAGAAATTGGTATGATGCTTCAGTTACCTATTGTTATGTAAAAAACCACCCTAAAACCGAGCAGCTTAAGCCACAACACTATTTTATTGTGCCCGATTCCACAGGCCAGGACTTCAGGCAGAGCTCTGCTGTGCTGTGTCAAGACTGTTCCGTGTGCTGTCAGCCTGGTCGACCAGATGCCCGGGGGGCCTCAAGGCTGGCTGCTGGCTCCCTGCCCAGCAGGATAGCCTGGACACTACCTCATGACTCAGGCTCAGAGAACGCCAGGCTTCAGCCCAGAACCAGAACAGCATCCCTTCTGTCTCCTTCCGTTGGTCAAAGCCAGTCCCGGTGCCCACACAGATTCATGGGGGAAGGGAATTAACTCTACCTCTTGATGAAAGGAGCAGCACCTGTACCACTCATGGTTACTTGCCAGTGGCAGATACCCAAGGCTTAGACCAATATCAGAGAAAACCTCACCCTGGCAGCTTTCCTGGAAGGGAAAAGTTTCCCTCTAGAATCTACGTTCTCTGTTGACTCTTTCAGCCAGAAGAGGTAAATTTTGAAGGCATTTTAAAGGGAATGGGGGTGATGTCCTTCATCTGTTTCCATGGGGGATGGTGTTCTGTGGGCCTGTGTGACCAGCTGAGTCTACTGCCCACATCACGCTTCAGTGGCACCTCCTGTAATCTGGGCCAGGCTGCATAATCTCTTTGCCAAGAGGGAATCCCAGCTAAGGCAAGGTGACCGGGGGTGTTTGCCCTCCCAAGACCACAGAACTGATGTGTCCAAAGATGTTGTAGAAGCTGCCAAGACGATCAGGGAGGAGAAAACCACCTCCATCAGCCCAGAATGATCAGCCCAGTGTGCCTCTCACAAAAACAGATGGCCAGCCTCACCAAGAAGAATTTAGTGAGAAAATAAAGGAATTTCTGGCCTTAACTAGCAGGACATTTGCACACATTTTATAAAGCTCATCCACTCAACTGAGTAAGGAGCAAACAAAAAATTCAAGGTCCAATGTAGAAATATGCACCCAGGAAGGAAAAATGAAGTAGATTATGACTAGATGAAGAATAATTCAAGCTTAGTGACTATTAGAGCCAGAGGGAACCCAAGAGACCCAACCCCATTTTATGCATGAAATAATGGAGGTCCAGGAGAAAACAGAAGTGAGGTGCCCGCCCCGGTTCCTGCAGCTCAGTTATTCTTGTATTGGTAATGAGCACTTAGCAAGCACTGGTTAGGTGGCAGGCCTTTTGCTGGTGGTGACAGAAGCTTGAGGTGGAGTGGGACACAGTTCTTGGCCTTCACAGAGCTGACTGTCTAGGAGAGGCCGTGAAAAGCAATGATCACAGAACAATGCAGGGAACACAGTGCCAGCAGTGCTCAGAGCGGACCATAGGCGCCCCACTTCTCAGCTCCAGGCTCCTTGCCTGCTTGAAGCCTATGGGCTCTGTAGAGAAGAAAGCTTGTTTTCAAAGATCTTGCCTACTGAGCTACCCATTGGAGCTACATCAGAGCCCGGTGCTTTAAAAGAAAGTGCAGTCTTTCAACATCCTGTGAGTTAAGAAGAGGACATCCTAAGTGTGCCTTGCATTCGGGCAGGTCCTAGGAAAGCATTCATGCATCTTGGGACAAGGACAGTGTCACTGCACGGGGCCACACATCCCAAAGGAGGCCCGAAGCTTTCATCCAGAGCCTCTGACTTCCAACCCTTTTGCTGGGCTACCATAGGAGACATATTCGGGCTGGAGCCCACCACAAGCAAGCGTGGTGGGCCCTTTACCAAGTCATAAAGTTGGTTTTAAAAGGGTGTTTGATCTAATGGGAACTCAAGAAGTTTGGGAGGGAACGGAAAGTCGCGGGTGGCTTCTACCTTCCACAGCCTTCAGCTTCCTCCCCTCCTTCCCCTTCTACCAGTGCTTCTCAAAGCTTGCTGCCCCTTAGAACCATCTGGGGAGCTTCGAAAACTCCTGTGTGATTTTTTTTCTCCCCATGTGATGGACGAAGGGAAGCACAGACCTGGGTGTCACTTGACTCTGCAAGCCTCAGTTTACTCATCTATCCAATGAGAAAAAAAATCACAATACCCAACCACCTCAGAGGGCTTGCCATGTGTCAGCCACTGATCAGAGGACTCTACAGGCATGTCTTGCTTTTCCTCATGACAATTCTTGGAGTAAGTGATTATAACTCCATTTTACAGATGAAGAAATGGAGGCTGAGAACGTAAGTCAATGTGCCCAAGGTCACGTGACTAGTAACAGGCTACAGCCTTGGGCAGCCTCTGGGGAAAGCCTGCACACTTCATTCTGCTACAGCATTTCTGAAGGGCAATGAGAAGAAGGGAAGCTCCCCATGTATAATCATCTTCTCTCCTGGGTCGGTCCCCTTCCCGGTGTCTCTGTCTCCTGGGATCCTGACACTTGGTGGCCCCTGCTCTCTAGCCTCTGTGACTCTCACCAGCTGCTCAGGTCATTCTTCCTGCTACCCCCAGTGTCTCCAGCAGTTCCCTGGGGACTCAGGACTCCCAGCAACCCACTACCCCCCTCAGGGCTCCCATGGGGACTGTCAATGTACTCCATTCCTCTAAACCAACCCCCTCCCTCTGCTCCCCACCCATACTCCAGGACAGTTTTGCGTTTTGGCTTCAGCCCAGCAGTCCTGCTAGAACAGCAGAGAGCAAGGAAGAGCGAGCCTAGAAAACTTCTTCCTCTACTTGTCATTTCCTAGCTGATTGTGCTGTGATGGTCAATGGAGAGCTTAGCGATACTCACAGAGCTGGTCTTCCCTGAGAGCTCACTGAGTGCCAGAGGCTTTTCCGACGATATCTCATGTCAAGCTTGCCAGAAACTGGCAAGGTAACCATCATACTCCCGTTTCGCACTTAAACACCCGGGTCCAACTTCCCCAAGCTAGAGAGAGGCAAAGGTGGGATTCCAGCCCCTGCCCACCTGCTCTGCAGCCCACACCGTCTCTATTACAACACACAGAAAGGTAAAGGGACAAGGATTGTCTACGGAAGTGTCTTGTAGCCCCAGATGTACCCCCAGACCCGTGGCCTCAGCAACACCAGGGAACTGGCTAGAAATGGGGGCTCTCAGGCCCCACCGCAGACCTACTGAATCAAAACCTGCATTTTAACAAGATCCCAGGTGATTTCAATGCCTATTAAAGTTTAAGAAGCCCTGGTCCGTGGACCGCGGTCCGCAGCCCTGGCTGAGCACTGGAATCACCTGGGGGAACTTGGCAAACCGGGTCCCACACCCGGAGTTCGGATTGGGTATCACGGGGGGGTGTCCGTTTGTTTTTAGCTCCCTAGGTGACTCTACGGGGCAGCAACCTTTGAGAGCCACTGGCAGGAGGAAGGGGAAAGCCAGAGGCTGGGTCAGGTAGAAGCCACCAGCGACCTGCCATTCCCTCCCAAAGCAGGGCCACGCAGGGGGCGTGGAGAGACCAGCATCAGGGAGGCCTAGAGACCCGCTGCCCGGACAGTGACAGTCTGGGTGCCTGCGGTTGGACAGACACTGGCTGCACAAAGACGCGGGGTTAGAGGAACTCCTCAGGAACCCCGACTCTCCGGACGCCTGGAAAACGCTTCGGGTGGGTGAGTTCGCGGGGTCCTCAGGCGCGCGGGGAGCCCAGCGCTGGGGGGAGCGAGGCGCCGGGAGCAGCACGCGCAGGCGCAGAGCCTTGAGGCGCGGGCCCGGGCGGTGGCTCCGGCTGCTCTCCCGCTGGGAGGGGGCGACTCGGAGGGCGGGGGACGGGGTGCGGCCGGGAGAGCCCGCGGGCCTCTGCGGAAAGCCCAGGCCGCCGGGCCACATAGCCGCCTGCCGAGGCGGTCTCCGGGGGTGGGGCGCGGCTGGCCGGCAGGTGCGGCGCGGCCCGCGGAGGGCGCGTTGGAGCGGCTCTTTGTTTCCCGTGCGGCACAGCCCCGGGCCCGGGCGCCAGCCTGCCGCAGCTGAGTCACCGATGAATGCCGGCTGTGTGGCCACGCGGCCCCCTCCCGGAAGAACGCGTCCCTTTCCTGAAGCTGCCTTATCTTATGCGGTGCAAGGGACTAAAGGCAGCGAAGGGGCTTCTCTTCTACAAAGCCCTTTACTCCCCGGGCTGCAAGTGCAAGTCCGGAACCAAGGTCACCCCCACCCCCACCCCCGCACTCACACAGCCCTGAGCAAGAGCCTGCCCTTGAGGATGCCACTTCTAAGGGGATCATGATCTGCTCAGCAGATCTGTAGCGTCATGGTTCAGAAAGGTTCCTCCATGTCTCCACACCTGCCTGGGATGTGGGGTCCAGGCTGAGTGCGTTCGCCTGGAGTCATCTGGAGGACTTGCTGGAAATACACCCTCCCCAGCCTTGTTCGCAGAGGATGAGATGAGTAGAACTGGGGTAAAGCCCGGAATCTGCATTTTAACAAGTACCCTAAATGTTTCTGAAGCATGCGGCTGGTAGTCTGCACTTGAGAATCGCTGATTTTGTAGAAGTTCCCCTTAACATAGATGTGTTAACCACAGATGGGTGTTGCTGAGTAATAAAGTGGAGTTTGCCTGGGGAGATACAACCCAGCGTGTGTTGGCAGAGGTGGGAGTCATGCCAGGGTCACCAGATCCCCAAGCTTGACTTTTTAAGCCAAGGTCAAATCTACCTTCAGGGATTCCCAGAGAGCTTCTCAGCCCCTTTTCTGCTTTTGTGGTCTTGAATGCCACCTGAAGTAAACAGTGTCAGCTGGCACTTTTACACTCTGAGTTTGAACAGGAGGACCATTTAGTTTGGTTTGTGGATTTGGGCATGCTGTAGCTTAAGCCTAATCAGCCACTCTGGGCATTAACCCCCAGAAGATTCTGTCATGTCTAGAGAGAGGTCTCCTCAAATGGATTTTTAGATCATTTCAACATTGAAGACTTATCGTCTATCACAAAAAGATGGAGAAAAAAATTACTGAAAATTTGGTTTAGGAATAAATTTATTCCTTTGGGCAGCAAACATTATCCTGTTAACAGACCCAAATGAGAAAAAAAAAAAAAAAGAATAAACAAATTCTATTTTCTACAATGAAGGCAGATGACCTTGGCTCACATCTCAGCTTTCCCACTTATTAGCTGGTAACCTTGGGCAAGTTTCTGACTTCAGTGTGCCTCTAATTTCCTTATCTGAAAAATGTAGTTGTGCATATTTATTTTATACTTAGTGCTTCTGGATAAAAGATTTGCAAGTATTATCTTAAGTAATTTTCATTTTACAACTGAGGAAACTGAGGCTCAGAGAGGCTGGAAACCATGGTTGCTCCATCTGGATGTGAGTGTCGTCTCTCCCTTTTGACCACACCTGTTCATTGCCTCCTGGCTCGTGACTGGCTGTCAGACAGTAACTACGCATGTTTGCAGGAGCACACCATCATGGCTGACTTTTTTCCTGAGCTGTTACTATGGGCCATAAACTAGTGTCAACACTTTACTGAAATGAATGAACTTCTTACCACCCTTCCAAGAGATGGGAATTATCATCATCTCCCTGTCTCAGAGGGAGAAATTGAAACAGAGATAAGGAGGTCCCACTGCCAGCAAGGGGCAAGACCTGAACGCAGGGGCCGCCTTCGGGCTTCCAGGCCTGGGCACCAGATGGCTGGTCTGTGTTATCCAGTTACCAGTATTACTGAAGACGGGAGGGGTCTCCCCACTCTCCTGATCCACCAACACTGCAAGGCTGAAATTCTTCCTTCCCATCAGCACCCCGCTTGTGGGCTTGTGGGTGCAAAGTCTCCTTCTACCAGAAAGCTTGCCACTCTGCTGGGCCTTTGGAAAGTGGTGTTTATAGAGGACAGCTTAGAGGGGCTTTGGAAAAGACTTCAGTACATGCTAGCATCGAGTGCCCTGGTGACCTGCAGACAGGCTTCAAGGGATGGACACTGAATGTGGCTTCCTGCCCAGGGGCTGGCTGTGCACCAAATGCAGGAAAATGGTTTGCAGGCTCAGCCTCCCTGCCCCAGCTGGCCTCCTGCATGGCAGCCTGGCTCTGACTGTCTCATGTGTGGTCACTCTTCTCACACCGAATTTTGAGGCACGTGCTAGGACTACGGGCCTCATGGGCAATCCTGGTAAGGTCTCAGATGTAAACAATGATCGTGTTATGGGAAACCGGAGAAAAGATGATCCTTGTTATAAGGTGGCAAAGAGCTCAGAGGAGCTGTGGTCGGGTGTTTGTGAAAGGTGAACATTGAGAGCTTGAAATGAAATATTTAGCTGAGGAGATCTCCAAGCAGAATGTTGAGAGAGCCCCTGGGTATCTCCTGAGTCCTTACAGTAGAATGCAAAAAGAGTGACATGAATTAAAGAAGGAACTCTTAAACAAAATGGAACCAGAGCTTGGAGGTCTAGAAAAGGGTCAGTCCACCATCATCGCAAGAAAATGAAAAAGCTTGCTCAGAACTGAGCACTACGGGTGTGGCTAAGCAACTGTTTAAGAACACAGGTATGAGCACAGATCCAATGAGTTAGCTCAGTGGCAGTTGGGCAAGTTATGGGGTTACACCAGCAAAGGCACCGAGGGAACAAGAGAAAGCAGGACAGAATGCAGGAGACGCATCATAATTCCCATATGCTGCAGGACCAGAGCCTAGGGCTTTTTGGCTGCAGGGTGCACTGTCCTTCAAGGAAAAGGAAGAAGGACCCTCTAGGCCGTTCAGAGATGACTGGGCCATCACCTTGCCAGAAGCCTCCTACCCCCACTTGGCACAGCCGCAGAGGTGGGACCCCTGCCTCCATGGGTCTGAAAGGCAGAGCGTTGAACCAAAGAGGATTACTCTTGAGCTTTAAGATCTAGTGGCAATTGCCTTGCGAACTTCCCGGCTTGCTTGGGGTCCCATTACCCCCTCGTCCTTTCCTGCTTCTCAGCTTCAGAACAGGAAGGCCTACCCTGTCTGTCCCATGGGTGTATAGTGGGAGTCCATAACGCACACGGTTTCAGAGGCTCACAGGTGAAGAGTATTGCCTCAGAGTCAATCGCATCTTGAGTTACCCGATCAGTTTAGATGGTATGTCCGTGAGACTTTAGAGTTGTGGCTGGAATGAGGCAAGGCTGGTGAGCCACTGGAGTAGGATGGATATGTTTTGCACATGAGAAGGACACAAATGCTGTGGACTGAACTCTGCCCCTCCCCCACACCAAGTGCCTGTGTTGGAGCCTGAATCCCACCCTCCTGTGATTTGGTATTTGGTGGTGGGGCCTTCGGGAGATAGTTAGGATTAGGAGAGATAGTGTCCTCCTGGAAAGGGACCAGAGAGCTGACTCGCTCTCCCTCTTTTGGCCACTTGAGACAACTCAAGTCTGCCATCCGTAAGGCAGGAAGAGGGTTCTCGCCAGCCACTGACCCTGCAGGCACCTTGAACTTGGGCTTCCAGCAGCCTCCAGAACTGCAAGAAAAGAAGTCTCTGCTGTTGAAGTCCCCAAGTCTATGATATTTTGTTAGGGCAGCGCAGGGGAAACACTGCCTCTGGCCCACAAAATCTTGGGAAAGCTGTTTTTCTGGCTGGCTCTTGGCCAACCAGCTCTAAAGGCAGCTCTTAATCCTTGCTTCTCAAACCTCCCTCCAAGGACATCCCACAAAGGATGCTCCGGTGCCCAGCATGCTGGGAGAACACCTGTGGCTCAGAGCAGACCGTCTGCTTTCGCTTGGCGTTCTGTGGCTAGAGCGCTCCAGCATGAAGAAGACCTGCCAATCCCAGACTCCAGCTGCTCCCTGCCCATTCCCAAAGTCCCTCCAGCTTCTGGACAGTGCTGTCCATAGGGAGAACTAATCTGAGTTTTAATTCTTGTGAATAAACTGAAAAAAAGGTCCAAATGTGGGCAGCAGCTGGGATAGAGGAAGGGAGGTAACCAGTATTCACGAAGCCTGGAGGCTGGCAGGTTGTGACCCTCAAAGAAAGTCCGTTAAACAGCTGAATGGAAGATGTCCTTTGCCCTCCGCAACAGCTTCGAGAAGTAAAGAGGAAAAAGATCCTTACCTCCCCTGATTCCATACCAAAAGTAGGGGATCCAAACTCAAGCCAAGGTTCTGTCACTAGCTGTGTGTCCCAGGGATACAGTTAAGGGAGCTTCTCAAAGCTTTTGCTTCTTCATTTGTAAAATAGGACTTACTAATAATTCCTTTTTTGTAAGGCTATTCTGAAGAGCTGCTGACACAATAATAGAAACTATTTAATGAGGGACTTGAGGTTCAGAGAGGTTAAGTGATTGGAGGATCCCCACCACCTAGCCCTGGGCCAGGGGGCTGATGGTCTGGCGTTAGCTCACCTATGTGCACACCGCTTCCCTGAGGTCACACTAGAGAAGGAAGGAATCCGGCCTGGCCAACTGTCCTGTCACCTGTGACCACAGAGTGATTAGGTTAGGACCTCATACCTCTCAGTGAGGGAGGCACTCTCTACCCCATGACACGCGTGAGGCTCAGAGGCCTTAGGTCACCAGCTACTTCCCAGGGTCCCTCGGTGCCAACACACTGTGGCCATTCCTCTCATGCAACCCCAGAATCCACATGCCCACTCTCCCCTGTGCCCCCGTGCAGGGGCAGCCCAGCAAGCAAGCTGGCATTACCTAATTGCTGGCCAGCCTCTTCTGTCGCCTCATTTTTCCAAGCCACCTGACTCTGAAAGCCTCTACCTCAGCCAGACAAATGAGACGTGAGCCTTGTTCTGCCAGAGTGCCAGCAAAAGGAAGAGATCAGAAGCTGTCGCCCGGAGGGAGCAGCAGCCGGGGTGCACACAAAACATTGGGGGCAGCGGATGTCTTTAGCCGGCGACAAAGCCCAGGCCACTGCCCTACTTACAGCTGTGACTTCCCTTCTTGGGCTCTGCCTTCTGCTGTGAGGCACCTGGGGTCAGCATTCTGGGCTGTGGGACCTGATCTTGATCAGCTAGCCTCCCTAGGGAGATGAGCCCTTGTTAGAGCCAGCCCCTAGCATCCGAAAAGCCTCTCCTGCCTCCACCAGGCAGATGTTTCCAGAGTCAGGGAAGAAGAAAGCCATCAAAGGAATGCACTCTGCTGCACAGCCTCAAAGAGGCAGGCACTGTGGTGCAGGTTACCCAGCTCAAAGGTAGCCTCGTGCCCCCTCTGGGCTCTGGCGTGAGGCTACAGCATCTGCCCCTGAAAGAAAAGTCACTGAGAGGCGAGGGTCATCTGGCCTCACCCTGTCCTTATCTTGGCCGATGGGTGGGGTGGACAGAGCAGCCACGTCCCAGGACCTGAGCATCTCCAGGGCGGAAGCCAGGCCCCCTGAACTTAGCATCTCCTGGTTAGCACAGACCAGAGCCGGGTACTGTTCAGGTACGCTTTGACCCGAGGCGGTGTCCTTCCCATTTTCCAGATGGGCAAATGGATAGAAAAATTAGGTTCCTAAAACTCATGGATGGGGAGTCAGGATTCGAATTCAGGCAGTCAGAGGCCAGAGCCTATGTCCCCAACCCTCATACTACAGTGACTCTTGGTGAATAAATAATGGATGAATGAAGAAGGGAAGGAATGAATGAAACGATCAGTTAATGGCTTGTAGAAAGAATGACAAAATAGCCCCCTGTTCAAAATAACTTCCTCTGTTTCACAGCCATCAAAATGCATACCTTTGAGTATTAGCCTGTGATTGTCTTCAAAAACTGGACATAAGAAATTGGGACGATGGCAATTTTTGGCCCAGCAGGGTAGCTCCTAGGACGTCTGGGTGAGGCCTACAGACTGGGGAGAGAGGAACCGAGTGTATGAGAGAGGAGCAGGGGAGTTGCGAGGTTGGCTACACCTCCTCCCGGCCCCATGGCCCTGGCCAAGTTCATGGCCTCTACCAGCCCCAGCCTCCACCTGTGTCGGTGGGGTTACTGGTAACTGTCTCATGGTTTATGGCTAAACAAGTGACTGTCTCTAGTCTGCCCCGTACAGAGTGGATGCTCACTCACTGGGAGCTGTTATTGTTATTATACAAATTATAGCTATGGAACGTGAGTCTGTAACTATCACTGACCTGTCTTTCCTTCCCAAACTGGTTTCTGCTCTGGTGACACGATGTGCGGTGTCCCAGGCCCTGCAGTCACAGCCCTCCCTCTCCCTAGCCACCCACCCCCATCCTTTTCCCCCAATGTCTGTCTTTCTGGGGTGTCCTGGCCCTCCCCTCTCCCGCCTGTGCCCTGGCCTGGGCTCCCACTTCCCGCCACCTGTCCGCTGTCCAGTCTGCAGGACAGGGTGGAAAAAGCTCCCGGGATGCCCACCTTTCCCAGTTTCCCCCATTTGTCTAGTTCCAACTCTTGGCCAACTTGGATCTCCAGCTGCTCTTTACTCCCCACCCCTTTTTTTCTCACATTTCCCTTTCTCCCGGTTCCCTGGCTGGCTCCCTCTGGCTCCAGCTGAGCCAGATTCACCAGTGGCGGTGGCGATGAAGGTATCCTCTCTTTCCACGTGCTCATCAAAGTCTCCTGCCAACAAGCCTGGGACACGGGATCCCAAGGGGCCTGGGCCCTGGGATGGGGGGGGGGGGGCCCTGGAGAGGCGGGGCAGTGGGAGGATCCCTGACACCAGAGAGGGAAGGTCAGCTGGTGTCTCTGTCCTTCATTTATGGGTGGGTCTGTCATGCCAGGACAGAAGTCCCCAGGTCTGAACACACAGGAGTGGGGAAGGGCAGCGGGGGGGGGATAGGAACTGAACGAAGATGCCCATGAAATTGCTGGGAACCGTCGTTCTAATGTTCATTACAAGTATTTCAGGAAGGAGTCACTGTGCACAAAGCCTCTCTCATCAGCTGTCACTGGACCCCGTGTGGTAATGGGCAAATCCCATTTTATAGATGAGGAAACTGAGATCTTGACGGTTTATATGATTTGCCAGGGCCTGGGCCACAGGACTGATCACCTGAAACATTTCCTATCACTTCTCTAAGCTCCTCGTCCTTTCGCACCCGGCACCCCTGACCCACCAGTTAGTGCTGGCTGGCCCCGAGTGCCGAGCATTTTGGAGGAAGTCATGCAGCTATGGGGACTGCCCAGGACCAGCCCAGCCTCCAAGCTCAGCCAAGCTCTCTGTATGCTCCTTTCCTGTGCTTGGCCTGCCCTCTTTATGTTCTCCTTAAAAACGCTTCCAGACTGTCCCTTCCCTCCTTCTTTACCCCCTCCCACTCAGAGGATGACTTCATCTCATATTATTCCAAAATCTCATGGTCCTGGGGAAGGAATAACCCCGAGTTCCAGGTTCCAGGCCCCCTCCTCCTGCCCGCCCCCAGCGCCCTCTGTGCCTCTCAGTCATTGGGCTGCAGGTTCTTTTCTTCCTGCTTGAGGCCTCCCCTCAGTCGACTCTTGACCCACCCTCCTGGCTCCGTGCCCACCCCTCCCACCAGCCACCCAACATCTCTTCTAAATTTCTAGCCCCTTTCTCTGGACCCACGTCCCGAGCCCAGGAATGTGCTGCTGCGTCTCCCACCTTCCTTACCCCTGCCTTTTCTACTCTTCTTCCCCATCCGAGCTAACTTCCTGAAGGGTAGTCTACACCTGGGCTTGTCAACCTCAGCCCTACTGATGCCGTGGACCAGATCACGCTGGTGGGGACAGTCCTGTGTGTTTGCCTTTGTTCGCGTGGGCTGCCATGACACAATATGGAGACTGGGTGGCTCAGACGCAGATTTATCCCGCCCAGTCCTGGAGGTAGGGAGGCCAAGATGGAGGTCTGGCAGAGCTCGGTTTCCAGTGAGGGCTCTCCCTCTGGCCTACAGATGGCCGCCCCTCACCGTGTCCTCACGCAGCCCTTCCTCTGAGCGCTTGGAGAGGGGCTACCAGCTCTGTGGTGTCTCCTCTTCTGGGGATGCTAATCCCATCGTGAAGGCCCGACCCTCCTGATCTCATCCAACCCTAACTGCCTCCCAAGTGCCTCCTCTCCCAGTTCTATCATGCTGGGGGGCAGAGCTTCAACACGAGAATCTGGGGGGACACAAACATTCAGTCTACACAGCACGGTGGGAGGCTTAGCCATGTCACTGCCTCTACCCACAAGATGCACCTTCCTTTCAGTTTGGGAAGATGCCAAAAGACCCCAGTGACTGTCATTACAACCCCCACCAGTTGTGACAACCAGAAGCGTCTCCAGACCTTACCCCACATCCCCTAGAAGACAGAATCTGCCCCGCCCTGACCCCTGTGGGGGACCACTGGTCTACCTATTTCCACTTCCTTCTCCCCATTCATTTCTCAATTCACCTTTAATTCAGTTTCTATTTCTCCCCCAACCTACTGAAACTGTTTTTGTAAACACCCCTATACCCTGTATCGTTACTTCCCTTGCGTGCCTAGCACAGGGCTCCTCTGCTCTGGTGGAAACTACCACTCCTGGCTTCTGAAAGCCTCTGCTCGGTGGGCTCCAGAGGAAGCCGCTGTGGGCCACTCTCCTGATGGCCAGACTTTCTCCAACCTTCTTGCGGTGAGAGCTTTAGTTTCCACCATGAGGCTGAAATGCTAGTTCCTCACTAGCCAGCCACCCTGCTGCTGGGACTGGCTCACTTGACCTGAGGGAGAGTCTACCTGGGAAGGCTTCCTAGGAACACTCACTTTCTCATAGAGGGAGAAGAGGGACCCAAAGAGAAAGCCACATGATTGGAGAAAAAGTGATGTTTGGAGTTGCTACCGCCATCTCTCAAACACAAGGAAAAGCCCAAAGAGGCCTGACTTAGCGGTTAAACCAACCTTGGAATTGCCTCCCTATGGTCGCCTTGTAAGAGAATCTATGTTCCTATTACCTGATTAGTCAGCTTTTTATATTTAGTAAGTGATTCTATTACTTGCATCCAGAAGTACCCTGACTGAGCCAGCTTTTGAGACTCTACCCAGTCCTCATTCATACTTTTCTAGTGAGTCTGTACCACCTCCTCTAAAGACTCCTCCTCGCCCCTCTCCCTGACACATCGATGTTCCCAAGCCTCACAGTCCTCACTCCATCCTCTCCGCCATGTTGATGACATCCTAGGTGCTTATGACTCATGAATCTGAACCTAGTGCTATCTCTTGAGCCCCAGACACTTAAATCTAGTGGCCCACTCACATATCATCATTTTGTCATTTCTTTCACCAGCTCTCATTTCTCTACCCCTTCTGCTCATTGCTGGGTCCTTTTCCTTTTTCCAGCTACCCTCTCCCCACCTCCCCCAGGGTTGCCTGATAAAGGGGGAGGTGACATTCCTGGATGACATGCTCAACATTTCTATGCTGAAAGCCCAGGATTATGCCTAGAGCCCAGAGTTCTCCAGGGAGCTCTGGATTTGAAGACGCAGCTGCCGGGTGACTGGCCGTGTTCTGAACATGGCACGGAGCTGTCCTACCCACATGCCCCCTACTCAGCCCATCCCCCCTCCGCTCTCTGTGGTGCTCCGACTCTGCAATGCCCACTTCCTTCCTCCCAGACCAGAACCAGCAGATTAGGCAGGATGCCTCCTTTTTCTCATCTTGCATATTCCAGGATCTGCCAAGCCCTCTGATTTTACCTCTAAAATACCTCTCGATTCCACCCCTTCTGTCCCATACTGCCTAGTTCCTGCTGTGGTCAGTGCTACAGTCCCCTCCCCATTGACCTAGCCCCTCTGCTCTCACTTCTCTGCAACCCATCCTCCTGCCTACAGACGAAGTGATATTTCTAAAATGCACATCTTACTATGTCACCTCTCTGCTCAAAATTCTTCATTAACTCACCATTCCCTTCTAGCAGTGATTTTCAAACTGCTTTCGGTGTAAGGCCTCCAATATGTAATAAATTAAAGCTGAAGAGTAATGGGTGAAGTTAGGAGGGACATCGAGAGACCCTCACAGATACCCCGGCTCCCCATCCCTTCCTCCAGTGCAACACATGCACATATGCACATGCCTGTATGTGCAAACACACACAGTGCACATATACACATACATGCACACACGTGTATGCATACATACCACAGCGCACATGCACACACTTGCACACATGTGCCTGCATACACACATGCACACACAAGTCCATACATGTGCACACACCAATTCCTATGTTGCTTTTGTTGAGACTGTATATACTTATGCTGAGATGTCTGTCCTATATGGATATACAGATCTCAGGTATATACAGATATACAGGAAGCACCACTCCCACTTCCCCAGTAATATCCAGGATCTATTGGATACTTTTCTTCTTTTTCTTAAGATTTTATTTACTTATTTGAGAGTGAAAGAGCATGAGCGGAGTGGAGTGGGGCAGGGGAGAGGGGGAAGCAGACTTCCTGCTCATCATGAGGCTAGATCCCAGGACTCTGGGATCATGACCTGAGCCAAAGGCAGATATGTAACCAACGAAGCCACCCAAGTGCCCCTTTTGGATACCTTCAAATAACGGGCAGCTCACTACTTTGCGTGATCCATTTCAGGATCATATTTTCAAAGTCATAAAAAATTTTGGTCATTTTCGTGACCGCATGCAACACAGGGGGTCCTGTGTTACCTGTAGCCTGGTATCGCGAGGCTTGTCTGACCTGACTCAGGAGGACTTGGGGTTTCTACTACAGTTTTTACTTGGGTCCAAGGAGGAAAGGTAATGCTTCTGAACACTCATTCCATCACCCCATAGTTCTGCCTCAGCAATCAGCTGCTGGAACATGTTTAGCCAGCTGGGACTGAACTGTGAGACTGCAGAGCTGATTAATATGAACACTAGAAACCATGCCTCTTTCAGGCTCCTGCTCACTGAGAGGCTCAGGCCCCTCCATGCCTGTGGAAGCCACGACACCAGCCTGGGCCACTCCGGGTTCAAACCCCAGCTCAGCCACTTAAGAGGCCTGTGACTGGGCCAGAGAACCACTCTGAACCTCAGTTTCCTTATCTATGAAATGACTGTCATTAGAATGGGGACAGTGTCTATCAAATGCCAGGTGCTTGGTAGTTTCTCAACAGATGGTGGCTTTTAAGGGGCACCATATACCAGCTATTCCTCATTCCCACCTAGGTGCTTCTGGATTTTATGAACGAGTAAAGACATCCTTTCTTCCCACTCTGTAAAGTGGGGGTGGTGGCTTGATGAATGGATGAGTTTTTGCACCCTGGCACAGCCCCTCCTGGGCCCTCATTTTAGAAACACACACCCTTGACATCGCTGTCCAGGCAGCCTCAGACTCTACAAGGGGAGTGAGGCCTGCCATTTGGGGGGCAGTTCAGTTGGGGTAGGAAGGATTGGGGAACCTCTTGTAGCTTCGACATCTAAGCACTCAATCCAGAGGAATGGTTTCTGTTGGTGTGCTGACACCTAGGAATGGCTTTTAGAGAGACAGGGTCAAGCAACAGGTGAGAGTATCAAACGTCGGGTGCCCTGCTTCTGAGAAGCTCTAATGCCATGTGCAGGACACGTGAGGTCAGAGGGGCGGGGTCTGGCTCCTGCACTCTAACACCCAGCGGGCTGATCATAGCCGCTCACTCTATGTCAGAGGGCAGGAGGGAACGTGGAATGGGCCAGGGACAAAATCGGGCCCTGACATCCTCCAGGATGTGCCATGGGGCCCTGTGGAACAGGGAGCTGATTCATTAGAGTACTTAGAACACAACCTGGCGCAGAGTAAGCAAATACTGGCCTTTGATGCTTGGCGGAACTTTTCTTGGAAAGAATAAAAGGATTAGAAGTTGGACTGAAGCCAGCACAAAGCATAAATCTGGTCATGGGTCCCCACGGCCAGCGTCCTCAGTGGCTTCCCTTTGTCTTTGGAGTAATGACAGGACTTGTGCACAGCCCGCCAGCCCAGACGCCGGCTTACCTCCCCCGCGCCTACACCTAGATCCTCAGTGCTTCCTGTCCCCTGTTACCACCCACTGGGGAGGAGGGCAGGTGGCAGGGGGCACAGTACCCTGCTCTGGAGAGAAAACGAGAGCTGTTTCACTAAGCCCATTGGCAGCACGGGGGCAGCCCACTGGCAGGAGAGACTGGGCAGCACCTGCCCACGTCTGAGACTGATGCCTCACAAGGCCAGAGCTGGGCCCCCTGTTGCCTACATTTGTGGCTTGTCTGCCCCCACTGTGCCTGGCAACATGGCTCTGGCTATGATTCAGGCAGAGCAGGAGCTCTGGAACTATGGCGAGGGAGAGGCGGGGTTAAATGAGATAGCATCTGCAAACTGCTTTGGCAACAGTGTGTTAGAGAACTATATTCCCACCCTCATTGACAAAAAGAGCTGGGGTGATGGCCCTGGGACTTAAGGGTGGAGTGGGGAGGAAGGAGATGGCCCCGGGCAGCACTGTGACCCACAGACTCCATTAGATGAGGGCCTCGAATAATCCCAGGGCTTTCTCCACTTTGCAAGACTGGGTGGATGATAGGAGTCTTTTCTCCAAGAAATAATAATTAGTATTAATTGTAATTACCAGTACTGACTCATCAAGGCCTATGCCAACCACTTCCTGGCCTGACCTCACAGCACTCACTCCAGTACAGGGAGAGAGGAACCATCATTGGCTCTTCCATTGTACAGATGAAGAAACTAAGGTCCAAGGTCCGGGCATGCTAGATGACGTGCCCAAGGTCACACACAGCCAGGAGTGGCAGAGTTAGGATGTAAACCTGGGTCACCTGCCTCCCGAGCACACGTTCCTCTCGGGTACAGAATGACTTGTCCAAGGATGACTTTTCCAGAAGGGGTGAACTCAGCAGCCAAGTCCCACTAAGCCGGAGCATCTCAACCCTGGCCGTGCTGTACTATTAGGAGGGAAACTTTATACCGATACCGATGACTGGCCCCCATCTCAGAGGAGTGGAGTCAGAATCCTGGGGAGAGGTGGGATCTGGGCATGAACACCTTCTAAGAGCATTGCAGGTGGTTGCAGGATGGCCAAGGTTGGTCAGGAAGGGCACTTGAAGCAAATGAGGGGGAAGGGCTGTCCATTCGGGTGGGCTCTGTCCCTCCCTCTCTGCACCAGTGACCTGAGAGGCCCGCTGGGCAGAGGCCAGGAAGTCTGACTTTTGCCCTGACCTTGGCATAGCACTGCCCCCTGGGACTGCTCAGAGGGCGCCTCCTGCACACTCTGACGGACATAGTCTACCCGCAGCTGGGCCAACTAGCACAGCCCCCGGGCCCAAGAGGAAAAGGAGCAAAGAGCCTTTTTTTTTTTTTTTTTTTTTTTAATTGGGTCAAGAGAAAAAGAGAATTCTTAAAAAATGCAAGTCATGGTTCGAACTCCAGTCATTTTTCAGGCCGCTGCTGTGCTCTGCGTCTCCCACCTGGGAGAGCCGGCAGTCCAGCGAGCAGTAGGACAACAGCATGCCGTCTGTACGCTTGGCACCATGTTGGCTACGTTTGTGCATGGTCTCAGCCTAGCCTGGGGGACAGCCCGCGAAGGAGGCATTATTAGGGCCCCACGACAAATAAAGGGGCTGAAGTTCACTGTGATACAAGAGTCTAAGGCAGCCTGGAGCCAGCTTTTCAGGCTAAGTGGTTCTGCTTGGTGGGGTTTCCTGGGGGGTCCGGGGGCTGCCAGCTGCCCCTGCCCCACTTGCCCCTTCTGTCTCTTCTCCCTGCTGTCTGCAGGCTCACAACAGGGACTCAGGCGACCCCAGACCTGCAAATCTAGGGCCATCAATCAACCCTGGTCACCCACAGAGCCACTTGCCTGCCGGTTTGCTCTGCGTTCTTGAGAAATCGAGGGAGAAACTTCAACCTCCTGGGCCTTCACGGGGTGGATCTGAAGTTGCTGGGCCTGGGAGGGATGGCGTGCGAATTCCCTGGGAGTCCTCACCGTGCCAGACACAGCCGGAGCTCCCTGCAGAGCCCCGTGTCGCGTCTGCTCTCTGACCCTCCCCCACCAGCCTTCTCACGTCCCCACGTGCAGACAGGACAGGAAAGGGAGACCATGGAGGGGGCTGGGGAGAAATACTAGCAGCGTCACACACTGTGCCCTAGTGATCATTCTCCTTCCTGCAGCGAAGCATATTTACTCTTTCCGACGATATTTTTGAGTCCCTGGGCCTTGAGCCCTTGGGGGCTGGGGCTGCCCAAGTACACAGCCCTCGAGCTGGTGGAACTCCCAGCTTCCTGGGGTAGACAATTAGTTACAAGTTGTCCAGCCGAGGGATGATTGCAATACCAGAAGCAGAGCCATGATCCAGCGTTGGCCAGAGGAAAGCGTGATTCAGTTTTGTGGGGAGAGGTGCTGAGTCCCAGGCGTCCAGGAGCAAGTCGTGACCTCTGAGCACACAGGCAAGTTCCACGTCCCACCCCCGGAGCCTGCTCTGGTCATTCCCACCATCTCTGGTCTCCCCTGCTGGGGACACACACAGCATGTCCTCTTGCATCTCATGGATACTCTTAACACTGCTTTGTTCACGATGGTTTTTTTGTCTTGGGGTCCCCTCTCTCAACTGGATTTTAAGTTCCTCGGGGCAAGGACCACTTCTGGTATTGCTTCTCCCCCAGAGGGCTAAGACAGCACTGAGCATCTTGAAATACTTAAGAAACACCGATTGAGTTAGTGATCCTACTGACGTTTGGAAAGCTCAGATCTCATACTTTGAGAGTCAGTTCCAGGCAAGGAGTGGGAACGCCAGTGATGGCACCGTGAGTCGGAGGGACTGGGGTCCTGTAATGGGGACTTGCCATCAGACAGGCGGTGAGGCAGACCTCTATCCCAGAGGAAGGACCAGTGGCAAAGGTAGACAGCTTTTACATATCTCACAAGCTGGCTTCCCAGAATGTAATTTATGACCTCCGTGTAGTCAAATAGAGCTGTGAAATTAATTTCAAAGTCAAATATTGGGTTGAGGATTATGTGCTCTTTGAGGTGATTAAAACTGCTGCTCTGTTTCATAATAAGAGAGAAGAGGAAGGAGTGAGACAGTATATTCTGTTCAAAGAGCAAAAAGGCCCGAAGAGGCAATATTTTTCCCCGCTCTGTTTCTAGTTTTAACAGGAAGAAGGAAAGGCAAGTAAATAAGCTGATACTAAAATTACTTTCTAATGTTAATTTCGGTCAAGGTAATAAACATACCTTATTGAAGCATCAAAGGCATCCCAAGGCTTGTAATAATCAGCAGAGTCTCCCTTACTCCATCCTGTTGCTGCCTGCTCCCTGCAAGTCCCACTTCTCAGAGACAGACATTTTCAACTCTTTTAGACATTTTCTGGTATTTTCCTCCATGGTTTTTTTTTTTTTTTTTTTTTTTTTTAAGATTTTATTTATTTGCCAGAGAGAGAGAGTACACACAAGCAGGCAGAGAGGCAGGCAGAGGCAGTGAGAGAAGCAGGCTCCCTGCTGAGCAAGGAGCCCAATGCGGGACTCAATCCCAGGACCCCGGGATCATGACCTGAGCTGAAGGCAGCGGCTTAACCAACTCAGCCACCCAGGCATCCCTTCCTCCATGGTTTTAAGAAATATGTTTCTTTTTTCTTTTTCTTTTTCTTTTTATTTATTTATTTGACAGTCAGAGATCACAAGCAGGCAGAGAGGCAGGCAGAGGGTGCGGGGGAAGCAGGCTCCCTGCTGAGCAGAGAGTCCGATGCGGGGCTTGATCCCAGGATCCTGAGATCATGACCAGAGCCAAAGGCAGAGGCTTAACCCACTGAGCCACCCAGGTACCCCAAGAAATATGTTTCTTGACTCTTCCTCTCCCCACCACCATTTTAGACATATATTAACTTCCTACAGTAGCTGAAGAGAATTTAATTTTTACATTTTATACATACTTGCACACATTCACAACCTTTCTCCAACATGGCATTTCACCTCTTTTGGATTCACTACTACTCAGAATTTATGTTGATATGCCTCAGTAAGTACTGTTAACGCTGTTCCTAGCTAAGCCTCAGAGTCTGCTCTAATTACATTTCCTTTCATGTGCAATATTTTGTTTTTCCTGGAGTTAATCATCTTGGTACATTTGCTCAGATTTTCAGGAGCCTTTCACTAAGTCCTCTGACTTCTTGTTAAACTCTTCGCCAAGTAGGCAAGCACATGAAAAGGCCATCAGGTAATTTCTTGTTATGACAGGAATGCTTGTGTCCAGTATCCTCCATCATGTGGCACCTCTCTAAGCTGAGAGCTCTCCAGACCTTCTGACCCGTATTGCCTTCTACATGATAGCATGGACTAGATGTTTCCTTGGACATCTTTTGTTGGTTTACTCCTGTGTTTTGCTGAAGTACATCCTTTAGTAGCTTCTCGAAAAATGGTCTATAGAATCATTGAGATTTTGCCAATCTGAAAAAATGTCCCTGGATTATCCTTACATTCAACTGACAGCTTGGAAGTCATTTTCCTTCAGCATTATAAAAACATTGCTCCATGGACTTCTGGTTTCCAACAGTATTGGCAAGAAATCTGAATGCCATTCTGATTTCTAAGTTTTTCTATTTCCTCTGGAAGTTTTTATGATCATCTCTTTATCCCTGGTGTTGTCAGATTTTACCATAATTGGTCTATTTTTTACTCAGTGCTCTGGGCACTTGGTCCACATTTTCTTGTGTCTTTTTAAATAAGTTCCTCCTCTCCATTTTTTGCTCTTCATTCTTTCTGGAATGCCTATAAACTTGGTGTTGGACTTCTTGCGTTGATTCTCTGGCTTTCTCTCCTTTCTTTGTCTTGTTCTATTTCCTGGGAGACTTCTTTAATCTTCTATTAAGTTCTATTGAAACATTCATTTCTGCTATAAACGTCTTAATTTCTACAAGTGTTTTCCTGGTCTCAGTTTCTTTTTTACCCTGTTCCCAATTCATAGATGCAACATCTTCTCACTCTTCAAGTTTATAAATTTCAGTTTGAAGCTACCTTCTGCTTTCTGCATTATTTTGGCTTTGGGATTTTCTGCATTTGTTTATCTGTTTGCTTCATTAGATCTCTGGTATTTGGGTTACAGGCTTTCCTCAAAAGTCTGAAGATGCTTGGCTATCTCTTCATAGTGAAGAATGGTGACCTTTAGCAAGTATAAATTATTTCAAACTGAAAAGTAAAATTTTTAAATTTAAAACACACACATACAAAGAAAGGTGACATTTAAAGCTACCTGGATGCTCTGGGTACATATTAATGGTAATTCTTAAGAGCTGGGATTCTAGGGACACCTGGGTGGCTCACTTGTTAAGCGTCTGCCTTCGGCTCAGGTCATGATCTCATGGTCCTGGGATTGAGTCCCATAAGGGTCTCCTTGTTCAATGGGGAGCCTGCTTCTCCCTCTGCCTGCTGGTCCCCCTGCTTGTGCACATGCTCTCTCTCTGACAAATCAATAAAATCTTAAAAAAAAAAAAAAAAAGGATTTAGGTAGACCTGTGTTCAAATTCTATTTATTCTCTAGCTCGGTGACCTTGGGTAACTGCCCTACCCTCTGCCCATTTCCTTCTCTGTTAAGGTAGAGATGGGCTGGGGCAGGGGCTGGCCTGCACTTCCAGGACCCCAAGAGTGAGCGCCTCCTTAAGTTTTGTACCCTAGGATCCGGCTTGCCTCCCACTTGTCCTAGTCCCCTTTTTTTCAGGGGAAATCTGAGAATTCAGCAGGACAGGCCTCTAGGAGCTTGGCCCAGAACTGGCCTGTGGTAAATGCTCAGAAACTGTGAGCTGTTAGTGCACAGCAAGTGATGTAACATTTATTAACATGAAACATTTATTTAATACCCATTGCATCTGGTGTTCTGACTAAGAAGTCAGAAACAGAAAACAGGAGGAAGAAGGAGAAAGGGCTAAGAGAAATGATGTGAAGAAAGCATTATGATGATAAACAAGTAGAGAAAACAAAAGGAAAATAATCAAAATCTAACTAAGAAAGGCTAACCCAGGAGACAGAAAACTGTCTAAAGCAAATTTATGTTGACACGGAGCTGCAGCTGGAGAGATTTTCTGGGTGAAGAGAAACACCTTCATCATAATGAGGAATGAGTCAGTAAGAAAAATCTGGAATCCCTGTCTCTTTAGAAAAACAGAAGTGATTGATTCTTCGAGGCTTCTTGAAGGAAGAGAAGCAGCCTCAGGCCCAAAAGAAAATGCTCTTTGACAATCTGTGGCCCCTTGATTTTCATACATGCCAGTCACTGCTGCTGTTTCTCTTCATTTTAATTGATCATCACTCTTCTGGGTTAGGGCCTCAAGGTGATTTGAGTCAGGAGCAGGGCGCGTCTCTAAGTCGGAGGAACAAACAAACACTCTAGACTCCTTCCCTCCTTAAGAAGATGGGAAATAAAATCTTTAGGAAATAAAATCCTCCCCCCGACCCAGTCCTCCGTCGCTCCCTCACCCCTCCTCTCCAAACATCAGCATGAAGTCGCAAACCAGGGGAAATTTAGAAAAATTTGTAGAAGAGTCCATAGAAGTTGTTTTCTTCTCCAGACCCATTGCTCTCCCCAGTTTAAGAGCTCTGTCTCACTTGGACTCAGTTTGACTTAACGTGCCTAAAGCAATTATCAATAAATTTCTGTGGTAGTCCCAGTTCTCCTGTCCTGTTTGGGCCTAACGTGTTGGGGTGCCGCCTTCCTGGCCAAGCCTGTGGAACAGAAGCTGCGGGCGGAGACCTGGTGGAGAGACCAGCACACCAGCCACCTCCCTGACCCACCTCAGGAAGACCCTGGGGGAAGGGATGGCTACAGCCCCTCCACCGCCAAACACAAAGGAAACATTGGATCACAAACCATTTGACCTTTCTGGAATCCCATTGTTTCTTTGTGCTTCGCTGGCATTTCGGGAAGTGACTGAAATGCCAGATCTGTTCTCAAGTTTGAGCCATACTGCCAGGGGTGAGGGAGGGTTTGCTCAGGCCCTAAAACCTTTCCTGGGGGGCTTAAGGCATCCTGGGAGGAGCTCAGGCTGCTAAGCCTGTGTGCCTGGAAGGGGGTGGGCTCTGCCCCACATGAGTGGGCCCTAATCCAGTGTGACTGATGTCCCTACAAGAAGAGGAAGAGACCCCAGGAGTGGGTGCACACAGAGGGAAGACTGTGTAAGGATGCAATGAGAAGGCGGCTGTCTACAAGCCAAGGAGAAAAGCCACAGGAGAAACCAAACCTGCCAACAGGTTGATCTCAGACTTGCAGCCTTCAGAACTGTGGGAAAAAGAAACGTCCATTCTTTAAGCCCCCCAGTCTGTGGTATCTTGTTGTGGCAGCAAACTAAGAGAGATATGATGATGGGAGTCTCTTAAAATTCTTTTCTAATTTCACTATTTCCCAAGTGATCTCCAAAGCAATGTCACTAACTGAGATGGAGATGCTGGGGACTGGAGCATGAGGGAATGCCTGCACTGAGGGACAAGGCTGCGTTTTCAGGGAGCACTAAAGACTCCCTCACATTTGAAGTAACACCAATCAGCCGACTTACAATCTTTTTTGCTGTTCATGTTCAATGTTGTGGGGTGGGGGGACGGCCGAGGTGGGGTGGGACAGATGTGGAGTTTACAGAAGGCTGAGTCCCACCGGGACTGCCATTGTGTGAGGACCGCAGCGCAAGAGAAGGGGGAGGGCACAGGTGTGTGTGTGACAACATGGAGTTGTGACTGGCCACGGAACCTGGGCTAGAGATGCGGGAACTGGAGAAGTTGAGGATGGTGAGGGCCACTTGGAAGGCAGTAAGATCAGTGACTCTGGGTCCTGGTTCGGTTGAGCAGAGGTGGGCATTGTGGTTCTGGAAGAAATGAGCAAAGGCGCGAAGTGAGGAGGAGGTCAAAGAAGAGGTAGCAGAGGCTCTGTGATTCTTTTTTTTCCTTTTTTTTTTTAGATTTTATTTATTTATTTGACAGAGAAAGAGATCACAGGTAGGCAGAGAGGCAGGCAGAAGGAGAGGGAGAAGCAGGCTCCCCGCTGAGCAAAGAGCCCGATGCGGGGCTCGATCCTAGGACACTGAGATCATGACCTGAGCCAAAGGCAGAGGTTTAACCCACTGAGCCACCCAGGCGCTGCGATTCTTAACAAGGGGACGTTTCGGTGTCTGTGAGGGGATGAAATCAAGGAACCAGAATGGTTCGTTAGAAGGACTGAGTCTGCGGGTACCAAAATCAAGTATTGCCACTGAGAAAGTTGCACCAATGACAGGCAGGTGTTGAATCTGAAGAAACAACGGGAGTGAGCCTAGACTGGGCCCATGGCTGTGCCGGGGTGAGGTCAGCCAGTATGGGCTGCAACTCTGGGGGTCTAGGTCGGGGTGAATCTCATAGATGACCCTGATGGGTGCAGTAGGGGGTCGGAAACTCACTGGTGACTGGCCAGAGTCCTGTGGCTGCTGCAGAAGCTGCCTGTGGCCCCAGACAGGCAGATATTTCTTGCTCATCCGGTCCTTTCCTGAGTCACTCCTCCACTGGTGGAAAGTCAGAGATGAAGGCAGAGAGTAGGCTGGAGGAGTGGGAAGGGCACTGCGCCCAGGCCACCCACCAGGGCCCCACCCCTGGGGGATGAGCTGCCTTCCTGATGAGGGAGCAGGAGGCTGACTGAGGACAAAGCAAAAGTTGGCACCTTGCACCCCCCTCTCCACCCGCTCCCCTCGTAATATGTGTGACATTCCTCAGGCACCCCTGACCACCATAAACAAGAAACAAATAGTTAACTTGCAGAGATCACAATCCTGCAAGACAGGAGTCTCCCAACTATCTTGATGTTAATGGCTTGCCAAAAGACAGCATTGATCAAGCCGCAAGGCCTCAGGTATCCCCAGCACCTTGTAGGCCCCCTTTAGCATATGAAAGCTCCGTTGAAACCTCCCTTTCCCTCACCTTCCCCCAACCGCAGGGTACATAGCCTGCCATCCCTCACAACCCGGGGCAGTAGCTCTTTCTGCCCACTGGGTCCTGTCCCCGTGCTTTAATAAACCACCATTTTGCACCAAAGATGTCTCAAGAATTCTTTCTTGGTCATTGGCTCCGGATCTCACCCCACCGAACCTCACCTAGGCTCTAGAACTTCATCATTCCCATCTCTGTCTCCTAGGGTGGGGGGTGAAGCTTCTCTCCCTGACTGCCCCCAACACCCCCACCACACGTGAGCATGCCCTCCCGCCCCCCTTCCCTTGCCCAACCTCGCAACACACACTTGCACCTTCTACTTTGTAACTATAATGAGGGAGGCAAGTGGACCCAGACAGGGTGAGCTGGAAGGGAAAAGATTTCCCCCTCAAGCCTCAGGTCACCAAAATGTGACGTCCATCCCAGGGAGAGTAGAAACACTCAGTTCCATGTGACCTAGGATACCCGAAAAATGTTTAGTGGTCGGAGTATAGCCTTGGATCACTGAGACTCTGGAGGTTTGGTTCTTCTAACTCTTTTTTTACTAGAAAGCATCTGAAGCATCTGGTCACAGTTGTCATTTGACAACTCAGAAACGTGGCACTTGAGGAGAAGTAGTGTGACCTTTCCACAGCCACACAACTCTTAAGTGGCCCAGCCATGACAGGAAATTGGGTCCAACTGACTCCAAACTCCCAAACAAGTGCTCTGTTCCCTTCCTGAGTTATCCCCGCTGGACCACACAGTATGTGGGTGTTCCTCCCACACACCCCCCT
Organism: Mustela erminea; assembly: GCF_009829155.1. Taxonomy (NCBI): domain Eukaryota; kingdom Metazoa; phylum Chordata; class Mammalia; order Carnivora; family Mustelidae; genus Mustela; species Mustela erminea. Next base: position 49,332,299 of record NC_045629.1, on the reverse strand, counting down.
CGCTTCTCCTCGCTGGCCTCCTGATATGTACCTGGTCAACTTGGTTTAGATCTCACACAATCCCTAACTTCTGGCAGGGGCGGGGGCCAGAAGGACAGTGCCGGCTGGCTGGCTGTGACCCACAGAGGGCAGCAGGCCCTCCAGAGCTAAGGCCTCACCATGTTGTACTCTCGGTGGTAGTCAGGCTCTTGCTGGGGTGGACGGCCCTCTGCATTTTGGTCAGCCACTTGTCAAAGGACTTTCCCAGTTCCAAAGCTTCAGAGGAAATTCTATTGAATTCTAACCTCAGACTTAGCTAGCATCATCTATGAGATGGTGGCTCATGGCCATATTATTCTGGGGAAAGTTCTCAATAACGGTTACCGATTCGACCTGCAGGTTGTTCCAGAACCATCTTCTGCTCAGCACCCTCAACTGCAGCAAGAGGCCTCCTGTCAGCGAGAAACAGGTCTCAGAGCTCCAGAGAGGCTCTGGCCAGCTCCCGCCACTTGAGGCCCCAGTGGGAATAGAAAGGTGAGGACAGCAGTGAGATGGTTCAATGGCAGGATTTTTAGGTTTTGTTGTTGGATCTGATGTGGGAGCCATGGGAAGAAGGAATCAAAGTTAGTGGTGCTAGAGTAAGAACTTCCGGAAGCTCCCGGGACAGGGCTGCTGGGTGGTGTGGCAAGACACAGGCTGTGAGAAAAGTCCTCTCCGCACACAGCTGGGTCTCTGGGAACCGAGTCAAGCTCAGGTTAATTAAGGATCGCCTCCCCCTGCCTCCTCCCACATTTGCTTTCAGGAAATGGCCCCACCACTCCTGCAGTCCCCTCATCGAGCCAGAAGGCTGGGAGTTATTCTCTGCTCATCTCCCTCCCCACCCCCACATCCCATCCACATCCGAGCTGTCCCCTCTTCTCCATCCCCATTCGCCCTAAGTTTGTTCAGCTCCTTTATTCCAGCAGTAACTTGCTGGCTGGCTCCATCTTACCTCCCTCTGATCTGTCCCTTACGCTACCACCTGGAGAGCGTCTTCCCTGCTCCCTTCCCAGGAATGCTCTTGCCTCCTCTTGTCACCTGAAAACAGCCAGCTGTCCTTTACAGATACTGGCAGCATTCTGCGGGGTGGGGGTGGGGGGGGTTGGGGGGTGGTGGAATGATCAAGCAGGAAGTCTAAACCCGAAACTCACAACCTTGGCTCCCAAGTAACACCTCCGCTTAGGTGGTCCCTGGCACTTCAGACTCAGTATGCCCCAGACCACTCCCTCCATTCTTTCCCACACTCCACCCCAAGTGTGCCCCCCCTCTAGGTAAATAGCACCTCCATCAGGAGTTCAAGCAAGAAACCTGGCTAGCTGTCCCTAGTTCTCGGTTCCCTTTTCACACCTGGAGATCCAGTCCCGCTTTCCCACTGCTCTTTTGTCCACTCTACTTCTCCCCGTCTCCATGTAGCGCCCCGCAGTGTCCACGCCAGTGCCTCCAGCGGGGGCACCCAGGTGGCTTCTGAACCCTTCCCTGCTTCCATCTGGCTCCATTCTCCCATGGCCGCCAAATCTTTTGCTTCTTTAGGGTTCTAATTCTTCCTTTCCTGGAGGACCAAAACGCACCTGTACACACCTTGTTCTTAAATGATGTATACTTTATACCCTTGGTTTTTTTTTAAATGATTGTTATTGATGTATAATTGACACACAATGTTCTATCAGTTCAAACTGTATGATCTTTGCCTTTTAAAGTTGACTGTATGTTTATCTCAGAGACTGGCCCCCGTCAGTATGTAAAGAGCTCTCTTGTCCCTGTGATTGCCCAGCAGTCTATTGTGTGGGTGACCAACATTCACTCATCAAAGCCCTTCTGTGTTAATGTTATGATTTAGTCACTTACTGAAATTTAGGGCCTTTTTCAATCTTTCGCAACCCTACAACGCTACAGCAAATAATCTAGTGTATGTTGATTTTGAAGCATATATGTACGGGGTAAATTCATGGAAGCAAAGTTGCTGAGTCAAAGTAGTGCATTTTTGATTCTGATGAATATTGCCGAGTCACTCCCTTTAGGGTTTATACAAATTTATAACTCTGCCAACAAGACAGGAGATGGTCTGTTTCCCACACCTTTGCCAACACCACGTGTTTTCAAACTTGAATCTTTGCCAATCTGGGACACAGAAAATGATTTTAAAAAACGGAACGCAGAAATCAAATCCTATCATTCTCTTGCTTAAAAACTCCTCAGTGGCTTTGCTTAGCGTTGCTGTAAAATCTGATCTCCCTGTCTTGCCCCCACATCCCCCTCTCCAGCCTCATCTCTTGCCTCTGCTCCTGAACATCCATTTCTTCTCAGTTCCTTAAACACACTGAGTGCACCAGCCTCTCAGGGCCTTTGCACAGACTCTTCCTGCCCCCCGGAGCGCCTTTGCCTGAATCCTCTAGGCCCCAATTGTTACCCCTCTTAAGGGGGCTCTTTGACTACCTTTAAATGTCAGTGTCCTTGCTCTTTCTTATTACTTCACCCTGTTTTTTTCCCTATCACTTATCACAATCAGAAATTACTTATATGTTTACTTTTCTTCCCCAATAGATTTTAAATTTTACCATGCCTGGCTCATATCGGGTGCTCACTCACTGAGAACAAGTTGAAAGAATGTCTGAATAAATAAACGGCTGAGGACTTCTCCCCGGACTCCCAAGGACATCAGGCTTTTCCCATATTCTCCCTCATCCCATTGTGTGTCTTAAAGACGTTGTGCTTCTAAAGCTGGAAGGCTTCCCATCCCCCAGGTGACTGCATTTCCCAGGTGTCTTCAGTCAGCTAATGTCATTCTTGGGATCCTTCTGAAGGCAAAATGTGACTCACACCTAGGTCACAGCCGTCACAGGTGTGCCCACAGAAGCAGATTAGAGGCCCCATCAAAAACTTTCTGTAGTTGACAAAGCAGATCTCAGGCTACAACATGCCATCTCAGGAAAAGAGACAGATCTCCGGGCTCGTCTGGGTTAATGTTGGTTAATTATTCAAGTCAATCCACTACATTGGAGAGTTTGAAGGCAAGAATCAAAGTAGGATGTGAACACAGGAAATCAAAGTAACACTTCATGTGGGAAACAGAAAGCATATGAGTTCATGGAATGACTCTTGTATGGGTTGAGTTGTGTCTCCCCAGAATCCATATGTTGAAGACCTAACCCTTGAATGTGACTATCCTTGGAAATGGGGTTCTTTCAGAAGTAAGTTGAGGTTACATTGATGCAGGGTGGGCTCTAACCCAATAAGGTGAGTGTCTTTATAAAAAGGAGCGATTTGGACCCAGATGCACACAGGTAGAGCACCATATGAAAGTGAAGACAGAGGAATGCAAAAGATAGCCAGCAAGCCCCCAGAAGCTAGAGGAGAATGTGACACAGAGTTTCTTTTGCATCCCTCAGAAACAACCAACCCTGTTAACACCTTGATCATGAACTTTTAGCTTCCAGAACAGTGAAACAATCTTTTTCTGTTAAGTCAGTCAGTTTGTGGTTCTTGGTTACAGCAGCCCTGACAAACTAATACAACCAGCAAGCATGTTAGGCTAACTTGGACAGTGTATTTTGCATGCCCAAAGTAAATTTATCCATTTTTCCATCTAAATAAACTCAGTCACAAGTGTTTCCTTGCTTGAGTGGTAGAAAGCATATGTGGCTTAGGTGGAAGGGCCTGGGGTATAGTCCTGGTACACATTCCCATTCTGGCTTCAGTCGACAACAAAGTGAGTGTGTTGCATAAATGATCTCTCCTGTTCCCCCACTGATCAATGCTTGATGGTTCTGCAGCTCCCACACCCTTTCCCTCATGGGCATGGTTACCACCAAACAGTTTGCAAGGCTTAGGGAGCTCAAGGCCAAAAAGCTAGCACCCTCAGTGTCAGAGGTAGGACTGTGGAGACCCTTTGCATTTGGACTTGATAACAATATCCTGCTTACTCTCCCTTCCTCTCCTTTCCCACTCACAGAACTGCCCTCTCTTTTCCATTCATGCGGAATTCGGTTTTAAACCACTTCAAAATGGTTTCATCTACCTGGAGATCTCACTTGGGGATGTTAATTCTTTGGAGTCATTTGGGAAACTGTGAAGGCATTCTTAGTTATCACCATGAAATTGGGGGAGGGGTATCAGATTCACAGGCAAAGGCTAGGGTGCTAAGGATCCCACAGTGTGCAGGGAAAGCTTACATAATAAAAATTCTCCCACCCAAATTTCAATAATGTCTCTGCTGAGAAATACTCATAGGATGGTGTCAGGGAAAGACTATGGACCTTGGACCTTGGTGCCAGGTGATGTCTCAATTACCTATTGCCGTGTAAAAAGAACACCCTAAAACTTAATTGGACTTCAAATAATAATCTTATTATTCTCTCTTTCAGTTCTGTGAGTTGACGTATCATCTGGGTGGTTTCACTTGACATCTCTCACGTAGCTGTAGTCAGATAGTGACCAGGGCTGGAGTCTACCAAAGGCTCATCTGGAGTCCAAGATGGTGGCTCACTTACATGGTAGGCAGTTGATGCTAGTTAAACTGGACATTGACTAAAGTGTTTTTACATGTGGCTCAGGCATCTCCCAAGAGAATGCTTCTTTCCAAGAAAGAGTGTGCCAGAGGGAATATCCCAAAAGACCAAAGCAAATGCTGCAGGGCTTCTAAGGACTTAAGTCTTGAAAGTCACCAAAAATCACCCACATGGTGTTATATTGGTCAAAGCTGACACAAGACCTGCCCAGACTCAACGGGTAGAGAAATAGACTCCATCTTTTTTTTTTTTTAAAGACTTTATTTATTTATATGACACAGAGAGAGAAATCACAAGTAGGCAGAGAGAGAGGGGGAAGCAGGCTCTCCACTGAGCAGAGAGCTCAATGCAGGACTCGATCCCAGGACCCTGAGATGATGACCTGACCTGAAGGCAGAGGTTTAACCCACTGAGCCACCCAGGTGCCCAAAAGACTCCATCTTTTGATGGAGAAGGGGAAGAAGAGCATGAGGGATTAGTCCATCTTTGAAAATATAATCTATCACAGAGGACTTGGCTTTACATCCCACCTCTACTACTTACTAAATTAAAGACTTCCATTAAATCCTGTGTTTTCCTTGAAAGAATGGGATAACATGGTAGCAAATGTCTTGAAAGCCTATGGAAACTCTTGCTAGTTGTTACTGTTGGTGTTTTCGTATTAATGGGAATAATGGTCCCAATTCCAGAAATTTTCGTAATGCTATGCATGTATCTGCCATTTTGTTTTTGCTGACTTTATCATTGAAGCATTTGAAAAGCAGCCATGGTGTGTGTTTGTAAAGCCATCATTTGACCAACATAGGTCCAGCCTTTTTTCCTTTATTGGATTTTTAATTAATTTTTATTGTATCAAAATATACCATCTGTGAAAGTCCCTTGACTTCCTTCCTATCTCATCTCTCTTTCTTTCCCAGAGGCAAAACTACTCACAACATTCATAGGTTTATTTTTCTTTTTTGGTATTTGCATTCATATTTTTAGATGATAGGCATATACCCTCTCAAGTCACTTATTTTAAATATTTTCCACTAGAGTAAGCAAATATTTTAGATCATTCATCCTGCCCCTTCCTGTGCTTTCTAGCCTTCCAACATAATTGTTTATCAGTTTTTGGTTCAATCCACACATAGTATTTACATTATGATGATTATGTAAAATAAACATTGTTCGCTACCTCAGCAAGTAGTGAGGTGAGATTTTATTTTATTTTTTCCTCAGTGCTTTCTTCCTTCTGGAGTTAATAATTCCTTTATATCTTGCATTTGCTTTGTTTTCCTTAAATGTCTATATCTTTCCCTATTTCCGGTAACTCTGCAAACTGATTCAATCATCAGAATTTCCTAGACAAATTCTTCTTGGAGCCTCAATGCTCTTTTCTAACCCCAACTGGTGGGTTCCTAGGCCTGTCCCATAGCATTCATTCTGGGACTTTCCTTCACCCCCATCTTGGAAATTCCCTTTGCCCCGATGCATTTTTGGATCCTAAGCCTTCTTCCTCTTTCTTGGTTATGCCCTCATCATGGAGCATCCTCCTGTGGCTTCCCAAGAAAGGGCACATCAAATGTAAACGTTTTTGTATTTTACATGTTAGAAAATGCCTTTATTTCGTCCTCATACTTCTTCAATAGTGTGGCCAGGAATAGAAATCTAGGCTGCAAATAATTTTCCCTGGGGATAATGAAAGCATTTTTCCAAAGTCTTCGAACTTCCAGTGCTACTTTTGAGAAATCCAATGCCATTCTGATTTTTGATCTTTTATATGTAACTTCTGAGTTTTCTCTTTGAAAACTCTTAAGACTTTTTTTTTATCCCTAGAGTTCTAGTGTCACAATGGGGTATCTTGGTCTAGGTCCATTTTCAGCTACTGTGCTGGGCATGTTGGCCAAGATTTGTGTCCTTCAGTTCTAGAGCATCTTTTTGTATTATTTCTTTGATAACTTCCTTATCATCATTTTTCTCTCTTCTTCTGAAACTCCTTATTGCATGTTGAACCTCCTGAATTACTCCTCTAATTTTCTTTTTTATTCCTATTCTTCTTCTCTTTGTTTGCTTTCAGGGAAATTTCTGTCACTGTATCATCCAACGCTGATACAGAATTTTTGAAATTTTCACTTCGTATATTTGATTTTCAAAAACTCTTTCTTGCTTTGAGTATCCCTTTTTCTTCATATCCTGGGGATGCAGGGTTTTCTCTTACGCCTTCAAAGATATCAAATATACTTTATTTTCACTTTCTGCTGCTCATTCATCATTTCTGCTTCTTTCATAGATCCTTTTGCTGTCCTGTTTGATTATTTTATTCTCTGTCCTGTTGGATATTTTCTTCTCTGGTGATTGTTAACTGCTACTCAGATTTAAGGTTATGGTCTTAAAGAGCTGATTGAAGTTCTGTGTACATGGATGGGATCTATTCTAGGGTGATCACGTCAACAATGGTTTTTTTGCCTGGAGCCTCCAAATGTCAGTTTGTGTTGGTCTTTGTCCTGGATTGGGTTAGTTCCTACAGAAAAGAATCTTTCACCCTTCTGCCCCTGTTGAGGAGGACAGGATGAGGCAAAGGAGAAGGGCTCACTTACAGTGCAAACTTTCAGCGAACCCAGGCTCCCTCTGTAGCTGAAGTCAGTAGCACAGTCTCTCATATTGAGTTTTTCTAGAAAATAACTCTCCTGTCCCCTGCAGGAAGAGGAGTAGGGGTTGGGACCTGCAAGTCTATCTGCCTCTTATAAATACAATAAAAACAATGTCTCTTTTCAGGGCCCACACCATCCCCTTCTACAGGATTGCCTTGGTTCTCTGGGCCGTTAGCAACTTAGTCCCCTTTGTGGTTTGCTACCCTGCTCCCAAGGCACTCAGTTCGGACTTTCCTCCTTCCTGCTTATTCCTTCGCTTTTCTATTATCTTGATACATTGTGATTTGGGGTTACATTATGTCTCCCAACATGTAAGAGACTTCTGAGGACGGACTGGAAATTGCTCTACCCACTGGCTTGAAACCGATGGTCTCCGCAGCCCACATAAGTCACTGGGGAAACCTGCCTTTTGCGTAACCCTTAAATCACCAGACCCATGTGACGCCTCTCCATGGGCTTAGAACTCTAATAACAGCAGCAAACAACGGCCATTTTTAACGCCTATGATGTGCCAAACACTTTGCATAAATTACCTTTAACCCTCGCTACAACCTACAAGGTGAATGTGATTATCCACACCCAACATAAGAGGAAACTGAGGCCCAACCAGTTTCAAAAGCTTGTCCCAGTTCATTCCTTTGATGAGTGGCAGGGTCAGGATTTGAATCCAGGTCTGTCTGGCCCCAGATTGCCTCCAACAACCAAAGCCTTACGAGCCTACCTCAGGTGGCCCAGTGAGTGGCCCTTACATCTTGGGTCTCGGTGCTGACTGACACACTCTTATGTGTCCGTGATTAAAAGGCATCCTTTGGCGGTACAAATAAGGTCCCGCAGGATATGTGGTCCATTCGGTTGTTCTCATCTTGTGTGTGTTTGAGGTGAACCTTTCAGGTAAGCAGGCCTTGAATCTGCAGTGTGCAGCCTTGAGCTGATTTTAAAAGAAGCCAGTTCATAGGAAGACTAATGAGACCAGCCACCCTCCCCCAGCCCTGACTCCTGCTGATCTCCAGAGCTGCAGCAGGAGCCCGGTAACCATGGTGATGGTGGCGGTCTGCCCACAGTGGAGGGAGGCGGGCGTGGGGGAGAGGGAACTGGGAAGAAGCCTCCTGCAGGGGATGGGACAGAAGGGTTCCTCGAAGCTCACTTGGCGTGGAGGGTGTGAGTTGGGGGGTGGGGAGGCCTTGGGGGCGGGGCTGCTCCCCCAGGAGCACACCCCTGCCTGCCAAGCGCCCACCTGCCTTGCCAGCCTCCCTGGCATTCACGTTCTCACCTCTTTCCCTGACTCACCACGCAGGTGGGTGACTCACTGCGCCTGGGGGGGCAGGGGCGGTGCACAGAAGCCTCCCTCTCGGGCTGGGGTGCTTAGTGGGCTCCAAGGGGGAAGGGGTGGTGAGCAGCGTCTGGAGAAGGCAGGCCTGAGGGACCTGAACTTCACTTGGCGGGGATTGGGAAGGGGACACGGAGGTCCCACTCTCCGGGCATCTGTCCCTGCCTGCCTCCAACTCCGCCATTTCCTGGTTCTTGAGCCTGGAGATCCCATACCCACTGGCAGTGCTTGACAGGGAGGGTGAAGAGGCCTCTGGGCCCACGGCTTGCATGGGGCTGGGGGCCCAAATATAGATCCAGTATCCCCCGAAGTTTACTCCCTTCTCCAGTCCCTTGACAGACTTCCAGTCACCCCCAGCCTAAAGATACAACTCCGAAAGTGGCTGACATAGCCGTCCTCTCCAGTCCTGACTCCTACCTTGGTCTCCTCCACCCTCTGCCCTGGGCCTCCCTGGCTACCTTCCATTCCCCCGCAGCTTTCTCACAGGGCCCTGCCCTCACTCCTTCCCCGCTTATGCCCTTTCGGATATTCTCCACCCAAACATCACTTCCTCGGGAACACCCGTATTAGCCTCATGGATCAGTCACTGCACCCCCTGAGGCCCCCACGAGGCTCTTCTTTGCAGCGTTCCTCACAGCTGCCATGCCTTGATATGATGTGTCTCCCTTGCACCGGACTGGAAGGGCCCGGAGGGGAGGGCCAGGCCTTTGTCTCTGCTCCCATTGGATTCCCTGCCTCTTGCACAGTGTCTGGCAGATGACTGTCACTCAACAGAGAGGGAGGGAGGGACAGCTTGGGTAGACAGCTGATGCAGCTCTCCCCCTCCCCTCCCACACCTGCCCCCCCCCCCCGCCCCCCACACTGGGAGGCAGAAACCAATGTGACATTTCTCCAGACCTCTTGTTCCCCCGTGGTGAAACTACTATGACTGGGGACTTGGTCTCCTCAAGCCAAATGATCACTTGTCTTCCTCTCAAAAATGTGTTTCTTGAAGGTAAGAGCAGCTAACACTTCCAGCATGAAAGAAGTATTTCTTGAGTGCCCGCCCCCTCGCCCCCACCATTTGGCTCACATTTCAGAGCGTTCGCTTTCTTTCCTGCAACCACCAGGCCTGGTTCCTATGGCACCCAGTTGTCTGATTTCTAAGGATAACGTGCCCCTAAAGGCCACCAACACACAAGGGTCTTGTGGGAAAGGGCAGGAACGACTTCTGGGGCCAGACTCCCCCAAATCCTGATGGTGGGGCTTTCTGCTTGGGGAGATGGAGATGACTGGAGGTTTAAGAGGCCCTTTTCTCAAGCGTGTAGAGAAACTGGTACCCCTCAGCCCTGCAATCCCAGTCCAGGTCCCTGCAAAGGGCTCCAGGGAGTGAGTCACCTCTGATAAACCCAGGTAGGAGGGATTTTGATAAGATAGAAGAAAGGGTGTTTACACAGGGCCCTTCGATATTGGGTGGGTCTGTTTGGTGTGCAGGCCAAAGAACATCCTTTGGAAGAGCAAGGAAGTCCTACTTGAAAACAAGAGGGAAGGCAGAGCCACTGACTGCCTCCTGCTGATGTGTCCTTGAACTTCTTTTAAACGGGTTCTGAGTCCCTCTTATAAAAAAAAGGTGTCTGAATGCATAATGCGAATCAAATGCATTCTCTAACTATATGACTTTGGGTAAATCATTTCACTTCTCTGCTTGATAAACTGCTTCAAAGCCAACTCGGAGGACCTGTTGGGGACCCTTTCACACTAATAAATATTTCTGGATTCATTAAGGTCTCCTCTGTCATGTACTTGAGTTTAAGTCTCTATTCTAGCATTTGCTGATTTTCCAGTAAAATAGAGCCTCATCCCAGGGCTCTGTGGGTCTCCAGCCTGGTGCCCCGTTCCTGGAACGAAGGAGAGGCTGTTCGTTAGTCACGGTTCCCCCACCCTTTTCCACCTTCCAATAAGTGTGGAATGGGCTGTCGCAGGTGTTTGGAGACCACGCAGTCCGTTTCTGAAAGGAAATTCCTGGCTTGTTAAGAATAATCCAGGAAGCCTGAAGATTGTTCTGTTCCTCAACAGGGACCTAGCTAGAGGCCTTCAGTCTTGGACCCACAGAATGCTTTTATGTGAAACCCTGTTTCAGACAAACCACTATTCCAAGAACCAGCAGGACTGGGAAGCCCATCTGAGCAGAGGCAGAAGAAACACAGGTGGGGGGGAGCCCTGTTCACAGGCCAGCCCTAGAAACAATGCCAAAGCCCATAAAACTAGAGTCAAGCCTCGAGTTCTCAGTGGAGGCCTGCCCCACCCTCCTGGTGTAACATACAAGGAAACAGGTTCACAGAGGTGAGGTGAACCACCCAGGATCACCTGGAGAGTGGGTGGCCAAGCTGGGACAAGAGCTCAGTTTTGCCACCAGGGAGAGGTTGCCTTTGGACCTTAGTTACCCATTGTAAGTTCTTCTGAAGCAGAGCGCCCTGCTCATTTCCGTCAAGGATTAACAGGGAACTGAGGTATGAAGTCCAGGGGGTTGGAGCTAATTTTCTGAGCAGTGACTTCCTTTGAGCTTATGAGCTTACACGCACAGTATAGCAAAATGTAGCATTAGGTCAACAGGGAAGACCATCTTATCAATCATGAAAGGTCCTTTCTAACTCTCAAGTTTCTGTTTGATTAGTTTGTTTGTTTTCAATATTAGCCAAAGATAACCGTTCATCTCTAGACCTCTTGAGACTCAGCCAATGTGTCCAAGATCTCACTGAATTGGCAATAGATACTGTGATGAGAAGGAATACCAGGGTCCCTCAGGGCCCAGCGTGTGGCCACCCACACATCTGCACCCCCGCCTCCCTGCAAAGGCCCAAGGAGAGACTATCACAGTGACTGACAAGCAGTGTCAAGTATAAATCTCCTAGGAATACCCTGGAATAAGCCGGCTTCTCATGAAACTGTGGTGGAAGCAGAGCAAGTCTGAGATTCTCCTGTTTTATCAGAGATTGGGAAAGGGCCCACAGGACTGGGGTTCTCCATCTCCTGGAGTTGGAGCAGAGGCTGGGCTCTCCTGGCGCTGTGATAGAAGTAAGTGGAAAAGTTGTATTTGTCGGGTCCTGGAGGATATGATATGGTCTCCCAGGAAACAACCTCCAACACAGGGCAACAGGAAGGGAGTCATTACTCCACTCAAGGGTAGCCCCACAAACCTTAACTCCCCAAACCACAGGGGGTACCCAGGGTGAGGAGTGGTTAGAAGATAAAGAAGAAGAGGTTGGGGTCTGGGGGTCACGGGCCACTGCTCTCAGAGCAGATGGAGCTGTGAGGAGATGGCACAGCCTGGCAGGGACAACTGAGCTTAGAGAGTGAGATTCTGTTCAAAAAACTTAAGAGAAAATCCCAAGTTTCCTTTTAGGCTCTTCTTAGATAAGAGGACTAAGTTGCCAACAGACCTCAGGGGACATGGAGCAGAGAGACAGGGATGGTAGGAATGAACCAAAGTATAGAACATATAGTGTCTAAGTTAAAAGCCCAGGCCCAGGAATGCGACCTGTGTTGAATCTCAGCTCCTGCACTTACTAGAGATGTAAAGGGATTGGGCAGATGTCTAAACTTTGGTTTTCTCAACTGAAAAATTGGGACAAGAACACCCACCTAATGTTGATTAAATGACATCAGATATAGGAAGTCACATATCTTATCACAATGTCTAGTATGTTAGAGTGGTCGTATTGGTTATCTGTTGCTGCATAGCAAATTACCCTCAGACGTCGTGACTTAAAACAACAAACATTTACTATCCACAGCTTCTGTGAGTCAGGGATCTGGGCACAGTTTAGCTGGACACTTCTGCCTCAGAACTTCTCGAGTGATTGTAGCCAAGCGATTGGCAAAGAGGTCTCATCCACAGGCTCGGCTCTTGTGCAGAAGGGACACATCCAGGCTCACCAACATCGGTGTTGGAAGGCCTCAGTCCCTCACCATGTGGTCCTCTACACAGGGCTGCCTCATGACACGGCAGCTGGTTTTCTTCAGGGCACGCGATCCAAGAAAGAACAACAGCAAGAGAGAAAGTACCCAAGAAAGAAGGCACAGTCTTTGTATAATCTAATCTCAGAAGGGGACCCCATTACTCCAGATATATTCTCCTCATTCTAGTCACGAGGTCAATAGATCCGATCCATACTCAAGGGGAGGAGTTACATAGAGCATGAAGATCAGGAAGCAGAGTTCACTGACAATCATCCTAGAGAATGCCTACTACACTGTTTAACATTGCCTATTTTATTATTCCTTTTATTCTCCAAATAATTCTCCAGTGATACCACTACAAGTTTTTTTTAAAGATTTTTAAAAAAGATTTTATTTATTTATTTGACAGAAATCACAAGTAGGCAGAGAGTCAGGCAGAGAGAGAGGAGGCAGCAGGCTCCTTGCCGAGCAGAGAGCGCAATGTGGGGCTTGATCCCAGGACCCTGGGATCATGACCTGAGCTGAAGGCAGAGGCTTTAACCCACTGAGCCACCCAGGTGCCCCACCACTACAAGTTTTATTGCTTCCATTCCTTCTGCCAGAAATGCCTGCTTCCAAATCTTTACATTTTCCAATCCTACCCATCTTGCAAGGCCAGACTCAAATGGTACTTTCATGAAGTCTTGGTTAACTGTTGCCTTGTAGGAAGTAGTTGTTTTCTTCTCTGAGGTCTAAGAGGGAAGGGTTTGATGGGGGGAAGTGACTAAGGACAGCTCTGTGGTGCTCAAGATAAATGCAATGACACTTAAATGAGAAGGAAGAAGGTAACTCAAATACATTCCATGTGCTTTTTCTCAAAAATAGGCTATTGTGGGGCACCTGGGTGGCTCAGTGGGTTAAAGCCCCTGCCTTCCTCTCAGGTCATGATCCCAGGGTCCTGGGATCGAGTCCCGCATCGGGCTCTCTGCTCAGCGGGGAGCCTGCCTACCCCCCTTCTCTGCCTGCCTCTCTGCCTACTTGTGCTCTCTGTCTGTCAAATATATAAATAAAATATATTTTAAAAAATAGGCTATTGGTTTTGGCATTCTGGATCAATGAGGGCACCAGCTCTATTACACTACTACAGAAACTGCTTTCATATTTCTGCTTGTTCTGGGCTGGGAGAGCACCTACCCATTTGCTGACCCTTAGGACTAGGCTTTGCTAATAAAAAAGATGTGGGTCAAAAAAAAAAGCGGGGGGGTTCTTCTGTAGGTATGCTCCTATAGCTCCAAAAGCAATGTACAAACACACAGCCTTCTGCCTACCATGGAAGTAAGTCATTTGGGAAATAAATTGAACTGTGGTGGTTTGTTCTTCTATCTTCTCTCATAAGTTTGAAAATCCCATCTCCCAACATGTTTCTGTTAGGCCTGAGCAGAGCCTTATCCCATACCAAAATGCTCTTCTGTGATGAGTCCAGGCATCTCAAAAGGATGAACTGCCATAGGGTTTCCATGGGGATCATGGGCTGCTAAGGAAGAGACAAAGCCAGGGCAGCAAATGTGCCTTCTGTGGAGTCAAGGGTCCAAATGGAGCCAAATCAGCTTGAGTAGAGGGACATCAGCTCAACTCAGGGAAAGGGAAGGAAATTTGCATGTATTATCATCCAATGGCTATGTGCCAGACTGAGCAGCTAATAGCCATGACATTATTGAATCATCAAGAAAACCCGCGGAGGTAGAGGGTATTTTCCCCACTTTACAGATAAGGAAACAGATTCAGTGACATGAGTTGGCCTCCCCCAGGTTATACCAACAGGAGAGCACAAGACGGCTTGACTCAATGCCTATGTTTGTTCCATGATCTCCTCTTACAAATGATTGTGGAAAGACAAAGGGAAAGGCAGGGCTATAAGACAAGCTAACTAAAGTGACTCCAAAAATAGCTATTACAGACCAAACATGAAGTTTCATTTAGATCTCCCAAGTTCCCAAATCGAATTGTAGCAAGGCTTCTCTTACTGTTTCTGAGTTGCAAAAAAGCAGTCTTCCACTCCAGCCCCCTGCCCCCCATTACCACCCCATCTTTATCAGAAGATACATATTAAAAGTGATAACAAAATGAGAGAGCAAACAGGATGGAAAATCTCAATCTAATTATCAGCTTCTATTCTTATGTGAACCCCATCCCCTGCTCTCCTTACTCCTTCTTATGCCATCTTTCTATTCTTTTAAGATTGGACACAATTTCCTGTCCCAAAGGAGATGTCTCCCAGAAGGAAGTAGAAGACTCAAGCCAGGAGAAGACACAGGACTGATTCAAGGCTGTGGGGTAAGATCATCTCAAAATGGCTGATGCCAATCCGTTTCTGCTCACCTCAACTTGATGATGTGGATTGGTTTAAACAATTGTTGAGTCTTTTGGGGGGTGTGGTTATGGAGAAACCAGGAGGTCTAGAAGAGCCCACCTAAGGCAATATGTCAGCATTTGTCCTTTGATCTTCTCAACAAACATTCAGTTAGCACAAATTCGCTGCCAAGCACAGAGCTGATAGGTACAGTGGGACTCAACTGTGTGGAGACTCAGACCCTGTCCTCAAAAGATCTAAAATTCTATAGAAGAGATATAATGTGCATATGTCACTTAAAAATAAGACTGCGTGTTATACATTCCCTTTTGAAAAACAGAATCAAGTTAGTATTCCTTAAAAAGGAAGGAAACTCCAGAGTGCCTGGGTGGCTCAGTCAGTTGAGTGTCCAATTCTTGATTTCACTTCAGGTCTTCATCTCAGGGTTATGAGTTCAAGCCTTGCATTGGGCTCCATGCTTGGTGTGGAGCCTACTTTAAAAAAAAAAAAAAAGGGAAGAAAATTCTGATTTAGGTAATAACTTGAGGACATTATTGTAAGTGAAGTATGCCAATTACAAAAAGATAAGTACCGTATGATTTCACTTATAGGAGGTCCCTAAAGTAGTTAGATTCATCAAGACAGAAAGTAGATGGTGGTTGCCGGTAGAATGGCGAGGTGTTGCTTAATGGGCACAGAGTTTCAGTTTTGCAAGATGAAAAAGTTCTGGAAAAAAAAAAAAGAAGTTCTGGAGACTGTGCAACAATGTGAAAACACTTAACGCTTTTGAAGTGTACTCTTAAAAAAAAATGTCTAAACCTGTAAACCTGGTGATTCACAGACCTGTACCCCTAGGGATAAAAATATATGTTTATAAAAAATAAAAAATTTAAAAAAATGTCTAAGTTGGTAAAATATGTGTATTTTACTCTGACTAAATATATAAAAAAAAGTTTTAATGGAAAAAGTTGGTACTGACTTGCAAAAGATGAAGCAATTATGTACGTAACAAGAGATACCAAAGATGTCTTTGGGGGGGGGCTTTAACTGAGCCCCCTTTAGAATAGAGGGCCTAGAGATGGATAGAAAAAAAGGTCCTTCCAGGTGAACAAAGAAGCAGAAGCAAAGGCATATCTTTAAAAAAAAAAAAAATCCAGAAATTTCTCTCTTCCATTGCCTCAGCCCTTAACAGATATTTTTCCAGTGATCAAACCGCTGGAGCCTCTGTCGATGACTCTCTCCTGTGACATCTCAGCAAGGCCTGGCTCTCCTGCCTTCTCCTGCCCTTCATCTCTTCCCCTCTTTCTGTGCATGCCTCATCCTGTCTCTTGTTCTCACTCTCTCTCTGGTGTCTTTTGAACCTTCTAAAATGAAATCCTTGACAAAGGTTTGCTTTCAGCCCAGAAGTAACCTTCCTTGAGGTCTCTTCAGCAACAGAAAATACCCAGAGACTCTCACACCTTTATTAGCAGACCTTGTTTTGTTGTTCTTTTCCTCCTTGGATACCAGAAGCTTCAGAAGAAATGACCTCATCTCCTACACCAGGCAGCTCTGGATGGTAAGAACGGTCTCTCTGACAGACACTTCCATTGCCAATTCTCCCAGATTAACAGCGGTTTCATAGAACAGCACTCTGACAAGGAGGGAAAGAAAGGGAGGCAGATTTATACTTAATTCGTGAACAGCGTCAAGAGGAGGATGGGTTCTGCTGAGAATGTCTTCATCTTTGGAAGGATTATTAAAGTCAGAGCTTATTCCTCATGTGAATCATCGAGATTTAAGGCAAGAATCCTTTTGTATGAGAACGGTAACCAGTCGCAGGGAAGGCTCCGGAAGACAGCCTCCCAGGCCGGGCTGTGGGCCCTCCTGCACGGGCTGGGGGATTCAGGGCAAGCAAGCCGAAGGTTCATTTGATCAGGAAGGAGGCCTGGTCCTCACTCCCCGGTCCCTGAAATGTGGACTCACGTAGCGGGAATGCCAGAAACGTGTCTGGGGGAGCCCATCAGGTTGACCAGAAGCATCGCCCTGCTTCGCTCAGCCCGGTGTGATTTGGACAGACTGCCCCATCTCCAGTTGGAAAATTGCTTGTCTCCAGTTTCCTGTCTTTTCATCTGGTCTTTCATTTTCAATTGTTACCTTTGGTTCTGAGTGAGGAGGACACGTGCCTTTTTTGGGGGGTAAATATAGACCAGGCTGAACATAGCACGCTGGGCATCATCACAGGTCCTGACTCCTCCCCTTGGTGTCTCCACGCTGGAGAATTCACGTGGCCCTTTTCCTCAGCCCTTCAGCTCTGTCTAGACAGCATTCAAGTCATCAAATACTGGAAAGAAGGCCGAAATCAGTGCGAACATTTACTGTGCTGGGATTGATCACTTTGGAGGCGAAGGTTGCGGGGGTGGGGAGGGATCCCATTCAGGGACCACAGTCTTTTCTTTGGTGTCTCTTCAACTCCATTAAAAATGATCACAACAAAATCATGGGATGTCAGCCCTGGGGGGCATCTTGGATGTCATCTTAGCCAAGCCCCGCATGATGCAAGAACCCTCCAGAAGCATCGTGGCTGGCTGTGGCTGGCTCAAACAGTCAGACATTTTCTCTGATGGAGCGTGGACTCCTTTTAGGAGAGAATTCACTCTTCCTTAGACTAAATGAAAACTATAATCTGCGTGTTGAATAGCTTCCACCCACAGACACTGATGCCAGGCGTATATGTTTGTTGACTGACCACCTGACGGGCTGGCTGACTGAATCTGACTGAGCAGAGTCCGTTGGCACAAGGAGGAGAACAGGGCAGGAGAGAAAGCGGTGGCAGTGGTGACTGGTAGTGGGACGAGTAGGAAGGGAGGAGCAAAGCACATTTTTCTTGAAGGGTTTTTGTTTTTTTTTTTTCCTCTCTCTCTTTGGTGGAGAATAGAGGGGAAGGCATGATTGTCCCAGCAAATGTTTTCATTCCCTCACATCTTCTAAACAAACCAACAACCCCCCCCACCAACCCAAGCCATCTAATTTGTAAGTAAATCACACTTCACATTTATGAAATGAATTGAATTACTTTTGATGAGTGAAAAGTGACTAGAGCTAAGTAGTGCCTATTTTCCTAAATTTCCTAGTACTTTGTCATGACATCTTTCCCTCCCTCTCTCTGTCTCTGTCTGTCTGTCTGTTTCACACACACACACACACACACACACACACACCCTCCAGAGCTTACAGATCTTGTCTTCTGGCCTCCTCAGAGCAAGCTAGCTAGCTAGAGCCGCTCACAGTGACCTTTGCTTTAACTCCGTCACCCTCCCCCTCTGCCTCTCCGTCCTCAAACAGCTGCCCCCCTGCCCATTAGGAGGGCTCAAGGCCCTCCCTGCCTCTCCCCACCCCTGCGCACCCCTCCACAGCTCCCTGTTCTGGCAGGGCTGTTGGGTTAGAGCTGGAGCCTCCTCACAGACATCAGACAGGCAGCAAACACGCTTTGCTTTGTTCCTGCTGCCGTGTGGGAGGGCTGGGGAGGATCCCCAGGGCGCAGGCTGCAAGCGCTCTCCTGAATCTCAAAATGAAGACGGCTCACACCGGCTTGCTTGCACAGCTTCGGCTTCGCATGTTGCTCCTGGATCTGGGATCCCATAATCCATGGGAGTTGCTGATACTGTGGCTGCCACTGGTATTCTGGATCCTTCCCAGATAGGTCATCTCCCTTATGGCAGGCCCCTGGTCACCCAGTATCTGGAACTGTGATGCCCCAGCCGCCAGAGCCAAGTGAGATAGATGGCCAGTAGGGAACTGTACGCCGTTCTCCGGCCTCAAGGACAGCTGAGCCAGATAATACTGGCTTTGGTAATTGAGCTACAAATAGACCCTTGGCTTTTTGCCTTTCCTTTTGCAGATAACTGGAGTTATAACTCATCAAAAATCTACAAGACTGTCTCTGTGCACTAGTCCTTAGACACAGAATTCTCTGGGTTGAAAGGACGCTAGATGTGAACCAAGGTTTATGGGGCTCCTAGTATGCGCCGACCTTCTGCTGGCAGGTTTACTTCCATTCATCCAATACAGAATGACTTTTTCAATCCCATGCACGGAAATAGGTCGTTCCATCAGCACTTCGTTAAACCAAATATTCCAGGATGATTTTCACGTGGCTCTGTTCTGCAGTTAGCGGGTGTCCTGCCTGTCTGTCCCCTCAGACTGGGAGCTCCGTGAGGGCAGGCCACAGAGCTCCCAGCATGGGCTCTGATACCCAGGGGCTCAACAAAGGCACGTGCGGCGGAATTTCGGTCTGCAGCGCTCCCTTCCACTGGACCCAGAAATAGCCACATATCCTCAGCAGAGGGAGTCTGGCCTCCATGCCCATGGCCCCCACGTACAGATGGTGAGACACGGATAGAAGAGTCAGAATGTGTTCCAGGTGCCCTGTCAGAACCATACCGACAGTACAGAGGGGCCTAAACCCAAGTCTTAAAGTTGTCCTCCTCTGTATGACCTTAGCTTAATGACAGGAAGCCACATGCTTCCTTTGGCCTGAGACGCCTAGAGCAGCATCTCTCCTCCCATTAAATGTTAGCAGGTTGGCAGCCACACCTCTCTCATTTTGCTGGATAATTTCCATTTTAGGTATTCTGTCCCATTGTTCCTGTCCATTCACGTGTATGTGTCAGACTGTGCTATTTCCAGTTCGGAAAGCAGAGTTTGGAATTGCACTCTCGAAGAATCATTCGTCTGGTGGTTCATACATCCCCTGGGATCATTTGGGTTCCTTCTAAAGCCGTGACACTGAGACAAGAATTCACGTGAAAATAGTGTATTGGGGGAGGTGCTGAGAAAACCAGAGGAAATGCAGAGAGAGCTAAGAAAGCGAAGGCAGAGCTAATGACCGAGGGGCAGTGACCTAGCCAGCTACCCAGGTGGGTGATAGGGGCTGACTCCTGTCAGGGAAAATCTGGGGCTCCCGGTCAAACTGTGTTCAGCTCACCTGGAGAGGGCGGGGCTGGGGTATTCTTCAGTGGTGCTCATCAGTCATTGGTTGCAGGATGCTCCCTGCACACCCCCACCCCTGGGGGCCACTCTCAACCTGCCATCAGTTAGCAGTCACAGACGGTGCTTCAGTGGAGAGGGGAAGTCCCCAGGCAGCAAGACGCTGATGCTGGCAGGTGGCAGCTGGAGTGGTGTGCGTAGGCTTCTAAGAGCCGAGAGATGTGGTGGGGCGACTGGTCAAGTATTCTACACCTTCTTCCCTCTAGGAGATGTGACTGCAATGTGGGGCTGTTGCTTGTAATGACTGAGAGCAAAGCCCTTTAGGAACAGGACCCAGGATATAAATCAGTGGCTAGAGAGCTCAAAGATACAGATACTGAAAAATGTGGTAGGTAGGCGCTAATGCCAGCTCTTCATGCCTCTTGATTCTGTGTGGTCTGGTCTGGTTAGTCCTACAGGGACAGGAGGCGAGGTGGGCAGGGCTGTTTCTAACAAATGGGTGGGTGTGCCTGACCCTATCAGAGGCCTGGAGTCTGTGTGGCAGAGTTTCATTGGGACTTTAGCAGGAGAACACAAGAGGAATAAGGAAAGGTGATGAGTTGGGCACTAATAACAAATATCTAGGGCAGGACAGCCCTTCCCATTCATTATCTTATTCCCGACTCACAGCAAACCCTCAAGATCAGCATGTGACCCCTGAGGTGGCCATGGGGGCTAGCACCTGCTCAGAATGGCATCCTCTTCTAATGGGCAGTGTTAACTTAGACCAGACCGCACAGAAGGGCAAAGGCTACCCATCATGGTCCTCTATCAATCTGGCCCCAGAGACTGCACGGATTTCTGTTCACCCTGGTTTTCTGGATAGAGTATCCTAAAGCTCAAAAAGGTTAGGTAATGTGCCTGAGCCACACACCTGCCCAGTGCTAGAGCTAGAAGACCTCCCCCGCCCCACGCCCATGACCCCACCATGTCTGTCTGGCTCTGAAGGCAGGGCTCTGGATCTTCAGGTCAGTCGCAATGACAGTGTGGTGGGCTAGTGCCAATGGTGAGCTAGGGCTGGCTTTTACTTGCAAGAGACCATCATTAATATTCAGAAATTTTGCAAGCCAGCTATCATCATGTTGTTAGCTTAGGAGCATTTACACCACGGAGATTGGCAGATGATACAAAATCAGGGCTTTCTCCCACCTGATGTTAAACATTAAACACCTATATCTTGGAAGTTCATTTTTTTCCTGGGCCCAAAAAGGACATTCTCAGGATTACTTTTGGAGTGAGTACTGGTCCAGCATCCACCAGATGTTTGAGCCTGGTAAGAGAGGCCTCGGAAAGACACAGGTACTCGGTTGGGCCTTTCTCAGCCTGGAATCAAGGGCAAGAACAAAGCCCCTTCTGCTTTTGACCTTACCGAGCTCAGCTCAGCTTGAGACTCACAGTGAGCATACACTGCCTGACTTGGCGATGAAGCAAGACTTGCATCCAGGACTGTCTCACCCAGGAGAGGGGGAAGAGTTTTAGGGGACTCAAGTGTTATCATCCCCAACTTGCTTATGGAGTCTCCTATGGAAAAAGGAGGGAAGTCTCTTCCTATGGGATGGATGGGGAACTGGGCTGTCATGGCCACGAGCATGCATTCCTCTGGCTTGTCCTTATCACTCCTAGGCTGAGGCTGTCACAGCACTTATTTCTAAGATCAGATCTTCTCATGTCATATTTGGCTGTGACCACTGAAAATGGAAGTCAATGACACATTTTGAAGGAACAAACATTATTTCCTGAAAGCAACATTCCAAACCGGATATTATACCCTGTGTGTGTGTGTTCATTTAGTTGAGTTTTCTTTGTTATTTTTCCAGGACTTGGGAGAGTCCTCTGGAAAAGCGAAGGTGGAGGACTTTGTGGGCTTCAACCAGAAACCAGGACAGAACAAGTCAGAGGGGCACAGAGGTCTCTGGGCCAAAGAGGAAACCAGGGGAGATGGGTTAATTCCTCTAGGCCATGAGGGTCCTAGCAGAAGGCACAATTTCCAAAGCTAACAACATTTCCCTAAATGCTTGCCTGACAGCTTGGCCAAAATCCAGCTCAAAAAATGCATTTGAAAATTTTCAGACAACTTAGATAATTTTACTCAGAACTGGAAATAAGTGACCTTGGGCTAAAACTTCTCCAACCCAACAGAACGATTCAAGTGCACGTGTCAGGGCTGATATTTAATCTGCTCTCAGCACCCAAGACAGCAGAACAATCTCTCCTTTCAAACTTCCTCAGATTTTTCCCCTCACAGAACCTTCCAGGGCTCAACAATTTGGACTTAAAAAATGCTAGCTATTCTAGCTTATTATCTCCCAGTATGGCGCTACAAGAGCCAGAGTCCCATCTCCTGCCTTCTGCCCTAGCAGCTGTGGGTCTTGTAGCTCACATCAGTGTAACAGGGACTGTATAAGCCCCTCAAGTTAAAATCTAAAATTAAATGGCCAGGCACCACTCTGCCTTTTGACTCAGTTGAAAGAAGAGGATCCTGATGCTTTCTTTAATTTCCCAGGGGCACTCAGGAGGCAAGCATCTCCGAAGGAATAAGTTTCCCCAGGTGTTAAGACTCAGGTACATGAAAACCCCTTGAAATGATGCAGCCTGGTGGCTCTTGGTCCCATCGGAGCCATGGCTCCCCAGCTCTGGGAGGACAGCCTCGAAATGTGCTTTCCCCTTATCTATCCAAATCCCTGACACTTGTGCCCTATCTGTCCTCACGACATATACTAGGGTGATAAACCATCTACTCTTGGGGACATGTTCAATATCTGTTACATTTCTCAACCTCTTTGGTTCTAAGTTATCAGAGGTGTTGTCTGACTTCCTCACATATGTGAATGCAGAGTTTGCACCTTCCAAGTTGAATTACTACCCTCTGCAACATTTCCATCACATTTCTTAAGGGACCTTGTTGAAAACCTTTGGACTTTTGAAGTCTTTTTTAGCCAAGATAATTTTTTTATTAAAAAATTTATGTTCCTCATTGACAACTTGAATAAGTAACCCCATATTTTTCACTTTAAATTTTTTTACTCTGTGTACAATACATATATATTTTTCTATAAATGCATGTTCCTGCCTAATTTAAACCTTTAAAAACTCAAGTCAGTTGCTTATCAGCATGTATAATGTGTTCAGGCTATGGGCAGGATAGGGAATTAAACTAAAAGCTCTATTATCTGGGCTCAAGGAATCTAAAATCTTGTTGAGGGAATAATACAAAATAGTATAAATATGGTGCTACGGTACATGGACAGTAGCAGACATGAGCCATGAACCCAAGAACTAGTGTATAACCCTGACATCTCCTGGAAAACAGGATTCCCACCACAAACCTGGCCCAACATAGAGGATGGATGACTGCCAGATACATAACTAGCAACTATTGTATAAACAGAACTGGAATGACCTCTAGAAGGACAAGTAAAAAACCTTCTATAAAGAACCTTGTGGAAAACATGAACTGATCCTTTTACCAGATCCTACTTTGAGACTCTCTGGCCCCTTCATTTTCACTGTAAGATGGAGAAAGTCTCATGTGGCTCAGAGAAAAAGCAGAAGCCTGACTTATCTTGCGTCTATCCTGTTCTGTGGCAATAAGGCTTTGAATGTCACTCACTTCTGTCAGAGTGGTTCATTTGCCCAAAGCTTGCTTAAGTCATAAGAATGTATCAGGGAGCACCCGGGTGGCTCAGTCAGCTAAACATCTGCCTTTGGCTCAGGTCATGCTCCAAGGTCCTGGGATCAGGCTCTACATCTGGCTTCCTACTCCGCAGGGAGTCTGCTTCTCCCTCTCACTCTGCCCCTCCTCCTGCAGTCTCTCTATCTCTTGATCGCTCTCTCTCTAATAAATAAAATATTTTTAAAAGATTTAAAAAAAAAAAAAAGAAAGTATCAGCACCCTCCATTCTCATCCCAGTACTCTACCAGTCCTGATTCATCTGATAATTGATAGGCATATTACCAGGGAGAAAGGGAAGAGCAAGTTGAGTCCTCAGGTCTACCTTGGAGGTCATCCTCCTAGAAGATCTCAGGATCTCTAGACACATGGCACCAGCCAGAGCCCTGGAGATGTAAAGATGGTTCTATGCTAACATTACTTGCCCTTTTGGGAGCAAGACTTTCTCTTGGGTCTTTCCCTATGACCAGATTCATTCATTCAGGTGAATCCCAAATTACACAAATCCAGCTGGTGCAGTTTTGGGGGAGAGAAGTAGCAAAATACTTTATGGTAAAAGAGAGCACACATTTATCATCCCGCTTAATATATGATAACACTTAGAGTATCTGATGCTGTAAAAAAAAGGGGGAAATCATTCAAAATCATTATGATTCCCTATTTCTTCTTCTATGTGAGGGGTTCAGAGTAAGCCCCCTGTTTCCATCTGACATCAACCCCCAACTCATGGATTTCTACATCGTCTTGTCTATTCAAGTTTCTGGTAAGTCTGTCTATAAACTGCAGTGACTTTGTCCAAATTGCTTGACCTCTCTGGTATTGTGTTCTCACCCTGAAAATCAAGCTGTGATCCCTAGGCTCCATACTAGTTCTTAAAGTCTAAAAATCTGTGGCTATGCTGCCAGACATAGGCCTGTCCTCAAAGAAGTATTCTTTATTGAGGGAATCATTTCTGTGTATCAGTCTTCTGCATCAGGAGAAATGCACCAAGTCACAAACAGTAGGATGGAATGGAATACTTTCCCAGGAAACCTAAAGAGCTTTCCAGAATGGCCAGGGTGCTCCACTCACACCAGCCTTTGCAGTCACACTTGACCCAGAAAGAACCATACCATCTGCAAGGATGAGTGGCTGTAAAAAAAAAGGAGGACAGGGATGGAAACCACAAGATATTTCAATGCAGCTGGAGCGAATTTCAAGAAGCAAAGGCTGGAATGACAAAGTGGCAGTAGACAACCATGCCATCAGTCCATGATTTTTGCCATGGTTGGGTCTTCAGCTACCAATTGTCCCCCAAGCCTAGGCTTGCCTTAGCCCCCAAAGACTTTAAAGATGAGGTTGGGAGGAGAAGCAGAGCAAGGAGAGGGCAAGGTACATGAGTGAGGTTGACAAGTTACCTCAATGCTTCCCCGAGCCCTGACTGAGGTGGTGTTTGAGCAACCGGTAACCAGAGCTGCTCATGTACAGTAAGGGCTCCCCCGCACCCTGCCTGCTGGGCCTGCAGGGTGTGTCAGTTATGTTGAAACAACTCTGGGCTCCAAAGGATGGCTCATCACCAATGGAATACTGTACCCAGGCGCTGCCCTGGCCTAAGGCATCTCCGGGGTTCTGCTGCGTCAGGAACCCGGGGCTGCAGTCTTGGCTTGTCCTTTTTTTCCTTTCCTTTCTTCTTTTTTCTTTTCTTTTCTTTTCTTTTTTGTCTTCCAAATGAATGGTGACAGGCAGCCCAGGGAGGGACAGTGTGGCATGACACTGGGGAATGCTAGATGGCATGTACTCTCATCCTGAAGGATGAGAGTAGAAGATGCCAGCAGCTCTGGGAGCTCTGGTTTAGTGACCTGGTGTCATGGGCATTTGCATGACTTGCTCTATACACATTTCCTAGACCAGAAAGCAAGGGAAACTACCTCCATTCAGCAGGAGAGGTGAGTGCCACTCACCTTGGGTGTAGAGATTCCATTCTGTCCCATGCGTTAGAGGACAGTGGCACCTAGGGGATCACACACGGACACATAGGCACACATGTGGATGCACATGAAGGCCTACCCTGCCACCATGCCTCTGGCTGTGACTGAGGAGCCCCAGACTTTCCAGCACCCTGGTGAAACCCCATTGTGCTTTCTGCCATGGGCAACAATGGCTGGAACCAGATGGACCAAGGGCTAAAGAAAGGGTCCCGGTGTGGCATTAAAGTTGCTGCAGTTGCTGCTGGTACTCATGTAGGGGACTTCGGCCTCTGCCAGGGCAGTCAGAGCACAAAACTCACTCCGAGATCCAGACTCCTGCAGGGTCTCTGGGTACAAGTCCCTGCTAACTCCATACCACCCCAGACGTTCCTGACCAAAAATGAACGTCTTGCCCATCCTGGAGCTATAGTCACCCCTGCAGAGAAAGGCAGGTTGGGTGGGGTCACCTTGGAGGAGGCTCCCCAAAGAACACCTGCTCTGAGAATGGTACAGATGATTCACCACATGGCATGCTTCCCTCCAACTCAGCTCAGACTTGATGCCTAGCCTGTTGGCGGGGGCTTGGAGCAGTCATAGAGGATGGCTCTTGGATGAGTCACAAACCAAGAGGCTGACCATTTGCACTCATGGGGGACCCAAGACTTACTCAGAAAAAGGCAGGCGGGACTAATTTCTAGTCACTCTCCCTTCTTCTGGCTTCTGTTTGCCCATGGTGATGATGACAAGTACCATAAGACATGCTGATACGCGTTTTCACTGCTTCCAAACTGTTGTTGAAAGTTTCTGGGTCATGTTAAGCAAAAAAAAAAAAAAAAAAAAAAAAAAAAAATTGAGAAGGCACAGTTTCTCAGTGTAGGTGATCAAATTATAAAGCCGATCACCTGAACCTTCACATTCAATATGGTAGCCATTGGCTACCCATGACAAGTTAAAATAAAATTAATTAAAATTTAGAATTCAGTCCCCAGTTACACTAGCCACATTTGAAGCACTCAGTAGCTACATGTGAGTACAATATTGGACAGCTCCACTATATACTCCATCATCACAGAATTTCTATTGGACAGAGCTGATCTAAATACATAGCAAGTGTTAGACGTCCATGTGACTGCTCATTCATTTGTTTATCAACAAGTATTTATGGAGGGTCAGCCATGTGTTAGCAACTGTGGGGGGAACAAAGACGAAAAACAGGTGGCCCCTGCATCCCAGCAGTTTGTAACTGATTGGGAGTATATACGTGTAATCAAACTGATGGAACTTTTCCATCTTTGGAATGAAACTAGATATCCAGGAGTGAACAAAACTCTTACAAAAGGCCGGCTTTAGGCAAGAGGAGCAGAGGAGTAGGTCGGCCTGGTTGGACTTGAGCTTATAAATGCTTCATCAATATCTGCAGCATATTTGTGTGTGATAACTTAGCTTAGACCTGAGTGACATGTGTCACAGTCACAGAGCAATGAAACCAAGAACAGGGAAGCTGAGACCCAAACGCCTCCCAGGAGAACGTCTGACTGTGCCTTCTGAAGAGGGCAATCTTGTGAACACAGCTGGGCAGAGAGGGCCATTTTCTCAGGCAATCATGTCCCAACCAAAGGGCTCGTGTAGGTTAATTTTTGCCATTCACCTCCTGGAATTCTGGAACACTGTGCTTCCCATCATACTTCTGAGAAAATGGTGAACAACCAGCTGGCTCTTTCTCCAGAACAGCTGTTCCTTGTTTGAAGGATTTTCACTGAACGATTTTTAAATGTTTTTAAAAGGTGTTCAAATTGGGCAACCACATTTGATATGCATAAACTACAGAGTCTGGACAAGCAATCACAAAGCACCAAGAATTTCTCAGCTAGGTCATCTCAGGGAGGGAATTCCCGAGAAAGAAGACCATTGGAATAAAGGGCAGACACTGGTTTATTCAGTAGAAATACTATCTGAAAATGACCAGTTCAGGGGGAAGGAAGCATATGGGAAATTGTGAAGACCTGAAACAGAGCCCCCAGATGGACAAAGGATATTTCAACCTCGAGGGGGTTCTAATAACTTACAGCTGGATGATGTAATACAGCTGCCTTCTAAAGACATATATGTATTTGGGGGGGGGTATATTTCTTAACAATGAGTGCTCACTGGAGGTGGTATGAATCATAAGAACAGGTGCTGGATCCTTCTGACAGCCAGGCTACACCAGTATTCTGAAAGACTATGGAAATAGGAAACTAATATCTTTTAACTATAACATTTTGAATAGGGTACATATTCACATGATTCAGAATTCAAAAAATATAGAAAGGTTTTTCAGTGAGAAGTTTTCTCCTCACACCTACCTCCTATCTGCCTGGTTCCCAAACCTCTCTCACTTCTACTTGGACAATCATTTTGTACCTCACCCAAATTCTTTTAGGCATTTACAAGAGAAAGCAAATATATAGTCTCATTTCTCCTTCCCCTTGTCATACACAAAAGGCACCAGCTATATGCCCTGGTCTACCTTTTTCTTATATTTCTTATAACTGTCTTGGATATCTTGGAGTCCTTCTCTGTCATGAGCACATCTCATTCTCTTTCACTGTTGCATGATATCCCATTGTACAAAGTCTACCATCACCATCTGTGGAATGGCCCCCTACTGATGGGCACTTAGCTGCTTCCTACGTTTCACCATTATAACAATCCCATAATTAATAATCCTAAATACACATTATTTCACATGTATACAGTATATCTCTATGGTCAAATCCCAGAAGTAGTCTAAGCAGTTACTATTGGATATATATTGGCAAATCGCCCTCCACCAAGCTGTGCTCATTTACCCTTCTATCAGTGGTGGCTGAAATTGCTAACAGAATGTGTCTGGGATTTTTGCCTGCATAATGCATGAAAGTGGGATCTAAGTAGAGAATTAATTTGCACTTCTCTTACTATGAGTGAGGTCAAGCATCTTCTACATGTTAAAAGGTCATTTGTATTTCCTTTTCTGTGAACTATCTAATCATATCTTTTGCACCTTCTCAGAAGTTATTGGCTATTTTTAAAAGTGAGTTTATTAATTTTTTAAAAGTAACTTTCTTATTAATTTCAAGTTCTTTCTTTATCAAGGACACTAGCCCTTTGTAATATGAGGAACAGTGAATAGAAACACAGAGCTAATCAATAACTCTCTTGCTCAAAGATGGTTTGATGATTTTCCATAAAATTCTTGACAAGGCAAAGCCTTCCATTCCCACTCCCCATGCTCTCCCCCACCCAACTTAGGGCACACCAGGTGTCTAGCTATCCCACTTTCACTTGGTTTTCTTCCTTGGGACCTTTGTATTGGCTTTTTCCTCTTCCTGGAATGAAATTTCCCCTTTGTCCTCCTGGTAAATTCCTTTTAACCTTCTCAAGGCCTGTGGCACCTTCTCATTAGAAAGAGCAAGTGGGGACGGAGAAGATTGACAACCAGAAACTGTGAGACTCTCCCTCCAGAGCCTAGTGAACTGAGGGGAGACCCAGGCTGGGCAAACAATGATAAAGCAGTGCAAGTCAGGAAGTGAGCGTGAGTGGGAGACCCTGTAGAAGGCAGAGCAATGTGAGGCCCGGGGGAGGGTACCGCTCATGAGCAAGCGTCTCTAAAACAGGTATGGAGAGCAGACCTGGACAAGACATAAGGGCCTGATAGGGCACCAGGCCTGGGCACATCTGTTCACCAGGCTGTGCTTCCAGAAGGGACCCAAGGACAAAGGACAAAAAACTTGGAAAGGACATGAAGTATGACTGCTTTGTCAAAACATGCAGAAGTAGACGCTAAACTATCTACTGCTTGTTGTTGACAGGAGGCCTTAGTTCCTTACCATGCCATCCTCTCCATGGGGTAGTCCATGGGGTCCTCACAGCATAGCGGCCAGCTTCCCGCAGAGTAAATGATCCCAGAGAAAGAGCAAGGAGGAAACTACATCCTGACCATAAGAAGCAACTTACTAAGCTCAGCCCATGTTCTAGGTCGGGGGCGGGGGTGGGGTGGGGTGGGAGAATTAAGCTCCACTTCCGGAAGTCACTTACGGACTTAGTTTCAAACCACCAAAAGGGCAGGAAGGAAGCCAGACTTCCTGAACTGCTCCATTGTCCTGATCCCCAAAATGTGATGGATTATCATGGATCCAGTGATAATAGCATGAGGAGGCCCACTTGACAAGACTGGAATTGGGGTTCAGACACAGATGGGAAAGGTTAGGAGTCAAAATATAAGAGCACAGTCAAAATTGTCTCTCCTGGGATGGGGCTTTCAGGGAACCAGCATGAGGGGGGATGTAGAAGCCACGTGTGAGCATCGTTAGCCAAGATCTGAGCTTTCTCTTTATATAGGATGGAAGGATCAGAGGGATGGAGCAGAGCCTGAGAGATGAGAGGGATGAGGAGGAGAACCCCAGCCCCAGGCTCAGGGTGGACTGTCCAGCGGGCCCCCTAACCGTGAGCTCAGAGACGCAGTCCAGCAAGTACTTACTACAAAACTAAAAAAGATTCAGCTTCAGTGAACAAAAATTTTGCCATCAAAATATCCCAAGGAAAGTCATTATAATTCCAACACTTATATAAGTTGTGTTTTAAGAGTTGGCATTGTTTTTCTTTTAAATTGTATTTTGAATTACATTATGGGGATGGGAATTCAGAATTTCTAAGGCACAATTTGCTGATTGGCCTCTCACAGCCCCCACCAGAGCTGTGCAGCTAATGGCCAGCCCAGAGAACCTGGCATAAGGAGTGCATGTGTGGGGGCTGAGATCCAGCCTGTGTCCTGTCTACCAAGCCTGGCACCCTGGCTCAGGGATGAGCCAGCCTGTAGGAAAGGACACATTTTTTTTTTTTTTTTTTTTTGTTATTTCTAGTTTCCACCAGCTTCTGGCTCTGCTAGTAGGTTACAGACCCACTGGATTATGGATGCCTTTGGTCCTTGGGGACGGAGGCTGAGCAGGCTAAGATAGTACCCTGGAGCACCCATGCCAGATCCCTCCTGACGGGAGCAACCTACCCAGTGCCCAAATCAAAATAAAAAGGGATGACCCCCTGAATCCAATCCTAACTGGACAACTAACCAATCAAGCATCAACATGGTACCTTGGGCAGGAGTGCACGTGCCAGATGAAGGGTTTCTTACAGTCTCCTGCTTCATAATTGATCCCCAAGTATGGGTGCCACGGGGCTTCAAGGAGGCATGGAAGCAGAGCCTGAGAGAAGCAAAGAGATAGGAGCCTCTACCCAGGGCTTGTCCCCTATGGCTGGGAGCAACATGCTGTGAAAGCTGAATGGACCTGTCCTTCCAGAGTTTGGAAGTTGGCTGCTGGTGGCAGGATGTCAGCAGCCCTTCAGCAGTTCTGCTCCACTCCCCGACCTCACAAAGTGCTGTGCCTGAGCTATCCTCTGGGATGCTCCTCCCTTAGAAGAGTTCCATGCCATCAGTGGGGCTGTGAGTTGGTCCGGAGCAGCGAAGGGATAAGGGATGGGTGGCCAGGCCCCCCAGCATAATAGAGCCGGAATCTGATAGTAAGAGGTCATCCTGGACAGCTTTATTTGTCCACAGGATTTGGAGTCCGGAGCCTGTGGGCTCGGCTGTGCTGGAGGCAGTGACATATGCAAATAAGTCCCAGGCCTGTGCTGCTGAGACTAGACTGACAGCTTTATCACGCAGTACCCAGATCTCCCGGGGCCTGTTTATAAAGAGGCCTGGAGTCTTCTCTTGTCTTCTGGCAACTTTCCAACTTGCTCAGGCATGACTTAGCACAGAAATCGGGTTTGACTTTAAAAACGCTCCTTGTGATGGTAACTCAGCAGCCAACACCGGCTCTGTGCTGAATTACTGAGTGGGGCGCATGTTTGCCTTCCTCAGGCAGAACCTTTCTTCTCTGGAGCTCCATTGCCTAACACATCAGTTTAAATATGCAGCGACTCAAGGCTCTGTGCTCCCTTGGCCTAACGCTGAGCCAGATTCCAGTCATGCTTGTAGAGCTGCCAAGACACCCCCGGCATTAGGCTTGACTCCAGGGTCATGGGCATGACAGATTTGGATGAACGGATATCTTGATGATCTCCAAGCTGTTGTCCTGCAGGAATCATATATTAATACAGCTTAAACCAAAATCATGAATTCATCCCCCCCAACCAACTCCTTCACCTGTTTTCTCTGTTTTCACAAACGGTGCCGCCAAGCACCCAGCTGCCTGAGCCCAGGTCTCAGTTCACCCTTAACTCCTGTGGCCTCCTCTTTCTGCAACATGGCGGTGGTCTCCAAGTGTGTCTCCGGAGCTTCTGAAAATACTTCTTAGGTATAGTCAGTCCTCTCCATTCTCACTACTCCTGACTTGCGGCTTTTATCTCTCCTTTGGGCTCCTAACTAGTCAAGCTCCCCTTCTCCCATCCTTTTGTAATACCGTATCCTCCTATTACTGTCCCACCTTCACTGGTTCTTATTAATCAGAGGATAAAATTACACTCTTTAGCATATTAGTCAGAGGGAGCTCAATTGGAATGTGAGTTTTGCCCCTTGCAACCCTCTGACCTTGGGTTAGTCAGCCTGTAAAATGAGACTGAAAGCATCAATGAGGAATGCGTGAGATAATGCGTATATGCGACATAATTTGATATCTGGTGTCTAGAAAGTGCCAGAAATCCTAACTTTTGTCTCCTTGTCTAATGAGTGACTTGCTACTCATTCTTAAGGCACATCTCAAATATTACCTTCCTTGAGATGATCCCATTGCTCCCACCTTAGCATTCTCTTAACTTTTGTAACTCTCTTATAACCCGTTGTCTTGAAATATTTGTGTTCATGTATGCTCTTCTATCATATGGTGAGCACTCTAGGAACAAAGATGATTATCCATTCTATCTCCTTCATTCAATACCAGGCACATGGTATTCCTCATGGGTCAGGCACAGGGCTGGACAATCCAGACCTAAAGAGGCATGAGATACTAACTCTATTAATCAGGGTGATTAATTGTCAACAAAAGCATCTCCTCGAACTAGTTTAAACAGAAAGGGGTTTGTTTTATTTATTTGTTGAGTAGCTGGCAGAATCATGGGAAGGGCCAGGGCTAGGCTTGATGTCTATACCGGCAGCAGGAATGCAGCCTGGAACTGTGCAGATTAAGACCAATGACACCAAGGCCATGTTCTAGGGGAGACACCATAGACCACAGCCACCTTGTGCTTGGGGCTGGATCCTAGAAACTCAACTGTACCTGCTCCCAAAGAATCAGATATCAGCACCAAGTTTGCCAGAAGATCCACTCTTTATTCTTTGCTTCTATTTAAAGACTCATACAGGTATACCTACTCAATGGACCTTCTATTACCTTCCTAGATCCCAGCTGCCAGGGAGTCCTGTAAATGCATTCCAACTCAAACAGGAAAATAGGCTATGACGGGCTTGCAATGAGTGTTGAGTGAGCCAAATTACAATATCCTGGCTCTTAAAGAGCTCCGACTCGGGGAGAGAGGCAGACAAGCAAACAGATGTCCCAGTGTTATCAGTGTGGCACGGGGCTGTAACCAAAGGAACGGTCCCCAAGCCAGATGAGGGGGTTTTGTGTGGAAGATAGAGCTCTATATGCCAGGCTTTAAAAGTCTGCATTTGATCCTGAAGGCATGGGATAGTCATTGAGGGATTTAAATAGGTGTGCGATAGGGTCATATTTGAGTACTGGAAGGATGAAACTGGACTGGAGAAGAGCAAGGCTAGAGAGGAAAAAGCCAGAGCATCTGGCTTTAGGAGATGCATCTGGGTAAGGTGATGATGATCTAAACCAAAGAAATGTCAGGAGAGCTAGAGAAGAAGGACAGAGATAAGAAATATTTTAGAGGGACACCTGGGTGGCTCAGTGGGTTAAAGCCTCTGCCTTCGGCTCAGGTCATGATCCCAGGGTCCTGGGATGGAGCCCCACATCGGGCTCTCTGCTCAGCGGGGAGCCTGCTTCCTCCTCTGTCTCTGCCTGCTTCTCTGCCCACTTGCGATCTCTGTCTATCAAATAAATAAATAAAATCTTTTAAAAAAATCTTTAAAAAATAAATAAATAAATAAATAAATAAATAAATAAATAAATAAATATTTTAGAATCCATGACAGGTTGGCCATTAGGCCTGGAAGTCCAGTGGCCAAATCCCAGTTTGGGTGTTTGGGTAGGCTGTGATATGCTTCACAAAGATGAGGTACACCAGGAAAGGTGTAAATCTATGTGGACCGATGGTGAGTCCTCCAGCATGTGTGCTACTGAAGAGTTTTCAGTGAGGTAACTTAGAAGTGTGTGTGAGACATCCAAGTGAGGATGTTGAGAAGGCCATTAAATAATCCAGCTCTGCTAGTTATGAGGGAAGTGACAGCTGTTATTATAGCCATTGACTTGTTTTCTGGCCCACCCTACCCATCTCGTTTTGGGGAAAGTACCCTTTTGGGAAGCCATGGGGTTGGGAGGAACTGACCTCCTCTCTTATACAAGGGGACATTTAACCAGGCTGTCCAATCAGAGCCCGCCACCCTCAACCACAGGGCCTGGTTCAGGTGTGGTCACGTGACCCACGCTGGGCCAGTCGATAAGGAGCACACCCTCGTTTTGCTGGACCCATCAGAGAGGAGGAGATGGTATGTTTTCATGAGGTTGATGGGTTGGTACATGAAACCGCAGAGTGGTTTTCCATCAGGTATCTGTGATCGAATATCAGGGTGCAGGATGTTACCAGGAGGTAGACTGGCTAACGAAGAGGAGATGTGAGTCACCCAGAGTGAAGTAGCTTTGCATCTCCTGCGCCAGTGGCAGTACCAGGACCTGCATATAGCGAATGCTCAACATACATTTAATGAGGAAATGATGAAGCCTTTAAAACGTGTATTTATAAATACAGTATAGTCCTACAACTAGATTATATTCATTTAAAAAGTCAAACCTTGAAATTAAAAAAAAAACTATCAGGTGGATTTACTGGATATACAGAAATTTAAAGACAGGTGGATTCCAGGTTTTCCTGGGGGCAGGGGAAAGGATCACACAGGGCATATTGTTTTGTATCGCACAGTGATTTCCCTTGTATGTGTGAAGACACAGTTGAAGAATATTAAACATATCACAATACTCAATACTGTATTCAACTAGATCCCCAATCCCTTTCCTTCAGATGGTTGATGGTATAAAATTAACCAGCATCACAGCAGGACTGGCTTTCAGAGTCTAGGAAGCCTGTTTTCTAGGGGCTGGTGCACTCGGATACCTGGTCTTCTTAAGTGGCAAAAACAGCAAATGCAGTATGAATTAAACTGTCATTTTAATCAAGCAGAGATCCAACATATGAAAAGATACCTAAATACATTTTTCTTAACATTGCATACCATAATTAATCCCTAGTTTTGGGTTGCATGTGTGCACCGGAACAGAACTAAACCCTAGCCATACCTCTCCACCTTGCTCCTTTCTTTGGCTCATCAGCAATGTGAAAAACAGATCTTGCAGATCTGGCCATCGGTAATTGATTTACTTGACCTCTCCTTTTCTTTCCATCTCTCCACGTATACCAAGAACCAACATATGTCTTGAGCTTTAATTAAACAAATTACCCAGAAGGTATCAGCAACACTTGTCTCACTGGGAACATGGGAATGTGAGGGCACTGCTGGTACTTGGAGTTTGTCTTGGGCTGTTGGGAAACTCATGAAGAGGGATGCTGAAGCGAGAGAAGAGAGGAATAGAGCAGGCATGGCTTCAGCTGGCCATGGCAGAACAGGTTGCACACGTCTCCGCCGTCCCCCTCTTACTCCCCCACTCCACCACCAAAGCTGCAACAATCAGCAAGCCCGGTGGGAAGGCACCGACTCCCCTTTCTCTCAATGGGTCCTTTCCTTCGACTCCCACAGTCTCCAGGGCTGTGCTCTTCTTGGCAGGGTCATGCCTCCCCAGTCTCCTGAGTCTGACCGAGGTGGTGTTGGCAGAAAGGAAGCCTGAATGTGCATGGGTAAATGGGAGTATTTCTTCTATCATAGGATGAAGAAATATTCATACACACACGCGCACGCACGCGCACACACACACACACACAGACACACACAGGCACACATACAACCAAGCACGAAATTTTCAAATCCCATGGGAAGTTCTAACCAAAGTGTTCAGCTACACCCCATCACCTTTGTCTGAAAGGCAGTGCTACCTCAGGGCTGATTTTTAGCCCAAGGGGCTTGGCGGGGGCGGGGGGGGGGGGTGCCCCGTGGCCACAGGTAAACTGTTAAACAGTTGCCAGCCCTTTCTTCTGCCACATCTCCTTTCTGAACCTGTCCGCCTTCCTGCTCTCAGACACCCTCTTTGTCACACCACCCTCCAGCTAGCTCACATACCCTTGTCCCATCTTTGGGAGAAAACACTGTAGTACTTAATAATGACCTTTCAAAGAGCAGACAGAAAGGAGGTAGGAACAGGTGTGAGCAGGGACTGGAATATCAGCCAGTCACAGAACAGGTGCTCAGTTAACATCTGTGGAATGTCCAATATACAGAAAAGTACCTAGATTAACTCATAGAACCAAAAGAGCTTGGGGGGCGTTTGGGGGGCTCAGTTGGTTTAACAGCTGACTCTCGTTTTTGGCTCAGGTCATGATCTCATGGTTGTGAGATTGAGCCCTGTGCTGGGCTCCACACTGGGCATGGAGCCTGCTTAAAAGTCTCTCTCTCTCCCTCTCCCTCCAACGCCCCCTCCCCTCCCCCTCTCACTCCCTCTCTCTTAAAAAAAAAAAGAGCTTTGACTGTCATACAGAAAAACCAGATTGTTCTTTACCCACCCTTCTATCCTACTCTACCCTTCTACTGGCTTCTCTGGACCTTGTTCCCCACACCCCCACCCCCCAGAAATTGTGGACTTAAACATGCTGCCTTAACTTAGCTAAGCCCCAAAATGATTAAGTAAGACACATATCTGGATGGCCAGAGGGGCCAGTTTTGCTGGTGAGAGCCCCAGACCCCCGCCATGTTGAGGTCAGGAGAGCTCTATTGTATCTAACATCACGCAAGCCACAGCTTGTAGGAGGAAAAAGTCCCCACAGGTCTGATTGTTTTTGGTCCACTCCGACTAGTGGGAGCTCACAGTGCTGAGATGACGCTGTTATGTGTGCGCACTGATTATTTGTCCCGTACTTCCTGAAATCATTTTATTCGATTATACAACAACTCTAGTTCTGTCACCCCACTTCACAGTTGGGCACACTGAGGCTCAGGGAGGTCAAGAACACATGGAACAGTGGCAGAGCTATGATTTGAACCCAGATCCAACTCCTTCCCTCCCCCAGCACTGCGGGACCTCACCTAAGGACACTTGCCATCAGCAAAGGGTACCATCTATTCAACCATGGCATGTTAGAAGTCAAACCCGACCATTTGTTTCCTGCAGGCCAGCCTTCCTCTTAAGAGAATCCTATTTTGCCTGTTACAGAGACAGATATCCCCATAGAAAACCCTGGTGACCCATTAAAATGTTAGGAAGACTGCCTCTGGCCAGACCAGGAGCCACAATGAGAACACAAACGGCATCCTCTAGTGATTTAAGCAGGTGTTGGCTTCACAGCCTAGTGGGGCTGGTACAGGTACAAATACTATTAGGCAAAGCCACAGAAATAACAGACCAAATTAAGCTTTAATCTCCAGGCCATTGTAAGGATAATGAGTGTACTTTATAATAATTGCCAGAACTGAGCGCAGGGAAGAAAATGCTGGAAAAGGCCACAGCATCAGTTTCTTCCTTGGCAAACGAGCGATCAAGCCCCTGAGTCCCTAGGGGGCTAGAATAAAAATGCACCACAATTCAGGAGGGGGGAACAGATTTAGAAACAGGCCGGCGTTACCAGTGTGTCTGCCACCTCCAGGCATCTAGCTGGCAGTGACCGTGATGACCACAAGGACGGCGCCTTACCCTGAGGCAGGCTTGCCTGCACATTTTCCCCATAGGCTGGAAATCTAGCTCACCTATAAAACAAGGCTCCCAGGCAACACTCATCTCTAAGAGGAAGGGACTCTGGATTATTCTCATTTCTGTAGCTTCCATGGGGGGAACTCCCTGCTTTCGGAATTTCGTGAACTACCTGACCCTGTCCACCAAGCCTCTCTTCTCTGGAATTGTTTGATTTATTGTCCAGAGCCCTGGTGGGTAGCAGTCACCCATCACAATGGCTTGTCGTGCCTGGGAAGCAGAGCCCCAATGGGGGTAAATGGATACAGCTTTTGTCTCTCTGTGGCTCCTGTTCTCACTTACGCTTTTGCTCAGATGAAGAGATGGTTTTCTGCAGAACCACGAGGAAACTGGCAGCGAATGCCCAGGGAAGACTGAGCATTTGTGTACACATACCGGTTTGAGCACTGTTTTCAGTTGTTTTGGGTATATTTCTAGGAGTGGAATTGCTGAGTTGTGTGGTAGAATTCCATTTATATGTACCACACAAAATAGATAAATGCAGGGAGACAGGAAGTAGGCTGGTGGTAGCCAGGGGCTGGAAGGAGAGGGCCATGGAGAGTGGCTGCTAATGGGTACAGGGTTCCTTCTGGGGGGATGGACATATTTGGGGTCGTATTATAGAGGTCGTATTGGCACCACATTGTGAATGTACTAAATGCCATTGAACTGTACTCAAAATTTATGATACGTGAAATTTACCTCAAAAATAATTTTTTTTAAAGCTAAAGCCTGGGGCACCTGGTGGCTCAGTGGGTTAAGCCTCTGCCTTTGGCTCAGGTCATGATCTCAGGGTCCTGGGATCGAGCCTTGCATCAGGCTCTCTGCTCAGCAGGGAGCCTGCTTCCCCCTCTCTCTCTGCCTGCCTCTCTGCCTACTTGTGATTTCTCTCTCCCTGTCAAATAAATAAATAAAATATTTAAAAGCTAAAGCCTTAGTCGCCTGAGACCTGCCTTCCTAGGGACATACAATACAAAATAAAAGCTACTGAGAGATCTTAAGCCCAGATCCCTTGACACTGAATGCAGTTATGGGGTGGTCATATTTTATGGGGAGAAGGAGATGGTCTGGTAGCTTCAGATTCATTCATGGACAAAAATCTCCATACTGTTATGATTACCATAGGTGTTTCTTAAAATATAATAAGCCCTTTAAATTGCTCTCATAAACAGTATTCACAGTCCTAAGAACAACTTTCTGGACAGTTCTTACAAACATCAAGGTTGAGAACTACAGAGGTAGACTGAACGAAGGGGAAAAGGCAAGCGTATGATGCACATGGTTAGTCCTTCTAAGTATTCCGTCTTGAAGAAAAAGAGGGGGATCCATCCAGCATGGCGACTCTAGTTAATAACGCTGTCTTGGCTATTAAAAGTTGCAAAGAGAGCAAATCTTAAATGTTCTCGTTATAAGAAAAAAAAGTCTGTAACTCTGTGCAGTGATAGATTTTAACTAGACTTACTGTGGTGATCGTTGTGCAATGTATGCAAATATTGAATCATTATGTTGTACACCTGAAACTAATATAATGCTAAATGTCAACTATATCTCAATAAGATATTCCAAGAGGACACAGCAGAACACCCCAACAAATAGGAAAACATACCATATTTTCTGACAAGATGACACGATGTTATTTTCCTCTCTTATATCAAGAGTATGCTGATCTTCTTAATTTGATTTTTAAATTTAGCACAACATTAATAAACCCATGCACAATAAAAAGGAAAGGAGGGTAGGCAATTTTGAAAATGTTCCTACTTGTTTGTAGGTTTTAGTCCCATTCTGTGGACATATTAAAACTCCATAATATAATATTAATACATGTTAATAGATTTGGTATGATGTCATCTCATTTGGAGGCAAGTTGAAAGAGTTTAGACTTCTGTTAAATGACAGTTTTCTAAACAAGAAAGGTAAAAATCATGATTCTCATACAGATATTAAATGATCACCAGTCAAAGATTTTATTTAACTCATTAACTGGCCAAGGAGAACTTGGTTAGCTGCCACCTGGGTCATAGTCTCTATTCTCTTGCATGGGGACTGCCCTTCTCAGTTAAACTCAGCCTGGCAGCCCCCTCTGGGCCTCTAGCTGGGCTGGGACCATCATTCCATTCCTAATGTTTTTCATACTCAAATGTTTCCTCTCCATGAACCATCCTGAGCTGGTGGATGGGATGGCCCTGGCTGGGGTAAACTTATAACCAGCAGTTTAAAACAAAGAGAGCCATACTACAGACCCAACATGAGCTCTCCAGGTCCATGCTAAAAGCTAGCTTTTCTCTGGGCTAGACGCTGCAGGTCCTGGAGGGAAACCACAGGGAGAGGGAAGGAGCATGAGGCTGAGCAAGGGCATAGAAAAGACCCTGCCCCCACCCTTGAGAAGACTGCTGTCTATCCTGGGACAGTGGAGGCCACTCTGTATGAGTCAGGACTCTCTAGAGAAACAGAACCAATAAAATCTGCACATGTAGAGAAAGAGATTTATTTTTAAAAATTAGCTCAGATCATTATGGATACTTGGCAAGTCCAGAATCTGTAGGATGGGCCAGCAGGCTGGAGACATAGGGGTGAGTCAATGTTGTGGTTCTAGTCCAAAGGCCATCTGCCACAGAATGTATTCTTGCTCAGGGGAGGTCAACCTTTTGTTCTCTTCAGACCTCCATCTGACTGCATGAGGCCCACCCCCATATGAAGAGCAATCTGCTTTATTCAAAAGTCCACTGATGTAAGTATAAAGTTCATTTAAGAACATCCCCATGGACACATCTACAATGTTTGGCCAAATATCTGGTTACCTTGGCAGAAGCTGACACATAAAAACCATCACACGTTCCTAGGACCATAGCCTGGATCTTAGGAGCCAACGGGGTCAGTGGTCCAGGAGTTGGAGACTCTGCTGAAGAACAAGGCTGGTGCTGGGAGAAGAGAAAGGAAAATATGGCTTCAGCGTGACCAAACAGAAGGAGGTTGGGGAAAACCAAGCCCAGCCTTATTAATCCCCTGTCCACCTCTCTCCCTGCTACCCCCTGTTCCCTAAAGTAGCTTTGCTACTGGTCCTACCTCCAGGCTTATCAAGGAATTTCTACTGAGCTCCAAAAATGAGCCAAGACTGCTTATCATGGCTTTGTTCAGCCAGACCACTCTTGTGAGGACCCAGCGAGCATGCCAGAAAATTTGGACTTCCTTTTCTTAATTCCTGGGTTACCCTGTGATAACCTCTCAGGCTTACAGTCTAACTGTGGTTACAAGGGAGAATTCTGGGACCCAGCAGCGTCGTACTATGTGACAACATAGCACGTGAGAGGATGTGAGAGGAAGAAGTTCAGCCACCCTGGAACCAGGGGTTTCTCTGTCTCTGCTGGGGCTTCAGGCTCTGGGTAGTAGGTTGAATGGTGCCCCAGAAAAGATACACCCATGCCCTAATCCCTGGAGCCTGAGAATATGACCTTATGTGGAAGGGGGTCTTCTGGGGTATATATTAATTGAGGATCCAGAGATGAGATCATCTTGATTATCCTGGTGCCCTGCCAGAACCATTCAACTGGTACCCCAGAACCCATTTCCAGTCAACACCTTTCCTTCCCTGGCCTGCCTAGCCATAAGTCCCTTGTGGGAGTTGGGTCGAAAAGTCCAAGCAGGGAGTCACCCTGCCTGAATCCGATCCCTGACCTCACTGTTTCCTAGCTGAGTAAACCCGGGAGAGTATTTACTTCGAACATACCTCATTTAATTACAATTCACAGAGACTGCGTTGGTCACAAAGCGAAGGTCGGGTGGCAGCCCCGCATTGAGCGAAGGCATCTGTGCTGCTTCTCAACTGCGTTTGTTTGCTTTCTGTGGCCAGGTCACATTTTGATAAGTCATAACAAGATTTCAAACTTCTTTCTCATTGTCACATGTGTTATGGGGATATACATGAGCTCTCCAGGTCCATGCTAAAAGCTAGCTTTTCTCTGGGCTAGACGCTGCAGGTCCTGGAGGGAGACCATGGTGAGAGGGAAGTGAGAGAGAGAAGAAATTCTGTGGACAGCTTGCTATCCAAGCGATGACAGCTTGCTAGAAGCTCAGAAGTGATTAGCATCTTTGAACAATAAAGCATTTTTCAATTAAGCATTTAATTAAGGTATGGGCATTGTGTTTTGGACCTAATTCCAGTGCACACTTATTAGAACACAGCATAGTGTAAACACAGCTTTGATGTGCCCTGGAAAACCGAAACTTTCATTGGACTCCTTATTGCGAGGCTTGCTTTACTACAGGGGTCTGGAACCAGACCCACAGCCTCTCTGAGATGCACCTGCATTTGCATCGGCCTCAGTTATACCTGCGTGAGCTTTCATTTCCTCCTCTCTGAAATGCGGACGCCAGTGCCTTCCTCCAAGGGCTGTTGGATGGATCAGATGTTCAACCCTCCGTAAATAGCAGCTATTAATATGTTTACGGAGCTGGTCCCTTTGCCTAGTCATCCTCTGTCTCTCATCAGGAGGCCTGGGACCCCTTCTGGTCTAACATAGAAAGTTCTGTTTCTCTGATCGGGCCAGGAAGGCATCTTTCAGAACACGTGAGGACAAATGGCAACCAAGAGAACAATGTGGCAGATAGCATGCGATGGGGAGGGGAAACGGGCCCTTCAGTCTGACTCAACAGTGTGCCTGCCTGGACTTTCAAGTGGCAACAGTGAAGAGGGATGTTAGGGTCCGTGACTCCAACAGACGCCTTCACACCTAGAACCACTGCGCTCCTCTGGGGCCCATTTGCACCTACCTAGGGTGGCGGGGCATCCCGTTCCCTGCAGCCTGTTGCACTGACATGCCAAAGAAGAATGAGAACTTGGACTTTCAGATGCTCCCAATTCCTCCCTACCTGAGTCCTGAGTTTTAAATTCATTAAAATGGGGGGCACCTGGGTGGCTCAGTCTGCTAAGCAACCACCTTCTGTTCAGGTCATGATCCCAGGGTCCTGGGATTGAGTCCCTCATGGGGCTCCCTGCTCAGTGGAAAGCCTGCTTCTCCTTTTCTCTCTGCCAGTCCCCCTGCTTGTCCTCTTTCTCTGACAAATAAATAAAATCTAAAAAAAAAAATTCATTGAAATGTCAATTCATTAGAATTCGTTAAAATGGTATGTGAGTAAGTACTATGTTCATAGCAGCACTGTTCACTATAGGCAAAGTGGGGAACAACTCAAATGACCATCAGCAGACGAATGAGTAAACAAATTATGGTCCATACATTTAACAGAGTATGATTCAGCCATGAAAAGGAATGAAGCCCTGGCCCATGCTACAACTTGGATGAAACTCGAAAACATGGTAAATGAAAGAAGCCAGACACCACAGCTCATGTACTATATGGCTCCATGTATGTAAAACATCTAGAACAGGTCCTTCCACAGAGAGAAAAAGCAGACTGGTGGCTGCCAGGGGTGAAAAGAAGGGAGAATGAAGAGTAACTGCTTACCAGGTACCTAGTTTCCTTTGGGATGATGCGAATGTGTTGCAACCAGATAGTTGCACAACAGAGCGAATGTACAGATGCCATTGAATTATTTGCCTTAAAACGGTTAGTTTTTTGTTTTGTGAATTTCACCTCAATTTTTTTTTTTTTTTTTTTTTTAAATGACAACCTTCCAACATGAGAGAATCCTGACTGGGGATTCTTTTGAAAAGAGCCAACTAAAAAGGCAGGTCTTATTGTCTGCACAAGATGTATTTCAAAAGCAACTTGTTCTTGGTTATGATATCTGTTTTTTTGCATTCAATTAAAGCTTCCATTCCAGAAATATTAGTGTTTTTTAATACCTCCCCCACACCAACTGTAAGTTCTTACAGCAGCTTTCTGGATTAACAGCGAACCCCATATTCTTCAGAACACGGTTGGCCAGAACGTTGGGCGTCCCTGTTGAACATATGGAGAGAAAATCACTCCTCTCGCTGATGTACCAGTTCTTTAAAAAGTCTTCCCAAAAGATACTCCTGGTAGCCATTGCGCAAATGTGCAGACAAGGTAAGGTTACATTTGGAGGAACTCCTGCTACATCAGATGAACACACACCAGATGCCCTAGTCAGCGCTGTGGATGCTCCGAAAGCAAAAGACTTCCCTGGGCCTCTCAGTTGGAATCCTCCCTCTCATTCAATCACTGTAGACATTCCAGGGTTGGGATGGCAGTTTGTCATGTTGGGAGTTTGGACTCTTTCTAGATTATATATGCGAGCTTCAGGATGCTGTCCTTATCTGCACTGTCCAAAATGGCACAACAGCACATCCACACTCCAGCCTGCAGAAAAGAGAAAATAGGAGCCATGGAGGACAAAGCCATTTCCTTTTAGGAACATGACCTGGAAATTTCACACATCACTACTGTCAATATCCTCTTAGCCAGAATCTTGTTGCTCTGTCACACCTAGCTACAAAGAAGGCTGGC
The DNA here is from genome assembly GCF_009829155.1 of Mustela erminea. NCBI lineage: Eukaryota > Metazoa > Chordata > Mammalia > Carnivora > Mustelidae > Mustela > Mustela erminea. The sequence goes on along the minus strand of NC_045629.1, from coordinate 49,288,525 downwards.
CATGTGCCCAGCTTAACCTTCCATCACTAGAAAAAAAGGAGAATGGATACTGAGAAGAACAATTAGGACTCAGCTCCACTGTCTAACTAGTGTTCCTTCTTCCACTCATATCCCAGTCCCTTTGCTGTCATTCAACAAGGGTTCATGCCCTACCTCTGACCCTTTATTCATGCTCTTTCCTAACGTGGAAGGTTCCATCCATTTCTCCACACCCATATTGCCTTCAATGTCCCCTCTGACCTCGTCTCTTCCTTCCTGACAACCTTCCCCAACAATCCCAGCCCTTAATGACTTTCCAAGGCATTCCTTGACCTTTATGTTTTCATTATATATCATGTTCCATGTAGCTAAGGCTAAATTTTAGAACTAAACAGTACATTTCTTGAGAACAGAGTCCCTATTGTATATTTTTCTTATATCCTCCATGATCTTTAGCTCAGTGCTGAGCACATATATACATTTAGTAATTATGCTCTGAAATGAATTGAATTTGGTTAGAATGATATCCTGAACAATTTGGGACAATATTTTTATTTTCCTTTAATTATGGTATTTTTTCACCTAAGTGGTCTGCATAATTTTATATATACATATATAAAATTACATATATGTATAATTATATATACACATATACCCATAATTTTATATAAATAAATACATATTTACAGATAGACACATATCTAAAAAGTTTAATCCCAAGGCACCTAGGTAGCTCAGTTGGTTAAGCGTCTGCCTTCAGCTCTGGTCATGATTCTGGGGCTGGGTGGAGTGTGTCACTGTTCAGTAGGGAGTCTGATTAAAAATTCTCTTCCTTTTCCCCTTCCTCTTTCCCTTTCCTTGCTCATGTTTTATCTCTCTTTAAAATAAATAAATAAATATTTTAAAAATAAGTAAATAAATAGGATAATCATAGCTTAAGCATTTAGCACAGCACCCAACACACAGCCACTACTAAGTAAATGCTAAGATGAAAAAAAAAAAGTCAAGGGCAAAGTATAAATGTAAACTGAGTTAAAACTTACTGGGGTGCCTGGGTGGCTCAGTTGTTTGAGCATCTGCCTTAGGCTCAGGTCATGATCCCGGAGTTCCTGGATTGAGCCCCACTTCGGGCTCCCTGCTTGGTAAGGAGTCTGCTTCTCCCTCTGGCCCTCCCTGCTACTCATGCTCTCTCTCTCTTTCTCTCTCATTCACTCTCTCTCAAATAAATAATACATTTTTTTAAATTTTTTAAAAATTTAAAAACCTTACAGTAAGAGTAAGGATCCTGGTATTAGACCCTGGTTTGAACTTTGGTTCTTCTATTTATTTATAGTTTTTTAGAGGCGTAAGTGAATTGATTAATGTGTGCTTGTTGATTACCTCCAGTTCCATGGACTCCACTTATACTTTGATTTGTAATGTTGCGGGCTTGAAGTCCGGAAATCAGATTTCCCAGATTCCCTTGCTAGTTGACTTCCAGTTAGGGTCTGCAAGTGGAAGGTACAACTGGGAGATTGGGAGGCCAGAAGAGAGAGGAAGGGACTTTCTTCTTCTTTGCACCTTCCTCCAGATGGCTACAACTGTGTCAACTTTTGACCCTACACCAGTGTCCTGTCACTTTCTAGAGGCCCCATCACCAGCCACACAGGGCCCTCTTAGCAGTCTCAGTGCAACGTACATGATGGTCCTACAGCAGCCCAGCAACCAAGATGGTGGCTCTTCCTCTGCATTCCCAAGTTCTGGTTATTCCTCTTTCCTTTGCTACCCCCAGCCTTAAGTTGCTTCCCTGTATTTACTAACCTCACTTGTTTCTTTTGGATGTTTCTAACACATTTGAAATCCATTCAATCTATTCAATATTCTCTGGTTAAGGTAGCTGTCATAATTTCTGTTTTCCTTATGGCATTTTGACTGATACAGCATGTGATGTGCTTAGTGCACTTCATCCTCCCAACAAATGTTAGTTCTCCCCTAGGTTATTCCATTCTCATGTTTTTTAAATTATCATGTCTTTTCAGAATTCTTGAGTTTTCTCCATGGACTCCCAGTATTCCACAAAGACACTGGTTCTCAGTCCTATGTATGAAGAATGGTCAACCGCAAAATCCTTAAAAATGCAGGTGTTCGGGGTATCTGGGTGGCTCAGTTGGCTAAGCGTTATGATTTGGGCTCAGGTCATGATTTCAGGGTTGTAAGATCTGTGCTCAGTAGGGTGTCTGCTTCTCTCTCTCTCTCTCTCTCCCCCTCCCCACTGCTCATGCATGTGCTCTCTCTAAAAATAAGTAAGTGAATGAATGAATAAATAATACTATAAATAAATAATAAAAAATAAGTAAGTGAATGAATGAATAAATAAATAAATATATATTTTTAAAAGACAGATGCTCAGACCCATCTAGCACCTGAATTTCAAAGAATGGTTATGTGCATTTTGGGTAAGTTCTCCAGGTGATTAGTTGTGTTGAAGTCTGAGGACCTCTAGTTTAGAAATTCAGAATATATGGTAAATTAATGGTTTCTTAATGCCTCACAAGTGGTAAAATTTTATGTGCTTATTGGTATCTCAGTAAATGTTCCTTAATAATGACATTGATACTTTATCCCAATAACCAGTTGAATAATCCTTTCTTTCAGTGGCATCAAATTAAGACCAACTTGAGCTGTTTCAGAGCCATGGTACTAGATGTTTCTTGGCTCCATTCCATATGTGAGGGATAGTGCAAACTACCATGGACAGTGAGTGACACAATCAGGGCTTAGCCTTGGTTGAAACAGGGGGCACAGCAAGGACAACTAACTTCCCAACATGCTAGCCTTATACCACCCAGATATAATTGAAACCCAGGATGGGGGAACCTAAAGGAGAACAAAAGAGAATACCTCAAACATTTATCACACCATCTGTTCTCTTGGCCACTTTTACCTCTTCCCTTCCCATTATGCTTTTATGCTGACCTAATCTAAGAAAAACTTAAACCCGTAACAGCACTTCTCCTTTAAGCCCATGTTTCTCTCACCCATCCCCCATGCCAATTTTCCTAGATTCAAATCAGAAACCCATGAAGAGCCCCTTGGGTGAAAAGTGATCCCATAAACGTTAAAGGAAGCTTTACCTTCACAGGAGAATCAAAGCACTAGGTTATCATGAAATCCTGTTCTTTGCAATTATGATTGTACCAAAATTCCATCTCAACAGAGAAATTCACAAGGAGCCAGCAAGGTATAAGGAAAGAAGGCAGAGCCCAGGAAGGGTTAGTGTAATAAGCTGGGTGACTGCAAATAATATGCCTTTATTTATTACTTTAACAAATAAATCAGAGCTTACATTTCCAAATAGTAAAGTTTTTTTCAACCATGCTGCCCATGGCTCATGATATTTTTAAATTATCCCTAGAACTTACTGCAGATTTTTATGAAAAATTCTCTCTGGCCTCAAATCTTCCATGAGTAGGTTTGATGATTTGGAAACAATTGAAGTCATTCGTAAGTAATCTGGTGACCAAGGTATGTGATCAAGGCTGGAAACACCATCATTTGGTAAAAACTGGCTGTAACTGGTGGCACCTGGGTGGCTCAGTTGGTTAAGCAACTGCCTTCGGCTCAGGTCATGGTCCCAGAGTCCTGGGATCAAGTCCCATATTGGGCTCCCAGCTCCATGGGGAGTCTGCTTCACCCTCTGACCTCCCCTCTCATGCTCTCTCTCACTTTGTCTCTCTCTCTCTCTCAAAATAAATAAATAAAAATCTTTTAAAAAAAAAAAAACTGGCTGTAACTGAAAGAAACCAGGACTAGAGGGGAATGTAAGCTAGTTGTGAGTACAGTTTTCAAAGAGGAATTGCATGCATTTTAGATGGTGTTGGAAGAAGTAATAGTCTTCCAGGATGACTATTTTAAAGGATGGTTCACACCCTGAGATCATGTGTATATGTAAATGTGTGTGCTTAATCAATCTGATGTTATTATATTTATAGATGTTGTTCTCAGTTCTCTCTCTGCATATAAAGTCCCCAGCTGTCCAGGGTACTCTTTCTTGCCTATCATGACCTAAAGCAATGAGATTGTCTAAAAAAGACAGGGACCTTGGGGAAAAGATTGGTGTGCAAATCTGTACCTTAACTTACTCTTTCTGTAATCTTAAGCAAGTAACTTGAGCTCACTGCACTTCAGTTTTCTTATCTATATAACGAATATAACAGTACTTACCCCAGTGGAGTAATTGAGAGGATCAAAGGAACTAACATATGGAAGTGCCTATCACAGTGCCTTGACCCAGAGCAGACACTCCATAAATGGTTACTGTTATTAGTGCAAACATTATTTCTTAAGTTTTTATTTTAATTCCAGTTAGTTAACGTATAGTGTTATGTTAGGTTCAGGTGTACAATATAGTGATTCAACAATTCCATGCATTACCCGGTGCTCATCACAACAAGGGCATTCCTTAATCCCCACCAACTATTTCACCCATCCCCCCCACCCACTTCCCCACTGGTAACCATCAGTTTGTTCTCTGTGGTTAAGTCTGTTTCTTGGTTTGCCTCTCTATCTTTTTTTCCCCCTTCGTTCATTAGTTTGGTTTCCTAAATTCTACAAGTGGAATCATATGGTATTTGTTTTTCTCTGGCTGACTTATTTCACTTAGCATTATATTCTCTGGCTCCATCCATATTGTTGCAAATGGCAAGATTTCATTCTTTTTTGTGACTGAATTAAATAATTTTACATATATATATATATATATATACACACACTCATACATACACATCTTCTTTGTCCACTCATCAGTGGACACTTAGGTTTCTTCCATATCTTGGCTATTGTAGATAATGCTGCTATAAACATAGGGGGTACATGTATCCTTTTGAATTCATGTTTTGGTATTCTTTGGGTAGATACCCAGTAATGTGATAGCTGGGTCATGGGGTAGTTCTCTTTTTTAACTTTTTGAGGAGGCTCCCTATGTTTCCCCCAATGGCATCCCACCAGTTTGCATTCCCACCAACAATACAAGAGGGTTTCCATTTTCTCTACTTCCTCACCCACACTTACTGTTTCCTGCATTGTTGATTTTAGCCATTCTAATAGGTATGAGGTGATATCTCATTGTAGTTTTGATTTGCATTTCCCTGGTGATGAGTGATGTTGAGAATCTTCATGTATCTGTTGGCTATCTGGATGTCTTCCTTGGAGAAATGTCTGTTCATGTCTTCTGCCTATTTTTTAAATTAAATCATCTGTTTTTGGAGTATGGGAACATCATTATTATAATCAGTGCATAGCTGTGGTGTCAAGACAGACTCTCCTCAATCGTTTCTCCAATGTAAAAATACTGATATATCTATTTATGTAAACCAGAGAACTAAGCCTGGAGAAGTGTGATGAGTTCTAAGTAGAGGGGGGAGGAGCCACCAGAATTGTTTCTTCTTCTCTTGGTCCACCTATGGAATTTTGCAAAATGAGAAAATTATATCATCTCAAAGTACATCAGTCTTATTAATACAAAGAGATCTCATTTAACCATTAGTATTGAGAATGCAGTCTTTTGCATACTCCAGATAACTAGAGTTTCCCATTTAAGAACCAATACTTTTCCCAAAATATTAATCATTTGGAAGAAAAACACTCAAAAACATACCATTCCCCTCTCTACTTTTTAAAGCAAAGGACATGATTTAACTTTTTTGCTATAAGCCAGGGTAATCACTATGAACATCCATTGCAGTGTGGGCTCAGATCTGGGCCTACTTTTTGATTTTTCAGTCTTCTCCTTCCTTGATGTTGGACATTGTCTGGATATGACAGATTTGAGATGCAGTATGTTCCCCAACCTTGGAAATGGGCAGATACTCAGAAAATATCAATGCTCAGGGCAGTGACCACATGCTACTTAGGGACATAGATTCATTAATAAGCAGACCTGAGGTGAGATCCTTGTAATCTTGAGCAAAGTACTGTACTGAACCTCAGTTTCTTCATCGGTTCAATGAAGGTAAAAATAGTACCTACTTGAGAGGGGAGTCATGAGTCTCCAATAGGAAAGTAAAGTGTATAGCATAGCACTGGGCAGATAGTGAATGTTCAATAGACATTATCTACTTCCATTATCATTACCAGTAGCAAGCAAGGTCTCCAAGAAAGTCTGACTTCCCTATTGCAACATTCAGAGACACCCACCCTTTGTGGGTTTTTCCTCCCATCTGTTAAATAAGACTGATTGAAGGAGTAGTCTGAACAGTCAGTGACTAAAGCCCTCTCAATCTTTTCCCCCATAATCTGGTGAAACTCTCAGATGAGAGAATTTCAGCCAAAGAAGAACTTCCAGTAATTCTGCTAAAAGTCAATCATTCTTGTAAGGGCCAAGTTTCCTGTATGATTTGAATGGCCACCCAGCCCAGCTGGATCTGCCCCTCTGGGCCACAGTGGGCTCCAGGCGACCAAACTCCTCTGTCAGATCAAGTCATCAGGCCACGGCTGGTGGTCGGTCCCTAGTGGCTGAAGGGCGGGAGGCAGGAAACCCCCAGAGCCTCTCATCTGGCACCATTGGGAGACTAAAAAGACGTGCTATGGAGTGCTGGCAGGTGGTTCTGGCTGAGCCAGTGAGGATTTGGGACCCGGCAGCTCTCTGAGTGGTTCTTTTCTATCATGTGTATCCTGCGGGGCTAATGAGAATCTTCAGTGGTGGACTATGCTGGTTGTCCCACCACTCGGGGATATAATTTAAGGTCACTCTGGAGTTTCAGAAAGGCAGCAACAACAGAGGCAGCCTTTGCGCAGTCCAGATTGGGAACCCCTGGGAACCTTCCCACCCCCCACACCCAGGCCCACTTCCTCACCCCATCCCCCACCCTGCACTTCCCCATCCTGACACCACAAATACCAATGACAGGACCATGGGCTCTGCAACCAGCCCGCAAGTGTTTTCCCCCAGCACGTGCCACAGGGTTAGGGCTCCAGGCTTTGTACCAGCTTCCTGGCCAACACTTGCTTCTCCAGGGGACTCACTGCCTTGAAATGATTTTCCCAGGATAAGAGCCAGATTGGAGACCATCGGACAGTTTTATATATATATATATATATATTTTTTTTTATGTCCCCAGGCCTGTTGCCTCACCATCAAACCTCCACAACCTCCATTTAGGTATCAGCATCCCTCACCTTATCCAGCATTGCTTACTTATCAAGTTGGGGCTGGATGGGGTTTTTATAAAGCAAGTCATATTTCGAATATACTAGGTGGCCTTGAAATTGTGTTAGTTCTCTATTGCTGCATAGGAAATTATCCCCAAGCCATAGGGGATAACACAATAGTAAATATTTATTATCCTCACAATATCTGTGGGTCAGGAATTCAGCTGTGACTTAGCTGGGCAGTTCTGACTGGGAGGGAGAGGGTCTCTCCTGAGGTTAGAGCCACGATGTTGGCAGGGGGCTGCCGTCTCCTGGAGAGCCTGCTTCTAAGATGGCTGGCTCACCGGGCTGGCAGGTTGGTGCTGTCGTTGGTGGAGGCCTCATTTTCTCCCCACCTGGACCCCTCAGCCTATTTGAATGTCCTCACACCAAGGCCACTGACTTTCCCCAGCATGAGTGACCCATGAGAGAGCCAGGGGAATGCTGTCCTTCCTGTGACTCAGCCTTAGAAGTCACATCTTACTGACTGGAAAGGAGTCAGTCTCTCAGTTGGGGAGGGAATTAGCTCAACTTTTGAAGCAAGCAGTGCCACAGTATTAGTGAACACATTTTAAAGCTGCCACAGACAGAGTAAATCATTCATTCATTTGACAAGTGCTTATTGAGTACCTACTATATGCCCACACTGTTCTAGAAGGTTAGGATGCATCCAGGACAAAACAGACCAATGTCCCTGCCTGCCCTTGTCAAATTAAATTCTAGTGGAAGAGAGAGAGAGAAAAAAAAGAAACAACCAGCATAACAAGGACATTTTGTAGTGTGTTGCCGATTTCAAGAGTCTGGCAAAAAAAGGATAGAGGAAGAGTGCTCCAGAATCCCAGAGTCAGAGTATAGTCTGAATAGAGTCATCAGGCTTGTCTTCACTATGAAGACAGAGTGGGGCAGGCAGGGATTTGGAGAGAGAACGGGACCATGTTGTGCCTGGCCTCATTGTCCACCATATGATGACAGAAGCCATGTGAATCCTGGCGGTTATCACCATGTTCCCTCATGGCTACAAGGATCGGGAGAGGGGTTTCTCTGCAGCCCATGAAAACTGCCAGCATTTCCTTACCCTACGTCACTTAGGAGAAGGTGTTCTTGTGGCCGTCCCCAGCTGCAGGTGACCTCTATATTGTTCAGGGGAAGCATCTATGCCATCCTGAGATAAGCTACAGATGACACTGAGCCCAAGGGGGAAAGACAGGTGTGCCACTCAGTCCTGAAGAGATCCCATTCAGAGGAACAGTATACCTTTGCGATGCTGAATGTGTACTTTTAGTGCTTGATGGATTGTGGTGTTTCTACAACAGAAGGTAAGGTCAAGACCACACCCAGTGAAAGCCGCCCAGCCCAGGGAATGGCAGAACTTTGAAGTTTTCAGAATCCTGGAGGGAGGAAGCAGGAAGAGGAAGACATTCCAGGCTTACGTGTGGCCAAAAGGAGGTCAGCACACTACTGGCTGTGTAGAATCTCTCACCCTTGCCAACAGGGTGCCTTGGCCTGGTGGAGCCAGAGAGGAAGCAGTGTGTAGACTGGGTGCCAGAGGATTCTATGGGGGCGCGCAGTTCTAATTTAGCCATCCAGACTGGCTAGAGGAGCCCCAGGGCTGGCAGAAGGGTGGGGGGTATTTGCACAGAGATGTGTGAATCCTCAAGGGGCAATTATGATCTAGAGAGTGTGATGATTTTTCCACTGGAACATGGGCTGCCCCTTAATCTCCATGAAGAGGGACCATATCCAAAGGGAAGAGAGAGGGTGAGATGCACAAGAGAGCCCAGACAGGGCTTCAGGGTCTGAGGGAGATGTGCACATGTAACAAGAGAGGGTTCCCTGACAGGGTCATCTGTCCCACCCAGGTGACCTGGCCCAAAGACGGTTGTGAGGAAAGAATGAATGAGAAAGCTCTGCCCCTAGAGGAGCTATAGACACAGGGCACTTACCATGAGAGCAGGCAACAGGCACCAGGATAACTGAGGAGAACATGAAGAAGACCCTGGGTGTCAGAACAATCATCTGTAACCATGTCCACAGCCCACGGAGGCTGACAGGGGCATAGGGTGCAGAGGTTGACTTATACCAAAGAGAACATTTATTCTTACTCAAAGGGCAGTCCCTGAAGGGTTAAAAGTCAGGGGCTGGGTGGGGGTGGATATACCTAAGTTTGTGTCCTGGTGATGTCACTTACTGTGTCAGGGAAGTCCCTTAGCCCGGTTACCCTCACCTGTCAACCTCACACAGCAAGTGAGAGATAAGTGAGAAAATACCTAACATGGTTCCCAGCCTCTACAAGCAGTCTTCAAAGTAGTCTTCAAACAGCTGCTATTTTTGTTACTATTTTTAAAAATGTTGTGGACAGCCACTGTGGAGGCTCAGTTTGGTTTCCTTTGGAGTTGCTGCCCCATCCCACCCCCACGCACTTGGTGATGGTGAGCAGCTAACCCCAGGACATGTACAGAAATGGACAAGAGACAAAGTTGGGTCCACCAGATTCTCTCTCCCAGGGATTGGAACCCTAAATGTCTTCATGCAGGAAGGCAGTTATAGCTGAGTCATCCTGTGACAGGGAATTTCCTGGAGTGGCTCTGCTATCATCCCTCCCAGGGTCTGAAATCCAACTCATCCTTCCAGAGTCTGACTTGGCCAGCCTCCCGGCAATGAGCCCCTCATTGCAGTCAAGTATCGCCTCTGAAAAAAACAGTCACAGGGTGGGACATCACTGTATAGATGGCCATCCAAATGATAGTGTGGGGACACAGAGGCCAGGAAAGAGGATATGACCTTCCCACTTCCTCCCTTTCCCTTTTCAGTTCAGCCCATCAGGAGGACTGCTCTGCCCCCTGCCTTCTCTTTTTTTGATTACTTTTTTTTTAATCAGGGTAATATATGTATTTAAATGTGAGAGTCAAATGGTGAATAGAATTGGGACAACTGGGTAGCCATCTGGAAAAGATGAAGCTGGATCAATATATAGGATAAATTCTAAATGGATCAAATAATCTAAAAAATAAAAAGAAAACCTTAAACTTTGACTAGGAGAGAACATAGTTAAATTACTTTGTAATCTTTCCATGCAGAGGACCCTGCTAATTATGACTCATTACCCAGAATCTATCAAAGAAAATATTTCTAAATATGACTACATATCAGTCAGAAACTTAGCAGAAAATAATAACAAAGACAAATGACAAACTGAAAAATAAAATTGCAATGCAAAGGATTAATTTCCCAAAAAGGTAAAGAACTCCTAGAAATCAAGAAGAAAAAGATACAAAAAAAAAAAAAAATGGAATGTGAGCAAAGAACATAATTAGAGCATTCAGAAAAAAAGAATTCTAAATTACTCTGGAACATTTAAAAGATTCTTAACCTTACTCATGAGAACAGACCGGCAGACATTAAATTGAAAGAAAAACTCAAAAGTTTGGCAACACTGTGGGAAAATAACCACTTTCACAAAATTCTGGTGGGAGAATAAGATGCTACAAACCCTTTGGAGAGCAATTAGGCATCATCTATCAATAGTACCAATGTATTTGCCCTCTGACCTCTGGAAAGTTATCCCACAGCTTATGCGCACACAAATGAAATAACATACGTATAAAGGTATTCACTTCAGCCTTGTTGGTATTAGTAGAACATTAGAAACATCCTCAGTGACTAGTGTTAAGAAAAAATCAAAAGTTTACTTAAAAAAAATCTATCCCATACCCCACCCTAACCCCACCCCCAATTCTCAATTACCAGAAGCTTTAAAATCATTTAATTGATTTTTCAGATATTTACCTGTGTATGTCTCTTTTAAGGTATTTATATTATTTCTTCATTTTTAATTTAAGCATTATCTACTGATTTTCTACTAGAGAAGGGAAGTATTTAGCTCTATTATATCTTCCACCCCTTATGCACACACAGAGATAGTCAGTATTCACCTTCATTTTTCCCAAATGGTATATTACAATTTTTTATTAAATTCATAATTAATATTTGAGTATTATGACTACGTAATTATTGCTTACAGTTGAGACATAGGTATAGAATCATTAAAATTCCTTTCTTGAACATTTTATTTTTGAAATATTTATTCATTTGAGAGAGAGCATGAGTAAGGGGAAGGGGCAGAGGGAGAGGGAGAGAGAGAATCCTCAGAATCCTTGCTGAGCATGGAGCCCAACAAGGCTTGATCCCAGGACGCTAAGATCATGACCTAAGCTGAAATACAGAGTCAGCTGCCCAACCGACTGAGACACCTGGGCACCCCTTTCTTGGCCATTTTAATTTTTTTCAGTTAATAACTGCCTTGTTTTTCAATTGACCATTTCATTTTCATTTGACCATTTTTAGTGTATTTATCAACAACGTATCCCCCAAATATTCCATGTATCATAAATCTGAGATCCTTTATCAATTCCTTTTTTTCCCTAGAATTTTCCCCTTCATTCTTTTGCTGTATTCACTTGTTTCCCTCTAGTCCTGCTGCAGAGCAGCCATCTTATGACCTGTCTTTACTATCACTCTGAGACTTTCCTTGCTCACTTTATCTTGTATGTTGGATCCGTTCATCATGGGGTCTGGATCCCTACTCTCCTAGATTTGGTCACTTATTTTAGTTAAATTCTCTAGTAGATCCTTAAGAAAGAGTACATAGAAAAAATCTGATGTCCTATATGCCTGAAAATGTTTTCATTATACCTTCACATTTGGCATTAGTTTAGCTTTATACATCAGTTCAGAAATACTTTTTCCAAATGTTCCATTTCCTTCCAGCATCCACTGTTGCTGTTAAGAAGTCTGATGTCATGCTGTTTCTAGTCCTTTGCTGTGGTTTATTTCTTCTCTCAGGAAACCTCTCTGGAATCTTAATTCCTGGTGTCCTGAAATTTCTTGATAATATGCCTTGATGTGAGGTTTTATTTTACAATTTTTTTGTGTGTTTGGGCACTCCATGGGATTTCTTGAATTATTTCTTTGGTGATTTTCTTTCCTCAGTTTTCCCTGTTGTCCTTTCTGAATAAGCTATAAGTTGAATTTGGGACTCTTGAATCAATACTCTCTATTTTGTATTATTTCTCTCTTACTTTCCAAATCTGTATCTTCCATTTTCTTTCTATGAGAGTTCATTAATTTCATCTACTAACCTTTCTATTGCATGTTATTCCATCACTGAACTTTTATTTATTATTTATTTTTTATTTTTTTATTTTTTATTTTTGAGAGAGACTGAGCATACAAACCAGCGGAGGAGCAGAGAGAGAAGGAGAGAGAGAATCTTAGGCAGGCTTCATACTTGGTATGGAGCCTGGCACAGGGCTAGATCTCATGACCTGAAATCATGATCTAAGCCAAAACCAAGAAACAGACACTCAACCAACTGAACCACCCAGGTGCCCCTCATCATTGCACTTTTAATTTCTAGATGCTCTTTCTTCTTCCCTGATTTTTATAGGATCCTAGTCTTTTTCATAATTTGACAATGCTTTTTCTTTTTTAAGATTTTATTTATTTTATTTGACAGAGAGAGAGATCACAAGTAGGCAGAGAGGCAGGCAGAGACAGAGGGGGAAGCAGGATCCCTGCTGAGCAGAGGGCCCGATGCGGGGCTCGATCCCAGGACACTGAGATCATGACCTGAGCCGAAGGCAGCGGCTTAATCCACTGAGCCACCCAGGTGCCCTGACAATGCTTTTGATTATTTCTGCTCCCCACCTTTTTTCCTACTTCCTTCAGGTTTCCTTTTTCTCATTTGGTTTCTGTCTTTCATGCAATCAATCTGCCATGTTAAACATAAGTCTCTAGTCATTCTCAAATGTTGGAGTCTTCCAACTCCTAAATCTAGTCTCTCATGTGTTTTTTCAGACTGTTGACTTTTTTAAATAACTGCATAAGCAATATATAAATGTGTTCTCATTGTCAAAATTCCAAACACTATAAAAGTATACTGAGAAAAATGTAAAAGTCCCCATATATTCCCATTCCTGTTCCCAAAGGTAACCACTGACAATTTAGTGTGCCAAGATATTTTCTACCATGGAGTCTAGAACATCTGTGTGTGTGTGTGTGTGTGTGTGTGTGCATGCACGCACGAATGTGCTTGTTCTGTTTATTTAGACTACAAGAGTTATTTCATTTTGAATTGATTACCCAACATTTGAATATTAGGAGATCATATAAAAATTCAGATTCCCAAACTCTCCCTTAAAAAAATTGGAAATTCTGGCAACACTGGACCTATATGCCCATATTATGAGATGGCATCTTTTCTACAGTTCAGTTGGTCCCTACTGAACCTGTCCCTGCTAATATTACTTGCTTGGCTCCTTTAAGCCCTGGAGTTAATGATGCCTGGGTTAAGGTGTATACTCCAGTGGTGTATACTCCAGTGGTGTATACTCCGGAAGTTGTAACACATCCATCACTAATGAATAACAGAATAGTCTACCAGATCACAGGACAATCTGTCAGATAGGAAAACCTAGAGGGGAAAGGCTCTCACTTAGAATGGCACGGAAAAGAGTGGGCTGGAGTGAAATGGACACTAGGTCAGTGGGACTATTGGACATGGAAGATTCTGTGGCAGCAAAATACACTTTCTGACTTCTCTATAGAAGAATAGGTACAAGCTGGAGGGCAGATGAGGCAGGGAGCAGCAGACACGTTGATCTACCAAGATGAGAGGACACCCAAATGAGCTATCTGTCACCATGGCCATTGCATCACAAATGGCGGCCATTTACCCTCCTATAGCTGGTTACCAAGGCTGCTGACTCTTCACACTTTCCTCAGTCAGGGAGGGGACCCACTGTGCCATTTTTTCCTAAACAAATGCAAGGAGTCTTGGTGCCTGTAGCTCTGATTGCTCTGCACAATCCTACCTATTTAATCTGGTAAATAGCCACACGCCCCCTCATCCAAGGCAAATCATGACTTAATCCCAGACAATGGCTAAAGAATAGAGATTTTATGAACCCTTTTATATTAAAAAGGGCTAAGGAGAATCTAGTAAAATCTTTTCTGTGGGTGGATACTTAGCTGTAAGAATATATTACATATTTGCCAGCAGAAGAAAACATCTCTGGCCCATTTTAATTCACTGCTAGATAAATTTTAGTGTTCCTTTTTTAAATTTCACAGGTGCATGGAATGATTTGGGAGAGAAGAGATGGGTTAGACCTCATCATTTGTCTATAGAACACAGAGCAAAGGGCTCTTGCGTGCTGCCAGTCTCCACTGTAGTAGTTTCTTTCTTGGGACATTTTTCACAGAAGGGCAGTATGACCCCTATTTTTGCCACTGTCATGTCCTTACCCCACCTTCAACTTTTCTTCCTCTTTCCCACCAGCCTCGCTCCCAAGGGTCCTATAAACAGTCTCCCATGGGCCCTTGCTCTGAAACCTGTACAGAGATTATAGAAACATTATTACAGCCACAGTGGATGTTTATTTTCTTGCTTCCGATGAGATACCAGCCTTTCTTCCACTAAATAGCTTCACTGTACTGAACTTGAGAAATGACAGGGTCATCTTTGGTCACAGTTTCACCCTGAGCAGAAATAAAGGGGCATTGAATGGGGAATACAGATGGAATGATCCAGGCTCCCTCCGTAGACACTATTTTAGGATGCAGGCAGGGAGGAACGACAGAGAGGGGAGTAAGGAGACAAATTATATGATACTTCTCTCTCTTCTCTCCCACATTAAATGTCTTCTAGCCTTTGCTTTCATCTAATACTGCTATCATAGTTTCTCTTGAATGCTTCCCATTATCACATAGAAAAATGGAATTCTGAACCATGATTGAATCTAAATACTAAAATCATTTAAGATACACTACTCCTGGGACATACAGCAAAATGTAATAAGTTTCTCAAAATGTGACCTAATTATAACTGTCCTTTTAAGTTTTATTTCCCGCTGGGACCAAATGTCTGCAGTTAAAAATAGTTCTTGAAACAGGTCCATGTGGCCACAAAACTTTTCAGAGTCACTTAAATGTTATCCATATACCCAATTTATTTTTCTCCTCTGTTCCTATGTGATAAAAGCCAGACATCCAGGAGAGACAGGAGGCCAGGCCACACTTCAGGCAGAAAACATGCTGGGCCAGAATTCTCACAGTGGAAGCCTTCCCATCTGACCAGATAAGGGGTCAGTTTCACTATTTCACTGACAACACGTGCACCAGTGATCCATGTCATGGGGCCTTGAAGGCCATCAGTCTGCCCATCTCTTTTCATGCCCCCAAGAATACCAGGCTCCTATGCTTCAAGCTTTATTCTCATTTGCTACCCTGAATACTCCTTCTAGCACTCAGGCCTCAATCCCCCTCCATCTCCATGGTCCAAAACGTTCACTCTCTCCTTCCAGTGCCCGTTGCAACACATCTCCATTTAAAGGCAATACTGTCTTCCTAAACAGCAAAAGCTCACTCTCAGGCTGGCCAGCATCTCCTTGCTTTATTTCCACTAACTCTGATGGTCCTGGCTCCCGACACCGGGGTTTTCTAAGGACACTTTCAGAAGCAGTTGCTTTCTCAATGTCTCCATTTAACTCTCTGTGAAAAGGAACAAAAGACGAGGGGTTTTGTGATCTAAGGCCACACACCTGGAAGGTTCAACACACGTGTCCTGAAGTCAGACAGTCCTCGGCTCGAATTTTAGCTCCTCCCCCCACGCAGCTCCAGACACGGGCTTGAACTCCCTGCGTCTCAGTTTCCTCACCTGTGAAGTGAGGATGATAAAGGAATGACTTTAGAAGGGTGTTGTGAGGATTGACATTGACAGAGAATGCCGAGCAATTATCACAGAGCTTAGCGTGTGGCAAACACTCAGTGGAGAGGAGCTATTATTATTAGAGCATTTGAAAAAAATCACTTCTTCCAGCTAAGATAATGCCATCAGTGCAGATGCTATTTCGGCTTGGCAGAGGGTGCCAGGAGGATTCAAGCCAAAGATGGCTAGAAACTGAAGTACCTTAGTCCTCTCGGTGCTCTTCCATTCTGGTTTCAACTCATAGGAGTGGTAGACAGCCAAGCAGAGAGGAAGGGCACCGCTGGGATCATACCCAGGAGGCTTGGGTGAGACCCCACCAGCAAAGACATGCCATTTCCCGGAGCTTCCCCAACCCGGAAAGGGGGAGCTGAGTTTTAATATGACCAGATGCATTTTTGTTTTTCATTTCAGATATGCATATGTATTCTGTACTAAATGGTACCTGGGAATCCTCCCGTGGGAAGGGGGGTGTGACCAGGCAATCGATCAGCGAAGCTAGATCTGAAATACCGAGTCTGATGCTGGGATCTTGATCAAATGATACAGACAGGCCCTGAGAGCTCCCCACCCAGTCTTGGCTGAAAGCACTGCAGGCTTCCACCGAGAGAAATGAGAAGAAAAGAAATGAAAAAAAAAAAAAAAGAAAAAAAAGAACATTGCTGGCTGGGAGCAACAAAGAACAGGCAGGCAAAAACGAAAGCTGCGGGAAGCACTACTTGGCAGTGACTACAACTGGGACCAGGAGGCAGGACAAGGGACAGACGGGGGGGGGGGGGAGCAAGAACCCCAGCGGTTCACCCTCTGTGTCTCTACCCTGAGCTGGGTGCCACCAAGGCTGAAGTCAGGGGCTCCGGGCTCCCCACGAAACATCTGGCATCATTTCTGGCATGTGTGCAAGGAGATGGTTGATTGAGTGTAGGATTGTAGAGCTCACACCTGAGACAAATGTAATGGGAACATGAGAACCTTCCATTAACTAGTAATAAGTGATATTAATAATACTGAGTTCCTAGGAGCGCCTGGATGGCTCAGTCGTTAAGCATCTGCCTTCAGCTCAGGGTCCCTGGATCGAGCCCCGCATTGGGCTCCCTGCTCAGTGGAAAGTCTGTTTCTCTCTTTCCCTGCTCAGCTCTCCCTGCTTATACTCCCTCCCTCGCTGTGGCACTCTCTGTCAAATAAATAAATAAAATCTTTAAAAAAAAAAAATAATAAAACTGAGCTACCTTTAACCAGCAAGGAGTGGGCTGGTGGATGCCCAAGCCTTCTTACCCCTTCTTCCCCAGAAGGGTCCCCAGGGCAGAGATGAGATGCTTTATGTTCCCTGTTCCCTTGGCTGGATTGGCTCCCTACTGTGTCTCACCTCCTAACTCCCTCACCTACAGTCACCTGCTGGATTCATTTACTAGGCTGACAGACCAAATCACAACACACTCAGGGGCTTAAAATGACAGAAATTCACGTCTCCCTGTTCTAGACCACAGGTCCACAGTCAGGGTGGTAGCTGCTCTCCCTCTGAAGTTCTAGAAGAATCCTCCTTTGCTTCTTCCAGCTTCTAGCAGCTTCAGGTGTTCCTTGGCATCTGGCTGCATCCCTCCAATCTCTGTCCCTGTCTCCAGGTGGCTTTCTCCTCCTCTGTGCATGTCTTCTTCTCTTCTGTCTCTTCCAAGGACACTGGTCATTGGATTAAGACTCGTCCAAGTAATCCAGGATGATTTCACATCTTGAGATCTTTAAGTTAATCAAATCTGCAAATTCTTTTTCCAAATGTCACACACACAGGTTGTGAAGCCTGGGATGCCAACATATTATATTCAGGCCGCCATTTTCCCCACTATACCTGCCAAATAAATTACTCACATTCATCTCAGGCTTTGCTTTTGGTGGGACTCAGACAAAGCAAGCAGCAGTGTAGTCCATACCTCTATGCCCAGGCACATCTCATAGAAAACAGGCCCAACAAATAGCTCATAAAACTTACCAGACCTCAAAACCGTACTCCCAGGGTTTAGCACACCGTATCTGGCACATAGTAGGATTCAAAATAATAATAATAATAATAATCTCTTGAATGAATAAAGTCTGACCATCAGATTCCCAGGTAGAGAAAGGAACTTTGAGGTTTTTCTCAACTTTGTTTTCAACACCTTTATAAAGGCATAACTTACATGCCACGAAATTTACCCACTATCAGCTTTCAATGTGAGAATTTTTAGTAAATGTATAGAGTTGCACAGTCTTCACCACAAACCAGTTTAGAACATTTCCATCACCTCAGAAAGTTAGCTCATACTCGTTTGCAATCAATCCCCATTTTCAACTCAGCCCTAAGCAACCTCTGATCTGTATTCCCTTTTCCCTTTCTGAATGGTCCACATAATTGAAATTACCTATTATGTAGACATTGGCTTCTAGCTTCCTTCCCATAACATAATGTTTCTGAGATTGGTCCTCTCAATAGCATATCTACTAGTAGTTTCTTCTTTGTTGCTGAGTTGTATTCTACAGCATAGATGTGCCACAAATTTGTTTAACCCTTAACAATCCATGGACATTTGGAATGGTTCCAGTTCAGAACTATAATGAATAATGTTGCTATAAACATTTACCTACAAATCTATGTATAGTCCTATATTTTCATTTTTCTTGAGTAAATACCCAAGAGTGAAATCTAACCTTCTATTTGAAAATTTTCAAATCTATAGAAAGGTTGCAAAAATGGCACATTATAGTACGTTCTTTAGCTCCATTCGAAATTGGCAACATGGGGCCATATTTGCCTATCTCTGTCTCTGTAAGATATTTTTAAGTACCATTTGATAGAAAGTTGCAGACATCGTGACATATTACCCCTAAATTCTTCACCTCCTAATAGTAAAGCCATTCTCCTCCGACACCACAATACCATTGTGTCAGCTGAGACCCTTTGCAACCATTTTGAATTTTCCAAAACTACCAAAAAAGTGGAAAGAATAATACACTGAAGTGAACCTCAATTTTGCCTCTATTTCTGCTGTGACCCTTCTTTCTCAAATCTTCTCACTACCACTGCCCCTAAAATATTTGCATTGGACCCTTCTCGGTGCACGGCCATGGAATATTCCCAACGTGTCATGCTCTTAACTCCTCTGTTGTTTATTCCGTGTTTTTAGGATTGGTTTCACAAGACTCCAAGGTGCCTCTAGCGTCTTGTCCTGAGGGATATTGCAAAATCCTCAAGACTTCCCTCACCTCCTCCTAGGCTTGGCTCAGATGTCATCGTCTTAATGACACCTTTCCTCCCAACGCTACTAAAAATCTCAACCCATCTTTCCCACTCACCAGTACTCCCTAACCCCTAAACTCTGTGGTAACTTTCCCCCCAAAGTACACATCACCTTTTAACATAATGTAGAATTTATGTTTTTGTGGTATTCATCCATTGCCTCCCCCCCAACAACATAAGCTCTATAAGGGCAGAGATGTTCTTTTTTGTTCACTGCTGAATCCCTAGCCCTGACTTTAGTGCCTGGAACCTTGAGGGATCAATAACTACTCATAGAAGGACTGGCTAGAAGATGCATGTAGACATATGCCTGGTGCATATCCTGTAACCCATCATGAGGAGCAGTGACCGACTGACCCCAAGCCAACCATAGCCCACAGATAAGAGGGGTGGGAAAGGATCTGGGGTTTAGCCTCAAAGAAGGTTTCAGAAAACCATCAGCCCTTTAAAGACTGCAAAATGAACAACCCCTCCCCCACTTTCAGGAGAGCAGACCAGAACTTTCCAAATAGAAAGTCTCCCAGTGCTTTTCTGAAGAAAGATATTTTTTGCCTCAGAGAGCAACCATGAGCAAGGAACTCTCCAGGGACCACAAAATCTGGAAATCCAGCCCTGGGTTTCCTGGAGGAGGCAAATACCATGCTCTCCGCTCCCCCAGCGCACATGCGCGTGCATACACACACACACACACACACACACACACACACACACACACCCTTCCTGGAACACATGCACGTGCCCGCAGCAGCCATGGCAGAACTCCTGGCCATCTCCATGTCTGTCCTCTCTCTGGGGCACACCTGACCCCAGGGAAGAGAAACCAAGCCACCAGTTCTGCCTGACACGAGGTCATCGCGTCCTGTCCTTGCTCCAGGAGCCTGAAGGAGGAACGAGAGGGGTCCTCAGCGGAAGAAATGCTGAAAGGAAGCTGACAAGGGCTGTGTGGGTCAGAGGCAGTACTGGGGAGGCTGTGAACAAACAGAAGTCATGAGGAAACACAGGGGAGCAAAGCTGTGAGATAGAGGAAAACCCTTTGAGGAATAGCAAGAGAGTGATGAATTCCACAAATCCTTGCCCCTGAGGTCCTTCCAGCTGCCCCGTATTCCTCACGATATCGGGTTCCCATCTCTTCAAGGCCTGGCTGGTCCACAGATCCCGTGTTCCAGAGTCTCCATCACCCTCACTGCTTTGCTGTTTCTTCACCACCAACCTCAGCCCTCAGACAAGGGGAGGCAGTACTGGGGAGGGGAGGTTGAGCGACCTTTTATTTCTTGCAGCCCGAAGAATCTAAGTAAAACAGAAAGACATGAGCTTGACGTGCACAAGAGGCTACAAGGCAAGGCACAATCCCCAGAGATGGTGTCTCTGCTCGAGGAGTTCACTGTTTTCCCCCATGTTTTTTTCTCACCAGCAACACATCCACTTACAGCCTTGCTGCTCAAGGTGTGGTCCAAAACCCACCTGCAGGGATATTGCTTGGGAGAGGGTTAAAAAAAAAAAACAGAATCCAGGCCCCCACCCCAGACCTACTCAACCCGGTAAATTATGAGAACATTAACGTTTAAGGAGCCCTGATTCCTCTCCCCTCCCCCCGCCCCAATGGCTAATAGTCCCAAATCCATTGTCCCAGTCACCTTTCCACTCTGGGATTTCCATCTGCCACTGATCTGATAGCCAATGACAATAATTCTATGGGTATCAAAGCTATTGTTAAACATCTCTGCCTGTCACATGCAGCCTTCTTAAAGCTGTTTCTTTGCCTTTATCCTTCGGGTATCTTTTATTAGATTTTGTCTGAATGGTATAATAAATGCTTATTATTATAATTTTTTTTCCCAGAGTCTCATTCTGTTTTGGTAAAATCTTGTTGGGTAAATTCAAGGAGTGAGGGAGTCTTCCTCTACCCTGTTCTTCACAACCGTAGATGATCCCTAACGAGCATTTTAACTACATTCTTTCAACATACCGTCATCCTTAAGAAGGATCTATAGTTCAAGTTACAGCATGTTTTCATCTCAGAACACTGGAGAAAGAAAAACCTCGTCAAGGGATGAAACAACAAGAAATAAAACAGAGAGATTCACGTTTCAGGTTTCTCAACCATCTGCCCTTGACTGTGGACCACAGGGGTCAGCTACTGGCCTGGGTCAGCCACGTCCACGCATGCTGGCGAGTCTGCCCACAGCTTTCAGAAAAGAGATCCTCAATGGGTCCAGGTTCTGTGTGTACCTCCCTCCAGCCCTCTGTTCTCCTGTGTGCCCTTTATTAGTCTTTTCTTCCTCCCAAAATGATGTCCGGAGGGCTGACGATGGGCCACTTACTGCGCTGGATATTGGAGATGCAGCCGTAAAGAAGACAGATGTAACCCAGGCCCACCTTGTCGAGTTTTCTAACAGGGAGGATTGCATAATTAATCATCAATAAATCATTTCAATTATGAGTGCTCTGTAGGAGATTCACAGGATGATCGGAGAGTGAATGAGAGTACTTGACCCTGCCTGGGGAACTGCGTTGAGAAAATGAGGTCTGAGCCCAGGCCCAAAGGACACCCAGTGGGTAACCCAGGCAAAGAAAGAAGAGGGGTCCCGCTGTTTCCTGGTTGGCCTCTTTACCCTTTCTGTCCGCCAACCAAGTACCCCAGTCCCCACTTGGCAGCTCCGGCTTGCTTCCACACTGACCTTGCGCAATGCCCTGTGGTGCTGGCAGTTCCACAGCCCAGGCTTGGACACTTGCCTCTGTTCTTGTCTGTGTCCGACCTTGGCCTGGGTCATTTCCCACCCCACTTCGCTCTAACAGCTCACAGTATCCCCACCCACTGGGGTAGCAAGACATGTGATGGCATCACTTTCCTTAGGTTATTAGAAAGCACTTCTTTCCAAACAGTTGTGTTTTGCTCTCCGGACAAGCCCTTGGGGCTTGGTGCAGGGTTTCTGTTTGTGGTATGATCAGTGGTTGTGCAGGAAACCATTTCTAGCACAGCTGCGTCTTGTTGGTGGCAAGCACCCTGCTAGGTGTCGGTGGCGTGGTGAGCGGGACCATGCTTGCTGGCTCGGGTCAGGGTGCATCCGGCTGCAGCCCTCGTTCAGGCTGGTAGCAACTGGAGTGACAGATCCCACATGCTCCTCCCCAGGTTAGACGAGTAGATGCTGGATTTCTCTCTCATTCTCAATATGTCCACTTGTTTTGCTCACTGGACTACAGCTTTTTCCAGAATGTCACAGGCATGTTTTGGGGTTTCTGTGAACAAGTGCTGCAGGAAGCACGACTCATTTGTTTATTAGGATGTAACCCCATGTTTTGAAAAACAAGTGGAAAAGAAAAAATGACCTATCCCATGGCTTTTGCTCTTTTCAGCAGGCCCTAAGCTATGAACAACTGTTATTACCTTTAGTTTACAGAATCCCCATCTGGTTAGGTACTTTGATTTATGTTGGCTAGAATCCAGAACGGCTGATTTAGTTTATTTTAAGGAGTTTTATTTTAAGAAACTTTTGACATTTAAGAATTTAATTGGAACAATCTGTACCCAGAAAATTTTAAGGCAATCTAGGATTAAAAGATGTTTCTCACAGTGTGCAGGGTTTTAGAAGAAGGCAGGGCTCTCCACACCTGGAGAGTCTTTGTACTTCAGGAGTTTGTTCAAGGTGCAGCATGGGAAGGAGCACCTGGCTCAGTCAGTAGAGCATGCAACTCTTTATCTTGGGGTTGTGAGTTCGAGCCCCATGTTGGGTATGGAGTCTCTTTAAAACAATTGAGGGGGGCACCTGGGTGGCTCAGTTGGTTGAGCATCTGCCTTCGGCTCAGGTCATGATCCTGGCATCTAGGGATCGAGTCCCACATAGGGCTCCCTGCTCAGCAGGGGAGTCTGCTTCTCCCTCTGATCCTTACCTCTCTCATGCTCTCTCCCTTTCTCTCTCTCTCCAATAAATAAATAAATATTAAAAAAAAAAAAAACTGGGGGGGAAAAAGGTGTAGCAGGAGAATCCTTAGGTTGGGCCTTCCACCAGTGCTGAGATGTGAACAGATTAGCTACTTCTAAAAAAGTCTACTCTGACCCTCAAACCCATTCTTTAAATTCAACTAATGGAGTTCTGCTGGGGTGGACTGTCCGCCATGGGCCAGTTACAGTGAGGTGAAGGGCACGTTTTTTTCTCCTTTCAGATAGCCCTCATTAGCTGGTCAGGCCTAACTGGGACAGATTCAAGAAATCTGCCCCATTGTCTGAGCTAAAGGTCAGGTTCTCCTGGTTTTGAGAGGCAGAAACACTTGGTTCAGAGTTTTTTCACCCTGAAGCCAACTGAAGTCATGTCTGAAAACTCAAGAGCCTGGTATGGTTTGATCCTTTGAAGAAACATCCTAGCTTCCAGAGATTGGCCTAAACCCCCAGGGACATTATGTGCAGTCCCCAGAATCCTTAGTACTTTTGGGGGGCTACTGTTGATCTATGGTCTCTAATATTGCTACAGATTAAAGTGAAGGGCCTCTCAGTCTCCATGAAAGAAATGAGAATGAGAGAAACCAGGGGCCCTCCATACCCAATAAATCCTAAGAAGTTGGCAGGGAGGCATCTGGGGTGACTTAGTCGATTAAGTGGTCAACTCTTGATTTCAGCTCAGGTCGTGATCTCAGGGTTGTGAGATCAAGCCCCACTTCAGGCTCCACACTTAGCAGGGAGTCAGCTTGCGGAGTCTCTCTCTGCCCCTCCCCCGACTCGTACTCCTACACACATGCTTACTCTCTCTCTCTATCTAAAATAAATAAATAACCCTTTAAGACAGAAGGAAAGAGAGAAATAAATGGAAGAGAGGCTCCTGTTTACCAAGAGAGGCTTTACCAAGGCTTTTCCTCTCTTTACCAAGAGAGGTTCCTGCTTGCCCTGGGTAGTGATCTTCCAACCATACCTCTGGCCCCGACTTCTCTCCCAAATTCCACTTTCGCTGCCAGGTCTCCCCTCATTCTCTACTCCCCATTTCTGCAGATGGTACTTCCCTCCTCCCAGTCACCACCTCAGCGTGATTATCCACCTCACTCTGCTGCCTGAAGACTCAGTGATTAATTGTGGGTCTTGCCCAGTTTCTTCATCTCATCATTTAATTCTTCGTCTCATCATTTTAAAAAAAGATACCTCCCTCATAAGGTTTTTACAGAAGGTCTTAGATGTCAAAAGTTTGAACTTTCTTTGAGGAAGAAAAGGGGAGAAAAAGGTGTTCACTTTTTCTAAGCACCTACTATATGTGTCAGACTCTATTAGAGTCTATTAGAGTTACGGGAGCTTTAGACTTGATAGATATAGTCCTCCCTCAGCTTTTCAGCTGTAATTCCAATGAATCTCCCATATGTCTCTTACTCCAAGCAAACTAGACTATTCTTTCTTACTTGAGCAAGCTCGAATTCTCTCCCAATTCTTTGTCTTCAGTCACACTCTTCTTTCTACCTGCCACAGGCCCCCCTCTTCAGGACGAAATGCTACACACCTTTTAAGATCCATCAGTGGTGTGCCAGTAAATACTAAACAACCAGCTCTGTGAACAGAAAGAGCCTGGATTTGTAGCGTTTTGCCAATTTTCGTAGTGTTAATACCCCCACCAAGGCCAATTTCAAGCTACCACCTTGACTTCAACTGACTCACAAAATTTCTGAACATCTCCCTATCAGTTCTCAGAGACTAGAAGGAGAAGGCTCCAGCACACTACTGAACCTGTGGTGTCACCTTTCTTGGTCCCCCCATTCTGTAGTATGCACGCCCTCCTCTGAACCTTGTTGGTAATTTGACCTCTCTCATGAAAAGTATTCTGGGTGATATTATGGTTGTCATGAATCTCTGTTATCAATAACTTTTCAAGGACACGAACCATGTCTTACTCATCTATGTTTTCACAGTGGTGCCTAGAACAACAGAGGTGTTCAATAAATATTTGCTACATTAGACCGATGATGAAGATTATCACTAGGGCCTGACACACAGTTGTGGGGAGGATACAATGACATCACACTCGTGAAGCACTTACCAGAGTGCTTGGCCTGGGGAGTGCTCAATTTAGTGACAGCTAATTTTACGATCGACTGTGGCTTCTCGCAGGAAAGGAGCACAAATTTTAAGAGCTAGTAGTGGTTCTCAACAACTCCCCCAGCGCAAAATACACACACATTAGAAGCACCTGAGGAACCTTAACAAATCCCAATGCCCAGCCCCATCAATCAATCATCGGTATTTTTTTAATTTCCCTGAGCAATTTTGCTGTGCACCAAGTTTGAGGAACACTATTCTATAGGCTCCCAAACCTCTCCCTGGCTGATGAATCAAGAATGTCAAAAAGGAAAGAGAACTGTCTATTCCCTGGGTGGCTCAGTGGGTTAAGCCGCTGCCTTCGGCTCAGGTCATGATCTCAGGGTCCTGGGATCGAGTCCCGCATCGAGCTCTCTGCTCAGCAGGGAGCCTGCTTCCTCTTCTCTCTCTCTGCCTGCCTCTCTTCCTACCTGTGATCTCTCTCTGTCAAATAAATAAATAAAATCTTTAAAAAAAAAAAAAAAAAATCCTCCTGTTCACTAAGCAATTCCAGTAAATAGAAGGAAAACTCACTTGCAGGATTGCCTTACTTGGTGATCGTGTTGGGTGGAGTCACCTGGGAGGGACAAGGCTAAGAATGAGTAATGGAGGCTTCTGTAGGGGCAGGAGAGAAATGTCGCTCTGTCAGCACACTCCTGGAAGGGAAGTTTTTCAAGCTGAGGAATTTCAGAGGCATCTGATTTCAACGAGATTTGGGCCTTGTGATGATTTCATGCAGACTACACAGAAGTAAACTTTATTTCCATGAGCATCAGTGTATTCTGTTCCATTAGGATTTTGTTGTATTAAAATAACTGAGCTGTTGGGGTCCCTGGGTGGCTCAGTGGGTTAAACCGCTGCCTTCTGCTCAGGTCATGATCCCAGAGTCCTGGGATCAAGCCCCATATCAGGCTCTCTGCTCAGCGGATGCCTGCTTCTCCCTCTCTCTCTGCCTGCCTCTCTGCCTACTTATGATCTCTGTCTGCCAAATAAATAAATAAAATCTTAAAAAAAAAAAAACTGAGCTGTTGAGGCTCGAAATGATTCTCATTCTCACATTTATGGCAGTGAGGAGGGACTTCCTTTAAATCAAGACAATAATGCACTTCTGTCTTTGAGAAGCAGGTATCACTTTCCCCTTTAGAGTTGGCGGAGCTGAGCCAGTATGAAACCTGAGTGGCCCAAAGTGGCAAGGGGATGCCAAAGAGGAGCCAAAGGATTCCTGTCCTAACCGCGGGACACACTTCATCTTTTATGGATGTTTAGTTATTGTGGATTTCTCATCTCTCTCTCCTGTTAAAGGTATTCACCAAAAAAAGAAAAATCCTTGGGCACCTGGGTGACTCAGTTGGTTAAGCGTCTGTCTTCAGCTCAGGTCATGATCTTAGGGTCCCGGGATCAAGCCCCTCATTGGGCTCCTTGCTCAGTGGGGAGTCTGCTTCCTCCCTCTGCCTGCCACTACCCTTGCTTGTGCTCTCTCTTTCTCTCTCACTCTCTCTGGCAAATAAATAAAAATCTTTAAAAAAAGAAGAAGAAAGAAAAATCCTTCAAAAGGATTTGATCTGAAAAGTAAAGTGCCTCTGCTTTAGTGGGTTTCTCCTTTTGTTTTTCTTATGAGCATGATAGCCTGGTAGTTCTCTTTAAAGGGGGAGTTTGGGGAAGAAAGAAGAGGGTAGGGATGACAGTATGTGTTACAAAGTCAATTCTAGAGGTCTAATATTTCTTTAATGCCTCACTATGAATGAGTCTTCTAAACATGATTTTTAAATATATTGTTGAGGCATCAGAGAAAATAGAAGTGCGAGGTGGCTACGGAGATTGCTTCGAGCAGCACTGTTGGCTCCGTTGGACCATTGGCTCTGTTGGACCACGCCAGATGCTTTTTGCAAAAGCCATGTTTATTCTACTCTTAGTCCAATTTGGAACTTTCTTATAGAGACTCTGGATTGTCTTTGAAACAAACATTTTTAGCTATGCTATTCAGCAGATTATAATTCTTTTTCTCCTATGGTATATGCATAGAATATCATTTAAATATGTGGGGCTTTTTTTTGTTTTTTTTTTTTTTTACTCTTAAGGAAAATGTGCTTTTTAAAGAAATCTTGGCAGGACCTCAGATTTTAGATCAAGGCTCTATAATGCCATAAATCCTTCAGATTCATGGCATCATCAGAACTCTGGCTGCTAGGCGAATCATAGCCCCAAAACAATGACGTGCCTTTCTATTACTTTTTCTCAGTTCTAACAGTATACACTTATGAAGGACGTGTGTGTGAGACATCAACTTCTAGTATATCAAATTTATTCCAAAGTACAAAGGGACTACTTTATACCACTATGGATAGAGCTCTGAGGCAGGAATCAAGAAGTCTACTATTATCTGCAAACATCACAGTCAATCCAAGTTATGAGAGAAAGTTACAATAGAATAGAATCAACAGAATAGAATAGAATTGATGGGAAGATCCAGCAGATTCGACTTGTTGCTGTAAATCTGAAAAGAGACAATAGCAGTAGAAATGGAAAAGTTCCATCTTCAGGTCCCACACATCATTCTCTGTTCTTTGCACAAGGACTCTGACAGAATCTTGCGGCTGCGCTGTTTGCATGACCATGAAAGGAGCATCTCAAATTCCCCTTTTCCTGAGAGAATGGAAAGGGTTGTGCAAGTTTCCTGTGTTCTTTAAAATCTGGGCCCTGCCCAGAATCCGAGTCACCTCAAGTCCCATTTTATAGCAGTTAAGTGGTGAGAAAAGGATGATAAACCAAGGTCGAGTATGGTTGCAAGGATGAATCGAGACTAGAAAAAGAGGGAGGGGACTATTGTTATGGCAAAAATTGGCTGAAGGGGAGAAGGGCGATGGGTGGGTCCAATTCTCTGAATGCCTGAGTCAGGAAACTTTGGATGTCTCATTTACTGGGGCTACTAAGGAAGGAAGCATTTAATATACTAAGTATACTATACTAAATATGCTAATATTAATATATAATGTATAGAATATATTAAATATAATATATTAAATATACGAATTATTATTCTCTAATATACTAAAAGAGCAACTTGCTTGGAAATGTACCCCCATTTTAATCCTGGGAATACCTAGACCGAAACTGGCCCATTTTTAGGTGTTCACCTATTGTGAAAGATGTTAAGATGCCCAAGTTCTAACTTCAGAAGATCTGGTAACCTGCCAGGTTTATAGCAAATAAAGGCGGGACACCCAATGTGCACATCTGAAAGAAAGACACTGCTTATCACTTGAGATTGGCTTCAACTGCATATAACAAACAAATAACTTTGGCTTAAAGAAGACAGAAGTTTCCTTCTCTTTCATCCTATAAAAGAACCACTCAACGCAATTATGGCAATTATGGCAAAATATGGCAATTGCATGGTTATAGGGACCCAGGCTCTGTCATCCTTGGGACCTGGTTTCTGCCTCCCAGTTCAAGATGGCCGTTTGAGATCCCCCACAGTGGGAAGGAGGAGGGGAAGAAGGAAGAGATTGAGGAGCCAAGGGCACATAGCAGCTGTCTTTTTGGCAACTTTTCCAGAAACGGCCTTCCATGTGTATTCCTTGGACATAACTGAGTTCAATTAACCATATCTAGCTGCAAGGGAGCTTGGAAGACAATGGTTTACGGCAGGTAGTCAAGGCCAGGTAAAAACTGAACGTTCTCTTACAAGCGAGATGAGAAGAGATCCTGAGGTGGGAAGCCCGCAGAGTCACAACTCAAGCAGCTTCGGTGCTGATATTCAGGGGGAAGAGGCCACCACAAGTAAGTGGAAAGCCTAGAATTCAGGAGGGCTCGGTCCCTTCTCACTTCGCCCCAAGTATCCAAGTGACCTTAGGAATGTCATCTGTAAAATAATAGCTATGTCATGACTAAAACTTAAATGATGTGACACAGAATATGATAAGCATATAAGATAAGTATTGGTTTCAAGTATCGGCTCAATCACCTGATCAAAAGCACATAACCTATGAAATTCAGACACACCCACAAGAGAAAATAGAATGGTCAAATCTTTGAGTTGAAGGGGACATTCAGAGATGTCTGATTCAACCTCTCTCCCAATGTAAGATTCTCCGCCACAGTAACAGTGACAGATGGTCCCCTGTCTCAGGCTTAAGCATTTTCAGAATGTGTTATTTTGCAGTTCCATTGATAGACAGCTCCGATTGTCAGATAGTTTATCTGGGTAATGATCTCAAAACTCCCTCCCTTGAACCCCTGTCTCCTGAAATAGCAGAGAACAAAGCCATTCTCTCCTCTTCATGACAGACCTTCCACAATTGGAAGACAGCTTTTATGTCATCCTGTAGTCTTCTCCCTTTCAAGCTAAACATTCCTGATTGTTGCAACTGTTTCTTAAATAACCAGGTGTCCATCCCTCACACCATCTGGACATCTTTCCTTCCATCAGTGTTTCTGGAACTCTGTTGACTACGCCCCACAGAAAGAAATCCAATTTATATATCATCAGGACATATATACATGATGTAAGTGAAGCCGAAGTTCCAGAAAACAGTAATCTATTGTGTTCTTTTTACTTTTTGAAAGGCTGGTTGCTGTCCACTAAGTGGATTTGATACTCACTTATAGGTGGCAACCCACAGTTTGAAAATCACTATTACACATGTGATCTGGTCTGTAGATATTCTGAGAAGGTGGTGCCTTGATATAGCAGACCTGAGTGAGCAAAAAGGGCTTCTAGTTCCTGAGTCCAACCCTCAGTGTCTTTAAGGGAATCTCAATGCATTAATCTTTAAAGTAACACCATCATACCATTGGCTGAACATTTAAGTCAGTTATAATTGACTTTCTCCATATGAGCAGCTTCCAAGCCTGCTTTTTCCCACCCTCTGCTTGTGCATTGATTTTTTTTAACCTAAATGCAGAGCTTTAATTTAATCTTGTCAAACTTCATCTTTTTTAGTTTCAACTTTTTTCAATGTTTCAAAAACTTTTTGGATCATTTTTGTCATCAGTCCTTCCAACTTTATAGTATATGCATGTTATGTAAGTCAACTTTCCATAGAACAATGAGTTTTTTTATGGTTTCGCTTTCAAAGATTACTGTTTACCTAAAACTTTGCCTCTGTTATAGCTATTCATAAACAAACAATTGAAAATAAGCCCAAAAGACAGAGATAAGCCCAATGGTACTGGATAAGAAATAACATTTCTGAGAGGTGGGACTTGAGATTTTTATTTTTCACATAAGTTCCCGACTGAAAACTCAATTTAGATAGTGTCTACCCATCATGGGGCAAGAGGATGCCAGCATTCTTCAACTGGATGGACACTCAGTTTATGGAGATCAAACATATATGGACTGTACTGTTAAGGCTTGGGAAAATCCTCCCCCACCTCTGAAACACAGGAGAGACAGAGATCCTCTGATACAGTGGCTAGGAGGTAAAGTTAGGGCAAGTGTACTCAATTTTCATTCATTCATTTATTCATGTATTTATTGTATAGGTATTTGCTGTGTCAGACATCAAGGAGCAAAAGCAGAGAGTTCTAAATTAGGCTGTGGAAGTAGGTGGCAGAGGAAATGCAAGCAGGGAGGTCAAAGGCAATCACCTTCTACTTAAGAAGGAGGTAGCCTGTACTAATCAGCCACTAAGTCTCATTGAGCTCAAGAAATAAGGCCTTAAGGGTGCCTGGGCAGCTCAGTTGGTTGGGCCTCTGCCTTTGGCTCAGGTCATGATCCCAGGGTCCTAGGATCAAGCCCCGCATCAGGCTCCTTGTTCAGCAGGGAGCCCGTTTCTCCCTCTACCTCTCCAAGACCAACCCTGGCTTGTGTGCTCTCTCTCTCTCTCTCTCTCAAATAAATAAATAAAATATTGAATGAAAGAAAGAAAGACTTAATGTTACTAAGAATTAGCTAGACAAAGAGAGGCTACATGCTAGAATGCTCAGAGGTGAGAAAAACATGGGTACTTAATGAATGGCAAAGGACAAAAACACTCCTAGAGTTCTTCAAAAAGGACATAGTTTTGAACACATTGATTAAAAGATATTTACTTATGATGTGTCCAGGCTAAGGCTATGATGAGAAAACCAGAGGAGGTGGCTTCTTTTTTGTGGAGGAACACTGTCACTCTGCTGAGGCTGTGTACTGCAGAATTGAGGGACAGCTTGAGGACCCTGAATGCTGTTGCTCCCTGTGAGTTCTAAGCTCTAACCCAGTCAATAGGAGCTAAGAGCTGTTGGCCAGAGTGAAAGAAGGACTGAACATGTAGATGGAGTTAGCAAGAAAGAGAACAATTTTCTTTAAATCTTCACTCTAAGTTCCAGTCTCAGCCCAACAGAAAGTATTTTTTTTCCTTGTCCTTGATTTTTCTACTTTTTTTAAACTTTCGGTTTTGGTTTTTCGTTTTTTGTTTTTTTTTTTTTTCAATTAGTAAAGGCATTCTTCATAGTCCAAAAATTCAAAAGATTCAAAAAAGATGAGTGGTCAAGTTTCCCTTCCTCCTCACCCATTGTGGCCCTATTTCTCTTCCTGGAGACAACTGATGTCACCATGTCTTTCTTTTATTTCCAGGAATAGTCTATGCGCATACAAGCGATATGTATGCATAGATACACCCACATCCTTTTTTTAGTCAAATGGCTGCCTAATACACAGATAATATTTTTTTTCCTTTTACAGAATTGACCAAACCAAAAGGGAAAAAGCATTTTTAGGTGGAAGAGAAGAGATTAGTCTTCAAGGAATAAGAAAACTAGTGAATATCACGAAGACAGAAAAAAAAAATTTTTTTTTTAAATATGTATAGATGTATTCACCAGCCCCAACCCCGGTTTCACCATTTCTATATCTCAACTTCTCAGGAATAAACAAGAATTTGAAAGGGTAAAAAAGTATAAAGAGAAATACTGTTGGCTCTTCTTCAAGATGTTTACTAAAATCCTTGAATTATAAAAACATTTGCAATCTTTTGCTGTCAAATAGAAAAAAAACATGATAAAAGAACACTGGGTAGAATTATACTTTGTACTTAAAATATTATGTAAGCTTGAGAATTCAGAAAGCTACACAGGATAACCTTCAGAAATATTAACAATCGGAACTGACAAACAGGGCCATCTAATTTCCCCGTTTATGCTACCAGATTGATGTAGAAACCAGAGAAAGAATGTTCAGGCTGAAATGAACAGAAAGAACATTATTAAGTGAGTAATAGGATAATTAAAGCATGGAGCCTATATCTCAAGATAATGGTAATGGTAAGTGTAGTTTTAGCTCATTAATTGGGTAAGAACAGTTTGCCTTGGTGACTCTTATATGTTTGAATAAGGAATACTTTTTGCTTTGCTAGAAACTGAGAATGGAATTATGGAGTTTTGTAAAACAAATAGGTGTTGGCCACCAAAAGTGTAATTACAAGTCAGAAAACCTGGAATGAACTGGTCCTACAGAGATAATTTCCCCCTCCACATTATAGAATTCATTAAGATTCATAGAGAGAGGGTAAATCTCCCTTCTCCTAAAAGACTTCCACTTCAGAACCTTTTCACCACATTAGAAAATGTTTCATTACATTTGGGACTCAATACATTTTTATGTTTATTTATTTATTTAAGTAATTTTTATATTCAACATGGGGCTCAAACTCACAACCCCGAAATCAAGAATAACGTAATCCTCCAACTGAGTGAGCCAGGCGCCCAACATGTTTTTAACCAAAAACAATACTGCCCAGCTTGTGGGATCATGTACCTTATTCATCAGATCCAACCTCTGATAATTTTTGGCAGTTTCTAAATATCAAACTCACCCTCGAAGTGGGAGAATTTATCAATCTGATAATGTTCAAAAGAAAATGCCATGAACTCAGAAAGTAATTCCACAGGAGAAATTCCAGAATCGTTGTGAGCTAAGTCAGCAGCATTAAAATAAATGTGTGGTGATAGCCTGTCACTAACTCCCAAGACACCTTGAAGAGGACTTGCTCACTTAGATAGTTAAGTTCTGAGAGATTTGCTATAAATCAAGATCTTAACGTTATAGTCATACCTTAGAGACATATTGCCAAGGAAATCCAAACTTCCAGACTTAGAGAATGATGACAAGAAGCAAATCCAAAAACTGTCTTGCAGCTTGAAATTGATTTTCAAGTTAATTCCCTAATAGAATCACAATTAGGTATACAAATAAGGCATAAGAATGAAAATGGTAGGAAATTTACCAGATCCTTAACATGGATGAGGTGATAGAGGATTTTAGTCTCTATTCCTCTAAAGTTTACTTCCTACATTTTTCACAATGATTATGTAATACTATGGTAATCAAGATCAAAAAGACGTTTAAAACTGAAAAAAAAAAAAAAAAAAGTTTGTTCCATCTGCGTATGTATTCCTTTTCCCCTGCATGCTGGGATGTCATCCTCAACATCTGAGCTGATTCAGGTTCCACTTATTGTTCTCAATAACAGTTTCCTAGGTAGACTGGAAAACAAAATGAGAAATAAAAACTAAAATACAAATCACCATTTATGACATAGATTTCCTTCTGCCTCTACAGCAAAGCAATCTAAATACAGCTTTACTCTCAGCCTTTGAACCCAGGTGTCATCTTTGGCGTTTTCACTAAGGAGGAATGGTCAATGGGGAGCCTCCCCTCTCCCCTACCTCCCCCACCCCAAGTAATTCTGCCTTCTTCCATTAGATACTGGATATTTAGAGCTCTAAATGGTCCTCTGCCTTCTACCCAGAGCAGCAATTTCTGCATTTTTAACCAATCCTTCCAGCCATTCAGGATAAACAGCTATTTTAGAAGCTGGCCCCAGGTTCTTCCTTCCAGCTCCTAGGCCATCCCTTCTGGGGCCTCAGAGAACTCCCTCAGGGAGTCTTTGAGACCGAGGGGGAGGAGAGCCAACTTCAGGGAGCGTCTGGCCACTCAAAGAGGAGGAAAATTGATTCCTCAAGTAAAAGGGCACCTGTGTTTATACCCAGATGCCTCTTGTCCTTCTCCCAAGGAAGGAAAGGAAGGAAAATTCTATGGAAGGGAAATTCCCAGGATCCTTTCTTCCTTCTCCAAATTCAGTAGACTCCATGCCAGGCAGTGACCTTGAGAAGTCTCTGTTCTGGTGGTTCTTGGGGAGGGAGTTGACTGGCTGGTCACCAACAGCTTAGAAGGGCTGTCATTCCAATTCCGGTTTAGCCTGACGTACTGTAGGATATCTGAGGACACACGCAAGGACCTTCTCTCTGGCCTCATTAGTAAGGAGAGTTGTGCTTTTCCAGGGCTGGGTTTGTTTTTTATCTGGGAATTATGAATCTTGTAACAGTTCCGGCTTCTCCTGAGGAGGCTTAGCAAATCTGTAGCCTCCTTGTAGTGAGTTTCTGGGGCTTATCTCTTGTACTTTGTACTCACCTCACCCTAGTTCCTGACTTACTTGGCTAACTTTATTTCTTTTCTGTCATTTCTCTTACTTGTTTTATAGGATCGTCCTTACTTGTCTCATTTTGTGATATCGTACGTCCCTTTTAAAACTTCTTAACGTCTTTTTGGGGACAAGGTGGAACAATAAAGCCAAATCAACTTTTAAAATATCTGTTAGGGGTGCTCATTTTTCTACCATTTTTATCTTCTCAGCAGTTCCCCCCTAAATCCAAAAGTAGATCCCAATTCCATGATTCTCATTATGCAGATATCTTAAACTTCAAAAATGTGGTATTCATTCAACTACAAATCTTTAGCAGGCAGGGATCAGGTCAGATGAGGCATAAGGGGACTATGGAAAGCAGAAGGAGCCTTGGCCGGGAGTTTCAATTTCCAGCTCTGCGGAGTACTAGGTGTTTGACCTTGGGCACGGCCCTTCTCTCTGGATCTCTTTCCTTGTTTATAAAATGAAGGGGTTGGACCAGGTCACCGTTAAAATCCCTTCCAGCTCTGAAATTCATTGACTCTCTGACCCACTGCGGGCGCTTAATAAATAACAAGCGTACTCACAAGAATGGCTTGCGTTTGGACACTTTGGTCAACAAATGTTTACTTGGCATCCACTGGAATGTGGCTGCGGTGAGGGACAAATCGGAGACGGCCCCCTGCGGGTCCTGTGGAGGCCTCAAACCTAAAAGGGAGACTTAGACATGTGTTTGTCCCCACTGCCTGAGGGTGCCAAGTTTTTACAAGATCACTAGAAGCTGAAACTCCTTGCCAACAAAAAGAACCAAAGGCACAGGGAGGAAAAAGTAGCATTCATGAGAAAGGGACTTCATCTACTTTTAGACAGAGAAAATTGTGTAGTCATTTAGAGTAGAGAGGGACAGAGGCTTAAAAAAATAATAATAATAAGGTCAATGGTTGATTTTAATACTCTAGAATTCAAAAAGAACCAGCTTAAGAATATGAAAGATACTATGTGTAATTTAGTTTTGCCATAAAATTATTATGCTTGGTATAGTTCTCCTTTAAAATTAATCATTGTTCATTATAAATGTGCTGATTGTTTTTGTTCTAAATTGTTGCACTTTTTAACACACATGGAATTCTAAGCTGCTGACGGCATCTCTTAGGGCTTGCCAGTTTATGACGATTGGGGCCAAGCTAAGAATAAGCCATCAATACTATAAAGAAGCTTGTGTGTCCATTAAGTATCCCATAATTATAAGAAGGACCCCCCCCCCCAAATTTTCAGGGAAAAGGCCCAGAAAGAAAGAAAGGAGGAGAAAGTCTTGCCAAATATAATTTTGCCACATACACATAAGTAACCTCCTCATATCTCTTAGTTTTGCAAACCATTCCAGGAAGAGTAGTTAAACTATTTGCTGCATTTTCATCATCCCAGAGGATCTCGAAATGCGGAGGATTTCTTTTGAGACAACGTGTCTTGATCTTTCTAAAGGCCATATTGTCACACTTTGCCTCATAAGTATTGACAGAGGCAGATTCGTGTTCCTGTTTTCGAGGGTCCATGTGTCCCAGGCAGAGCAGGACAAAGACTCGCCATCTGGAGGAGGGAGGGACGTGTTTGCAGACTCCCAGACCCAATGTCTGGACAAAACACCTGAAAATCTTTTCCTGTCCTGCAAAATTTAAAACCCTACCCCCCACATCAGGGCCATGTGGGCTTTGTATTAAAACAAACTCAGGAGCACCCTAATTCACATGCGTGCCTTCTGCCCCAGGAGCTATGCCTCACTCTGACTACTTTCTGCTTCATAGTAAGCATTTCGATTTCCTTCCAACCTTCCAAATGGAAATAAATGGGAAGACTTTTTTTTTTTTTTTAAGATTTTATTTATTTATTTGACAGTGAGAGAGGGAACATAAGCAGCAGGAGTGGGAGAGGGCAAATCAGGATTCCCTACAGAGCGGGGAGGTTGATATGGGACTGGATCCCAGGAACCTGGGATCATGACCTGAGCCAAAGGCAGACACTTAATGACTGAGCCATCCAGGCACCCAGTCTTTTTTTTTTTTTTTTTTTAATTGTATTTATCAAAGTCTTTCCCTGAGTGTTAGTTGGCACAGAGACACTTGGCTGTAGATATGACCTCTGGGAAATTAAAAAAGCCTGGAGTTGTTTCCCTTGTTTGAAGGTCCGGGTCTAGTTTTCTTTTAATGGAGACATTCAAAGTAGGGTAAAACTATTTGGTATTTTTTTCAAATGCTGGGTTTTAAGAAGCTGAAGCTTTTAAAGCACACACACATACAGAAGTACAATGCAATAAGAAATAACAAGTAATTATAATAGTGCAATAAAATAAGGCTAGACAGTTCCAGAATGTATTAAAATATTAATTTATCACACATAACAAGTGGTGCAGCTTGTCATGGGATTAAGTCAAAGTTGCATGAAGATCATTTTATTTTGATCCCATCAGGCTTTTCTGTGATTCGGCTTTTTATTTTTTTATCATGCAATATTTTCTTTTCTTTTCTTTTATTATGTTCAGTTAGCTAGCCTATAGTTACTACTTCAACTAAAGATGAAGATGAAGCTCTTAAACTGAAACCTGAGGCCCCAGCACAATGCTCCCCTCCCCCACCTTTGGCCACATAAAACCCGCTTTTATTTTTATTTTTTTAAGATTTTATTTATTTATTTGACAGAGAGAGCACACGTAGGCAGAGCGGAGAGGGGAGGATGGGAGAGGGAGAGGGAGAAGCAGGCTCTCTGCTCCATTACAAAGCCCTATTACAAAGGCCCTACACGGACCTCCATCCTAGGACCCTGGAATCAAGACCTGAGCCAAAGGCAGATGCTTAAGGGACTGAGCCATCCAGGTGTCCCTAAAACGTGCTTTTAAAGTCTTCAGGGCCACTTGCAGAAAGCATCAGGTACAGTTATGTTAAAACTAAGGAACTGAAAAGTGGCTGCCCTAAATAGAGGACCGCACCTCTCCTATCAATGTGCTAGGGTTTTAAAAGACATTGTTTTATCCTACGCAATCCTTCCTTTTGAAGACAGCAGCTCTCCTATGAATAGCTTTTTATATTCCTTATCCCTTCCTTGGATCTCCCATAGCTCTGGAGAGCACCCAACTTGATGACGTCACAAGGAAGCAAGTTCGGGCCATGCAAAGAGCATCCTATGTGGTAATCCGAAGTCCTCCTTTCTGTTCTTCTCCACTGTGCCCCTCTTCTGTTCAGTCAGCAAACCAGTCACTTCTCCCTGTCTTTTGGGGGGGCCTCCCACACTGATCACTGATATCTGCAATCTTTCTGTCTTCTCTCCGTGAAACAAGCTAACCAAAAATACGTTGGGGTGTTGATATCACAGAAACTGTGACCTCTCTCTCCGTTAATCTGTAAATATTTTGAAAGATAATGCTTGACGGATTGCTGCTTAAGCAGAATCCCTTCCCCAGTCATACTCTGACTCTAAGGGAAGGCTTTTCTCAGAGCCTGGCTGCAAGGCAAACAATATGCTGAT
This sequence comes from Mustela erminea, assembly GCF_009829155.1. NCBI lineage: Eukaryota > Metazoa > Chordata > Mammalia > Carnivora > Mustelidae > Mustela > Mustela erminea. The sequence continues at coordinate 49,250,405 of NC_045629.1, read as the reverse complement.
CTTAATAATTAAAGCACTTCCTGCCAGGATGCATTTTTGGTTGTAGGCTGTAAGTGCTCCAGAAAATATAAATTGGTCTAATCATTACCCTTCCTCCAGCCCCTGGATCAGTGACGAAGCCAGAAACATTTTTTTTTTTTATAGGATAGCATCAAATATTTGATTTCTTGAGACTAATGATTAGATGCTTCTGGCAATGATGCACTGAAAAAAAAAATAAGAAGAAGGCAGTCGTGGGAGTTCTAGATCGAAAAGTACACGAAAAGTTAGACGGGTGGTTGCAGGGAATTATTCACTGTGAGGATCTCATAATCACATTTAAACTTTTTTATTTTGTTGAAGATACAGCTGGAAAGCCTTATGAATAGCTCATGTTCAATTGTATTTTATCTCTTTTAAACATGCCAACACAATTTTTTTTTTTTTTTTTTTTTTTGAGGAGGAAGAGGAGGAGGAGGTTTTCAGGAAAAATAAACAGGGCAAATGACCATACATGGCTCCCTTTTATATCCTCAGCTCTTCACCCTCTCAGTGCCTGGCAGCTGCCCTCACATGAATGCCACAGAGAAACCAGAGGTAGTGAGAAGCATTCCAACAAGTCAGGGCTGGGTTCAAATTCTGACCCCAGCCATTACTAGCAGTGAGACCCAGAGCCACTTCGTGCCTCCATTTACTCCTAGAGCTTTCATGAGAATGAAAGGAAAGAAGATACCTGGTTTTCCTGAAATAAATTTGTAGTAGACCATGCTACTTCACAAGACCATTCTTGTGAGATGGTGAAGGTTCTAGAGGACATGAGGAGCTTCTTTGACAGTCTCAGTGTGGTGTGAGGTCTTAAGAAGAGGATGTAGGGGGGACGCCTGGGTGGCTCAGTTGGTTAAGCAGCTGCCTTCGGCTCAGGTCATGATCCCAGCGTCCTGGGATCGAGTCCCACATGGGCTCCTTGCTCGGCAGGGAGCCTACTTCTCCCTCTGCCTCTGCCTGCCATTCTGTCTGCCTGTGCTCACTCTCTCTCCATCTCTCTCTTTGACAAATAAATTAAATCTTAAAAAAAAGAAGAAGAGGACATAGGTACCGCCATAAAGAGGAGCCCTTGCCTTGTCGTGGTGGGCCATGTGGAGAACCTACCAGCCCCCACCTCTACTCATTCTCGGGTCCCTCCACCAGGCTGCCAACTGCCACCTACCTGAGTTACTGTCATTTGCCATCTCTTTGCTGTTCCTCCTCCCCAGTGGTCAAAAAGCAGGTGTGGTGGGTGCCACCATATACAGGCAGACAAGAATCCTCAACCGTGTAGGACAGATGCTAAAGACATTCAAATGATCACGATCAAATGCGGCCTTTAAAAAGAGACTTCACCCTTGCTTTTTTGACTGTTTTTGAGGAGCATTATTACGTGGCATGAGCAAAGCTTTCTGTATAGATCTAGTAAAACTTCTCATTTGCCTATTTGCATTTTGCCCTGCTGACCTTCAGGAGCAAGGACTCGGGCCAACCCTGTGGAGAGCCCACCCCGCCCACGGTCACGGCACTTCCTGATCCACCCGTCACATAGAGTCTTGTCTAGTTGGTGCTCCTCTCCCAAGTTTGTTCTTCTGATGTCGAGGACCGTGAAGATCACTTAGGATAGTTATATTAGGTGGGAGGAGATATAAGCTCTTACTAGTCTTTTCAGGTCCCCTCTCTCTGCACCAAGGTCCTCTCTCCTGTTCTCTGAGATGCACTAGAATTAGGGTCTGGAGGCTGCTCCTATTAGGGCTCTGGTTTTTTCTACCAGTTTATTCTCTTCTTCCTTTTTCTCTGTTGTTTCTTTCTTGTTTCTGTACATTGCTTTTTCTTGTCTCCTTTCTCAACACCAGCATTATTTCTTGCCTTTCAATTCCTCATGTCTCATCTTTTCCATAGAAGGAATAAGCTTCATCATTGCTGACCAAGTCTATTTTTTGTTCTCTGTGGGCTTACGCTGAAACTCCATTCAAAACTGCCCGCATACACTGAGTCCTGATAAAACTATAGAAAGTGGAGAACCTATCCCCAAAATAAGTAGTCACTTCCTTCTTGGAAGGGCTTTCAGTAGTGCAACCAATATGTCTTTCACTGAAAGCTGTGGAAGGCAAACTATTTCCATACCAAATGAGCTCCGTGAAACTAGCCTCTTGGGTGTAATCGACAAGTATTTCTGGAGCCTCAGGAGGGCCGGGCAGTATGAGAGGTGAGGAGTCCCAGACACTAACTGGTTTAGTATCTGTCCTTGAGAAAGTGAGTAAGCAAAAAGGCCCAACAATGATACCCCTTCTCCCATCCTATACCCTTTCCCCTACATTATTTTTCTCCATATCACTTGTCATCCTCTGACATGTCCTATAGTTTCCCATTGTACCGTCAGTTTTCCCACAACTAGAAGGGAGGTCCATGACAGAGGGATTTTTGCCTCTTGATTCAGGGCTGAATCCTTAGCACCTGAGCACTGCCTGGCATCTGAAGGTCCCAAACATAGATGCTGAAACAAATGAAATGCAGGTAGAATTAGAAATGTGGATGCAGGTCTATAGAATTATAGGAATCCACCTGAAACTAAGAGTCATCGTGTGTGTGTGTGTGTGTGTGTGTGTGTGTGTGTGTGTAGAAACGAGATTCAAAAGAGCCCCCCACATGGGCTCCCTACTCAGCAGGGAATCTGCTTCTCCCTCTCCTTCTGCCCCTCCCCACACTGCTCATGCTCTCCCCACCCCACCCCCCAACCCCCACTCTCATGCTCTCAAATAAATAAAATATTTTCAAAAAATCAGATTCAAAGACAAATTTGATGCTTTTGGAGCGATGTAAGTAGATTATCAAAGAGTTCAGAAGGGGCACAGTCATCTGGTGCCAGGTTAAGATCGGTACAGGAGGGGGAAATGTGACCTTTTCTACCCTTAAAGCTTATGAAAGTGTGTGTTAGAAATGCCTACATTGTGTTAGAGTTGTGTTAGAAATGCCTACATTTTCATTCAGAAAGAGAGGAATGGGAGCATTCTCAGGGCTTCCTTAGAACACAAAAGGCAACCTAGGTCATGGCAGCCATAGGCACAGGGAAGGAGCCTAAGAACTCAGCTGCGGGTAGTCCTGGTTTCTTTCCTGTCTCTGCTACATGACCTTGAGCGTGTTACTTTTCCTCTCTGAGCCCTGCTTCCTCAGCATAGAATAATATAGACCTTGTAGAGGTAGCCTAAGGATTACATGAGATAATGAATGTAGCTTTTAACCCAGCTTCTGCCTTTAAGCCCACAATAATAGAAAAGGTAGCTATTCTTATAGTAATTACGATCACAAGAGCAAAAAACAGAGCTCCTATCCTTGTGGCGTCCATATCATTGAGGAATGGGGACACCACATTGCTAAGAGGACATATGTAGTTTCAATAAAATCTAAACCAATTTCCCTCCCTACCCCGCTCTTTATTCCTATACAAAGTGACACTGAAGGCAACATAAATATTAATATTCCCAAGCTTTCCCAAACCTAGTAAGAAACTGAGAAGAGAGAGATCACGCTCATCTCTTTTTTCTCCTGCTCCTGAGCAGCTAGGATGGTTTTCTTCCACTCAGAATATGGTTACCTGGGTGACAACATCCTTATCGGGCTCCTCCCCTCACACTCACACCTTTTCCACCCTCCATTACTTCTGCTAAAAAAGCTTTTAGCAGAAAAACTTTAACCCACAATTTTACAAGCTGCTATAGCCATCTATTTAAAACATTCTTGTTCTTTTCTGCATGCATGCAAAACATATTTGTAATATAGTGGAGAAAACTCCTCTTGCCTGTGGCAGAAGAAGGGAATTAAAAAAAGCACACAAGGGAAGAGAAAGAAAGAAGGTGCTAGAAAGCAAGAAAGCCAGTGGGTCCTCTGGGCCTGCAGGGCTAACCTTCCTGGGGGTTGACTTTCTGGGATTGAATGGCTTTGTAAATTTGTGTTTGATTTCTGAAAAAAAGGGGGAGTTCTTGAGGTCAGGCTTGGCCTCTGAGTCTTCCTTTTCCTGCTTGGACTACTTGGGCACTAGATGAAATTTTGGCCTCATAAGGTAAAGCTCTCTTCTTTCCTGAAAATTTTAGCCTAAACTTGTTATCCTCAAGCAGAGTTTGTCAGCCTTGGCACTGTTGTTATTTGGAACCAGATAATTTTTGAGGAGCAGTCCTGTTCATGGCTATAAGATGATTGATTGGCAGAATCCCTGCTCTTCACCCACTAGATGCCAGCAGCAACTCCCCCTCCAATGCAATAGTCACAACTAAAAATGCTTCCAGACATTACCAAATGTGCCCTGGGGTACAAAATTTCCCCCATTTAAGAAGCACTGCTCTAAAGTTATCATTGAAGAGAGATTAGAAGTAGGCACAATATTTGCTGGATTCGGAGATGGTACCAAATTATATAATGTTTTGAAAATATTTGATTTACAAAAGTCGAATCAACGCATACCTTATTTCTCCCCACCACCAAAAAAAGTGCTTAGTTAAGCAAAGTATACCTGTATAAAAACAATCCGTTCTTGGGGAGCCTGGCTGGCTCAGTCAGTAGAGTATGACTCTTGATCTCTGGGTCCTGAGTTTAAGTCCCACATTTGGTGTAGAGTTTGCTTAAAAAAACAAAACAACACCACAACCCTTTCTTAAAAATAAATGGCACAGGGCTGCCTGGGTGGCTCACTTGGTTCAGCGACAGACTCTTGATTTTGGCTCAGGTCATGATATCAGGGTTGTGAGACTGAGCCCCACAGTCTGGCCTCCACAGGCAGCAGGGAGTCCCCGGTCCTTGAGATTGTCTCCCTCTGCCCCTCCCCGCAATTGTACTCTTGCACTCACTCTCGCTCTCATAAATCAGTACATCCTTTTGTTTTTAAGATGGCCCAATTAATACATACTATTGCTAGGTTTGAAAAAAAGGCACCACCATGACCAATTCAACTTCAACCTTAGGATTTAAATAAAATATTGAGAAGGTGATTTCTCCTATGAGCCTCCCTTTGGAACAGGAACAGAAGTTAGTCTTACAGTAGAGCAGTCCAAAAAACAAGTCTCCTAGAATATGTCTTTGCGTTTCCTGTTCCCTCTGGCCAGTAGACTTTTTCCAAAGAGCTATGCGTCTCGCTTGCTTACTTCGTTCGGGTATCTGTTTAAATATGTCCCTATCGGAAAGGCCTTCCAAGACCAACCTTTGAAAATGGCACCTTCTCCAATCTGGCATTCCTTTTCTGGGAAGGCGTCTCTCACTAGTGGATATACTGTCAATTTCATTTCTCCTTGTTGTCTGCCCTCTGCACCCCTAAAATGTCAGTACCAGGTGATCAGGGTTTTTGTTTTCTTCTCTGCTGTCTCCTTGCCCCTACGAGTAGTGCCTAACACTAGAGAGTTCTTAGTAAATATTTGTAATGGAGGTAGTGAGTGGTGGGCAAGGAGATGCCTGTCAGATCCAAGGAGGTCTCGAAAGTAGTCCCCTGGGCTAGGGCAGGAGGGAGGCTTTTCACTGACTAGGATGCCTTTTGAGTTTTGAATCCTGTAAAAACAGTAGCTGCTTAAAACAACTGAAATGTAAAAGAAAAACATGGTTCATTTGGTTCTTCCTTTCACCAAAGGGGGCCAATCACTCCTGCCCCACCATCTCCACACTACTGTGTAGGAGGGGGGTACATCAGACGTGTTTCTGCCACGTCTCATGGATCCTTGGTGTAAAACTGGCTTGTGTTTATTGTTTGCATAACAAAATGACAAGATTGTTTTAGATCCTCGTTCCTCATTTTGATGGACTTTTGGCCTCTTTTAAGTCATGTATCAGTGTTTCTTCAGTTTTTCAAGTATTTTCAGCCTTATAAAAGCAAAAAAAAAAAAGATAGCAAAACTACCACTATTAGTCATCTACGATTATGAAGAGCAATTATTTGAAGCGTATTATATCCACTTAACTTGATAGCTGCTTTCTGAGAAAAGTGAAGTGCAAATTCAAATTTTGTAAATCAAGGAGTTTAAATGCATCATGGAGACATTCTAAGATGATCCTGTGGTGAATATTTTTATTTTTCAAAATAAGGAACAAAAATCCTTGTATGACGCAAGTAATTATTCCTGGAGTATTGTGATTTATAATATGAAATATATATTTGGTCTTTGTCCCAGGTTTCCACTGTAGAGCTCCTAAAACCCTTGGGATTTCCAAAAAGATGTGAGTGACACACGTGTCTTTTGTTATGTTAATAAAGTGACTTTTGGACCACACCTAAGGATGGGGGCTGGTTGCCAGGGGAACCAATCTAGGGATCGGAACTCTCAGTCCCAGCTGGAACTTCCCTTCCCATCGAAGGGAAGAAGGGCTGGAGTGGCCAATGATTTAATCAATCGCGCCTATGTCCATTCTGGAAAAATCTAAAAGGACAGGATTCAGAGAGTACATGAACACGCGGAGGTTTGGGGGGAGTGGCATGCTCCCAGAGGGTGTGGAAGCCCCTGGTCCCTTCCCCATACCCTGCTCTACGCATTTCTAACTTCTGGCTGTTCCTGAGTTATCCTCCTTTTATAATAAACTGGTGATCTAGTAAGTAAAGGTTTCTCTGACTTCTGTGAGCCATTCCTGCAAGTTAATTGAAACCTAAGAAGGGTGTCGTGGAACCTCTGATCTACAACCCATTTGGTCAGAAGCACAGGTGATAACCTGGACTTGTGGCTGGAGCCTGAAGTTGGCGGGTGGGGCAGTCTTGTAATAGGGAGCCCTTGGCATGTGGAAGCTGATGCTATCCTCAGGTACGCAGTGTCAGAATTCAGTTGAATTGTAGGACACCCGGCTGGTGGCTGAGAATTGCTTGGTGGTGTGAGGGAGAAAGCTCCACACACATTAGAAGTGGGTGTGGAACTGTAATCCCTTATTCTATCCTGGCCCATCCTTATCAGACCCAAGCTTCGCGCAAACATCACATCTGGCTTCTTGAGTGGCACGATTGAAAATACAAAGGACAGGGTAGAATTACAAAGATCCTAAAATGTATCTGCCTGCTCAATGCATTTGAGCTCTGGTGGGCAGGGTACATGGAATGGTCAGGGTGGGGGTGCGCAAAAGTGAATAAACATATAAATGAATGAGTGACAAACAGATTTAGGACTGCTTTATGGCAAAGCAAAAGCAGAAGTTTATTGCACAAGTCATTGCATCTTTTTGGAACTCAGTGCCAGGGAGCAAAATAATGCGGAAAGCAATTTTCGCAGAAAATAATCACTTTAGGCAACTTTTGGGTAGAATAGTTTTTCTGGAGTGCCATAAGTATGCAGAAGACAGGCCAGCCTGACATTCAAAATTTAGAGAAGTGACAGCTCCTGCTGTGTCCAACACAACCACGGGAGGTGACGAGGCAAGCTGGGTATGCTCAAGGCATCCGAATTTGCCCAAACCGAGAACTAAGGGGTAGTACTGAGAGCCTCAGGGCCAAGCAACCTTTTCACCTGCTTTTACAAAGAAGAAATAACTATCAGCACTGTCATTTTGAAATTCAAAAACCGACTCTTTAAAGAAGCAACATGCCCAGATCACCTGCAATGATACAAGGATATTGGGTGGCAAAGGACTTGTTGCTTCTTCGGAGCTTCTAAGTCCCTCTGCTCTCTGGGCAGCTCAGTGCGGCAGGAGAGAAGGAGGGAAATAGCTTCATGTCCTTCAGGATACAGCCTGAGCACCTCCTTCAACTTCTCCTTGCGCACTTAAATGTTTGAGCCTTCCAAAATGACAGTGTTGAATTGGTGTCCCCATTTAAAATGGACAGTTTCACATCAAGCTGCCATTAGTCTACATATGGCTGGCTTGGGCTGTGGACCTATCCCCTGGCCAGCCCCATCAGCTGCAGTGGAAGAGCACGGTTAGTCACTCAACATAGAAGGCACAAGCCATGACAACTTGTGCAGAAAATGATTACGCTACTTTGAGTAAAAGGCAGGTGTGCTTACGCTGGGAAGAGGTTATTTCCCAAGCAAACTGTGTCTCTTGATGGTAGGGATGTCCTAGCCTTCAGGGTTATCTGCAAACTCTTGCCTGTATATCTGACCAATCGTCAAGACTTCTCAGGACTTCTCTGTCAGATTGTTCCATTCTTCCCCTCTCAGAGCAGACAGACATGCCTTGCTCAGAGACCGGTGCAGGAAATGATTTGCTGTCCAGCTGTGGGGAGTGTGACTGTCCAATAGCCTCCAGCAGTCGGCTGTTTCAGGCTCTGCCTCAGCTTCTCAGGTCAAAGTACACTTTTCTTGGGAGGCTCCCAAGCCAGTAACTGAACAAGATGGTGATGCAAACACCTAGCCATTTCCCCTCAGCAAAAGATTCCTCTAGCAAGCTATTGCTTTGACGGGGCTCCTCATGGGGCTAGCCAACTTGGTCAAATCTGATGGCCTTCTGACTGCACTGCCTGCCCAGCTCTGCTTCCTCCCCTACTCCTTGATAGGTCTTTTCCTCTCAGTGAACCTTTTGTAGGTATGTCTCTTTCTCAGCCTCTACTTCCTGGAGAATCTCTCTTCCCTCAACCCTGAGGGTTTGTCAGAGCCCATAGCAGGTTGTGGTGTCATTTGAAAAAGTCTCCCAAGATCCTGGACCCGTCCCAGTGATTCTCATATTTCCAGCTGGGAATGGTGGAAAATACTGCTGACTTTTTCCTTGAGAGGAGGGGTGTCAAGGAAAACACAACTGATGTGTTCAAAACTTGAATAATCATCATGTGAAAACAATGAAAAATGGGTACAAATCACTAGGCTTGGGTTCCATGTCAGAATTTTTTTCTTTTTTCTTTTCTTTCTTTCACATAAAAAAAATAGCAGAAATATTCAGCAGCAATCAAATTAGTGGCTGTCTAAGATGGGAAACTCCAAAAACTCGGCTATTCAAAAGGCTGTATTTATTCAGTGAGCGATTGGGCCTTGTGAATTCTAAAGTCTAGGTTCTATGATTTGAATGAGAATTCAACTTTCTTCACCTGCTGTAGGTGACACAAAAAAGAAAACTGTCCTTGACTCTAATAGTTCACAATCTAATTAGCAGGACCCTGCCTCAAGCAGATCTCATTTAAAGTTATTCTATATAAATAGAACTGTTTACAATGCCATCTATTCTATACCAAATCTGTGTACTCCACCAATATGTAAAGTCATAAAAACATACTTAAAAACTAGAATTGAGCTACACACAACCACACACACATATTAGAAGCAGAGACCCCTTGTTCCTGTAATTTCCTCCCTCTACTACAGGTTTGGAACTTTGACCTCCAGGTCACGGAATAAGAACCATCTATTTCTTTGAGCTTTTGTCCAGGTAGGAGCCAGACTAAAATGGAAAAGGGGAACAATCAAGAGGTTGTGTTGCAGGGGATTTTAATTTTGAAATAAAATAAAATAATTTTGAAAAAAAATTGTAGTTCAAAATTAAGATTTTAAGAAGTGCAAAGGTGAAAAAGAAAAGAGATAAGCAAAAGTTATAAGATAATACTCAAACTCGTTTGTTGCTTTTCAATATGCTAATTAAAAACTAATATTGGTAGATAGCAATATTCATCCTTTACACTAAACCTTAGGAATTTTTTTATATTTTTTAATTGAATGGAATATCAATTGGAAGAAATCAGCTTCTAGATATTAGGCCTAAAGGGGAGAAAACCTAGGTATGCTTACCAGATCACATACTGTTCAAGATTATACATAAGAGTTTCAAAAAAATGTATAGGATAATATATATGTTGATATCTGCAAACATAGTTGAGGGCAGGTTTAAGGCAAGGTGAGTTCTAGGATAGCTCAAGCTTAGAAGTACAAATAAAGATGGGAGGCAGGAGACAGTACTGCCTAAAATCCTAGTGCTTAAAAAACCAGTGTCAGAATCTGGCTTTGTTTGGATTCCTGCTCTGCCTCTTCCTAACTGAAGAATCTTGAGGGAGTTATTTTAATTTTGTGTGTCTCTGTTTTCTGTGAAATGAGAATAAAGAAACTTATTTCATATTAGTTATAAAGCACTTGGCACATAGCTTGCCACATGGTAAGTGGCCAATTAATAAAAATGACCTATAAAAAATGCAACATTAAAATAAAAACCTAATCACCTAATGATGACTTCTAATGTTTAAGTAGTTAAGCTATAGACTAGGAAGACTGAAATATGAAAATAATAGTTATTACTGATTGACCCTCTACTGTGAGCCAAGCATATTAGCAGATATTTTGCTTACAAAATACTAATTTTCATGTTATTCTGATATGATTATCTCCATTTTATAGATGAAGAAACCAAGGATCAGAAGTTCAGAGAGGGGGCAAGGTCCTCTACATCCCAATCTCCCTACTATGCCAATTGCCTCTAAGAATTGTGATCCAATCAAATCAATCTATAAATAAAATTATGAAATTTTTAAAAGATTTTTATTTATTTTACAGACAGAGAGAGATCACAAGTAGGCAGAGAGGGAGGCAGAGAGAGACGGGGAAGCAGGCTCCCCGCTGAGTGGAGAGCCTGATGCAAGCATTGATCCCAGGACCCTGAGATCATGACCTGAGCCGAAGGCAGAGGCTTTAACCCACTGAACCACCCAGGGACCCCAAAATTATGATATTTTAAACAATGTAACTAATTGCAGACTTCCACAGCATTCCTGTCAGATGTCACACAACATTTGTGGGAATATTGCCAATGGTGGGAAGCTTACTATCTTTGAGGTGGCACATTTCGCTACCAAAGGGCTTGATGCCTACAGAATTCTCCTTTATTTTAGTGAAATATGCTGTAATGGTTGATTGATAGCAGTGAAAGTAGAGGAATTGCCTTCTGCTGTAGTCGGTATAACACATTTTACAGTGTGATTAACTTGTATTGGCATCATAGATCTTGTAGTGCCTGGTGGACCCTGGTCTCAAGTCTACTGCCAGTTTTAATCTATTGGATTGAAATGAAAAGCAAGATGGGAGAGCCCACTGTCCTCCCTCCCTCTCAAGTGCCTTACTTTCTGGATTTGTGGCACTTACTGCCGTTTCTAGAAGAGGCATGCATCAAGGCACATTTTTTGCAAAATAGAGAAGCTTTTCAAAGTTAGAAGAAGGAATGATTATCTTTGGGAGGGGTTGGAAAAATTACTAAGAAGAGTTATTCACTAAAATCCTAAAACACTGGCTTAAATAAGTTAATTCCTTCAACATGTAGTTAGCAGTTTGACCACCAAAATATCATGTTTATTTTAAGTCATCAACGAATGAGCAGTAAGCACTATATGTTTTTCAGTTACTCGATTATATACCCTTCTTTAAACAACTTAGTACTGTACATGGAAATCCAAATATATATACCAGATAAATTACAATACTTCTCTCTCTCTCTCTCTCTTCTTTTAATGAGGGGCAACATTTTGTTTTTTGTAAGACCTAAGATCTTTAGAACCTGGGAAGAAGTACTTCAAGATTCCTTTGAAGGTACACTTCCTCAAAACACTTACTTGGTGTTTTTTAGACACATAACCAATAAGAACAACAAAAAAAAAAAATTAAAAATGAGGAAAAATAAGAAGTCACGCAAATGGCAAGTAAATACTTGAAAAAATGCCCAACATCATTTGTCATTAGGGAAATGCATTTTAAAACCACAAGGAGATAGCACTACACACCCAGTACAGTGGCCATTATCAGAGACTGATAGTATTAAGTGCTGACAGGATGTAGAACAATTGGAGCTCTTATATATTGCTTGTGGGGATATAAAATAGTACAGCCACTTTGGAAAACAGTATGGCAGTTTCTTTTCTTTTCTTCTTTTTTAAGATTTTATTTATTCATTTGACAGACAGAGATCACAAGTAGGCAGAGAGGCAGGCAGAGAGAGAGAAAGGGAAGCAGGCTCCCTGCTGAGCAGAGAGCCCAGTGCGGGGCTCAATCCTCATGATCTGAGCTGAAGGCAAAGGCTTTAACCCACTGAGCTACCCAGGCGCCCCAGTATGGTAGTTTCTTATAAGATCAAACATATACTTACCACAATCCCTCAAACCCATTCTTAGATATTTATCCAAAAGAAAAAAAAAGCATATGTCCATGTAAAAACTGGTATGTGTTCACAGCAGCTTTATTCATAATAGCCAAAAACAAAAGCAACAACAAACAAAAAAAAATAGCTGAATGTCCAATATCCAGTGAATGGATAAAGACCTTTAGTATGTCCATACACGGGATACTATTCAGTAATAAAAAGAATGAACTATATAGACCAGCGCTAATAATGCCCAACTGATTTTTGGCAAAACTGCTAAAGAAATTCAATGGAAGGGGGCGCCTGGGTGGCTCAGTGGGTTTAGCCTTTGCCTTCCGCTCAGGTTACGATTTCAGCGTTCTGGGATGGAGCCCCGCATTGGGCTCTCTGCTCAGTGGGGAGCCTGCTTCCCTATCTCTCTGCCTGCCTCTCTGCCTACTTGTGATCTCTGTCTGCCAAATAAATAAATAAAATCTTAAAAAAAAAAAAAAGAAATTCAATGGAAGAAGGACAGACTTTCCAAAAAATGGTTCTAGATCAATTGGACATCTATAGTCAAAAAAAAAAAAAAAGACCTCAACTTTGAGTCATAGCATTCATGACAAGTATACAGAATAGATAACCATTTTAGGGCTACTTATACCATTATTGGTAAGGATTAGGTATGACTTAAATGATATAAACCCCAAATTAATAGGGACTTAATGACATAAGGGTCTAGTCATTAACAGCTAAAATGTGGATTAGGGCTAGTACCTCAATTCTCATAAGCTGTGAGAGCCCAAGCCACTTGTGCTTTGATGTTCCCTTTCCTTAGAATTCCAGCTTGGTCCAGGTTGGCTGCCTGAACCATCCCTGGGTTTACATTCTGGTCATTAGGAGAGAAGGGACAAAGCAGTGGTCATCCTTTTCCTTTATGGACACTTGCCAAGAGTCTCATGTGAAATCTCTCCTTCCACTTCTTGGCCATCAATTAATTTACAAGGCCCATCTTGGTGAGTGGGCTGTGAGAAATATGATCTTTATTCCAGGTAACACTGTGCCCAGATGTATATTAGAAACTGCATTGTTATTACTAAGAAAAAAGGAGGAAGGTATATTGGAGAAAACTTTCAGACTCTTCCATAGGCTACATTTACATTTTCTTCTTCAAAGGTTCTCAAGCCTCTATCATCTTGAAATCTCTGAACAAGAAATATACTTTTTCTATAAAAATCTAAACCCAACACTTACTAACTGAAGTATCATTCATTCAATAAGCATGGAAATAACACAGAAATACTTTCCTTTTTCAAGAATCTGTGCTAGTCCAGGACCAACAAAAACTAAGAATTTGTGATCACCAAACCAGCCCTACAAGAAATATTAAAAGGGGTCCTCTAAGCAAAGAGAGAGTCTAAAAGTAACATAGATCAGAAAGGAACGAGACAATATACAGTAAGAGTCACCTTACAGGCAATACAATGGCACTAAATTCATATTCAATAGTTACCCTGAATGTAAATGGGCTAAATGCCCCCAATCAAAAGACACAGGGTATCAGATTGGATAAAAAAACAAGACCCATCGATATGCTGTCTGTAAGAGACTCATTTTGGACCCAAAGTGAGGGGGTGGAAAACCATTTACCATGCTAATGTACATCAAAAGAAAGCTGGGGTAGCAATCCTTATATCAAACTAATTAGATTTTAAATAGCATCCTTTCTTGATTAAAACTCTTCACAGGGTAGGCCTAGAGGGTACATACCTCAATATCATAAAAGCCATCTATGAAAACACACAACGAATATCATGCTCAATGGGGAAAAACTGAGAGCTTTTCCCCTAAGGTCAGGAACATGGCAGGGATGTCCACTATCACCACTGCTATTCAACATAGTACTAGAAGTCCTAGCCTCAGCAATCAGACAACAAAAAGAAACAAAAGCCATCCGAACTGGCAAAGAAGTCAAACTCTCACTCTTTGCAGATGATATGATACTTTATGTGGAAAACCAAAAAGACTCCACACCAAAACTGCTAGAACGCATATAAAAATTCAGTAAAGTGGCAGGATATAAAACTAATGCACAGAAATTGGTTCATTTCTATACAGCAAAAACAAGACAGAAGAAAGAGAAATTAAAGAGTCAATCCCATTTACAACTGCACCCAAAATCATAAGATACCTAAGAATAAATATAACCAAAGAGGCAAAAAATTTGTACCCAGAACACTATAGACTACTCATGAAAGAAATTAAGGAAGGCAAAGAAATGGAAAAAACGTTCCATGCTCATGGATTGGAAGAACAAATACTGTGAAAATGTCTATGCTACCTAGAGCAATCTACACATTTAATGCAATCCTTATCAAAATACCATCACCTTTATTTCAAAGAAATGGAACAAATAATCCTAAAATTTATATGGAACCAGAAAAGACCCTGAATAGCCTGAGGAATGTTGAAAACAAAGGTGGAGGCATCACAATTCTAGACTTCAAGCTCTATTACAAAGCTGTAATCATCAAGACAGTATGGTACTGATACAAAAACAGATACATAGATCAATGGAACAGAATAGAGAGCCCAGTAGACCCTCAACTCTATGCTCAACTAGTCTTCAACAAAATAGGAAAAAATGTCCTATGGGGAAAAGAGTCTCTTCAACAAATGGTGCTGGGGAAAATTGGACAGCCAAGAAGAATGAAACTGGGCCATTTCCTTACACCACCCACAAAAATAGATGCAAAATGGATGAAAAACCTCAATGTGAGATAGGAATCCATCAAAATCCTTGAGGAGAACACAGGCAGCAACCTCTTCGACCTAGTCGCAGCAACTTCTTCCTAGACACATCACCAAAGGCAAGGGAAGAAGGGCAAAAATGAACTTTTGGGACTTCATCACGATAAAAAGGTTCTGCACAGCAAAGGCAACAGTCCACAAAACCAAAAGACAACCGACAGAATGGGAGAAGATATCTGCAAATGACATATAAGATAAAGGGCTAGTATCCAAAATCTATAAAGAACTTATCAAACTCAACACCCAAAGAACAAATAATCTAATCAAGAAATAGGCAGAGGACATGAACAGACATTTTCTGCAAGAAGACATCCAAATGGCCAAACAGACACATGAAAAAGTGCTCAACATCACTCGGCATCAAGGAAATACAGATCAAAACTTCAGTGAGATACCACCTCACACCAGCCAGAATGGCTTAAATTAACAAGTCAGGAAATGACAAATGTTGGCGAGGATGCAGAGAAAGGAGAACCCTCCTACACTGTTGGTTGGAATCCAGGCTGGTGCAGCTACTCTGGAAAACAATATAGAGGTTCCCCATAAAGTTGAAAATAGAGCTACCCTCGACCCAGCAATTGCACCACTGGGTATTTACCCCAAAGATACAAATATAGTGATTGAAAGGGGCACATGCACCCCAATGTTTATAGCAGCAATGTCCACAGTAGTCAATAGCCAATAGCCAGAATAGCTACTGTGTTTAATCCCTACCTTCTTATAGCCAAATTATGTAAAGAATCTGGATGTCCTTCGACAGATGAATGGAAAAAGAAGATGTGGTATATGTATACAATGGAATATTATGCAGCCATCAAAAAAATAAAATCTTGCCATTTGCAATGATGTGGTTGGAACTAGAGGGTATTATGCTAAGCAAAGTAAGTCAATCAGAGAAAGATAATTATCATATAATCTCACTGTTATGTGGAATTTGAGAAACAAGGCAGAGGATCATAAGGAAAGAAATAAAAAAATGAAACAAGATGAAACCAGAGAGGGATACAAACCATAAGAGACTCTTAATCTCAGGAAACAAAGTGAGGGTTGCTGGAGTGCAGGAGGGTGGAAGGGATGGGGTGTCTGGGTGATGGACATTGGGGAGGATATGTGCTATGGTGAGTGCTATGAAATGTGTAAGCCTGATGATTCACAGACCTGTACCCCTGGGGCAAATAATACATTATATGTTAATAAATTAAAAAAAAAATCATTGCTTTGTGACAAAAAAAAAAAATCAATGGAAGAATAAAAAGAATAACTGTGGTCTTTCCAGAACCCAGATCCATCGATGGTGTTCTGTTTTCCCAAAGATGATGAAAGTGATCCATGGTCATCTTGCACATTTCACTGATATTCCAGAATCTCCTGGTTCCAATAATATTTACTTGCCCTTCTAGAAAGTCCTTTGAGAATTTTCAGCAAAGGAGAACAGTAGGATATCATAGTCAAGGCCTCATAATAGAACATGCTCTTCTTTCTGGCTATGCAGAAGACGTCAGGTGTTTTCCCTGTGTTTAACATTCCCTTTATTCTTGGTCAAGTGCAACACCCACTTCTCCCTGACCTCTGACTCTCAATTTACTCTAAGAAAACAATCAAGCCTTTTTTTTTTTTTTTAATCCCTACCCTCTTGTAGCCACAGATGCTGCCTACCTAATATATTTATATATTTTAACTTATTTATGCTGCTCGTATGCATAAGCTCTTGCTGCCTGTGCTTCTGTGATAGGAAGAGTCACCAAAGGAAGGTGACGTCTTCTTATAAACTGCTTAGATAGATCTTTTAACAAATGGTGGTTTAGAGAAGTAGTTATATGCCTGTGTCCTTTCCTTTCACTGGTCACTTACTAATTCAAATGTGCCTCTAGTTGTTATTTATCCTTTTTTTAATTGTTCAAGCCTGAAGCTTACAACTATGTATTAGCCTGACTGAAAAAAATCAATGTTTAACAAATAAGTGAGGCATTAACTGTATGAAAGTTAGTCATGTCAAAAACACACATCTGACTCACCCAGAATAACCATCTTACGTCCTAGAGAGGGGGTTTGATATAAACTTCTTATCAAGTTGCTGAAATATTGAAATATTTCAGGGATTCCTAGGATTTCATGGCCAAGAAAGTGTGTGAACTCCTAAAAATAATTTCAAGTCGAGAGCAATTGCCCAGAGGAAGACCAGGAAAACTAGAAAACAGAAATTCTGCTCTTAGGTCCAGGAAAAATTTTATATCAGGGCCTGGGAAAACTGCCAGAAATTCACTTTGCCCTTGATTCCTTTTCCAGATGCCAGTTTTACTAGAGGGGGGATTTTTTTTTTTAAGTGCCTTATGATATGTATGCATTCTTATTGTATTTTAAATCCTTAATGAATTCCAAATGTTCCCTTTGCATATTCTTGGGTACTCCGAGACTGAAATACATGCCAGAAAGGAACAAATTCTTTTTCTGACCTCTTATTCCATGATTGCCACTGATCACTTCTGAATTGTAAATTATGCACTTTTGAAACTGTGAGCTCCCAGCTGCCTTTACCTTCCTCAAGCCATTGTCACCTGGTGACAAGCTCGACTGAACAAGCAGGTATGGTAGTACCTGTCTTTTTTTTTTCTCCTTTTTTCTTTTTTTTTTTTTTTTTTTTTTTTTTTTACATATAAGTACCTCTCATATGAAATGACTCCTGAATTTAGACAAAATTCCTGGTATGTATTATAAACCAGTACCTTCATCTCAGATTACCACTAATCTCAGTGGTGACTTCCAAAAGCTATTCTAATACTTAATATCAAATTAAAGTCTTTACCTTTGATTTTACAAAATATAAAACTATGATACCTTAAAAAATTTAACAGGTCAAGAGAATTAGAAGACAAGCCACATACAAGAGAAAATATTTACAAAAGACATATATGATAAAGGACTGCTATCCAAAAATATACAAAGAGCTCTTAAAACTCAACAATGAGAAAACCAAAAACCAGATTGAAAAGTGGACCAAAGACTTCACAGACACCTCACCAAAGAAGATCTACAGATGACAAATAAGTATATAAGATGTTCCATATCATATCTCATCAGGGAAATGCAAATTCAAACGGTGAGGAAAAATAACACCAATAACAACGAGGAGCTGCCACTACATACCTATTAGAATGGCCAAAATCCAGAACCCTGACAATACCAAATGCTGACAAGGATGTGGAGCAACAGGGACTCTCATTCACTGCTGGTGGGAATGCAAGATAATACAGTATCTGTGGAGGACAGTTTGGCAGTTTCATATGAAACCAAAACATACTTTCATTATACAATCCAGCAATCGTGTTCCTTAGTATTTCTCCAAAGCAGATGAGCTTTATTTATAATTGGCAAAACCTAGAAACAAATAAATAAACTGGTAGTCCAGACAATGGAACATTATTCAGCACTAAAATGAAATCAAAAGCTAGGAAGGAAAGCTATGAAAAGACATGGAGGAATGTGAAATGCATATTACTAAGGGAAGAAGTCAATGAGCAAAGGTTAGATACTCCATGACTGCAACTCTATGACACCCTGGAAAAGACAAAACTATGGAGACAATATAAAGATCAGTGGTTGACATGGATACAAAGGAGAGATGAACAGGTGGAACAGAAGATTTTTGTATGATACTATACGGTATGTGTGTATGTATGTATGAGATGATTTGCATGATACTGTAATGGTGGATACATGTCATCATACCTTGTCCAAACCCACAGAAAGTACAACGCCAAAAGTGAAACTTGATGTAAAATTTGGACTTCAGGTTCACAATGATTTGTGAATTTATTTTGACAAAATAAACCATTCAATTTTAACAAATCAATTCTAGGAATTTTAACGGATATACTACTCTGGTGCAAAATGAAAACCGGGGAGGCTGTGCATGAGTTGCACATGCAACATGAGAGGCTGTGCTATGGGTGAGTATATGGGAAATCTCTGTACCTTCCTCTCAATAGTGCTGTGAATGTAAAACTGCAATAAAAAATAAGTTCTATAAAATATATGTTAAAAATATATATACATATGTTTAGAAACACAATTTAACTGAATAGATTTTAAAGATCCAATTGGCTTTATTCAATAATTCATGAATTGTGTAGCATCCTATCTGGCATATACAAAGAACCCTACAAAATGAAAGACTTTTATAGGCAGAGGGGGCAGGGCAAAACAAAAGGGAGTTAGAAGCAAAGAGTGGGTTGTTTCAGGCAAGGTCACCTTCTTTTGGGGGATGGCAGGGGTCTATCAGGTGGATTACCTCTGGAGTACTGACCAGG
Organism: Mustela erminea; assembly: GCF_009829155.1. Taxonomy (NCBI): domain Eukaryota; kingdom Metazoa; phylum Chordata; class Mammalia; order Carnivora; family Mustelidae; genus Mustela; species Mustela erminea. Next base: position 49,231,305 of record NC_045629.1, on the reverse strand, counting down.
AAATTCCAGACTCACTGGTTGAGATTGCATTCCTGGGAAAAGCTGAAAATACAATTATATTAGGGATTAAGTCTTGGCTTAGCGACGTGGGCTTAGTACAAGTGACTCCATTTGGGGCTTGTTGTCTCTTTCATATATATATATATATATAAAAGTGTGTGTGTGTGTGTGTGTGTGTGCATGTATACACACAATTGACTGGAGACGTGAGGGTTAAGATAATAAAAATGGTGTCAAGCTAAATTCATCTTCCCATTAAAATATCATGAAGGAGTTTCTGAAAAATAAGAGTCGACTATTTATAAGAGGAGTTTTCACTTACAGTTTGGAGTAGGCTAAATCTAGAAACTTTATCATGGATAATTTATCTTGAAAAAGAAGAGTAAGCGTTCCTGACTGACTCAGTAGGTAGAGCATGGGGCACTTCATCTCAGGGTTGTGAGTTCATGCCCCACATTGGGTGTGAAGCTTACTTAAATTCAAAAAATTTTTTGAAAAAAGGAGAGCGAAGTTGTTAGGTAGAAGTTAAGCCTTCAAACTGTTACTCCGTCGGAGTCTACAACCCCCCAAAGGTGGCGGCAAGAAAGGACAGAGGGCTAGGGAGGCAGGGGAGGCAGGTTACAGAATGTGATGCCTAGGCCCCAGAAATAAGAAGCTGCAGATAAAGCAGCCTGTGGAAACCCACTGAGAGCCCACAGTATTCATCCTTGCAGTTTTTACATTTATCACGGCTGATTAAAAAAGAACCACGGAGAGGCTCTGATTGTTGACAATGCAAATTCTCATCGCAGACAACTGGACGGTGAGTCAGGACAAGATCTTGTCATGGTGGCTGCTCAGCAGGCGATAAATGTAAACGCCTGCTGGATTCCAGAATTTGGCCAAGAGAGCATGTACTGGCATGCTCCTGCAGCTTCAGACCCAACAGTTTTCAAGAGTATGGTAAAGAGAAGCAGAGGAAATTTCATCTATCTGTTGGCCAACTCAGATTGGAAGGCACTTCCCTCCTTGACATGTAATAGGAAAATAATCATCACCACAACATAAGAACGACCAAAAATTCTACAGTTCAAGGAAACAGAACGCTATCTGAAGATTCCAATGAAGGGCACATATTTGAAAATGACTTTCTGTAGGTAAAGATTACTCTAGAAACTGTCTGTGTCCTTAATAGAATGCGAGGAGCCATGATGTCTATGAAATAGTGACCCATCAATTAAGAATGCAAGGAAACAAACAAACAAAAAAGAATGCAAGGAAACTAAAAATTTCACTGGGAAATTAAAAATTTCATTGGAGGCCAGAAAGCAAAATAGACTCTGTTGATAATCAAGTCAGTAATTCATAGGAATTAGTGTGAGTTTTTTCAGGGAATCTTCCTCACCTTTCTATGGACAGTTGGTGCTTACAGCTCAGATTTCCTCAAACACACATAGCTGTTACTTCACCGTCCTTCACTGTAATTGCATTTAATGTCTGTGTCTGTCCAAGACTGTGAGCTCTTTTAGGGAGGGACCATGATCTACACATTCTTATCCCCAGTGAGCAACATAACCTCTAACCAGTGGGACCTCTTTAATGAAGTGCTTAATGAATTTATGAGATGAGAGCTCACAGTTGGCATGGTTTTGCTTATGTCTTTGACTTTTAAATCATTGTGCAAAAAACCCCATCTATGACCAAAGTATCATAGAACATAGGGCTAGAGTCTGGGCCGTGAGGCTTGAATTTAAAAGGTATGGGCTGAAAAAAATACAATTTTTTTTTTTAGAAAAACAAAGCTAAAGCTAAAACAGACAAAGGAATGAGGATGGCATCAAGAGTAAATTGTTTTAAATTTTATTTTCATTCCAGTATAATTAACATGTGGTATTAAATTAGTTTTGGTTGTACAATATAGTGATTGAGCAATTCTATATAGTACTAGTTCTCATTAAGATAAGTGTAATCTTGGGGCACCCAGCTGGCTCAGTCAGTAGGGGCACATGACTCTTCATCTCGGGATCATGAGTTTGATTCCCACAGTAGGCATAGAGGTTACTAAAAAATTTTAAAAAGATAAAATAAGTTTATCCCTCAATAAAGTCTAAAATGATCTATATATTGACTATATATATATATATATATATATATATATATATACCCACTCTCCTTTAAAGCCTTGCAATCCTCTCCATTCAGTTGGCAGAAAGAGGTCTATTCAGGGACTGAACAGAGGTTCAAATGGGAAGATTTTATGGGACAGGCCTACAAGTGCAGTGTGTCGCTTTGGTCATACACCATTAGTCAGTGCTCACTCACATGGCCACACCAAACAGCAAGAGAGACCCAATGGAGTCCAGCTGTGGCTCTGAGAGAGCACAGTGGGTTTGGTCAAGAGCTGATGAGTCTGTCTCTGGCACAAACTCCAGATTATTCCAACAATAGATAATCATAATCTAGAGTATTATGTGCAGCTCTCTCCTTTCTTACTTAATGTTTGCAGTAATCTGATGGAATTGAGTATTAGTATGTGCAGTTTAGTAGCCTAAGGTCACATAGCTCTGATAGACAAACCAAGATTTGTACCCAATTCTGATTCCAAAGCCCACTGCACTATGCTGCATTTCTCCAATTAAATCATAATGTTAGGGGCGCCTGGGTGGCTCAGTGGGTTAAGCTCTGCCTTCGGCTCAGGTCATGATCCCAGAGTCCTGGGATCGAGCCCCACATCAGGCTCTCTGCTCAGTGGGGAGCCTCCCGTGTCCCCCCACCCCACCTGCCTCTCTGCTTACTTGTGATCTCTGTCAAATAAACAAATAAAATCTTTAAAAAAAATCATAATGTTAAAGTGAGACTATAACCTGATTGGCAATTAAACTTAAAAGATCACCTAACTGTTGCTTCATCAGTACAGTCCCATCTTTTGTGGTTTTTCCAATTTGAATAATGCACCTGTGCAAATTCCCCTGAACTCTTATTTTAATATACAGCTTAGATATGAAGAGGTCACAAGAGTCCCTTGTACATGAGTGGAGCCTATTCACTGCCTCATCCCTTAATTCTCATTAGTACTAATAAACTAACACAGATTTGTTTCCAGAGGGAACATCCTTATACCTCATTTTTTCTTTTTAGAGATTTTCATTTATTTGAGAGAGAGAGAGAGAGAAAGCACAACCAGGAGGGGCAGAGGGAGAGGAAGAGAGAATCTCAAGCAGGCTGCATGCTAAGCAGAGCCCAATATGGGGCTCAGTCTCAGGACCCTGAAATCACGACCTGAGCCAAAACTAAGAATCAGGTGCTTAACTGACAGCAACACCCAGGTGCCCCTTATCTCATTTTTTAAAGACAACTTAAATATATCATTTATTTTATCTTCATAACCTTTTGAACAGTAGAGACATCAGATATGTCCACTTATTAATAAATAATAGTTCTATTACTTTGTGCAACAAATGATGCTAAGCAATATATATGATTATTACTTACATATCTCATAATTATGAAAGACATATCTTATATGTAAGTTATTATATATTTATATCTTATATATTATATATATATAAAACTTCATTTAATCCTCAATACCACTTAATAAGTTAAGTGTTTTTATTAACAGTATTTTATTGATGTGGCAGTTAAGGCATAGAAAGTTGAGTAAATTGACTCAGGCAACAAAGTTGAGCAGTGAAGAAAATAAAACAGGTCAGGCTACATGAAATTCTCCCAGTAATTTTTCCCAAGTTCAAGTTCATAGTTCTTCTTTATTTTTTGTCATTATCCTTGCCATATATATTCCTATTCCTCAAAATACTTACCACTTGAGGCTTTTGTGACTCTATTCTTGCTTCCCTGCAACTGCATTACACCTTTATTCCATGAGCTCAAATTCCTTGAGTATGTAAACCTAGTAATTCCTATTGTTTCATACACACATGCCTTTCTATTTAAAACATGAGGTGGACACCTAATTTAGCTGTTTCCTAAAGTAAGTCCACAATTTATTTATTGATGCATAGAAATCCCTACACTTCCTCTAAAACAAAAGGGAATATATTCTATCTAGACACATGGTTGAGGTTAGAGAAACATCGATTTCCATTTTAAGTAAGATTTAACTTAATATCTTTTTTTATTTATTTAAGTAATCAGTACGCCCCATGTGGGGCTTGAACTCATGACTCCGAGATCAAGAGCTATAGGCTCTTCCAACTGAGCCAGCCCTAACTTACTATCTTCTGTCAAATTTCAGGTGCCATGTCTAGCACAAAGCCAAAGACAACTTAAAAAAAGGGGGGGGGTGAAATATTATTTTAAATGAGTCACTCTCTAAAAGACTTTACTTGGGAGTCAAAGACGGGGACTTTAACATCTCAGAAATAAAACCCCGATTAATTAAGTCTAGTATGAATCTGTTCTGATGTGAAGTTGGGAAAAAAATAAAACACCCTGAAACCGAACTGATCACTGGAAAACTCCCTTCTTGGTTTATACTTTACTATCTAAATGCCAGCTGGAACCTCAGGCAAAACGTAATTTGCAGAATGGTCTGGGGCAAAAATACTGTATCCAACGGAACAGAACACACAGAACAGACAAGGTGCTGGGAGAGGGAGGACGGATTTTATGTGTCCGCCACTGATAAATCCAGTGCTCTGCACAACTGGAGGCTGAACTCTTTAGTGAGGCTCCTTTGTCAGCTGTTCTTTAGGCAGGCCCCCCTAGTAGGTGCTCAATAACCGTATGTTGGGAGAAATAGACAAACCAAGAAACATACTCTTGACTAAAGAGAACAACAAACTGATAGATACCATTGGGGAGGTAGGTGGAGAGATGGGGGAAATAGGGAATAGGCATTAAAGAGTACACTTACTGAGATAAGGGGGAAATGATTTTCAAAAAGGATTTTTTTGGAAAACTCAGGCCAAAATGGCGTTTGCAAAGAGGTGGTAGGAACAGTTTTGAGTTTTCATTGCTAACTATATAAACTCTAGAGAACTTTTGCAACTGATTTTGCAGGTCACTAATCTTTTCGTAGCTCTAACGTTCAAAGGGAGAAGAGGCAGAGGCATTTTACACTGTGCGTGTCTCTCTCTGAACTTCCTTAAGTTGACTGGGTGGAGGCTCTACCGTTTTAGGCTGGCCCGTTGGTAGGCACCTGCAATTTCCGCTCCTCTTTCCCCCTCTTCCTGGCTCCACTGCCAGCTGGGTCAACGGGGGCCCTGGGAAATACCACACCCCTCAAACCTTGCTTCAGGAGAAAACAGGTAATGATCTTTATGTTTTAAATCACTGCAACATGAACTCTTCCAGTGGATGCTTTATTTGGATAGAAAAATCTAATCTACGAGGAACGATCCAACCTGTTCTTTGCTCAGGCCTCCACCATCCCCGGAGCCCTCCGTCTAAGGCTGCCGTTTCCCCGCGGGAGCTGAAAACGGCGGCCTCTCCTTCCAGGCCTCACCTCCCACCAGCTCCGCCCCAGCCGACCCACCTCACCCCCACTTCGCGCCCCCATTGTCCCCTTCGCAGCTGTCACTGCGCACGGATCCGGAGTCCCCGATTGGAAAACTTTCCCGTCACTCAGCCCATATACTCCAGGGCCAGACTCCTCACTCTCTCTTCCGAGCCTTAAAAGGTCTAAGGCCGCTTTCCTCCAGCCGGCAGGTAAAGCTGCCGCGGAAGGGAGGAAGGGAGGGGCCGCGCGCTCAGGTAGGCCCCGCCTGGCGACGGGGTGAGGCGGACTGGGGGTAGCGCGCCACACCGCCTCTCCTCGACCGTCTGACCGCGCCCTCCCCCGCCACCCCCAAAATCCTGATCACAATGCCAGAGCGGCGGAGCCACTCGCGTAATGCAGCCCCAGGACGGCCCAGGAGGCAGTTACCACCGCGAAGCACGGAGGGCGGGGCGGGTCAGGGCGCGGGGAGGGGGGGGGGGGGGGGGGATGTGAAAGGTCCCGGATGTTGCTGAACCGGAGCCCCTTCTAGAGGGAGTGACTGGCGCAGGCGCAGGAGGGCCGCAGGGAAAGCTAAGGTGGGGGTGGGGAGGAATTTCCTTGCTGGTTTAGAGGAAGAGTGAGTCTGTAGAGGTTGCGGGGGATTCAAGAAGGCGAGGTAGGAAGGCACTGGTAGGAAGGAGAAAAAAAAAAAAGGGAAGGCGCTTCCTGCCCAGGCTCACTCTCCCAAGAGCAGAGAAGTTGGGAGCTGAGCGGGGTAGGGAGGAGCGTTGGTAGCGGGAGAAGTGGTACGCTCCTCCGCTCGCCCTCTAGCGCGGGCGGGCAGGACGCGCGCGCTAGGGAGCGGCGGTTGCACTGGGCCCCCAGAGCTGTGGGCACCAATCAACGGTTGCCATAGCAGCGTTTGACGTCATCGTGCGTGTGGTGCCCCTGCTGTCGGGGCTGGTGATTGGAGGAAACCCCGTGTCTGCGGAGCCGCTGTAGCCTGTGAGCAGCGAGATCTACGGACAGAGTCTCAGCCTCGCCGCTGCCGCCCGGAGACTGCTGAGCCCCCGTCCGTCCGCCGCCACCCACTCGGGACACAGGTAAGGGACCCGGCCGCCGCCACCTAGTCCCATTCCTTCCTTCCCCAGACCAACCTTCCAAAAGCCTAAGGGCCGTCCCCGCTCCACAGCCCCTCAGCCCCGCTCGCCCGGCGGTAGCGGCGCTGGGCTGAGGCGGAGTCTCCTCAGGCGGAGACGGGCGGCGGCTTTTCCGCTGGGTTCGGGCGGGCGGCTCGCGGCTGCCTAGGGCTACTTGCTTCCGGACCGATGTCTTGGCCCCGATAAGCGCCGGTTCCCAGCCCCCGTCCCCGGGCTGGAAAGGGCGCCCACACGCGAGATCCCCGGGGACCCGCCCGGTCGCCGGCTCCCGGGGGTGACCGAGGCTCCTCTGGGCGCATTCGGTTCCCACCCGCGCCCCCTCCTCGTCGCCGACCCGCTCCCGCCCGAGATAATGACTTGGCGACTGCGGGCATTGCAGTGGCGCAGGTGAGGCCGCCCCCTCCCCTCGCGGCCCTCCCCTCCCCCTGCTTCTCCCGCTCGCTGCTCCGCGCAGCCTCCGCGCCCCGCGCTGCGGCGACGGCACCCAGCCCTCCCCCACCCGGGCGGCGGCGCGTTAGCAGGGCCGGGCCTGGGGACCGGGCCGCGAGCCGAGGCCGTCCCGGAGGCGCCCGCCAGGTACTCTAGGGCGAGGCCTCGTTTCTGGCACGAGGGGGAGCCGGCTCTGGGGTGGGGCTGGCCTGGGACCTGGGGCCGAATTTCCTGGGTTCCTTGGCGGGGTGGGGGATGGGGCTCAGGGTTTTTTTTTTCTTTCTTTCTTTCTTGTTTTTTTTTTTTTTCCCTCCCCCTCACCTCATGGTGAGTGGGGTCTCCGATTCCTGGTGGGGATAGAGAAGAGAATGGGGGAAGGCGGTGGATCGGCGTCTGGCTCGCCTGCCCGGTGGGCTTGAACGGGAGGGTCGGCTTTTTAGACGGTGTCCCCCTCACGGGGCGGGTGAGGCTGAGCGTAACAGCCGGCGGTGGCCCAGCTCGCCTGGGTGTGGCTCTTGTCCCCTCCCCCACCTGCTGCAGCTGTCGGGTCCCTACAACCTAAATGAGCACCAGTGGTGTCCGGTGGCGGAGGAGACGCGGGTGGGAGAGTGGGGTGTGTCCGCCGCCCCGCGGGTCGTGGTTCCGCTTCTGCGGGCGGCGCTGGCGTCTCTGCCCCCGGGGCGGGCGAGCGGCTCCCCCCTCCCTTCCCCCGGCTCGGGCGGGGGCGCGCTGCTCCTCCCTCTTGCTCTGGTGGGGGGAATTAACACTCGGCAGTAGGTTGGGCTCCTTGACACAGATCCGCCATGACAAAGAGGGAGAATCGGGGACTTGGGCGGAGCCAAGTAGGGGTGGTTGCGGATAGCGCGCATGCTAGGATTTGCACTTTAAAAGTCAAGGTCTGTGCTTGTTCGTTTCACCTCATTCTGCGTCTCTCGTCGGCTAAGGGTTAAAATGGGTGCGGCGAGTCCTCTCCGCAATACAGAGGCAATACAGAGGCGAGGCCTTGGAGTACTACTCTGTGAGAAATGCACTTCCCCTTGTACCCGAAGGGTTGGGGAGAGAAACCTTTGTACTGGTGTTTGATAATTTTTCGTTAGAAGCAGCATTAACCTGAGAGCGTTTTGAGTTCCTAAGGGAAAAATCAGTCATTTCGGGGGTGTGTGGGGGGAGGGTATGAGATCATAAATTTTAAATAGTTTTGCATTGACACGTATACCTCACAAATAAGCTAGCTGATTACGTCTTTACCCTGTTCGATTTGGCTTTTTTAAAAAGTGTTGTGGGATTTCCCTAGGAAGGTAAAGGATGTGATACTGGAGAGTCAATAATTCTTAAGACAGTGGCAGTGGCTCTTCCGTTCACCTTTTATTAGAGCACTTCAGACTGTATATTTACCTTTAAAATCACTTACTCTGTTGGATCAGTGTATGGCTTAGTATCTTTCTGTGCTGTTTTAGCACCATCCAAAAGGGTCTTTAAGGAAAAGCATAACGTTTAAATTAGAAAGGTCTAGAGAGCTTAAAAATGAAAGGATTAGGTGAGAAGTTAACGGTAAAGGCAGCTTGAATGATAATTGAATTTTGACTGTTAGAAACAGTGTAATTCTATATTTAAATTGGAGCAATGACAGAAAACACTGATCACACGAGATGGACTTCATATATCATACATTTTAGTGTTTGTGATGGTAAGTTGTAGGACTCGGTATGTGTTAAACATGTATGCATAGAACAAGATACAGGTAATGAGGCTTTAGGGTCTGTTAGCGATTGTGGGGGCTTGTTTTATATTCAGAATGCCTTAAATCAAGCTATTTGATCTATTCTCCCAGAAAATTGTCATGTTCAGCTGGCAAGTGTTGCAGAGATCAGTGGATTTGGGGTGGGGGTAATACCAATAAAATTTAAACTTAAACACTTCTGACAAGAATAATAGGTATTATTAAAGTAAAAATACATGAATTACATTAAACTGACCTGAATCACATTAAACTGACCTGAATGATGATTCTGGAAGTATGGTAGAGGTTGTAATGTTGTTTGCCGACAGTGCTTTCTCAGTAAAACAGAACAAAAAAAACTACTTAATTTTGGATCAGTTACGATATTGGAATTGAGATTTTGGCCAAGTAAGGTAAGGGTTGGAAAGCCTCATTACCAAATGTGCTTTGGCTTTATGTGAAACTAGAATCTTCTGGACAAAGATGGTGCAGTGCAATTTTAGTTTTGCTTCTCATTTGTTTTATATTAATGTATTTAAATTTGACTCCTGAATGTTGAGTATGCCCTCTTCCTCCTCTTCCCCCCACATTCTGGCCATCCTTTTGTGAGGTTGCAGTCAGTTCCTCATGCGAAGACGCTTCCATGGGCATTTAAGTTTGAGGTGTTAATATAACTTATTTACAAAAGGTATAATTTTGAGTATATTTATTTCAATGGAAAAATCTAAATGCTGCTTTTTTTCCCTGCAGAACATCCAGTCATGGATAAAAATGAGCTGGTGCAGAAGGCCAAACTGGCCGAGCAGGCTGAGCGATATGATGACATGGCAGCCTGCATGAAGTCTGTAACTGAGCAAGGAGCTGAATTATCCAATGAGGAGAGGAATCTTCTCTCAGTTGCTTATAAAAATGTTGTAGGAGCCCGTAGGTCATCTTGGAGGGTCGTCTCGAGTATTGAGCAAAAGACGGAAGGTGCTGAGAAAAAACAGCAGATGGCTCGAGAATACAGAGAGAAAATCGAGACCGAGCTAAGAGATATCTGCAATGATGTACTGGTGAGAATCATTCAGACTAGCTTCATTATAAAATAGGGCTCCTATAATGAATATCAAGTGTTACTTTCAACTTCTTTGGTTTTTCTTTTCCTTTAAAAAATTGAATGTTCTAAATTTTGAAATCTTCAGGGTGTCATTACTAAAAGGTATTAAACAGTTATAGTTAAATTGGTATAAAATAACTGCAGTACTGATTATCAGTTCAGGTAGACTAAGAAAGACTGGTAGTGTATTTTGTACTAATTGGAAAACTATTACAATTTCAGTTGTGGTTAAGGTATTTATAGTAGTTATAGAGCTCATTTTCTTAAGCGTACATTTGGGGATTCAGGAATTTTAGGTACCTTGTTTTATGTAAGAAAAATGTAATAGGAGACTCATTATAGATATAATATTCTCCCTGGTTTAGCCACTTAACTATGCAGAAGACTATGGCTTCAGAGTTGCTTTTTGCCTCTTCCTGCATTAAATGTTAGAAGTTAACTTTGTACACAAAGATTATGAATAACAAACTTGATTTTTCTAGGTTCAATCAGGCAGTATTTTAAGAAGTTAGTACCTACTGTGTTGAAGCCCTGCTTCTCTAAAAAGCTTAAAAGAACAGAACATTGCATTTTAGCTAATTGTAATCAACCTTCTTTAAATGATAGCTTTCTTATTTGGAAAAGTTTAAATCTCAGGATAAATTGGTAGGAGATCCAATCATTTAGCATGTAACATAGATACATTAATACTTTTCCTTTTTAATGATTCAGGAGTGATTTTACTAAATGATTACATGTAGGACTTCCAAGTTACACATTGGGTCTCAGTATGGCAGTATTGAGTATCTCATTTTTTCTGGACAGGTTACTGATTCTGGGCCTCAGAGTAGAAATCCAGGTGCACACTTACTTGAAACTTGTTCATGGAAGGGCTACTCTAATGAGCAATATAGGATTATTTCTGATGTGGTTTTATGTTTAGGGCTTTTGTTTAAGTTATGCTGATAATAAGATTCCTTTACACAAGTTTTTAATTACTAATGGGATAGCTTTAAGTCCTGAATTATCCTCAAATGAAAATTCCTTTAAGCTATGTTTTAAAGAAAAATATTTTTTATCTTTACATGGGCTTACAAAATCTTCTCTTGTAGTGTCTGTCTTGGGTGGGGTCTTGTGGTTTTTTTCTTTTTTTTAACATGAATAGGAGTCATTTCTAAGGTGGGAAAGGATTTTCTGTGTCTTTATTAAGGCTAAATAACATGTTTATCTTGTGATTTGCTAAGGTAATAAGAATATTTAAAATTCAAAAAATAATGTCTTTCTATAATAAAATGTGTTGGATTTTTCTCTCTTGCTCTCTTTATGGACTAATACCTGTGTACACATTACTGAATTTTGTTCACTCCGGTGTATTTTCTCCAATTATTACACCTGATAGGTCAGATAATTTTTATGTTGGTTTCAAAGAGTTGGTTGTTTTGAGTTACAATTTAAGACAAAAGCCAACTTTAGGAATAAAGGGGATGAGTAACATTTACTCTTTACTAACAAGCTTCTTTGCTATTCCAGGTAGGTATTTGCATGTTTTTCCTACACAAAATACAAAGACTGTAGCAGTTTTTATTTTGCTTCCATTTGATTTCCTTATCCAAAAAAAAAAAAATTTACTGCATAAAGTGAGTGGATGGTAATAACTAGGTAATCTCTAAATAGCTTCTTTGTTGATATGATTATTAAGGGGATTTGCTATTGGTGACTTCCCATGTTCTTCAGAATAGTACTGGCCTCTTGCTAAGTCTAAATGAAATTTCCACCTTGAGCGTATCTATAAATGAGGTTAATTCCTTTGCCATACCAAAGCTAAACAGATTTTTGCTTCCAGCCTTGGTCTTTTAGTGATCTAAAAGCTAATCTTTTAGTTCTGCTCTGTTAGTGATCTTTGCGTAGTTCATGCTTTCTGATATAAAGTATCTACTCAAGTATTTACTGAATAAATGAACAAAAAGTCTTCTTTTGGAAAAGAGGATAATAGAACTGGTCCAGCAGCACTGCTAATTTTCTAAGGCCTTTTCTGTTTCATCTTGGGAAAACTCGGTATTTACAGATACTGTGGTTTTTCAAGTAGACCTATCATCTTTTTTCAAACAGGTCATGCTGATCCTGGAAAAATATCACATAAAATCCCATTTCCCCCTTTGAGTAAAATGGAAGAATAAAATACAGAACAGATATTTCTCCTAGAGAAAAATCTTTCTGATGTACTTGATGATTAGTGAAAGTCTGCCTTAATAATATTTTAAGGGCTTACATGGTTAAAAGAAAGAAAAATACAATTTTTAGTATAGTTTTTTCCTAAGCTTTGATATCCCCCCCCGCTGGCCATTTGAGAAAAATAAGGAGGTAGTCCCTTTTCGGAATTAAAGTTACTGATCAGTTGCATCAGTGATGAACCAGACTTAAGTATTCTGTTAAGTTTTTGAGCATCTGTATCGTACTGGCCAAAGACCTCTTTCCATAAAAAGGAGCTCAGTTTTTCTGAAGAGCTCTTTAGTCTTTTATTAAGTGGTTACTGCCATTTTGGTTATAAGCATTTATCAAGTGTTTAATTAATATCATTTACTAAACAGAGAAAGGGTAGTCATGTTACTTTGTGCAAGAGTTATAGAACATTACTGTGGGAAATGGTCATAGGCATTCACAACATGGACTTCTCTTTTTGCAAGAGAACTTGGTTCTTCCTTATGTTGTTAATTTGAAGTTTGCCATATGTGAACCAAAATCTCTCTTGGTAGTGGGGTGGGGACTAAACAGTAGCGATCTCTACTACTTCCTCTGCATAAATAGACAAGAAGCAGCCAAAAACTGGATAGTTTTGTCTTGAATGTGAAATGACAAAATACATACTAGAAAACCCAGTTCCAGCTTAAAGAAGAATGTAGTGGTGTAAAATGAACACCACGTTCTGAGTCAGACCAACTTTTACCATCTAATAATTGCAAGGCCTAAGGAAATTCTTCAGTTCTCCGAGAAAACTGAGTTCAGTTTAATGACAGTAATGTCTACCCCCATAGGATTGTTAAGGAGAATAAAAATGAGGAGTCTCTTAACTCGAGTCCAGGAATGGGATTTAAAAGGTCTAGGAAGCCTTAAAAACTATTTTTGTGGGGCAGAGGGTCCATACTGACTAGTGAATTTTCCATAGTGTCATTAAAAAATCTGAAAGGCACTGGTGTAAGGCAAAAAACAGCTTACAAGAGGTGAAGCAATAAAATCTTGTATCTAGCATCTAACAGTTGGCAGCAGTAGTTGAGTAATAGTAGTGATACTTAGTTAACCTGAGTCCCATTTTATATGCTTCTCTACATTTTTATTTGCCCAAGACAGTTTTAAGGTGTGGCTGCTGGGCACTGCTTTTATCTGTAGCCTACAGAACTGCTGTTAAGCAGGAACAAGCTAGGAAACCAGGTAGCTTTGGGTGCTTTGCTGGTCTGAATATATTACGTGCCTTGGGCTTTAAAAACTGCTATATGGTGCTCGCTTCGGCAGCACATATACTAAAAACTGCTATATGGATTGTAAGCTGACAGTCACTAGACAGTTTATTTATTGGAATTGGGTTTCTCAAAAGAATTCTACAGTGTTATGACTACTTAATATATTTACAGGTTTTTGTCAAATGGATTTTGGTATGTTTGAAAATACAAAGTCCTTTTGTTGCTTAGTAGATACCTCCAGTCTTCCAGGGAGGAATACATTGGACAGAGTCTTTTTGATAATAAAATTCATTATTTTTGAGGAGTTGTTATGATAAGCAGTAAATATTGCACCTGGTGAGCAACTTCATACAGTTAGAAAGTCTAAGGTGTATGAAGTGGAAATGAAAGGAAATAGAGGAATGAAAATAGAAAGGTAGGTGTTTGCTCTTTGGTGGGAAGGGGAAGAATAACCCAACAACTGAAGAGCAACAGGCTACCCTATCCCTTTTCAGTATAGCAGTACTTCACTAAGAATCTCTTTCTGCCTGTTACAGGAAGAGATACAGATGATAGGAGATGTTTAGTTTTAGTGATGAGCCGTGATGGTGACGATGAAAATGGGATTAATGTGTTAAAAGTGAACTAAGAGGAAAAGTTGAAAGGATTTGAAATTAGAATTAGAGTGAAAAACCTGAGTTAAAATCTCAAGAATAGGAAGTACAGACACACATAAAAAATGATTCAACTCCTGATCTACCTGAGAAAAAGGAAGAAATTGTATGTGGCCCCCCCAGAGGCATTTTGAATTAGAAAGGTGGAAAATAAGCCACTGTTGAGTTATAGTAGCTCACCAAGAGTAATTTTGCTTTTCATTTTTTTCTTTTAAGAACACTCAACTTTACTAGTAAAGAAATCCTAGTGGTAACGCCTCAGTAGTGGTACAATAGAAGCATCTTAATTGGCTAATTGAAAAGTTTTTATATGATCATACTTGTTTTAAATATTTGCTTTAAATTTTAAAAAAAATTCATGTATATGTTCATTTGTCCATTTCTAATGTGAGACCAAGTCTTTGCAAATAATTGGCTTAACTACCCTTATCAATGTATCCTTTACAAAATACAGCTTGAGTCTGCTTAGTAGAGTGAGAGCTTAAATGTGTGGTATGCATTTGCTTCAGAATCCTTCTAGAAATGTGTAATTTTTTTCTTTTCATTGTTCAACCCAAGCTGTTTTTCTGTATGTAACTCCCTTTAAAAACTGGTTTCTCCCCCCCAAAACCTTAGTTCTTCCAAAGCACTCCATTTAGTTTTTATAGTAACATATCTTTTCACCCTTGTATATTTTAACATTTAACATAATACTTTAAGTAATTAGAGCCAGTATAGTGGCATGGTTTGGGAAATAAATATCGGACTCTTAATCAGGTATCTTAATAAATAATCAGTAACTGCTGTTAGAAGCTGAGGGGGATTCCAGAGAGTAGCTGAAAAGTGTATCCTCAAGCATTTAGTCTAAGTCATGGGTACTGTTGGGTTTGCTTACCTAGGAGTGAAGAATGTGATGTAATCCAGGTTATCAATTAAGTGAAATTTGGTTAATCTTGCATCTTAAGGGTTTTGTAGAAGAGTTGTGGCATTCCAGATCATTCTGTTTGAACGTTGGCAGGGGGGATTGCTTTCCGTAAAAGGCTTTTTCTCAGTAATTTTCGCAAGAGATGGGACTAGGAGAGCTGGGTACTGGCTAGATTATACTATACTGTTTACATACCTTGTATAATGGTATAGCAGCTAAGGAGTGGGGGACTTCAGAGGCCATGGAAAAACTCCAGGCCCTGGAAGGTGACACCAAATTTTGCCTCTTAGAAGGTGATTGGTAGACATGCAAAAAGAGTTGTTTTTATAAAGAAAATATGCTTTTAGAATTTTACAAATTTTTTAAAGATTTGATCTGGCTCTTTGGACTCATTTTCTTTTACTAATATCAGAATAGATTCTCAGTGCCTGTATAATAGATATATATATTAATCATTGTTTATGTACTAATCTTGTTTTTTTTTACTTGGGGTTTAACCTATGAAGGACTTGGGGTTTTCCCCCCATGAATATATAGTATCTTCATATCTGGTGAGTGGTTCTAGCATATAAAGGGAGCCCAGTATATGACATAGTAATGGGTTATATTATAATATTGAGTTAAATGTTACTGGGCTATTGAGATTCATTTGACTATACATTTTTGATCCTAAAGTAAGTAAGTTGGCACATTCGTAGTGAAGAATGCGTATGGATATGAGAAATTCTCTTCTAAAAGTTAAAATTAAAGATGTTCTAATGTCAGCCACATTAAAAAAAAAAAACTTGTCTATTGAAATTACAATAGATATTAGAATTTTTTCCCCCTAGAATTACTAAGGTCCCTGTTGTGATTTCATCCTGGTTCTTGTACTTTCTTTGGTATGACAGTTTTACATTGAGAATGAACAGTGCACTTTAGGGGATTTAGAATTGCTGTAAGTTTCAGTATGCCAAAAGCCAGAGTTCATCTTTCTTTTGAAGTTCCCTCTCCTTTCTGTTGACTTAATTTTGGTAGTTCTGTGCTGCATACAGCTCTTAATTATTTCTGTAAAGCACGGATTCCCTTGTCCTTCTGTGCGATCTTTGCCAGAATCCCATATATAGAGCCTTTCGCTGTAGTTTGGTCTTACCGCTGTCCTTGAGACAAGCAACTGCTGATTCCCATCTTTATGGCCTGAGGGTTTCTGCTTCATTACTCTGATTTAGAATTTACTTTAATTTTGTTCATTCCCCCCCACACCCCAGCTTCAGGGGATTGATTCCATCTCATCATCCTCCTTGAAAACAGAAGGGAACTTTGATGTTTGTGGTATTTAATTTGATATTAAGCATATATATTTTTTTTAGGTATTTTTTAGGTAACACAGATTTTAATTTGGCTTGGGAGGAATGGAGTGTTTAGCCACTATATTGCAGCAGTTTCCATGGTATTAGCACATTTCTGTGCAACGGGTCATTCTTAATTTGTTCTTTCTGAATCAGAAACGTGTATCTGCAAAAATGTAGTACCGGTTGTCATTTGTCACTGATTTAGTTTTGCATTTAATGTGACATAAGTAGTAACGTGTTACAGAATAGTCTTTTTTTTTTTTATTATTCATGTATTTGACA
Organism: Mustela erminea; assembly: GCF_009829155.1. Taxonomy (NCBI): domain Eukaryota; kingdom Metazoa; phylum Chordata; class Mammalia; order Carnivora; family Mustelidae; genus Mustela; species Mustela erminea. Next base: position 49,214,874 of record NC_045629.1, on the reverse strand, counting down.
GAGAGGATACAAGCAAGGGGAGCTGCAGACAGAGGCAGAGGGAGAAGCAGGCTCGCAGGGAGCCTGATACAAGGGGCTCATTCCCAGTACCCTGGGATCATGATCTGAGCCAGATGCAGTTGTTTAACCAACTGAACCACTCAGGCGTTCTATAGAATAGTCTTATATCTTGCCACAGTTCATTTTTGTTTTCTGTTGGCTTATTTATTTATTGCTACAGTTTGGCTCCTGAGGCAACAGAGCATGGATATATAGCTGATTGGGTATCAGTATGATCCTATGATATGGACATGCACATTTGTTTACACTGGAATAAATTATACTAAAAGGTTTCAGCGTATAAACTTCTGCGACTCTGTTTTGATAGTATTTGTTGTGAGCATTTTTCCCTTCTCCCCTCAAATAAAAATACGCTTACAGTGGTGTTACCCACAGGTACGATGGCAAGATAAGACTGTAAGGACAGTCTGTCAGATGTTAATATGTAGAGTTGAATAGACCAAAAATAAGACTTTGTTCAGTGGGTTGACACTGAACATGCCTGTTCATTTCTTTGAAATGTAGGAAAGACCCTATTGCATTTAGTTTGCAAAGAGTACTCAATTTTGTTTTATTGGGATTTCATTTACTTGAATTGTTTAAGTGGTTAAAAATGTTTTTTAGTGGAGGTTAATTCCTATCTTAGAAAACAAGTTTTGGGATCTAAGAGGATTTTTGTTTGTTTTTTTAAATTAGCAGTATTACCAAGGAACCTACTCTGAGTTGAGTGGGTTTTATCTTAATGGATTAATTACAAATGCTTTTCTGAGAAAAACCTACTTGTTGATCCAAGACTCATGAACTGTCTGCTTATAACTTTTTTGCTTCTTTAAACATATAATAAACACGATTACCCAGAGTTTAGGGAGGACATAGACATAAAACTGGACCACATTTTAACATTTAGCCCAGAGACATTTGGTGAAATCCTACCCCAGATGATTTATTTGTAAAATGTGACTCTGTGAAATTGACAGCTGAGGGCAGTATTACATATAGGCAGGCTGTAGTATATTTAGAACAAATTCTCAATTCAGTAATTTGAGTATTTTACTACTGTGTTTGGAAAAATATTCAGAAATAGGACTTCCTGAAGTGATCCTGTTCTTTGTTATGAGTAATGAATTTTCCCTCCAGTTTCCCCTTTGGTTGCTTTCATCTGATAGAGGGTCTTGTCATCCAACTTGTAAGATCACAGGGGTAAGACTTAAAGAATAATCTTGTGTAATTTTTCTAAAAATAAAGGAAGCTAAAGTGTGTACTCCTTTAAAGGGATGATAGAATCTAAATCTAGCACAGGCAGCGCAAACTTTTGGGGTTTGAAATTTTTATTCATTTTATGACTTGGGGCAAGTTATTCCATCTCTGTGACTGTTTCCACATCTTCAGAATGGGAATGATGATCGTATCTACCTCAAGGATGTTTTTTGTTTTTGTTTTTAAAGATTTTATTTATTTATTTATTTGACAGAGATCACAAGTAGGCGGGGGTGGGGGTGGGGGGCAGGCTCCCTGCTGAGCAGAGAGCCCAGTGTGGGGCTCAGTCCCAGGACTGCAAGATCATGACCCGAGCCAAAGGCAGAGGCTTAACCATTGAGCCACCCAGGTGTCCCTACCTCAGGGACGTTTTGAGAATTATTGAGTTAACACACACCCATGGTGATAATAAATAGCAAATATACGGCTTACCTTTTTTTGTACCTGATAATTGTTTCATTGTGGTTTGATTTATTAATTTTGAGGTTAAACATAAGACTTAATTAACTGCTTAAATTCCTTTTATTAATGTTTATTTCATAAGCTCCCTGTGCTTTTGAAAAAGAAATATATGTGATATGTAATATACATGTATAGAAATAAAAGAAATACATATTTAGTAAAAATTTTAATAAAAGCCCCTGCTCTTAAAAGAATCTTGATAACTTAGGGAAGTGGTCACATACACAAATAATGTAACAGAAAGACTTCAAGTTTGGTTGACTATAAAAGAGCTGGTCTTAAGCTTTTTTTTAAAAAGCAACTGATAAAATCTAGTCCCACTAGGAAGTTTATAATCCTAGACAGTGTGCATATGCACATTAAAAAAAACTAAAGATGATGTGTTTTGAGCAAAAAGTGTTTTGTGGTGGAAATACTGAGAAATGGGGCCTTGGTTGGTGGTCAGCCCAGATCAAGGTTGATGCCAACTATAAAAAGGGTTCTGTGTCAGGGAAGGAGGAGGAAAGCCCCTGAGAATGGTAGAAAAATTTTAATAGTTGTTCTTTGGTGCTCTATAAATTCTTTTTGATACTTCTACAATTTACCATTTTATCATTAGGAGCTACATTTTGAATGTGAGGTAAAATATAGATTACCCTGGGATTATTTTGCCTAGTATTAAGGATCCAAAGGTAGACAGTTCTCTGAACCTGATTTAATTTATCAGTTTTTCATCCCACTTACTGTGAGTCCTTTCACCCAGTTGTTTTTTCTAAAGACATACATACAAAATGTTTTAGAACAACAGGCCTTTTTTTTTTTTTTTTAAGATTTTTATTTATTTATTTGACAGATCACAAATAGGCAAGAGGCAGGCAGAGAGAGAGGAGGAAGCAGGCTCCCCACTGATCAGAGAGCCCAATGTGGGACTGGATCCCAGGACCCGAGACGACGGCAGAGGCTTTAACCCACTGAGCCACCCAGGTGCCCCGAACAACAGGCTTTTTATCAGCATTAAGTTTTCTGCAGATACCTTTTGATTCATTTTAGGGAAAATTTAAGGAGCAGCTACTCTAGCTTTCAACAGGAATTAGGATGAATATTTAAGGCTTGCTTTAACATTCCTTAACACCAGGGTTAATATATCTTGGTTTTCTCAAATTCGGTGTTGATTTTTTTTTAGAAACTGAATGGTGAAGATTGCCATTTATTTATTAATGGAAAATGCATTCAACTAAGTGGTTACACACCTTTGTGATCCCATCCTTGAAGTTAAGTGGCTCTGTCTTTTCCTAGATGACCATATTCATAGGACACCTAAAATTTTACTCTTGTAGGCCAACATTTCATAGAAGGATGAGTTTAAGTCAAAATGTCTGCAAATTAATTTTTGGCAGTGGCCTGATTCATTAGCATTTCTGGTGGAGCATTTTTCTCATTGGTTGTTTGGAAGCAACTGCGGTTGAAAGAGGCCATTCCAGCCACAAGGGGGAGCAAGAGACTAATTTCCAAGTTGGTGGGCCCCAGATGCAACAAAAAGCCTGCTTGCTTTTTAGAATTTTAGATGTAGGAATGATAAAAGGCTCAGTGGCTCTGCAGAATAAAGTGAAAATTCTGGTAAAATTCTCTGCACAAGGAAATTGTGCAAGACTAGAAATTCGAACTTAAACGATGTGCTTAAAATTGGAATTAAATTTCTTATTGAGGGTGTTATTAAAAATGACTTTAGGATGTTATGAGTTTTGTAATTAATAAATAAATTGGAAGTTGAGCTTTATAGAATCACTGAATTTTAGGCTTGAAGCTGCGTCCATTCTAGATTTTTTATTTTCGCAGGTGAGGAACTGAAGCTCAGAGGTTCAGTGACTTACATTAGGTCATACCGTAAACATAGTATTTAGTCTTTTCCTGTATCACCTTAGTTGTAGATTGAGACATGTTTACTCTGGGTAAATGCGTAAGGTTTTAGGAGGGATTGAGGATTGTGCGAATAACTGGATAAAATTAACAACTTCAATTTCACTAAAAACAATGGCTTCAGTTTTAGGCTGTTATTTTAGGATTCTGTACCTAAATGAAAGTAATGAGAATCTCATTTGTGAAAGCCTTTGTGCCTCAGCTTCCTGCCCCCTTTTTTTCTTTTAACCACTGGCATTTTTCATGCATGATTTGTATGAAGTAGAATATCTGTATCCTAACCTCTCTCTATTCGTTTTCATGGAAGAGGGCCATGGTAGTACAGTCTAAAACAGGAATGGGTTATGGAAGCTTGATCTTTCCCATTCACATATTTGGTGAGGTTAAGTCAAAGGAGACATCCTCTAGGTATATTTTCAAATTGCAGTCTATAAATGTCTCACTATGGGTTCTTTTGCTTTGATATTCAGGGGCTATTTACTATTTGCTAAAGACATTTTATGTATATTTATTTTAATAGAAATTAAATTTAGCATTATTAGGGGAATACTTTTTAAGAAAAAGTGGGAGCCTGCTTTCTATCCCTCATATTTTTGTTTACAGATGTATCAGCACTTGTTTTTGAGCTTTTTCTCTCCTAAATACAACTTTTTACCAATCCAGTAAGAAGTCTGAAAAACACTAGCAAAAAGGGATATAAAGGTGGAGAACAAACTCACTGGTATTGTCATGTTTTAAAAGTAGTCACTCTTAGAAAGAATTTTTTTAACTTATTTTTATATAATATTAAATAACCAAAAGGAAAAATAACTTTTTTTTAACCTGTGTTAGTTAAATTCTTTCTAACCAGTTAAACTATTTTGAACTTTCGATTTTGAAATAATTCCAAACTTAGGGAAAAGATATATACCCTTTACCTGACTCCCTAAATATTAGCATGTCCTATATAACCACAGTATAATTGTCAAAATTAGCATTTTGTAAAATAACTGATGAAATAAACTCTATAACCTATACAGTTTATTCACAGGCCATACCACTTATAACCTCCTGGTTCACTGTACTGGTCTTAATTTTGTTGACTGTCCCTCAGTTTGGATTTCTCTGGTGAGTTCTTCTAATTCAGATTGTGCATTTGAGGAAGAATTCCATTTCCTAGAAGTGATAATTGTGCCCTCTAGGAGATATATCATACTGTCCTGTATCTAGATAGGATACTTATTTAAACCACTGAGGACTTGTAGAAATCAGTTGAAATTTTTAAAGATAAATGCCCTGTTGTATGATTGTTCTGTCAAAGGTTATGAACTGAATGTATTTTGCCAAAGTACTTTCTGAATGGATTATGTCATTTTCTGATGGATTCTTCTTTGAAGAGGGGAAGATATCTCTGTTCTATAACTTGTAATTTTACTTTGAAATACATAGTTCATTAGCTAGCTGGCTTCATGTATTCTAATTGGCAAGCCCAGATCACAGCACATAGGCCAGTGATTTAATTGAAGTGCATAGTCCCTGTTCTTTAGGGCTGAATAAATGTATAAATACTTGATAACGGGTGTTCGTTGATTTTTAGAGCTTAGTCTAAGGACCCTTTGTCTATAAATTCTGATTCTCATTTAGGAAAGAAAGGAAGAAAAAGTAAACTTGAATTTAAAGAAAAACTAAGGAATAGCGGTGGGATAGGAAGTGCATTAGAGAAGTTTCCCTGGAATAAAATTTGGTTTTGAAATTAATGTGGGAGTGAAAAGCAGGAAGACTTTCTCTCTGGATTTTTGTCCCTCTTAGTGTCCTTCAGGGTTATCACATAGAACCCTGGAGCTTATCCAGGGGTCCTGCAAGCATATTAGGATATATATGTACCTAGCCTGCCCCTTGGCTGCTATTTCTGGATATAGTTGGCCCTTGAATGATGTGGGGGTTGAGGTGCAGACCACCCCCAATGCAGTTAAAAATTGTGTAACTCCCCAAAAACTAACAGACTGCTGTTGACTGGAAGCTTTACCAATAACATAAACAGTCTTTTAACACATGTTTAGTATGCTATATGTTTTGTACAATGTATTCTTAAACTAGAGAAAATACAGTGTTATTAAGAAAATCATAAGAAAGAGAAACATGTCTTTTTTTTTTAAAGATTTTATTTATTTGGCAGAGAGAGATCACAAGTAGGCAGAGCATCAGGGGGTTGGGGGGAGCAGGCTCCCTGCTGAGCAGAAAACCCAGTGCGGGGCTCACTCCGAGGACCCTAAGATCATGACATGTGCTGAAGGCAGGGGCTTAACCCACTGAGCCATCCAGTCACCCCCAGAAACGTCATTTTTGAGCAATGTCTTAAGTCTTCAGAGAGGACAATATAGTTTTTTTGGTTTATTGGGTTTTTTTGCAGAGTAATCATGATCTAAGGTATAATACTAACCTTAAGAATTGGTATTATACCAATGATAGACATATAAAATGTCTTTCATATTTTAACTAGAAGTTCAGTGAGATGATCAACTCTTGATAGTTTTCAGGTTGCTAAACTCAGTTTATTTCCTCCTTTACTCAAGATTATTCTAGGTTTCTTCTGTTTTATCAAAGTGAAGCTGTTTGAACTATGCATATGTAATTCAGCCTAGGGATTTAATATTTAAGTGCTTAATATGTATAAAACTTGAGTCTTTAAAGAGCCTAGAAGTAGGTTAAGAATAGATATGTATGTGAAAAGTTGAAGGTATAAAATTAAATTTTTTTTATTTTAAATTATAATGACTCTGGATAATAATTTAGGTGTTACAGAGCACATAGGATACGAAGTAAAAAAAATAAAGATTTATGATTTTTGTCCTGCCTGCTCAGAGGTAATCTGTTTTAGTCCTAGTCCTATTTTTATCCTTCTGGGAATTTATGGTTCCTATGCAAACAATTCTATCCTTGAAGAAGACTCATGAGTTAGTATTTATACACAAAGTATTCTGAGGGCACCTGGCTGACTCAGTGGAGTATGGGACTCTTGATTTTAGAGTTGTAAGCTCAAGCCCCATGTTGGGTGTAGGGATTGCTTAAAAATAAGAAACAAAACCAAGGAACACCCCCCCCACCCGGAAAATAATTCTGTAAGTTGTGCATACACGGACTTGCACACATACATGCACTTCGGTGTGTGTCTTACGCTTCATTCCATACTGACACACACCTCGTTTTTTTTTTTAATGTTTTATAGTGTTATATGTGGGTGTCATATAATTTATTTAGTCTATTGAAAGAAGTAGGATATTTCCTTTTTTTCTTTAATTAAAAGCTCTTGGGGCACCTAGATGTCTCATTTGGTTAAGCATCAAACTCTGAATTTCAGCTCAGATCATGATCTTAGGGTTGTGGGATTGAGCCCCGTGTTGGGCTCTGCTCAGTGCAGTCTCTCCTTGTCCCTTTCCCTCTGCTCCAGTCTCTGCTTGTGCTTGTTTGCTCATTTGCTTGCTTGCTCTATCTTTAAATAAAACCTTAAAAAAGGGGCGCCTGGGTGGCTCAGTGGGTTAAGCCGCTGCCTTCGGCTCAGGTCATGATCTTAGGGTCTTGGGATCGAGTCCCACATCGGGCTCTCTGCTCAGCAGGGAGCCTGCTTCCTCCTCTCTCTCTGCCTGCCTCTCTGCCTACTTGTGATCTCTGTCTGTCAAATAAATAAATAAAATCTTAAAAAAAAACCTTAAAAAAAAAATCACTTAACACTAGAGGTATAGAAAATGAAGGCCTTAACTGGATAGTTTTGAGAATTAGCTTTAGGGAGAATGTTGAATTAGAGCTGGGATATTGAAAGGTGGATGGTATTTTAACACAGATAACTTTAAATCAATAGTTCTTAAGAGTGATGCGTAGGCTCCTTGTAGAGGGGGTCTGTGAGGTCACAATTATCTTCATGATAATACTGAGTCACCAGTGACTCCACTGTGTGGACATTAGGACTGATGGAAAAACTGCTGGTCCCAATACTAATAAAGATAGTGGCACCATATTGTATTAATAATTTATATATCCCTCACCATCACCCATCTAGTTTGGCCGGGGTGGGGGGTAAATACTGGCTTTACTTACTGTTCTTGAAGCTATAAAATCATTACTAGCCCTTATGTAGATATCTCTTTAGTATTCTGAGGCATAATGGGAAGTCTAGGAGTTATTTCCAGGAAATTTTGGGGGGGGGTTGTTATTTTATTTATTTATTTATTTTAAAGATTTCATTTATTTATTTGACAGAGATCACAAGTAGGCAGAGAGGCAGGCAGAGAGAGAGAGGGAAGCAGCTCCCCGCTGAGCAGAGAGCCCGATGTGGGGCTTGACCCCAGGACCCCGGGATCATGACCTGAGTTGAAGGCAGAGGCCTCAACCCACCGAGCCACCCAGGTGCCCCAAGGAAAAGTTTTTGTGATTATTTGAATCATGAGCTTAACTAGCTGCTCCCTTATTTCCCCCGACAGAACACTCTTCAAAGAATGACAGGCAAGCTGGTTATTCATACTTTGAGTATTTGGCAGACATCTAGAAAATGAAGGAGTGAGCTTGTCATTTTAATGAAAACAAATGGTATTTGTGACCAGTGATAAAAGTTAAGCTTTGAAGCATAAATAAGAATTTTGGAAAACTCCTATTCACTTCCATGATCTTGACAGCTTTCCAAATTTTCTTAATGAGTATAAAGCAGTCCTAAAACCAAAAGTCTTTAAACCTTAAATTAGGAGGCTGTTGTTATTACTTAGTTTTTTTCCCAGAACATGTATCTATTTATTTTTTAATTTTTTAAAAGATTTTATTTATTTATTTCGAGAGAGAATGCCCAAGCAAGGGGAGCAGCAGGCAGACGCAGAGGGAGAGGGAGGAGCGGGGAGCCCAATGCGGAACTCAGTCCCAGGAGCCTGGGATCGTGACTTGAGCTGAAGGCAGATGCTTAACTGACTGAGCTACCCAGGTACCCCAAAAGTGTAAGTTCAGAGAGCAGTAGTAAGTACTGTGGTTGGGAGGAGTAAGTTAGCATTTTTGAAACATAAGGAAATAGAGCACCTGAAAGGAAGGGAGTCTGGAACTAAGGTGGGTTTCTGGGTTGGCTGGTTAAGGTGTCATTTTAAAGTTAATTATCTGTAGTCCAAGTATTTCCTTTGATAACTTATACTTGATTAGTTTAGACAATACTTGAAAGAAAATAGTTGGAGAATGCTGGATCAGATTATACTGTTCTGTCCTCCAAAGGGTATCCCTTCTTGCTCTCTTCTAAATGCTTTCTGTATATTAACTTATGTAATCCTCTCAACACCTTTGTATATTATATCTACTAATAGTTTTACAGTTGAGAAATCTGAGGCCCAGGGAGATTTCAGAACTTTGTCAAGGTGATGCAGGTAGTAAGCAGTGAACTGGGATTTGACTTTAGGCAGTAGGCAGGCTGTCTCCATAGTTTTTTACAAGTCCGCTATAAAAAGAATAATTAAGGAAAACGATACCTTCCCTTAAAAAAAAAAAAGATTTTATTTATTTATTTGATAGAGACCACAAATAGGCAAAGAGGCAGGCAGAGACTGACAGGGAAGCAGACTCCCCACTGAGCAGAAAGCCTTATGCGGGGCATGATCCCAGGACCCCAGGACCATGACCCTAGCTGAAGGCAGAGGCTTTAACCCATTGAGCCACCCAGGCACCCTGATACCTTTCCTTTGATATGACAGTACTGCTTTAAAATGAAAGCTCTTTGCATGTTATTTCACCCCCTTAATAGTTACACAAATTTAGATTATTGAACTCAGAGTGTTAAAATGAGATTATTTGAATGTCAAAATCTCATCTGTTATATCTGAATAGAGTGCCTGCTCTCAGGAACTGTGATTGGTGCTCTTCTGTTTACACTGTCATTTAAACCTCATAGCAGCCTTTTGAAGTAGTTCATGTAGATCATTTTATATAAATTTTCATTTAGTTTTATAGATAAGCTCTGAGATAGAAATTTGCCCAGTATCTCAAAATTAATGATGAGCAAGGCATTCAGAATCTGTCTGATTTTAGAGTTTATGCTTTATTACACCAAGCTGATGTTCTAGGAAATGCTTGGATACCTAGAGGTTAGGGTCTTGCACCAATTCCGGTAGTAGTTTTGATGATCTGTGTGGCTTCTAGTCCAATTGTTGCCTGAAGTTTTGATATTTTACTCTTCCTCTTAATTTCAGACTGGAATCATACTAAAGAACCAATAATAACGATGTATCAGTAGAATAGAGATAGGTTTTTCAGTTTATAAACCTTTTATTAGAAATATTTGACGACAGTCAGGATTGAATGTTGAAGTTTTTGTTAATGAAGGCAGGTTGAACCTACCCCAGGAAGGGCAGTCATATTCCACAGTCAAAGCATTGATGGTATGTAATACGCTCATCCTTTGATCAAAGCATGTGTTAGAAACTTGCTTATATATTCTGCTTTGGTAAATTGACAGGTTGAGGGGGGATCATTACTTGACCCCATATATCTTAAGTGTTTTTACAACCTAAGAAGTTAATTGTATCTGTAAAGAGAAAACTCTTACCTCTTAAGATCTCAAGGGTCACATAATTTATTGATTGATTAGATTAAATTTCAGTGCCTTCTCAAGAACATAACATTTAGCATTGGATTATGAACCATTTACAGAAAGATGTGGATATGGGCTTCTAGTAGCATCTTTCTGCTTCCTGTCCCACTTTACCTTATTAGGTTGACTACTGCATAAGGTCAGAATATGTGTTAATTAACTCTAATTCTGCAAATTAATCATAGATATTTTTGCACATGTTGGCCATGGCATCTTTAAAATACAGTGGTTGTCATTAAAAGCAGATTTTTTAAATTACCGAGGCAATACTGTGAATTTTTAGATCAAATTATATTTTAGCAAGATTCATACAGATTACGTAGCCTTAGGGTTTGAGTGTAAGATGTTCTTTAATTTTGTGTTTGACTTAAATATCCTTTTCCATTTTAATTACATTTGTCTTAGAAAGTTAATGTACTGTGTTATATGAAGAATTTTGTAAATGGAAGTACATCAGTGGTCAGTTTACCCTTTCTTTCATGGTTGGAAGTTGTAATATCTCATCTATCACTTACATAATACTATGTTGCCCAGAGTAATCACTTTCATTATACTATAATAGATGAATGAAACTTATTAGAAGGTTGCATTATGTATTTAGTAGGATATTCTCTTAAGCTTCTGTATATTTTGAAAATAGCTACTATTGGTCCTGTCTTCCATTTGACTTTTAAGTTTGTTCACCTCCAGTTTTTTCCTTGTCACTGCTGCTTTCTGGTAAATGCTGCTTCCTTTTTTCATTTTCTTCTTATTCTTTCTATCTTGGTCTTTTCCCTACATTTGGGTCTTTTCTGCGGCTTCTAAATCTGGAAAATGTAGCTTTTATTTCTCTTTGGTCAGTTTGACAAATTAACATACTTAATCACCTCTTTAGTACTAAAACTAACTTAATTGAATAAACTCTATCTCTTCCATATCTTATGTTAGAGTTGAATGAAATTTATAGAGATGTGCGAATCTCTGTAAAATACCCCCAAGTGATCACCTTATTTTTCCTTAAAATCTCTAAGAATAGATGGAACTATTTTGACTAGGTGGCTTATTCCAAGTTTGGACCACTCATACAAATCTCTTCTTAATGAGCAGAAATCTGTCTCTTGCTAAACTTAACTAGTCTTTTCTAGAACCATCATTTAAAGTTTCTAGCTTCTCTACCATTCTTGCTTGCTTTCCTGGATCTTCTCCAGTTTGTGAATGCCTGTCTTAATACATTTTTTTGAAGAAGCAATATACTGTAGATTTGGTCTCATTAGTACATTATAGAACTGAAACATTTTCCTTAATTTTGATTCCTAATTGTATTAGTAATGTCTTAGAATCACATTATCCTTTTTAGTAGGCATAGCACTCTATTGGGGCAGAAAAAAATGCGTAATTATAGTAGTACAGGTCAAATGGCCTAGTTGGAGTTTTACCTTCGCACATTAGTTGTGGTTTTGAGCACATTGCATAACGTAGCTGGGACCCATTTTCTTCTGTAGGGTACTTTAGTTTATCTCATGGGTGGGATTATGAAAGGATCAAATTAAATAATTTAAATATTGGAAGTGTCATCTTTATTATTGAAATAGCTTTGTAAACTTTTGTCTGTTGCTGGATGACCATTCAAAACATAGTAACTTAAAACTGATTTATTCTTTTTTATGATCCTCTGGTTTGCCTCAACTGCAGCTCTACGCGTGGTATTGGCTGGAGTCACTCATGCTGCATTTGGCTGGGGCTGAAATATCCTAATGGTGTTACCTGATACATCATATACCTGGGGCTAGCAGGGTAGTTTGACTTTTTATATGCTGGCCTAGAGTTCCAAAAGCAAAAGGGGAGGCTGCCTGTCCTCTTAAGGTTCAGAAATGGAACTCCGTCCCTTCCACTGCATTCTCTTGGTCAAAGCAAGTCATGAAAGTTAGCCCCAACTCAGGAGAAAGGAAGTGAATTCTGTATCTTGACAGGAGGAGGAGTGGCATATGTGGACAGGGACGGCAGGGGAATTAGTGGAGCCTGTCTTTGGAGACCGTTTTTTTCCTAGTCTGCTGAACCAAGTGTTAGCCCTTTATTTAATCTTTAATATCTAGTTTGTCTTCTTGTGTTTAAGTTTTAATGGTTCTTAGTGGTATGACATCAGAAGATGTGATAGACAAAAGTATGCCATTTATCCTGTTCTCAGCTTTTTACTTGAACAGCTTTATTGAGGTATAACTAACATACTAAGAACTTCATGTATTTGTAGTGTTACAGTTTAATGAGCTTGCTTTCTCATCTTGTAGTCAGCATTTACTAGAAACATTTGTTTGCCACTGTTGATACTTAATTCTTGGTCCTTTTAGTCTATTGGTGGGGCAGTAAGCTGCTTGGTTACTTGCCAAGGAAGGTCTTGCCTTCCTATTACTTGTAATTTCTGGTTAATATTTTTTAAAGTTGCTTTTGCTCTTGTTTTCGGTGTTAGGGCTTACGCAGTGTTCACTTTGGGGGGTGAGGTGCTCAACTACTGTTTAAAAAATTTTCCTTGTGAGTTACTATAGTGTAATAACAGTGTTACTAAGGATACAGAATTAGTTCTCATAAAAGATGGGTTACTAAAAAAAAAAAAGATGGGTTACCAAGGATGGGTTGTAACATTTCTTGTCACCTTGCCTTAGTAACTTCTACAAGTTGTGTACTTTAAAGTTTTACATCTTAAGTGATTGACTCTTGACTGCACCTGTTTGTGGTCTTCCTCTTGACATAAAATGGGTTAGTCATTGAAAAGTGAAGGACGTGAGTAGGCAATGTTATTCTCAGTTTCATTTTTCTTCCTTGCTAGACCACTTATGGACAAAGTTAGAGATAATCTTATTCACCATTATATTCTCAGTGTCTAGCATAGGCATTTAAGTATTTAGAGAATTAAGTGAATGTGAAAAATACATTGAAGTAGTAAAATATGAAATAGAAATGCATAGGTGAAAAATAACTTTCATGGTTGGGCTTAGTTATTGTTAGTTGTTTTATTTGAAGATATTTTAGTATATAATCTTACATATGTGAATGAGCCAGAGACTTGTATATGGAGCCTTCTTTAAATTTATGTATTATTCTCTTGCTGTATGAAATTATTTGTGAATTCTGGTTAATCACATTATACTTTTTCTTTAGTTAGACTTTGTAGTCTGAGCTTTACCTTAGCTAGTCAGAAATAGAATTTACCCTTTGTCTTCTGGAATGCCACCATTTAAACCTAGACTGACTCCAAACCCATTAGGCTATACCATTTTCCATAGTTGAATGAATAATGTATTTGTATTAGGATATAAAACTTGAAAAGACCTACTCATTTGTTTAAGTGAAAAATTGATACTCACTTAAGTGAAAAATCCACTTATTATATTAAACGGAACTATGTTCTCTTTTTTATTATTATTTTGTAAGACTTATTTATTTGACAGATAGCAAGAGGGAACAAGAGCAGGGGGAGTGGGAGAGGGAGAAGCAGACTTCTTGCTGAGCAGGGATCGCGATGTGGGGCTCGATCCCAGGACCCTGGGATCATGACCTGAGCTAAAAGCAGGTGCTTAACGACTGAGCCACCCAGGTGCCCCACTGTGTTTTGTTTTTTAGGCAGATCCCAAAAGAGCCGCCATAGTCAGTGTTCAAAGTGCTTATGTCCTAAAGAGCGTGGTGTTCAAAGGACAAAGCACTTGCAGCTGATAGGTCTTTGAATAAGAAGGTATGGGTATGGTGTAATATGAAGTTTTTGTTATCCTAACCAAAGTGTTCATCTGATTTTAGGCCACTAGTTTCAGATATTGGTTAGTAACCACAGGAAACATAGTACTTTGACTTCTTACCTTGAACCACTTCCAGTAATGCAGTGCAGCTTGGCCTTACTGCCATGTTGGCCCCTACCCATTTCATGTGGTATCTGTAGCTTCAAACTGTTTTGTATAAAAGTAGACTAAAACTGCTGCATAACTGCCAGAAAGATAGAAATCAAGAATTCGAAAACTCTTCTTGTAAAAATAGACTAGTTTGGGACTAAGCCCAGTTGAAAACTGATTTCACCTTGATTCCTGGGGTGTGTTTAGCTAGGAGGAAAATTTGGGGTGGTGAGAATGATTTTGTTATTTGAGTATTTTTATTAACATTTGCCTAATTGTACTACTGTAATTCTTTTTCCCTCTTAAAAAAAACCCACTAGTTTATAGTACCTTCTCCCCTTAATACAATGATCTGATTTTTTTTTGCTTTAAACCAATTGTAGAATGTAATTATTACTAACTAGCTTGTTAGGATTTAAATTAGTTTAGATTGTTAATAGTTTCAAACAAAATTATACATGATGAAACTTCAGCTGGTGTGATCTGTAAATGTGCATTTTATTAGCTAAAAATCACTTTAAGGAAATTAAAGGTTCACTTTTCAGATCTGTTTCTCTTATAAACCTATCTAGCACTGTCTCCGCCCGCCCCCCCCCCCCCCGATTTATTTATTTGAGAGAGAGGGAGAGAGCGAGCAGGGTTAAGGTGAGGGAGAGAATCTCCAGCAGGCCCCCTGCTAAGTGGGAGCCTGGTGCAAGGCTGACTCTCACCATCCTGAGATCAGGACCTAAGCCAAAACCAGGAGTGCAGTGCTTAACCAGCTGAGTCACCCAGGTGCCCCATACCACCGTCTTACTTTAATTAGGAACAGTGAAACTTCAAACAACTTTTTACCTCTTGTGGCTTTGCTTGAATTGTGTTCTTCTAAATAAAGTTAATTTTATTCTGCTTTCTCGGTTTGGGACTCTGGTAGTATCTCTTACATTATTGGTTTTTGCTTGAGGCATAATCCTCCAGAGTCTGAGAAGTTTAATCTCTTGTGTGCTTTCCATCCTAATGACTACCTTAAAAATGGAAAGTTTGTCATCTTGTTAGAAAAAGCTTGTTAGGAGCTGTCACTGTTTCACATTCACTGAAGCATATGGTCGTTATCAGGATGTAGATAGATAGCACTGTGCAGGGTAGTCACATACTCAAAATGTGTCCTTAAGTAATGAACTCTACCTTAACTTCACTTTTTAAGTATTGCTATCCAAAGCATTCTGCTTTTAAACTACAAATTCATGAGTCTACTGCAGTCAACTATTGTAGTACTGGCAATAATTGGGTATTAGAATTTTATATTGGGTATTAGAATACTTAGGCTGTATTACAATATGCTGTTAAGAAATGAGGATTTTTTTTTTTTTTTTTTGAAATGAGGATTTTTATTATTATTTTTTTTTATTCAGTCTTGTAAGTATTTTCTTCTTACTGTGACTGTTTCTTTTCTTCCAAAGTCTCTTTTGGAAAAGTTTTTGATCCCCAATGCTTCACAAGCAGAGAGCAAAGTCTTCTATTTGAAAATGAAAGGAGACTACTACCGTTACTTGGCAGAGGTTGCTGCTGGTGATGACAAGAAAGGTAAACTGTTTTTCAACATGTTTGTTGAACTTCTATAAAATAACATAGTATGGAAGTAGTCTCTCTGAAATGTAAACAGTTGTAGGGGTTTTTTTTTTTTTTTGATTGTTTAATTGCTTAGAACACTAGTTCTAAGAAGAGCAGTAATTAACTTTTCTCTTCTTTAGAGAGGTAGGGGCAGAAGGTGAGGGAGAGAGAATCTTAAGCAGGCTCCACGTTGGGCTTGATCTTAGAACTCTGAGATCATGACCTGAGCTAAAGTCACCCACATGCTTCAGTAATTAACTTTTTTTTAAAGTCCTGTGAATGTGTATCTACTGCCTAATACTGGTATTCTAAAATGCTTGCTTGCTGAAAAACCAGTTTTGTGCATAGGAATGTTTCCTCACAATTTTAAAAGATCATGATCACAGCATAACTGTAGAGCAGTGTGAACTAGTTATTAAAAATATAATAATTCTGAGATGATCGCAGGAGTTGTTTTTGTATTGACATTGACTAATGGTTAGTGTGGTGTTCTTTGAGAAGATTTTTTATCTTTAAGATCCTCATTCAGTCAAGGTTGCTACAGCTTAATATTTCAGAGCATACATTGGATATTAAAGGTCTGGCTTGAGGAGTGAAGAGGAAGTGCAGATTGTCAATACGTTTTGGCACATTTTATTTTCCAGGGATTGTAGATCAGTCACAACAAGCATACCAAGAAGCTTTTGAAATCAGCAAAAAGGAAATGCAACCAACACATCCTATCAGATTGGGTCTGGCCCTTAACTTCTCTGTGTTCTATTACGAAATTCTGAACTCCCCGGAGAAAGCTTGCTCTCTTGCAAAGACAGTACGTATTTTACCTGTTTTCTGGAAATTTAGTAATCCTTATTATTTGAGCACTGACATGTCCTTTTTTGTATCATAGGCTTTTGATGAAGCCATTGCTGAACTTGATACATTAAGTGAAGAGTCATACAAAGACAGCACGCTAATAATGCAATTACTGAGAGACAACTTGACAGTAAGTACATAACAGCATCATGAATGGCCAGTGTGGTTGAAATTACATTCTTTTATAGATTATTACTAAGAATATTTCTGGACTCTTGTGTTGAATATGAAATCGTATTTGCTATTAAAACTATGAAGGAAAACCGCCTTATAGAAACTGAAATACTAGATCAGGGACCAAAAATGTGTACTTTAATTAGTTGCGTATCTATTGTTAGAGTTTTAGTTCTCAAAATAATTTCGTAAGCTATGGTTTTGGACTTCCAATCACATAGGCTGTTTGATTTTCCATTTCAATTTGGTTATTTCTATTTGTCCATTTTAGTCACAGAATAGTTTTTATTATCAAAACTGTGCAAGTTCTCTTCATGTTTAATTTCCATTAAAAATGGTTTTCTTGGGGCATGTGGGTGGCTCAGTCAGTTAAGCATATGCCTTTGGCTCATTCAGGTTGTGATCCTGGGGTCAAGTCCATGTCACGTTCCTTCTCAGCGGATAGCCTGCTTCTCCTCCCATTTCTCCCAGTTCATGCTCTCTGTCTCTTGCTTATTTTTTGTCTCAAATAAAATTTTTTTTTAAAAAGTGATTTTCTGGATCATAAAGTTGCTTCCATATTTAGACAGCTGTAGTACTCCCATCAGTAACTTCAGTTACAAGATTTCAGATACTCCGTGGAATTCAATTGGAAATGTTTTGCCTAGTTATTAGCCTCTTAGTAAAAAAAAAAAGGCTTGTTATGGAATCTCATGCTTATCCTTAACATTCTCCAGACCGAGAAAAAGAACCACAATGCCATTAACACACAGAAAAAATTGGCAGTAATTCTTAATAATGTACATCTAAATAGTACTCGAACCCCATTTTTTTTAATTGTCTATTTTTTTTTAAAAGGGTTTTTTTTTTTTTTTAAATTTGGGGCGCCTGGTTGGCTCAGTGGGTTAAAGCTTCTGCCTTCGGCTCAGGTCATGATCCCAGAGTCCTGGGATTGAGCCCTGCATCAGGCTCTACTCATCCGGGAGCCTGCTTCCCCCTCTGTCTCTGCCTGCCTTTCTGGCTACTTGTGATCTTTCTTTGTCAAAAAAATAAAATCTTTAAAAAATTTTTTTAAAGTTTTTTTATATGAATTGAGATCCAAATAAAGTCTACACCTGTATCTCTTTAGTCCCATAGGTTTTCCCATTCTCCTTCAGATAAATAATTGAAGTTTTGAGCCTTAGGTGTAAAAATTATCAAGTGCCTGAAGACTTGCAGTGTAGAGCTTGAGAACTGTAAATCATTTTATACATTTTGCTTCCAGCTTTATTCTGACTCACTGCCAATTTTCTGAACCAGGTCTGTATTCTAGTGTTGAGTTATCATCAGAGTTTTTTGAACCACATTGTGTACTTGGTTACTATTAAACACCTAAAATTATTTTAGGATGTGTAACTGGAGGCTACTTAAAACCTTGGGGGATTTTTGTTTTAGTCAAGAGAGTAACCTGTAGTTTCTTAAAGAATGAATTTTTATGTCGAATGAAAGAAGCACTTCACTTTGTTAGCTGTTTTTAATATAAAGAATTTTTATATTTTCTGGTTTGAAGTGATGAGATAGTTGTCATTCCTAAAAGGTAGAAATTATTAACATTGTCATCATTTTCTGAGAGGGCCTGACCTGAAATAAATACTTACAGCTGATTTTGGTTAGTATAGCATGAAAAAGCATACTCGCAACAGCTGGGTTAAAAGAAAACCAAGATTGCATTCTGATTCTATCACTAGTTACTGTGTGTCTTCTCTAAGCCTTGGTAATATCACCTGTTATTATAGGTGGATTGGATCATTTATCTGTTTGGTTTTTACTTAAAGATTTTATTTATTTATTTGACAGACAGATATCACAAGTAGGTAGAGAGGCAGGGAGAAAGAGAAGGAGAAGCAGGCTCCCTGTTGAGGAGAGCCCGATGCAGGGTTCGATCCCAGGACCCTGAGACCATGACCTGAGCCGAAGGCAGAGGCTTAACCCACTGAGCCACTCAGGTGCCCTGGATCATTTATCTGTTAAGAAATTTTGCCATAACTACCTAGTATTTGAGATTGAATCTGGTTGACTAATACTGCCAACATACAACTCTAGTAGAAAAATGTGTCAAGTATTTTCAGGTATTTATGGAAAATTCAAGAATCCTTGAAGGTTAAAACTGGGAAGAGATGTTAAAAAGTTTCATTTTACAAAACCCCTGTTTAACAGGAACACACAGACTGGCAAAGGTCATTTAGCTTAAATGTATGACCTTGGATGAAGTCTTGCTTCCAGGGCAGAGATCTCTTTGGTTAATAAATAAAGCTAATGGGTGATTTGGGAGTTAGAAAAATATTACTGCGGTTTTTTTTTCCCCCTTCATTTTTCATTATATAAGCAGTAGCCCTTTTATAATTACATCTGAAAGTCATTAATGGACTGTGTTAAAAGACTTGTAAAAAATACTAATTTTTGAAGAAACTGAAATAATTTTGAGGGTTTTTGTTTTTTTTTTTACTGCCAATAAATTAACATTAGTGAAAAAAATTAATAGAATTTGTAGTCTTACCACTGTTGGACAATTCAGTTTTTACCTCTTATAAGATGGGGTTCTGACCATACTGTTTTCTGTTCATCTGTCCAGTTTCACAAAGGTATGTTTTCCTAAGCTAAAAACATTAGAAAAGCTAAATTTGTAATTTAATTCAGGATTGATATCCTCACTCCCGAATTTCATGGAATGTGAGATTTTCTTTGGAGTAGGAATCTTAATGTTTTATGAAAGGAAAGTAGTCATCTTGAGCTTGAACTTGGGTTGAATTAAGAAGATTCTAGTTTGGATACACTAAACTTATACATCGATCTCTCGTGTTGGGGCTATTCAGAGCAGTTTGATATTCCCATAGCTTATTAATACTTAGTATTGTGTAGCACTTTGGTATTTTTTATTTTGCTTTCTTTTCTATGGTAACCAAGTTTCTTGTATCCAACTTGGTTGAAAACAACTTGTTTTGTACTTAACAGTGTTTACCACACAAAGGTTAGGGAGAAAATGAGGGTGTTCTGTATCTTGAAGCTGTCTTCATTGCTGTGATCTTTTAAAGAAAGCTTTCAGCAAAAGCTGTGTTTACATTCTGGTACCATGACAAATTAAGATTTTTTTCAAACTGAAACATGCTGAAAAATCTTTCCTTCTTTTACCAGTTGTGGACATCGGACACCCAAGGAGACGAAGCTGAAGCAGGAGAAGGAGGGGAAAATTAACCGGCCTTCCAACTTTTTGTCTGCCTCATTCTAAATTTACACAGTAGACCATTTGTCATCCATGCTGTCCCACAAATAGTTTTTTGTTTACGATTTATGACAGGTTTATGTTACTTCTATTTGAATTTCTATATTTCCCATGTGGTTTTTATGTTGAATATTAGGGGAGTAGAGCCAGTTAACATTTAGGGAATTATCTGTTTTCATCTTGAGGTGGCCAATATGGGGATGTGGAATTTTTATACTAGTTATAAATGTTTGGCATAGTACTTTTGGTACATTGTGGCTTCACAAGGGCCAGTGTTAAAACTGCTTCCATGTCTAAGCAAAGAAAACTGCCTACATATTGGTTTGTCCTGGTAGGGAATAAAAGGGATACTTGGTTCCAGATACAGGTGTAGTTTTTGTGGGTACTTTAAGGTTTGGAGCACTTATGAGGCTGTAGTAGAAATGGGTATTCTGTAGATACCGTGTATGGAACCATGAGAATCTGTGGAATACTCAACTCTCAGTGTGCACACCTTTGATTACAGTTGCAGAAGTGTTCCTTTAGTTGTGACCCAATTTACTCTGGATAAGGGCAGAAACGGTTCACATTCCATTATTTGTAAAGTTACCTGCTGTTTGCTTTCATTATTTTTGCTACACTCCTTTTATTTGTATTTAAATGTTTTAGGCAACCTAAGAACAAATGTACAAGTAAAGATGCAGTAAAAATGAATTGCTTGATATCCATTACTTTATGTGTATCAAGCACAGCAGCAAAATAAAAATCCCATGTATTTAACTTTTCTTTTTCTTTTTCTCTTTTTCCTTTTTTTTTTTTTTTTAGGGTTTTTGGTTTGGTTTGGGAGTTTTTTTTGTTTGGGTGGTTTTTTTTATTTTTGTTTTTGTTTTGGGGTTTTTTGGTTTTACTTTTGTGATTTTTTTTTTTTTTTGATACTTGCCTAATAACATGCATGTGCTGTAAAAAATAGTTAACAGGGAAATAACTTCAGATGATGGCTAGCTTTGTTTAATGTCTTATGAAATTTTCATGAACAATCCAAGCATAATTGTTAAGAACACGTGTATTAAGTTCATGTAAGTGGAATAAAAGTTTTATGAATGGACTTTTCAACTACTTTCTCTACAGCTTTTCATGTAAATTAGTCTTTTGGTTCTGAAACTTCTCTAAAGGAAATTGTACATTTTTGGAAATTTATTCCTTATTCCCTCTTGGCAGCTAATGGGCTTTTACCAAGTTTAAATACAAAGTTTATCGTAACAAAATACTACTAATATAACTACTACTGTTCCCAACCATGTCCCTTATTCTTCCTCTCCTCTAAAAAAAAAAAAAAAATAGTTTTGTTTTGTTTTTGTCTTTTTTTGTTTGTTTGTTTTCAGAGACGGGATTGATTGGAAAAAAGTAGTATGTTCCATTTAAAGTTTTGGTATATGGCATTTTCTAACTTAGGAAGCCACAGTGTTCTTGACCCATCATGATATTGGGTAGCATTAACTAAGTTTTGTGCTTCCAAATCACTTTTGTTTTTAAGAATTTCTTGATATTGTTATAGCCTGCCTTCAATTTTGATCCTTTATTCTATTTGTCAGGTGCACAGGATTACCTTTTTTAGCCTTCTGTCTTGTCACCAACCATTCCTACTTGGTGGCCGTGTGTACTTGGAAAAAAGGCCGCATGATCTTTCTGGCTCCACTCAGTGTCTAAGGATACCTTGCTTCCTTTGCTTGCATCCCACGAACTATTTCCCTCATCCTATTTACTGCAGCAGATCTCTCCTTAGTTGATGAGATTGTGTTTATCTCCTTGTAAACCCTACCTACCTGAATGGTCTGTCATTGTCTGCCTTTAAAATCCTTCCTCTTCCTCTCTTTAAATAATGATGGGGCTAAGTTACACCCAAAGCTCACCCCCAAACTATTTCCTCAGTACCTTGCAGAAAACACCAAACAAAAATATCATTTTAAAAGAGGTGTATTTTTTTTTTCTTTTAGAATGTAAGCTCCTCAAGAGCAGGGACAATGTTTTCTGTATGTTCTATTGTGCCTAGTACACTGTAAATGCTCAATAAATATTGATGATGGGAGGCAGTGAGTCTTGATGATAAGGGTGAGAAACGGAAATCCCAAATAACTGTTTTGTTGCTTGTTTTATTATGACCTCAGATTAAATTGGGAAATATCAGGCCTTTGGCACAGTTGTCCCCCAGATACTACATTCAAATAAAAGTGCAATGGAGGCCTTGGGGTCTTTCTTTCAAGGAGAAAAAAATCTCTTAATGCATTAGGGCAAAATAATCCTTTTCTTGGCTCTTTTTTTACTCATTTCTCCTGACCCCCAGGCCAAGGACATGAAGTAATCATTTATAGCTAAGGCGCATTAAGCTAAACTTGAGGAGATGGATCTCATTCAAGTATAAATTATAAATAAAATCTAAAGCTTGTCATATTTGCCTATTTATGTGCATTAGTCTTCTAGTTTGATTCTGAAATAAATTGTGATAATACTTCATTAATATTAGCTGTTAATGTTTCTACGTACTAGTGCCCAATAGACTGAAGGAAGATTCTTGCCTTGGGATTTGAATAATAAATTTTTATAACATTTCTTTAATTGTCCCAAATCCAGGCTTCATGTCTGTTTTTGTCAATATAACGATATTTCCAGGAATTTGGAGAATATAATAATGTATTTTCTGTGTGTGGAGTATCGGGATTGTTTTAAAAAAAAAAAAAGATGTCCGCTTCACAGTTGTCCTTTGAGAGAGGAGCCACCGTTGAGGTCAGTTGAAAGTATGGACTTGGCTGCAGCTCTGACTTACGGTCCTAGCTTTTCCATTTAATTGTTTTGCTACTACTTCACACCATAAAGATCATAGATATGGGTGGGGGGGATTGGGGAGTATAAGAGAATTAAAAAGAATGTCAAGTAGTTTAACTTAAAATTTTTTTTTCTTCCTGTCTTCCCTACAAAATGGTCAGTAATCCTGCCATGGCCCAAAACATATTTGGAACTAGTAATGGCCTATTTGGAATCTGCAGTCTTGGCTTATTTGTGGTTAAACCTCAGTTTGAGAGTGAAACCTTGATTGGGTAATTGAGGAATTCTGACCAACAGTGAAAAGCCATGGGTACAAATCCAAGAATTTTGTAGACTTCCCAGCAGTGGCGGTATCATTGAAACAGTTTCAGGTCTACATTGGGGAGAATGGCACTTCATTTGGATGCAAGTACATCATCACTGCAGGAGAGCCTACAGTGTGTTAGGAACTTCCTAACTGGTGCTGTGTGCTCAGAGTCTTACCCATTCCTGCAGAGAAAGATCAAGGAACCACAAATGGCTTTATTTTCTTGTATGTGGGAAAATAAGCAGTGGAATTCAAACATCTATAGTTTTAAGGTGCTCACTGAAACGGCACTTGGAAGATGGCAGGACTTGGATCTTTTTCTGAATGTGATATTAATGTCAATAAACTGCTCTTCCATTCTCTGTAGTGTGGCTTAACAGCAGTCACAGTCTTACTGGTTAATTGTAGCTCTCCTTTTATTCTAAAGGCCTAAAAACAAAGATACTGCTGGGTCTGCGTAGGTACTTTTAAGAAACTTCACAACAGGCCTCTAGGAAAAGAGTACTCTTGACAAAATGGTATTCAAGATCTCACCACAATAGATCGACTTCGAAAACTTGAAAAATAAAAATGTTGCTGAGTACATCAAATTATAATCATGCTACTCAACCTAGATTCTTTTAAGTCGTCTTTATATATGATTGTCAACCCCCAAGTGTTTCAGAACTTGAAAGTCACTGAAATAGCAAGACTTGATAAGCTAACTTTCTGGAAGACATCTGCACCTGCTCTGTATCATTACCATAATTACTCAGGTTATGAGGATGTCTAACTGTCATCCTGGACAAGTAAGCATATGTGTCTTTTGGATATAGAAACCAAATTGAAAGTGGATATATTTAGGCACAGCTATTACCAACCCTGGGTAATGCCAGAGATTCACTTCATAATACCTTTTTTCTGTATTTGAGCTCATTCTATAAAATATCTGAAAGCCCAAGCTTAACCTGTCAAATGTTCTTAATAGACTTATGTATGAATTTCCAGATAATACCTTTTTTCCATATTCGAGCTCATTCTATGAAATTTCTGAAAGCCCAAGCTTAACCTGTCAAATGTTCTTAAAAGACTTAAGTATGAATTTCCAGACCTTAGAACCCATCAGTATTTTAAGTAGGTGCTTGACTTTTTGTTAATGAACGCTGGTTTGGGCCAGCCGCTTTTCTGAATGTTCAAGAAGGGCTTCTTGGATTTATGTTTTGAGTCAAGGCTGAATGGGATCCAGACGGAGGTTCTAGCATGTGCAAAGGCATCAAGTTAAGAGAACTTGACAACTTCCATGCACTCACAAGTGAGGGACTCTGTAGAAAGAAAAAATAGGCTCCCCTGTGCTGTAATACTGAGTGTCCTTGCTGCCAAAATCTATGGGGGGGGCGAGACAATATTTGGCAAAACGTAGTGTGACATTACATTTTGAGTCAAAAAAGGCTATTTCTAAAACAACTGTTGGTCTGCAAGACAAGTTCGTGGTTCTGCTCAGCAGATTTCCAAAGCAAGGAAATTAAGGATAAAGATTACCTGTCCTAACAGGTTCTTCATGTTAATAACTGATGCAGTTTGGAAGTAGGTACCATATAACTTCAACTGTGTCAAGAGAAGAAAGTAACCAGTTTTTTTTTTGTGCTTTAAGAAAATGCTATTTGCACTTCTAAATCATGCCATGCACAAAAATCAAATCCAGAAGAATGAGAGTGAAAACTTCAGATGTTCAGAAGATGTAGGTGATCAGATCTCTCCTATGTGATGTGAAATGTGAGAAAACATCTCTCAAAATGAGCATAGCCTAACTAGGAAAATTATATGTAAACTCAGACTCCATATATAAACCTCAATATAAATTCAACTACATAAAAAATTTAGATAACTGGGAGTAGAAAAGTACATAACTTTAAAAATTGGTATACATACATAAACAAATAGGAAAGTGGGCAAAGGTTTTGAACAGGCATTTTTGGGGAGGAGGAAATATATGGCCAGTAGATACGTGAAGAGAGGTTTAACCAGGGAAATGCAAGCCAGGACCACAGTTAGATACCACCATTTTACCCCCACATAATACTGTTTGAAAGTCTGGTCTTACCCAAATGTTGGGAGATGTGGTTTGAGACCTCCCAGTACTGATGGGAGTTTAATTACTACATCCCTTTGGAAAATAATTTGGCATTATCTCATAAAGTTGACATTCACATCCCTATAGTTGAGCAATTCTCTCCTGGATGTATTTCCTGGAACACTTGCCATGGTACACCAGGAAATTTACAGCTGTTCTATTTAAATAAGCAAAAAATGAAACAATCCAAATGTCCACTGAAAGAACAGATAGTTATTTTACCCAATGATATAATCTTCATTAGTGAAAATGAATCAATATTTAGTGAAAATACAGTATGATATCCTTATTAGGTTAAAAAATGAACAAGAAGCTTAGACGTACATATACATGATAAAACCTCTTTCCCATGAATACTTCTGAGAAAATTTAGAACAGAGTTTACCTATTGGAGAAGCAGGAAGACAAGCTAGGGCAGGATGACATCAGTAAATGTAGTTTTTAGGTAATGTGACCATTGTGGGAATGGGATGGTGAGTTCACAAATACTTGTTAGAAAGCAATCCTTTCAAGCACAGGGATAATACAAGGATTATGTTTAATCCAGCTCTGGGCACTAGAGATCACAAAGGAAAGGAACTAAAGGGGAACGGTACAGTGGGCCAATAAATTCAGTAGTCAAAGGCTTGCTTGATGGTAATAAGATCAGGAGAGAAAATAGGAAAAGCAGTCACCAAGTTTGGTAAAACCCACAAGATGGTTAATTGCTGTCCTATTCATTACACCCTAAAATTGTCCTACTGTCCCTGCCATTTGACTCTGGAGAAGCAGGGAACAAGACCTGGAGATTTGGTCAGAGGAGGACAGCCAGGAAGACTTTATCAGGAAACACTGAAGTGAAAAAAGTACAGGTCTCCAAAGTGAAGGAGCAGGGAGTCTGTGAGAACTTCGGGTAGCATGTAGCCTATCTTTGTAGGGCCTAAAGAATTTTATGTCCAGCAGCCAAAACACGTCAGGGAATTCAGACTGAAGATTCCGTGCTTCTCAACCTTTGGAGGAAAACCTTTAGAGGAAATGCACTGCATTCAGTCCTGAATCACTGAGATAACTATCCCACCTCCTGAATAACCCAAGTCAAGATTCTCACTATTTTTTCTCCCATTCCTCTGTGATTCTTCAAGAGTTGAACTGGTTTCTGTAGGAGAAGTCTACTGATGATGAGAGTTGAAAGTACAGAATCTATTCATAATCCTTAAATAGTACTAGATAAAATATAAATATGGTTGTTGGGTTTTTTTTTCTTTCCCAGGATTTGCAAGGGAGTTGCTCAGAAAGTCATTTTTATAGACCTTAGTCCACTCTTAGAGAACTTTATAAGGGGTCAAAGTTGAGCCCAAAAATTTAGAAGTGGAAGAATTTGGAGAAAGCTTTGGAGTGCTGGGCTTTGGAGTTCCTCTGCACCATCACCTGACTGCTCAGTGAAGGAGGGGACAGTGTTCCAATGCAGACACTTCACAGACTATTCCAGAATCTAACCTATGTGGCCCAGAGTGACACTAGTTAGGCTCATTGGACATTCTCCAGTCAAAAGCCGTTGTCTAGCTTACTTTGCTGACAGCAGAGCAGGGAGAAGTAACTCCATTAGAAATGGGCTGCCCTCTCCAGGTTTGTGGAGGCAAAGAATGTAGACATGTTTCTAGCCGGCAAGGGGCAAGACCAGAAACTTGGCTTCAAAGGGCTGCCTGGACACTGGAGTCTACGGGGCAGTCAAGCAGCAGCTGGCAGAGAGAGAATTGGTGACTGGCCTCTAAGGATCAGGGAGTAACTAAGAAAGTTGGTTTTAACATCTGTCTGGGGCAGAGAGAACAATGGCCCAGTTCCCTTCCAGTCAAGTTAGACCTTTCCAGCCCCCACAGATGCAACTCGGGCAGAGCCATGCCGTCAGCCACTGAAGAAGGAGGCAGTGGAGAAGGAGGCTGACCACAGGCACCCAGCCCTGGACCACGGAGAGGAGAGGTTGTCACAGGAAGCTCTGCTCACTTGTCAACAATCTCAGCTCCCAGTCGACAGTGACCGCAGCCAGTCCACAGGTGATAAACTGAAAGAGTAACACACTGGAAACGAGTGAAAGAGCCTCCTGAGAGAAATCGTAACACAGAGAGACGTCTGATAGGATGAAGAGCCTGAAAGAAAGAATGAAAGCCAAAATGAAAAAAATAAGACACTGAAAAACAAAAACAAAAACAAGGTGACACTAGGGAATTGAATAATCTGGCAGGTAATCCAATTTAGAACTGAAACCCAGTTCTAAACTAAGAAAACATATTCCTACTCCCTACTTGTTGGTTGGTTGGTTTTTCTTTCAAGTCGCTCTATGGCAAAGCCCTGACCATGGGGAAGTCTACCTGTCCCAGGGACATGATACAAAACAGCTTTATCCTGAGAATACAGTCTCATCATTCTCTAATTAAGAAATAAAAGTTCATATTTTAAGATCTAATATAATCTGTGTGTCTTATTTTAAATAACTTGATTGCATCATACAGCAAATACTTGAGAGCTGCTTCTCTTCAAAAGAAGGCTGTTCAATGTTGTGGAATTTCAGGTGATTTGCAGTTAAAGGCCTTCTTTGGTTGCATATTCTAAACTATGGTAGCAAACAGTAAGCTTTTTTATTTTAAAAAATTTTAGGCCTGGGGCACCTAGGTGGCTCAGTGGGCTAAAGCCTCTGCCTTGGGCTCAGGTCATGATCCCAGGTCCTGGGATCTAGCCCCACATCGGGCTCTCTGCTCAGCAGGGAGCCTGCTTCCCTGTCTCTCTGCCTACTGTGATCTCTCTCTCTGTCAAGTAAATAAATAAAATCATTTTTTTTTTAAAGATTTTATTTATTTATTTGACAGAGAGAGATCAAATGTAGACAGAGAGGCAGGCAGAGAGAGAGAGAGGAGGAAGCAGGCTCCCTGCTGAGCAGAGAGCCCGATGCGGGACTCGATCCCAGGACCCTGAGATCATGACCTGAGCCGAAGGCAGCGGCTTAACCCACTGAGCCACCCAGGCGCCCCAATAAAATCTTTTTTAGAAAAAATTTTTAAGCCTACAGAAAAGTTGCAGAAATAGTACAAAGAATTATATATACCATTTTACCCAGATTTTCCAAATTTAATTTAATTTTGGATAAATTTCCAAATCTATCCACATTTCCTAATATATACACACCCTATTACTGTTTATATACAAGTATCTTTTCCAGAATCATTTGAGAGTAAATTGAAGCTATGAGTCCTCTTTACCTGTGTGTATTTCAGTGTTTCTTAAAAAGATAGTTTCATATAAAACTATATAATTATCAAAACCAGAAAATGTACGTTGATGGGATTCTAGTATCTAATCTACAGACCTTATCCAACCCGAGGATTGTCCTACTAGTGCCGTTTGTGGCAGAAGAAAGAAAACTTCCACTGGGTCTAAGGTCTAGTCCAGGATCTTCGGCTGCCCGTAGTTGCAGTGTCTCTTCAGTCTCCATTAATCTGGAACAATTTCTCAGTTTTGACTTTCATTAATTTGTAGACTCTGTAGAATGTCCCTTTGTTTTGTTTTGTTTTGTTTTGTTTTATCCTGATGTCTTTCCATTAGTTTCGGGTTATGCCCATCTTCCAGGAATTCTCCTGACATGACGTCACATCCTTAGGCCCTTGTAAAAGGAGGCACATGACATTTCTTTGTCCTGTAACTGATGCTACTAAAAAAAAAAAAAAAAAAAAAACAGCTGCTCAAGAAAATGGAGGACATTGGGGCACCTGGTTGACTCAGTTCCTTGAGCAAGTGCCTTCCGCTCAGGTCATGATCCTGGACCCCTGGGATCGAGTCCCACATTAGGCTCCCTGCTCTGCAGGGAGTCTTGCTTCTCCCTCTGACCTCTCCCCTCTCGTCCTCTCTCTCTCTCAGATAAATAAATAAAATCTTAAAAAAAAAAAATGGAGGACATATTAGGCAACATTTTCATTGGTTTAAAATTATACAAGTAACACACACTGCTAAACCACCACACTCCCCTTGTGAACAGACCTCTTCCACCAGCAGCAACTATCCTGTTCTCCAGCAGGACTCCTGATGGCAAAAACCGTCCTCAGCCAGAACCTGCACGCACAAGAGGACACGGGGATGAAGTACGCTGTGCCTACTGCGGGGAGGCATTCTGGAGACCCTCCAGCCAAATCCTATACGTACTACAGACTGCCGTCAAAGCTTCTAGAGAGCAGCCACTGCCCTGCTCATCATTCTGCTCTCAGCTCTCCGCATACAACCTGGCCCAGAACAGATAAAACTAGCAAACGTGTGTACATAAGCCCTGACTCCCTTCTAACACCTGTGCTAACAAAGATTTCCCTTTCTGAATTTGTAAATAGCTCACATAGTGACTTACTCAGAATAGGTGCTAAAAAAAAAAAAAAAAAAAAAAAAGTTGGATTAGAGAGAAGGAATCTCATATGTGGTACTCTGTTCCCAAAACCTTATTTCCAGAATCAAGTTTGCTTTGTATTCTAACAGCTACTTCGTTTTTAATATTAAAAAAAAAAAGTCATAGAGATATTGATAACGGTAGCATCCCTTCGAGTTACTGGTTAATTGGGAGAGGACTTCAGAGATAAATGCACTTGGCTTCTAGTCCAAGGTCAGTTTACTGTACATGTCCGTCCTCGGGATTGGTGGGGGCTGTTCTTGTTCACATGGAGGCATGGAATTGTGGCCTTTTCTGCTCCCTGACCTCCACCAGCATCTGTTTTGCTCTTTTTAACCTACAACCAGCGTGTTATATCTACCTTCATGTGCTTGCAGTAGTTCTGACGCTCATTTGTGGTCGCAGGATTCTGTTGGGACTCAGTCCTCTTTGAGAATGTGGAACTCATCTCTAGGTATGACTGGGTCAGGCTGGGACCAGAGCCACATTTACCTGGTGACACGCAGAAATACAAATGAAATTTCTAGGGCCCGTGTGTGTGTGTGTGTGTGTGTGTGTGTGCATGTGTATGTGAGACAGAGACAGAGGAAGGAGAAACTAGACCCAGCAGAAGTTTGCCAGCTCTGATTTGGAAAAAGCAGCTTCATGTGTGGAGAGAAGCAATATCCAACTGTTCCCACACCGACAATGAGTCTTAGAGTCTTAAGGAATAAACACTCTAGAACGGTGGTTCCTAAACTTGTCTGCCCATTAGAATCACCCTAGTAGGGCGCCTGGGTGGCTCAGTGGGTTAAGCCGCTGCCTTCAGCTCAGGTCATGATCTCGGGGTCCTGGGATTGAGCCCCACATCGGGCTCTCTGCTCTGCTGAGAGCCTGCTTCCCTTCCTCTCTCTCTGCCTGCCTCTCCGTCTACTTGTGATTTCTCTCTGTCAAATAAATAAATAAAATCTTAAAAAAAAAAATCACCCTAGAAACACCCAAGACCTACTCCTTATCAGTATCTGGGGTAGGACATACGTATCATTCTTTTGAGCTTCCATGTGTACAAAGCATACATGAATCAAAGAGCCTTTGGAAAGAATCTTACTCTCTGGTGTTGAACATTCCTCCTGGGCCACTGGGGAGATCAGGCCTCAGCCCACCTCCCACTGCTTGCTTGTGCTTCCTCGCTTCTGAGCTCAGTCTCCTCATCTGTTAAAATCCCAGAGGAGGAAGGGGATTTGTAAGAAGCTGGGATCTCGAAGCCATGGCTTGGAGGGGCTCAGGCAGCTGATGGCTTCCGGTATCGCTGTTTGGAGCCTCTGCTGTCCTTCAGGTGTAGGAGCTGCAGACATAAATAAAAAGAGAAAAAAAGTCATTGCTTCTTCATGTCATCTCTCTAGAACTGCAGAGTGAGATGTTTTCCACATCAAAGACTCTTAGGCTGGAAGAAAGAGAAAAACAACCCACTGTGGATTTATCCTCCAAAGTCCAGAGGAACTAGTATTAGATTTCCATGATAAAAATGGAACAGGGAAAAAGTCCCAAAGGCCCTTCACACCTTCTCACATTTAACACACCTGCCTTGTGAGAAAGTGAACAGGTGCCTCTTACACCAGCACAGAATTAGCAATCCCACAAATCAAATTCCTTCTAAGCCCTCACAACAGACTTTAAAAATTCAGGATGACCGGATGTGCCTGTGCTTGCTGGTCCTTTAACATCAGTGTTACCGTCGTAATCCTTTACACTTGAGAGGGGCTTTGAAATTTGAAAGCATTTTGACAATCGGGAACTTCTCACTACCACCTTATGAGCCTAATGGGGCTGATAACAGTTTCCCCATCTTGACACTGAAAAAAAAACACCTGTTTAGATAATTAGCTGGCTTGTTCCAAACCAGATATCCCCGCTGGCCTGGCCGAGCAGCGCTGGAGCCTGCGTTTGAAGGGAGAGAGCAGGTGAAGGGGAACAGATGACGGGACAGTCCGGGAGGGGAATGTGGGAGGCATATCTGGAGAAACCGGGGTTCCTGCATGGAAGCAGAGGGCAGGCAATGGGCATGGAGAGGCAGGCTGGGACCCCAGAAGATGTGTAGGGCATTGGACTTTCCAATGGGGAGTCACAAATATCCCTTAAGCTCCAGGGAGCATTTTCTGGAACTTTCAGAGCAGAGAGACAGCTGTTTATTTCAGGGGTCGTGAGCTGCTTCCACTGTCTTCTGCCTCCATGCACAAGCTGAGAAGCCCAAGGGGGCCCGTGCCCCCAGATTTATATCTGTGATAGAGAACTCCTAAAATGAGACTGGAGAGGATGCGACCTCTGGTTGACCCGTGAGAGGGACCCCCACCATCAGAGGCTCTTCACCCCCTCCCATGACCTTGCAATGTGGGCTCCTCCTGCCTGTCCTGCTCCCAGAGGCTGCTGCACGGACATGGCCTTAAGATAGCGCTGTGATGGTGAGAACACCCACAGATACCCCTGACTGAACCCAGATAAGCCCTCTAGATCAATGTTGAAGATCTGGCTGGTGCAGAGGTTTACTCATTGGCCCCCACCCAAGACAAGCCTAAGGAAAGTTCCACTGCTTATCAGACCTGTCGTGGCCCCATCTGCGGAGGCCGGCCTCCTCTCCTGCATCTTTCTACCATCCATGCGTCCAGTGTGGGGGACCAGGGTCCCAGTACCCCCAGGAAGCTCTGTCTGTTATTTCATTGTGGAGTCCCCACGGGACACACATTTTGTTAGGCTGGGGAAGGCATACCCAGTGTGGTTTCCCCTCGGTGATTTATGTAAAAGGAACATCTGCAGACTAATCCACTGTCTTAATCTAGGGCTCCAGTGACTTTCACCTACACAAGTCAAGACTTAGTTACAGCTCCTTAAGGGAGCAATCACTATGCAGTTTCTCTTTCTTCTTTGTTAGACACTCGCTTCTAATTTCCTGCACACTCTCTTGGGGATCCTCAGAAGGGAATTAACTTCCTTTATCTTCTATTGCTTAAGATTAACTGTAGAACTCCGGGAAGCAAGTGATTCCCCCCCCCCCCCCCCGCCGCCCCACAAAATACACTTTGAGGCCACAGAGGAAGATCACGGGCAGCCTGCAGACCTCCAGCCCTTCTCATGGTAACTCTGATCTCCCCACCAGCCCAAAGGGAGCAGCCCCTTCTTGGTTGAACGGGCAACCCCTGATCCAGTTTCCAGCCTCTCTAATACCATGTATTGTAGAGATCGTGGAACGCAAACCCAAGACCAGGAAGAAGACTCAAAAGTACCTGGCAACTTCCAAGAGCTTCCCTCCCCAGAATGTTCTACCCAAACACTATCAGAGAATATTCACGAGGATGCCCGAAGGGACCTCAGGGATCTTCAAGTTCGACCCCTTCATTTTACAAATGAGGAAACACGACCAGAGAATGGAGGTGACTGGCTCAAGGTCAAGCAGCTGGGGGACCCAGCAGAGGAAAGAACCCAAAGGTGAGATAAGGATTTCGTGAGGACGGGAATATGGTTCCGGGTACATTCCCACTACCAGTGGAACTATGTTGTCTGCGTAGAGAGAGCTGCTTCCCACTCACACATGAACCCTGAAGCTGCCTTCATTGGTTGGCCATATTCTTTTACTTCTAAGGAGAGAGTCACAACCTGCCCTATTTAGTACAGTGGCAGCCACTCACCACGTGTGACTGTTAAAAACTTGAAATGTGGGTATTAAGGAGGGCACAAATATTTGCATGGAGCACTGGTTGTTGTGCATGAACAACGAATCTTGGAACACTGCATCAAAAACTAATGATGTATTTTATGGTGACTAACGTAATGCAATAAAAATTTAAAAAAAAAAAAGAGAGAGAGAGAGCGAGAACTTGAAATGTAACTGGTCCGAACTGAGACAGGCTAGATTTTTGAAGGATGGAAAAAGAATATAAAATATTTCATTGATAATGTTTTAATCTTGATTACAGATAGAAATGATCATCTTTGGGGCATATCGAGTTAGATAACATACACTTTTAAGATTCGTTTTACTTTTTAACATGACTGCTAGGAAATTCTAAATTACACGTGTAGCTTGCATTCTGTTTCTATTGGTGCTGTTCTAAAAGATAAAAAAAAACGGGATGCCTGGGTGGCTCAGTTGGTTGGACAACTGCCTTCGGCTCGTGTCCTGATCCCGGAGTCCCGGGATCTAGTCCCGGGATCGAGTTCAGCACCAGGCTCCCGGCTCCACGGGGAGTCTGCTTCTCTCTCTGACCTTCTCCTTGCTCATGTTCTCTCTCACTGTCTGTCTCTCAAATAAATAAATAAAATATTTTTTAAAAATAAAAATAAAATAAAAGATAAAAAAATCACAAATCTCAAAAGATGTAAAATGAACATGATCAAGAATTTTTGAAGGCTCATTAATTAATGAAGGAACCAATAAGATACTATGACCAGCACAAAGGACATATGAAAAGCTAAGCTATTTATAGGCAAATTAACAATAGAATATTAGGATACATTTACTTGGTTAGATATAAAACTGGTTAATGTCCAACAGGCCATACAACTTAGGTAGGCATTTTCTGTTCTAGTCAGTAGAAATTACCTGCATCTCTCCTGGACAAAAATATACAAATTAGCAGGTGACCTCACTCTAAGTCTGGGGCTTCTGATTAAAAGGAAACAATGATCTGGACTACATTGCACTGCACCAATGTTTCCGAAAGAGATATAATACAAACCACATTTTTTAAAAAAGATTTATTTATTTGACAGAGATCACAAGTAGGCAGAGAGGCAGGCAGGGAGGGGGGGAAGCAGGCTTCCTGCTGAGCAGAAAGCCCAATGCAGGGCTCAATCCCAGGACCCTGGGATCATGACCTGAGCCGAAGGAAGAGGCTTTAAACTACTGAGGCACCCAGGTGCCCCATACAAACCACATTTAACTTTAAATTTTCTAGTGGCCACATTTCGGGAAAGAAATAAAAAAGAAACAGGTGAAACAAATTGTAATAATGTATCTTATTTCACCCAGTACCTTCAAAATATTATCACTTCCACATGTAATCAACATAAAACTAGCAATTAAATATGTTACAATTTTTTTTCCCAACTAGGTCTTTGAAACCTGTTGTTGAGTTTTTTCACTAATAGCACATCTCAGTTCAGACCAGCCACATTTGAGGAGCTCCCTCCCCACACCTGGCAAACAGCCATGGTGCTGGACAACACAATCCTACACAATCCTCAGATGGTCTTTGACCTGCTCTGATACTCAAATGATTGAAAGGCAGCCGTCCACCTCACCTGCCTGATTTCCAAGTATTGGATGGTGGTTTTTTGTTTGTTTGTTTTCCTGACGGTACCCAGATCTTCCTATGCATTAGGTGGGCTCTGGGGATGTTCGGGATGGGTACGTTCATGCAGTGGATCCAAATGTGGGCTGTGGAGGCAGAGCGCCGGGACAGAGTCCTCATGGGGAATTTGCGATGGCCTCTCGCACAGCATCTAGAACCTAGGAAATGCTGGATCAGGTCCACTCCCCTAGCCCCCACCCATCCTCACACAGCTGCAGTTAGGCTGGCTTCCCCCACCGCGGCAGAGAAGAACTCGATGAGTCATCTGGACACACAGAATGGTGGTGACTAGCCCCAGCCCGGGCTAGAGGCTGAGAAGCCTTTCTGGAAACTTCCCACGCTTGTAGTACTTTCGTAGAACTCTCTGTAGCCTTCAGTGGGGCTGCAACACTCAGCTTCCTCCTCTTAATTCTCAAAAAAGCTGAGAAAGGGAAGAGCAGCTGCTAAACTTCCTTGGGCAAACTAAGTCCCCTAGGACCCAGGAGGAACCCAGAAGGGCCAGCTGCCCTGCCCACTCCACAGGGGACCCACAGCCCTGGCTGAGCCCCACAGAGCCCTTCCCTGTCTTGGGACAGTACCTCTCCTAAGGGAGGAAGTGAGGCCCTGGAAGGCTAAGAGGGAGCCACAGCCTTCTGTCCGAATGCACACAGGGAGGGTTTCAGGTAAAGGCTGGTCTGACCTTCCGGCGTTTCTGCCATCCCAGATGTTCACACCCATTGCCTGTTCTGACTGACTGGTGTCCCCACCCCACCAGTGGTGGGACATGCGGTTAGTGCAGAGAGCACCTGGGGACATAGATGGCCCTAACTGAGCCTCTCTGGGAGCCTCCAGCCACCATGACCTGTCCCGCCTGCAGGCTTTCCTATGTGCCACTTCCTTGCCAGGTATGCCCTCCCTTCCTTTCCACATCTTTTCTTGTCCCACCACTGCCAGATTAAACAGCAAACCAAACCATCACTCCTGGGGAACTTGCCTGGCCCATGGCCCTTGGTAAAGGGAACCCCAAAGACTGTATCGCTCCACCGATGGAACTAGAAGTGGTCACCAGAGCCCCAATCAGCTAACCACTGGCTGGCTAGTGACTTCAGCGTCCTGGATGGAAGAATTCAGCTGGACCAATCAGATTGCTGTTTCTTTCTAGCATTTGAACTAATTCTGTAAGTTGTGGCCAGGTCGTGATAAAACACACAAAGACAAAGCAGAACAAAAAAAAATGTAGAAGTGTATCTAGATTCTAGGCTTGAGGTCTATGACCGCCATTTTGGGGTCATTTCCAAGCTGAGGAGCAGGCAGAAGAAGCCTCTACAGAGAATAACAAAGAGACACAGAGGGAATGAGAAATGAGAGAGAGAGAGAGGAGAGGAAGGAGAGGAAAGAGGGGGTTGGGGAACCACTGGGCCTCTAGTCTTTCCAGTGTCCTGTTCCACTTCAGTAACCCAGGGCTCCATAACTCATCTCCTGAGCTTGGGGTTCCGTGACATTCCTCAATCCTTGCTGGAAAAGCTTCTTTTTCACTCTAACTAGAGTGAAGATATCTCTATTGTTTGAAGCCAGAAGAAACTTGGCTGGAATATTCTCCTTGGAGACTCAGAATGGATGACCGCCCCCCTCTGCCCCCCAGCTCTACACATGTGCAACCCCAACATGGCCGCCAGCTGTCATGGCACTTGGCTCTCTCTCTCTCTCAGTTCCAGAGTCCTCCAAAGAGGGGCGTCTCCTCCTTCCTTTGTATCCTCAGTATGCAGCATGGAGCTGACTCAAGATCTCTTGCCCATACCTGATTATTGGCCAAGAGAATTAAATGTGCCTGTGTTTTTAAGTTCCAGTAAAAATTCCTTATCTTTGCATACTCTTTATAGCTTATAAAACATGCTCATTGCCAGGCTTCTAGCTTACAGATGACCCGAAAAACCTAACTGTGTGTTTCTTAGAAGTTCAAGGACTTGCTTGACAGTGCACAGTTGGTGACATACGTGGGACTTAAGTCAGGACCCCTGACCCTTGAACTGGAGCGTTCCTGTTCCCATAGCCTGTATCCTTGCATTTACCTCCACCTTTATGAAATAGGTTGTGTGATCCCCAAAATACCAAGGCAAGCCTCAAAGAAATCTTTTAGTCCCACCTCTGAGAGCCCTAACCTCGCTCTAGGGACTGATCGGCGAATCTAGGGCAAGGTTTTAAAGGACATTGGCTCTCTGGAATTAGGGCAGCCCTGTCCTCTCAAAGCTTTGCACCAGCACTTGTCTCCCGGGTGCTCTCCCTGGTGGTCTGTAACCCCTCACAAAACCTTGCGAGTCGGGCCTCAGATCTCCAAGGTGTGTCCATTCCCCGAATTCCCCCTCTACTCACCCAGTTCATTGCCAAAGCATTCCTGGCGACTCCCTCCCAACGCATCATTTCTCAGCACCGCTGAGAAGGCTGAATGCAATGTACAAGCTCCAGGAGCAAACGTCTCCCGTTCCCTGCTCCCATTCGCCACTTTCCCCCTGAAAGCGTTAACGTGTGGGATGTCTGTTCCTCCAAATGTTCTCCTTTAATCCATATGCTCCTAATAAGAGATCAGTTCTCTGCAAGATTTTAAGTGGAATCCTCAAATTCTAAGGGTTTCCTTTTAAGGGATATTTTTTTCTACATATAAGATATTTAAAACTACTGGGTACATCCCAATATTCTGGGTACATCCCAATAATTAATATGATAGAAATCATTTTAGCATTTTGATAAAACTTAGAAAGCTAGTGAATTTGTCAAAATGGCTTTTTCTCATATTCTGCACTCAGTTGTGTGTCATGTGTCATTTTTGACAAATGCAAAATGTTTTCGGAAGCCCTATAGGAGGGGGAAACAAAAGATCCCCAGATTGTGATAAATACTTTGTCACACTCCACAAAAGCAGCTACATTTGTTTTTCCATTGATGTGAAATTCACATAACATAAAATGAATCAATTTTCAAAAGATTTTTTTTTATTTATTTGACAGACCGCAAATAGGCAGAGAGGCAGGCAGAGAGAGAGAGGAGGAAGCAGGCTTCCCGCTGAGCAGAGAGCCCTATGCGGGGCTCGATCCCAGGATCCTGGGATCATGACCTGAGCTGAAGGCAGACACTTTAACCCACTGAGCCACCCAGGTGCCCCAAAATGATCATTTTTAAACGAACTTCTCTGTGTTTACGGTGAACACCACAGTGGCTTTTAGTATATTTACAGTGACATAGAAATACCACCTCTGTGGAGGTCCATAGCATTTTCATCACCACAGAAGGAAATCTTGGACCCATCAAGCAGTTTTCTCCATTTCCCTCTCCCTCCAGCCCCTGGCAGCCACCGACCCACTTTCTGACTTTGTGGATTTTCCTATTCTGGGTATGACACGTCCCTGGAATCAGAGAACATGAGACCCCTGATGTCTGGCTTCTCTTGCTTCACATGGGATTTTCAAGGTTCATCCATGGGGAGCATCTGTCTGTGCTTCACCTCTTTGAGGCTGAATGCGTTTCCATTGTGTGGCTCTACAGAGCCTGCCCGAACTCCCGGGAGGGGACATGGAACCCACCTACCAATGGGAGGCATGTCAGAGAGTTGGTGGCTCTCCTTACAACACCACAGTAGGTAAAACCAAATCCTTTTTTCCTCTTGCACTTTTTTTTTGGTGGGGGGATGCTGTGCAGAGATAGTTCGAGGGCCTCCTCTCAGCCAGGCACCGGCACCATGTCTCAGCATCACAGCACCACGAAGTGCAGATTTTTTTATGCCCATTTCACAGAAAAGACCCAGAGAGATTGAGGAACTTGTCCTCCACCTCCCTGGCCTGCTTCTAGATTTGCATTCTCTCCTTGGCTCCTGTCTTAGTCCAGTTGGGTTGCCATGATTAGGCAGGGTCACTTATAAACAGAAGAAATTTATTTCTCACGGTTCTGGAAGGTGGAAGTCCTAGATCAGGGGACCAGCATGATCAGGTGAGGGACCTCTTCTGGGCTGTAGATTTCTCCATGAATCATTACTTGGTGGGGCCTCTTTTGAAGTAATTGTGAGGGCTCACCCTCATGCCCTAAGGACCCCCTAATACCATCACCTTGGGCATTAGGATTCACAGATGCCTTTGGAGGGGGTAGGGTGGGGAGACACAAACACTCAAACTCGAGGTTTGCAGCTTTCTGGTTGCATTCGTCTTGAGTAGCCCTCTCCCTGCATTACACCGCTCACCGGGTCCCTCTTCTGTATCCTCAGGTCACAGTCCAAAGCTCTCAGCCTGGCCTCATTTCCTGCCCCTTCCCACCTTGAGCCTCGCAATCTGGCAACACTTAACTGCTTCCCGCAGACAGAACAGTCAGGGCTCCTTCACACATGCTGTTCCCTTTGGCGGAAGGTCCTCCCTGTTTTTGTACTTGAAAACACCTCTTTATCCTCCAAATCTCAGGTTCTCTGCTACAGCCTGAGCCCGCAGGCAGAGACCCTGCCTTCCCGTCTTGGCATCCCTAATACCCAGCACGGCACTGCCCCCTGACTTGCTCCCCCAGTGACACTGTACCCTATCCCTGGCCAGCCCCCAAGGCAGCTATCCAGACCAGGAGGGAGGTCCTGGGACCCAGGGCCGGGTGAAGCCATTGTGAAACATAGAGGGTCTGAAGGGTAGTTGTGCAAGGGCTCCGCGGGACCAGGAGATGCTAGAGCGTTCCAGTTCTCTTTTGCGGAAATGCCCGTAGAACACAATTTCCTCCCTTTTCTGGTAAAGAGGGAAACAACTCTCCAGAACTGTTAATCATTCTTTAGGCCATTCCTTTCCCTCTGCATTTACCTCCCCTGTTCTTATTCTACCTTCTCATTTCCCGGTCCCTGGCTGGGGTCAAGGGGTGGGACCACTTCAGGAGGGTGGAGAAGGACAATAAGGAGAAGATGTAGAGGGAGAAAGAAAATCTTCCTTTTTTTTTTTTTTTTAAATCATTGAGGGTTTTGTTGTTGTTGTTGTTCTCTTGAATTCTGCCCCCTGCAAACAAGCACAGTGACTCCATGTCCTGGTGTTTCCCTCACTCCCTGCGTTTTTCCCCTTTCTTGGGAAAGTTTCCTGGGATGGGGCCATGATTAAATGCTAGAGTTTCCCGTGCTGTAGCCGTTGAGTCAATGCCAGAGAGAGTGGGTGTGTCTGCATGTGAACAAGTGAGCAGTAGCTGGGAAAACAGTATCTGAGGAGCAGGAAAACAGAACTTGTTGGGGAAGAGCTTTTAGCGGCGGTCTCCTTGCTGGGGCCCCTGCTCTCAGGCTCCCTCACCCCCAACCCTTGCTGCAGCCGTGTCCATCTAGTCATCATGACTGTAGGAAATCCTACTCCTCAAGCTTGTCTCAGATCAGGCAAAACCACGGGAACTTAGGAAAACATTGCATTTCCAGGACGTTCAGTGATTCATGGATCCTTCTGTTGAGCCGACAAATATCGTTGAACACCCTTCATACTCCAGGCAGGGTGCTGGACCCGAAGTTTACCCCAAAGAACCTGCTTTATGGGAAAATAGATGTCCCCCTATATCGCACATACTTCCTGCCTGGCTTCTGCCTGCCTGCCCTGATTCTTCATGCTGAAGAGTTTAGAGATCCCTAGTTCAGGGCATGTGTTTCATAGGTGAGAGAAGAAAGTTCCAGAGGAAGGGAGACTGCAGTCTTCTTTATCGATGGGGGCCAGGAGGAAGTACAGGGAAAAGAAAGCCAGGTCTGGTATAAACGGCTTGGTTATAGGCTGAATTGTGTCCCCCAAAAAAGATGTTGAAGTCCTAACCCCCAGTACCCACAGATGTGACCTTATTTGGTAACAGGGTCCTCTTTTTCCTGCTTCTCCCGCCACCCCCACAGCTTTATTGAGATATAATTGACTTATAACACTGCGTGACGTTAAGGGGTACAATGTGTTGATTTGACATCTATTGCAAAATGAATAGAAATCCTTAGGACCCTTATTTGGACAATTACTTGAAAATAGGATCATCGAACACTTGACCAAGTTAAGATGAGGTCACTGGAGAGGGCCCTAGTCCAATAGGACTGTGTTCTTAGGAGAAGGAGGAAGTTTGGACATGGAGACAGGAATCGGGGGGCGTCACAAAGGGATGGATGGGGACCATGCATGAACACTTCAAAAATTACCAAAGATCGCCAACAAGCCATTAGTGTCGAGGAGACAGGCCTGGAACAGAACCTCCCTCGGAGAGAACCAACCCTACTAACTCCTCCATCTCAGATTTCCGACCTCCAGAACTGAGATGATAGAGCTCTGTTGTCTGAGCCATTCAGGTTGTGGTGCTGTGTTAGGGAAGCCCCAGACCCCATCGGAAGTCAGCCAGACCGCACAGATCCGAGCGGGGCATGGAGCTGTTGAGAAATGCTCAGACACGTGGAGGAACAATCAGGGGTCCCCAGGGACTCACACATAAGTAAGAAACAGCACTGGACAAGCCCATAATTCTGGCTAAGGTCTGCTGCAGCTTCCAGACCTGAGGGAGAGTCATGGTTCCTTGGAAAAGGATCTCCT
This sequence comes from Mustela erminea, assembly GCF_009829155.1. NCBI lineage: Eukaryota > Metazoa > Chordata > Mammalia > Carnivora > Mustelidae > Mustela > Mustela erminea. The sequence goes on along the minus strand of NC_045629.1, from coordinate 49,173,466 downwards.
GTCTCTGCCCACAGGGACAGAAAGTGGCCTCCACTTTATTGGGGGCAGAATCAATTTAAATTGCTGGCGGTTTGTCTTCCAGCTGTCAGCTCAGGCCAGAACATCACATATTTTCCATCAATAATTCACTTATCTCAGAAATAGAGGCCCTAGGGATTCCCTGGGGAGCTGGCTGGTTCCATTCATTATTAAGCGGGCACTTACAGCCTTGCCCCTGAGCCAGGAGAACCCTGCTCCCGGCTGGATGCCTTCCCCATTCACTCCTTCTCCCTGCCCCTCTGCCCTCCATGTTCATTTCCTTTTTTCTCCTCTTTTCTCTGAGGCTGCTTCCTATCCTCTGGTGTGGATACCTTCCAGATTTTACTGTTTCTGCCTCTCCATCTTGCTGTCCAGCACAGGCTGAGATGTAAAAGTCCAAGATGAAAGGTGTGTTTAAGAATTCTTTTAGTTCTCTGCCATGCTTAAAAAGGGTTCATGTGCTAAAAAAAAAAAAAAAAAGGGGGTTGTGTGTAGGAACACATACAGGTTTTGTTTGTTTGTTGCCTCCCCCCCCACCCCAAGATGCTTGTGAATTGTTCCAACAGGGTGTCTCGGCTGGGCGGCTGGCAGAAGGATCACAGCATTCCTTCTGATGGCTCCTTTGTGCCCATTAGTTGCCCCTGAGCTGCTGGTAGCCTGGGAGGAGTGAATGGGAGGTGGGGCTATGAATTGGACAGATGACACCCAGGGACAGCTCCTGGGACAAGACCAGTGGGCAGCAGCGATGGTGAGAGTTTTTGTTGGCATGTCGGGCAGTAGACAGGAATGAGTGTATTTGGAGGAAAAGCGGAGTAACGTTGAATACGTCATGGTGATACCGGTTTGAGGGCACAGAGGGGCTCTCCTTGAAGTAACTGGGAGAATTGAACAGAGGAAGGGGGACAGCAGCATCAATGGTGCTGTATGTAGTCAAGGGGCTGGGGGGCTCAGAGCTACTGCACTTTGATGTTGATATTAATGTGACTTAGAACTCATAGCCTATAGAAGTCTACAGCATGACTTATATTCTAAATATAAGGCAATTTATTTTTATTTTTATTTTTATTTATTTAATTTTTTTTTTTTTTTTTTTTTTTTTTTTTTACGGAGAGAGACACAGCCAGAGTGGAAACACAGAGTGAGAGGGAGAAGCAGGCTTTCTGCAGAGTAAGGAGCCCAATCAGGGGCTGGACCAGGACCCTGGGATCAGGACCTGAGCAGAAGGCAGATACTTACTGAGCCACCCAGGCACCCAGTACAGGGCAATTTGAATAAACAACCGTTGCTCACTGTAAAATATTTATTATTTAGTATTCTGGTGATCTACGGCTAGGAAACAAAATGTCCAGACACTGAACAGTTTCAAACAACCATTTATTTGGATCCTGATTTTATAGGTCAGGAATCTGTGGAGGGCTTGGCTGAATGGTTTATCTCTGTTCTACATGATGTCATCTGGAGCAACTGGAAGATCCACTACCAAAAGGGCTTTTTACTCGAATGTCTGGCACATTTAGGGTCTCTTGGTCTTTCTCTTCCCAGGCAGTATCTCGTCCTCCAGGCCTCCAGTGTGTGGAGCTGACATTCCCACATGGTGGTCTCAGGGAGGCTGCATTTCTTACACGGCCACTAGCTTCCAAGAGGCAGGAAGTGCAACAAGACAGACCATCCAAGGGCTGTCACAGGAACCGGCATTTGGGTCATTCCACTCTGTCATACTGATCCAACTTTATTTTATGCTGCAAAAACAAGGCCCCCCAAATCAGTTGCTTAATACCCCTCAAGTTTGTTTCTTACTCATGCAGAAAAGTCTACTATGGATACAGTCAGCTGCCAGGACAGCTGTTCTCCATGGGTTGGTTCATTTTTCCAGGGCACTTTGGTCTTAAGGCAACTCTGTATCATTATTGGCAGACATCACCCAAAGAAGGGAAGACAGAGTTTGCATGTTCCCAGGCAAAAGGGAAACATGTTTCTTTCACTTACATTTCATCAGCCCAAGCAAGTTAAGTGCCCAACCTTATTTCAAGGGGGTGATGAAGCAGAATCCTCCCTGCCAGAAAGATAGGAGAACCCAGCATATTGGGGAACAGTGGGGACGTCACTTCTGTCACTTCGTTCCTCCAGAGGGTGATGTGAGGACTTAATGAAATCAAGTCATCATTGGGAATCACACAGCCACATTGAGAAGGGACTTCTAGGAGGCTAGTTATTGCCACTCAACACTCAATGACTAACACCTGGCCTCCAGCCTTGTGGAGACAATTTTAACTGATGAGCTCTCAGTTCTGGCACATTTTGGAGTTCCCATGTTGTCTTGGTCCATGCAGGCTGCTATGACAAAGTTCCATAGACTGGGTGGCAAACTAGCAATGGAAATTTACTTCTCACTGTTCTGGAAGCAGGGAAGTCCAAGATCAAGGCACCAACAGATTCGGTGTCTGTTGAGGGTTGGTTTCCTCAGAGATGGTGGTCTTCTCACTGTAGCCTTTCAGGGCAGAAGGAGCAAGCAAGCTCTCTGGTCTCTTTCTTAAGGACACTGATCCCACTCCTGAGGGTTGAACCCTCTCCAACCAGTTACTTCCTCCTAACACCATCACGTTGGGGGTTAGGATTTCAACACAGGAATTTTGCAGTGACACAAACATTCAGACCATAGTGCATGTCTATGTTTAAGGAGTCGAGACTCTCAAGTATTAAATTTAAAAATGCAAACATTCTGTTCATGTGAAATGAATAGGCAATGATTTCAAACAACTCACAGAGTGTGTTCCAATGTTTGTTTTGCTTCCCTATGTTTTCACCCCTTCCAACGGTATCCCCCAGGACAACTGTAACCCAAACATCACTGTTCTTTAATATGTAAGGCCAGAGACACTCCTAAAAGCATTGTCCGTGTGTTCCATGCTTCTGCTCTGGCTCTCACCTAGCTTCAATTTTCCCTAGGAAGGATGTCAGTGGGGAGGAAGGCACGTTCCAACCACGTCAAGTTCTTCAGGTGCAAGAGGGGTTGTTGCAGCTTAAATTGTACAATTTCCACTCTTCCCTCCCTTTGGAGAGATTTAAAACCCCTCACTAGTTGCCAAGCCTGCGTGACCTAATGCGGAGAGAGCTGTGTACAATTTAAAAAATGTCTTCAGTGCTCTTGGGAAAGGCTACTTAATCATTAGCCAACCACTTATTTTCTCTTAATCTCTGTAATTACCTTTTGGTAACAAGAGGCAGGAGGAGGGCCAGGAGCCAAACACACCTGACAGGGGAAAGCAATATTAAGAAGAGGCGGGAACACTAGCCAATCAGGGTGAGGCCGAGAGGCGGGGCAGACCTTGTGCGTCAGCACCGCCCCCCTCGCCGCCTCGGGGCACTGGGGCGGGACCAGGTGGGGCGGGGCCAGGTGGGGCGGGGCCAGGCGGGGGCGGGGCCAGGCGGGGGCGCGGCCAGGCGGGGGCGGGGCCAGGCGGGGGCAAGCTGGGAGCCGAGATCTTCTGAGGAGCTGCTTCTCTGGGTAAGTGAGATTTAAATTTAACAAAGTTCTCCAGAAGATGTATCCGTTCCCTGTGTTACTACAGGAAATGTGCAGACAGTAATGCAACCTCTGATGGCTGACGTGTCCTTAATATTCCTACATCAGCCTGAGATTCTGCTCTCGTTTGTGAGCTAACTGGCCTGGACGTTCCAGGGGACGAGGTCTTAGTCAGGTTTTGCTTGGTGTGGTAACCCCAGAGTCTCTTATGAGGCCCGGCACCTGGCAAGATCTGAGTCCATCTTGGCTGATGAAATAAATCCACAAGTTTATTAGAGACAAATGTATGGGGCAGTGCGCAAGGCTGTTTATTCCCAACACGCCTTCTTACTGCCCAGTCCGTGGGTGTGGACGGTATGGGAAGTGGAGCGTGGCAGGCAGTGCCTCTGCTTTTCTTTGTCTTTCATGACATTGACACTTTCCAAGAATACTTATTGGCCAGTTAGTTCTGAATGTGTCTCAAATTGGGTTTATGTGGCCTTTCCCCATTACCTTTAGCCTATGCATTCTTGGCAGAAATATGAGAGAAGGGATCAGGTGATATTAAATTTGAACGGGATTATGATGGTGTCTGATGGTTTTGTCCATATAAAGTTACTATAGTTTTCTTTCTCATTCATAAGTATCTCACAGAGGGGTGTGTTGAGACCATGTGAGTATCCTGTTTCCCATGACACTGTGATCCACTAGCTTTGGTGTCCATGGCTACCATGGACATCAAACTGTCTTGATGGTTTAATGATTCAATGGATGAACCAGTTATTATGGTGATGATTGCCAAATGTTGACTTTCTAATTTTCATCTTTCCTTCTGCATTTATTAATATTCTACTGTAAGAGAGAGCTTTCCTCCTCCCCTCCACCATTTACTTATTTAAATCAGTTTTAACTAATTCTTGTTTGAATCAATAATCTATTACTATCATGAGTTATTCTGATGGCTTAAATTGTCCCAGGTTTGACCCTTGGGGGCTCTTATGTTTTACTGCCCCTGCCCCAGCCTTGAAATCAACCATTTTCCTAAGGTACCCTCTTTCCTTTTAGTGGGGGAAGGTATTTAGAAGGCAAGATCTGGGTCCCAGCGAAGCCCATTGCTACTGGAGTGTCATTGCTTTTTGTCATTCTTACTGGAGAGATCTAGAAAATATATGTCTGTGTACACACACACACACACACACACACACACTTTGTTTTATACTGATATCTCTAATTCCAACCTAACATCACAGAGCTTCATTTTAATTCTCTCCCTTTCCATATTTATGACTTCCTTTTCCAATAGTGAAAACCTGGCTCCTATCATCCATGATATTTTGTCTTTTTTCTCAATCCTAGAATATAGAGAGAGTAGTTTCAAAATTGTTAACCCATACGTCTGCAGGAATAAAAAAGCAAAATGAAACTACTGACTTGAGTTCAGTGTTTACAGATAATTTTTGTCTCTAGCTTCAGGGTAGATGGTTCAAATACTTGGTGTGAAAGTTACTCAAAATAGCTATGGCTGTTGTTTTAACTGGTAAGTTTGGGGTGGTTTGTTTTGCAAGGGATTGTAGAGTGACTTTGCAAATGAGTGTTTATCACAGGTCCAACATGAAGAAGTCAGGCAGGACCTAAATGACATCAAGGTCTGAGGAAAGAAGTTTCACCTGACTCTTGTAGAAATAGGCATTTATTAGCTAAGGCACTTCTTGGATCAGTCTGGAAAGAGAAGTACTGGCCTTGGGCCTAATTATGAATGAGATGAAGTCAACATCCTGTCTCTCTCCTTTCTCTAGCATTCCCATCTGAAGGGAGCCTCAGCCCCCCGGATACTCACTGCTCTCTGGCTGCCCCTACCCTCCTGCTACGGTTTCCCAGGTTTGCTTAGGTCTACCTTTTAAGCCTCCAATGAATCTCTCTAGTGTCTCAGCTGTAAATGACCTGTGAGCCCCTGGGGGGATAGCTGTCTAGTTAAACACATTCACGAGAGAGGGACACGATTAGCCAGCTAGTTAGGTACCCTCCCCTAGGGTATATGTATACTGCAATTATTAAACTCGGGCCCTGGGGAAACATAGAAGGGAGATGTCTTTGGCCCAAGCCCTTCCTATCCTGACCCCAGACTCCTGCCTACTTAATCTGTGAACTGGAAGTGTTCTGCTGGGAAGAGTTGGAGGAAATGCATGTAACGTATGCCGACTTGAAATCATTACATATTATTTATCACTTGAATGGCTTAATGCATAAGTAAGTACACTGTATTTCTATACTTAGGTTCCTGAATAGTGAGCTTCTGAGCAATTGTTCCGTATATCCTGATTCAATGGACTGTCTTTACCACTTTACTATCTACCATTGCTACATGAAGCAGTGAGCTGGCTGGAAGAATTGGATAGTGGAAATGATTAAGATCCCCATGCATTGCTGCTGCCATGAGCACAGGGTGGGATAATACCAGTGACTCTTCAAAGTAAGGAGTTTGAAGAGAACTCACTGCTTATCGAACTATGGACTTACTCAGGGACGTGGAGCATTTCCTATACGGACCAGCACAACCGCTGTCCCAGAAGGTGGTGGAGTGGGCTTCAGAAGAGGTTAGAAGGTTTGATTGTAGACTATGTAACCATTTCTCAGGTGTTTCAGAAATTATTTTGGGTAGGACAACCTTTTAATAAGAATGGAGCTTCTGTTATAATCAAGATGAGGGCTTAGAGTCATTGAACTTGAATTTTCAAAGAAATACATTAGTCTGTCCCCCAGGCTGACCAGGCTGGACAGAAACTCCTGATAAAATGCCATGGCAGGTGAAAAATGGTGCCTGCCCATCCAAATCAGTCTCTGCAGACAATTTCCCAAGTGTCTCAAGGACAGAGCTGGAACGGGGAGCATGTGAATTTCAGTACTATGGAGAGATTTCCAGGGAGTTACATTACAAATTAATAGGCTGAGGCTGAATTTGGAGGGATGATTAAAATACCTGGTTGGTCTGTCTTCTGTGGCAGAACTTCTTAACTTGGGGCTCAGGGTTAGGCTTTAGGGGATCCATGCCCTTTACAAACTATGTGCGATTTTATGTAAAGTCCTGCATCTTAATGAGGACAGAGGCGGCAGCTTTCCCTGGATTTCCCAAGGGGGCCCTTGACCCCTCAAGGTTAAAAAATCTTGATCGAATTGCATAGTTCTGAGACTGGGTCTCGGGAGACAAGCATTGAAGGCGGCCTCCGCCTGAGGGGTGCCTTCTCTTGGGTGTGTTCCAAAATGCGACAGGAAGTAGGGCACCAAGATGTCTCAAAAGTGCCATCCCCACCTCTGCTCCCATAAGAGGACTCACTTTCCTCCTCCTCAGAGAATAGTCGAATGCAGGTGAGGGCTGGTTAAGGAGCCAACTGCTCTCATTGCTTTAAAGAGGGACTCAGTCCCAACTAAGTTATGTTCAACATACATCACACTGGGCTGAGACAGGCTTGGGAAGCAAGGTTCTGTGGGACAGCAAGACATACTCTGGAAGCACAGTGGAAGACAAGAGTGGGAATCATGCGCTATTTGTGACTGGATGAGCCTGTGAGCTCAGTTTCCTCATCTGCAAACTGGGGATAGAGATAATAGTACTGACTGCGTGGGGTTGTGTGTGAGGATTTAATGAGTTTGCACTCTAGAAAGCCCCAGAACGGTGCCCGACATGCAGGGAGCAGCCGACACGGATGGTTCTTACCATTCTCTTCACCATCAGTTTGATCTACGCAGGCGAATTCATCAGTTCGCTCCGTCAGTTGACTGCTCGTACAGACCCAAATTTTGAGTCCATTTAGGATTCCCTAGCTAGGTAGAGAAGAGTTCAGTTAAATAGTAAGTAGGTTTGATTAATTTGTTTTCAGGAGGCATTCATGGCAGGAAGTGGATGGGCTTATTTTTCAGGGAAACCCAGCTTCAGTCCCAAGGCTGTGGGGATAGCATTTCTGCCCGACCGAGGCGAAGTCCCAGCTCCCGTGAAGAACAACAGTCCGATCTTAACGGCCTCCTTCCCGAGGGCCATCTATATTGTAGGGACGCTGCAGAGAGTATCACACTTCTTATTCCCAATAATTCTGTGAGGTCAGCTGGATATACCATTTCACATATGAGAAAATTGAGAATCCGAGAGGTTGAGTCATTTTCTTAAGGTCACACAGCTGACTGGCACACACACTGACCAACTCCAGAGCCCACACTCTGTCTTTTAGACTCAGCTTCTTCCTGACCTCATAGTTACCAACCGAGAGGAGAATCGGTTTATGATGCCATCCAATTTTCCTCTGTTAGCAATACAGCTTGTTTCAAGGGATCTGGGGAAGGAAGAGAAATGAGAACCATCAATTTCTTCATCACTTCTCAGATTCAGTGTGCTCTCAACTAGCCTCGCTTTCTCACACTCCATATTTGACGCACCCCTCCCCTGTTTTTCCTCTTCTGCAGCCCCTGACCCATTTAACATCCTCACTATCTTGCCTGTCCTTCCAGGCAGGAAACTGGGGAGTCTCTTGGCTACTTCAACATGAGCCTCCATTTTCAAGCAGTTATCAAGTCCTCAGATTTCTTTTCTTCTTTCTTTCTTTCTTTCTTTCAAGTAGGCTCCACACCCACTGTGGGGCTTGAACTCTCGACCCTGAGATTGAGTTGGATCCTCTACTGACTGAGCCAGTCATGAACTCCCAAGTCTTCATATTTCAGTCTTCAAAAGGTCTCTCCATGCTTACCACATTTGCCCTAGTCTGGGTCTCATCATTTTGGGGCCTGGATATCTCAACACTTCCCCAGGGGACTCCCAGCCGTCTGTCTCTCCCACTGTGATCCTTCCTTCATGTTGTATGCAACATTTCTACAAACAAATTTGGTCTTATCTTTCCTTTTAGTCCCTCCAGTTGCCTGCAGGATAAAGCCTGAACTCCTTGTTGTGGCTTACAAGGCCATGGACTAGAATTTCTGGGATATTCATCCAGAAATGAGCCACAGATTCCCCTTTCTCTGGGTACTCTTCCCTCCATGTAGGATTGGTCTATCAAATACCAAATTTGCAAAACATGACCTTAGCCCTAGCAGACTGGACCAGGGGTGGTCCCATGACTGGAGCTGTACCAGTCAGAGTTCTCTCCCCAAGAAGTGGAATTGGGACGCTTTCTCTGGGCCCGAGTCTGTAGCACACACACTCTGCTGAGCGCTGAGCAGGGCAGGTGTTCTGTGACCTACACCGGACAGTGTCTGGAGGGAGAGGGAAGGACAGCAGCTCCTGTCTGCAGAGAGAAAGGGAGGAAAAGATGGAAAGTGAGCACGGACTGCACTCAATCTGACCTTCTTCCAAGTTTGCCTTCTTCCTGGTGCCCCAGTGTGCCCTGCCTTTGGGTTCTGAGAAGTTTCCTATTGCTTTATAGTACATTTTTCTCTGTAGCTTAAGCCAACTGCAGTGGCTGTCTACAGGCTATCCCACCCCATAGCTAGTCTGACCCCACTCTTCTCCTCACCTCTCCTATGAGCTCTTCCACCTTCCCTCTGTTTTTTCTGTGCATTCAGCTTTTGCATCAGCCAAGAAAGCATTCATTTCCTTGCCATTTGCCCCACTCCCATCACTCTGTGCCTTAGGTCGTGCTGTTCCTTCTGCCTGGAATCTCCTTCCATAGCTTGTTGGTCTCCGACACTCTTACTTACCCTTTAAGGCTCTGTTCATAATATTACTTCTCTTCTGAAGCTTTCCTTTAGTCCTTCCTGTGCTCTTAAGACTTTGTGCATGCCCCATTCTGGAACTTGCCCTCTTGACTTCGTGTTTGTTTACGTTGTCTGGCTCCCTATGAGACTGTGAGCTCCCTGTGGGCAGGGCACAATCTTCTGCCTTTCCTCCATCCTATTGTCTGTAGCTCAGTTTGTCAGATTTCTTGGATCTGCTGGTAAAAGGAAGGCCTGTGGCTCAAAGTTCTTGGCTAGTTATTTCGATTATGCATTCCCTGCATAGACATGGGACATGGGTGGGGGCGGAGATAGCTTCAGAAGTGGACCCGGGACAGGACTGCTACGGAACGGGAAAGGTAGAGGAACCCCCCGAGGAATCACACCTGTACTCCCTCATTCTGGACTTTCCCTCCGGCATGACCTTGCTTCTTTTCTGGTCAGGAACTCGACACAGCCCCAGAGTATCAGGACCCCACGGCTGACCTCGGGTACCCCCAAAACTTGGCACAGAGTGACATTTGACATTGCTGTTTCTCTTCCTTCTCTCAGTGTCTTCTCCCAGGCACCTGATCAGCCCACATTCCCTCCTAGCCACCCCTTCCCTTCCTCTTCCCGCCACTCATGCCACTCCATCAGTTGCTCTTTCAGGACCCATATCTTTGACGCTTCCCTTTCTGAATTAATGAGAATTTATGACACACTGTGCCAGACAGTGAGCTCAGTGTTCCCCGAGAGTTTGAGCCAGAAAAGGGACCCTGTATGCTGGGCTCCCTGGGCTCGGATCCTGCTAGAAGTAGGACTAATAATGGTTTCTACCTCACAGGATTGTAATAAAACCTAATGCATGTAGGGTACTTAGAATAGCTCTGAGCATGCAGTAGGTGCACCATAAGTTATTATTCACGGGTAAGGGGAACCGTTCCTCCAACATGAAAGCACATGAGCATCCTGAGGAAGCTAACGATTTGGCCACCCTTCAAATCAATATTATTTACTATCTGTTCAGACTTTATTTAGGCTTTGGTCTGCAGCCTGTAGCATGCACCAGAATCATCTGGAAGGCTTTAAAATTAGCTGGACCCCACTCCCAGAGTATCTGATACAGGAGGTCCTATACGGCCTGTGGATTGGCATTTCTTTTTTTATTTTATTTTCTAAATTCCTAGTTATTTTATTTTATTGTTGTAAGAACACTTAACCTGAGGTGAGATCTATCCTCTCAAACTTTTAAGGGTACAATGGAGTATTATTTTAGTATCATAGTATGATGTAGTAGTATATTTTAATTATAAGCACAGTATTGTACAGGACATCTCTGGAACTTACCCATCTTGGCAGGGAGTCTTGATGCCCACGGATGAGCAACTCCACATGTCTCCCTCTTCCCTGCCCCTGCCGACCACCATTCTACTCTCTAGTCTATGACTGTGACTATTTTACATAACCTCATATAAGTGGAATCATGCAATATTTGTCTTTCCAAGACTGTTCTCAGTTAATAAAAGGTCCCCCAGGTTCTTCCCTCTTGTCACAAATTGCAGGAATTCCTTCTCTCTCTCTTTTTTTTTTTAAGGCTGAATAATACCTTATTGTACGTATATACCACATATCCTTTACCCATTCATCCATCAGTGGACTTTTAGGTGATTTCCACATCTTGGCTGTTGTGGATAGTGCTGCAGTGAACTAATTAATTTTGAGATCCCGATTTCAGTTCTTTTGGATAAATATTTAAAAGTGGGCTTCCTGGGTCATATGCTGGTTCTATTTTTAGATTTTCGAGGACTCCCCATGCTGTCTCCCATAGTAGCTGCACGGTTTTGCATTGCGCCACCAGTATAAGGAGTTGCCGACTTTTCTTTTTTTTCTAATAGGAATCCTAACAGGTGTGAGCTGATAGTCCGTTGTGAGTTTATACACACGTCTCTGATGTTTTGTTGAAGAAACTGCCATTTCCCCATTGTGTAGTCTTGGCACCCTTCTCAAAAATCAGTTGGCTATGTGTGTGCATACGTGTTATACATGGGTGATTTCTGGCTTCTCTATTCTGTTCCATTGATCTATGTGTCTGTCTTTATGTCATACTTTTTTGATTACTGTAGCATTGTGACATATTTTGAAATCAGGAAGTGTGATACTTTCATATTTGCTCTTCTTGCTCCAGATTGTTTTGGCTATACTTGGTCTTTCATAGCTCCATGTGAGTTAAGTATTTTTCTCATTTCTGTAAAAAATGCCATTGGGATTTTGATAGGGATTGCATTTGAATCTGTAGATTGTTTTGTATACTATGGGCATTTTAACAATGTTAAGTCTCCCAGTTTATGAACAGAGCATGTCTTTCTTTTATTTGTGGCCAGTGTTTTGTAGTTTTCAGGCTAGAAGTCTTTTACCTACTTAGTTAATTTCAAATCCTAAGTATGGTATTCTTTTCAGTGCTACTATAAATGGGATTGTTTTACTAATCTCCTTTTCAGATAGGTCATTATTAGCATACCGAAATGCAACTGATTTTTGTCTGTGGATTTTATGTCCTGTATGTTGATTTTATGTCCTTTACTGATTCATTTATTAATTCTAACGTGAATGAGTGTATATCTGTAGTCTTTAGGGCTTTCTATATATAATATCATGTCATCTGCAAATAGACATTTTCCTTTCCTATTTCCTAGTTGGATATCTTTTATTTCTTTTTCTTGACAAATTGCTCTGGCCAAAAATTCCAGTACTATATTGAATAGAAGTAACAAGAATCTGCAAGCATCTTTGCTTTGGTTCCTGATCTTAGAGAAAAAACTTTCAGTTTTTCACTATTGAGTATGATATTAGCTCTGATGAATACATACTCAAAAATCCTCAATAAAGTACCAGCAAAGTGAATCTAACAGCACATTGGAAAGATCATGCACCATGATTAAATGGGACTTATTCCTGGGATTCAGGAATGGCTCAATATATGAAAATCAATTAATATACTTCATATTAACAGAACGAAGGATAAAAATCACATAATCATCTCAATAGATGCCAAAGTATTTGAATTCAATGTCCTTTCATGATAAAAGCTACCAACAAACTGAGAATAGAAGGAAATTTCCTGGAAATAATAAAAGCCATATAGGATTTGCATTTGTAGCAAGTTACCAGGTAATGCTGATTTGCTGGTCTGGTGACTAAACTTCAAGAACCACTTTATTTAGAGGGCACCTGGGTGGCTCGGTCATTTGGGCGTCTGACTCTTGATTTCAGCTCAGGTCATGATCTCAGGGGTGCTGACATCCATCCCTGCATTGGGCTCTGTGCTCACCAGGGAGTCTGTTTGAAGATTCACTCTCTCCCTCGTCCTCTGTCCTCTGCACCTTCCACACTGTGTGCACGTGTGTGTGCGTGTGTGCACGTGCGTGTGCACACACACACTCTCTCTCTCTCTCTCTCTGTATCTCTTTCTCTTGCAAGTAAATAAATCATTAAAAAAAAAAGAATCACTTATTTAGAGCATGTTCACAACCTTGGCTGTGCATTAGAACCACTCAGAGAACTTTTTAAAAACCCCTAATTCCTGAGCTGCATCTTATAGAAATAAGTGAAGAACAATAAAATAAGGTCAAAAGCTATTTATTCAGAGCCTGCACTACAAGAGAATCAAACACCACCTTCACTTGCATCTGAGAGACACTCAAAGGCAGGCAGATGAATGGAGAAAAAGGAAGTCTTTCAGGTATGCCCTGATTGGGCTTCTGGAAATGGGGAAGCTGGAAGTAGGCTAACTAGAAGTGGGGCATCCAATGTGATTGGTTAGGGATGCATATTTGACTTTCCCTGGTTGATTCGAAGTTGGAAGCAGGGACTAAAATTAGGAAGGCTGGCAGATACTGATTAAGTTCTGAGTATTTGGGGCCGATTGCTACAAAGGCTGTGGTTTGGTTTTCTGGGCTGGTTGCTGCAGATGGTGGGTCAGAGTGCTATTGTCACTTAAGGTCTGGCTGATGTCCATTTGTATATTCAGTCTCTCAACTCAGACCGGTTAAATCAGAATTGCTAAGAGCAGGCTTAATTAAACAGCGCGTGCGCATGCGTGCGCGCACACACACGTATGTATTCTTTTTTATATTGCTCCAGATGATTCCCATGAGGGCCAGGTTAAGAAGCATGATTTTAAGAGAGAGCATGAATGCTCTTTAGGGCAGGGGTGGAGAATGGAGGCAGGACGGTGGTATTACTCTTCCTCTCTTCCCTTCTCCCCAGGAGCAGATCCCATGGGCGAAGTAATTCACCTCCTAACAAGTTAGTGATCATCTTTGTACCTGGAGGCACCCCAAAAGATGGGTCCTCACCCCCACGGCAGAAACATATTGAAAATATGACAGCTGGCGGAATTTGCCCTCTGTTTTAGCCTCTCCTAGATCGGTTTCCATTGAAACGAGAATAAAATCCAAACTCACCAGGACCCATGAAGCCCCTGCTGATTCTCTGGCCTATCTCTTGCCCCTGTTCCCTAAGTCTCCACACTCTTCCTTTACCACCCCCAGGTCAGCCTGTTCCTGCCCCAGGGCATGGCCCTCTCCAGTGACCGTGCTCTTCTCTCCGAGAAGCCTCCCCCAGTGCCCCTTGCTGGGGCACTTCTCTCGTCTCTCACTACCTCTGGTTCTGTTGCTCTATTTTCTTCATCCCTTATCTGTCGGAAATGAATCAGTTTATATGTGGATTGCCTCTCTCTCCCGTCAACAGGACAAGTTCCCCGAAGGCAGAGACGCCGTCGGTCCATAAGACATAGATGTATTCTTAGTGCTCGAAACATAACAGGGGCTCAGGAAACATTTGTTGAGTGAGTTAAGGGGGTCAGGACTTTGCTCTACACCCAGCCCTCTGTCACGTACTCACCTGACTTTGGGCCAGTCACTTCAGCCTTTCTGAGCTCCAACTTTCCTGTCTGTAAGAGGGAGAAATGATACCTTCCTAGGCTTTCTTCCAGAGCTGCTGTCCTGGTCCCATCAAATTTCAAGGGATATGAGCTGAAATGTGCTCTTCAGTGTGGGAGATGCCACCATTACTCCTGCATTTCAAAAGGGCCTTCACCCAGCATGGCAGCTTAACTGTCCAAGAGCAGATTGGGTGAAGGTGGGGATGTTTAAGAGAATCCGGCACTTCCAGGTCCTCAAAGGCTGCCACCGATTCATCTCTGACTACTCCTGGAGCCAGTGAATGGGCCCCCTTCCCACAGCGTCTGTATCACGTGGGGCCAGCGTGCTGTAATTTGGGGTGGTTACAGGGGTGAAATCAGTTGACTCAAGAGTGTGGGTGTGGCAGCCAAGTGTGCTCCTCTCTCTTTGGCTTTCAAGAGGACTGAGGGTGTGTAAGTCCCTGCCAGTTGCCAGCTGCCCACCTCTGTCTCCACCACGGCGTTTAGTCCAAGACTGGTGTGACAGAGATTCTGGGGTTAGGGATGCCTGCCCAGTGGGCAACCTTTGCTTGGGAGCTGCTCATTGTCTGGCTGAGACCTACTGCCCTCTGAGGCTGTTGTGTCTAGTGTCCCTTCCTCCCACTGTGCCTCTCCCTGCTGACTCCTGATTGTGCCCTTGTATCCTTTACAGGTGTTTCCTGCAACATGCTGTGGGGTGCCTGTGAGCCCAATTTGTTTGCTTGTTTTAAAGATTTTATTTGTTTATTTGAAAGAGAGAGAGAGCTTGAGCAGGGGGGAGGTGCAGAGGGAGAGGGAGAAACAGACTTCCCACAGAGCAGGGAACCTGATGTGGGGCTCTATCCCAGGACCCTGAGATGATGACCTGAGCTGAAGGCAGACGCTTAACTGACTGAGCCGCCCAGGCGTCCCTAATCCCATTTTGGTATCTGCCTCTGAGAAGACTCAAACTGACACAGAGGAGTTGGAGACAACTCTTTATTTTCCCCTATAGCCCTAACCTCCTGGTTTTGATTTAGGTCCCATAACAGTTTGCAAGGTATAAAAGTTTAATGAAGGAATCATCGATTAGGAAACACCCTGTCTCCTCCTCCTTTAATGGGGTCTGGAGCGTGCTTAGCTGATGGAGTAAATATTACTCTTCCATTTCGGGGCTGAGTGAGGTGGCCCAAGGGCTTCTGGTGGAGAAAGGTCATGGAAATCACAGAAACGCATACTTTGGGAAGTCCCTTCTTTTTAGAATCCCCTGTGGACATATGCATCATTGCCCTCACGGCCAGCTCATCCTAGGAGGAAAGAACTTGGCAGAGAGGATTGGAAATGAAGACAAAGTTGCCAAGTAGAACTAATCAATGACAGGATGCAAGAAGAAGTCAGGGAGGAGGAAGAGGCGGTGCACTTACGAGGAGAATGTGCTGGGTGGACATTTCCCAGGAACAATTCCCGCTGATCAACTGAAAATATTCAGTAAGCACCTAAGTGCAGAAAATACTCCTTGAAGGGGTTGTCCAGAGCAAGTGAGAGATGGGACCACAGGCCTTTCTGGTATATCTTTCTAGCCCAGTGGATTTTAAACACGTCCCTGGGGTTACCTCTGGAATTTCCTGGAAGGAGAAGTGGGGATCCCAATGGAGATGGGTCTCCTTGTCATCCCATTCTTCAGCCAAAACACCTCCACCAGGAAAGTTCTGACTCTGGAAACCAGGTCCGAAATTGCTACTGTGGTTTTACCCCTTCCTACTGTCCTCAGAAAAACAGAAGCCCAGAGAGGTTGTATGGCTCATTCAAGGTCACACAACAAGTTCAAGGCAAAGGTGGATGGGATTAGACCCCAGGACCCTTAATTTTAGTCCTTTTCTCTTTCTTTCTTCTTTCATGCCACTCCTCAAGGAACTTAGAATCTCTGTATCAGCTTGGACATAATCTATTAGCTTCACTGGCAAGTACCTCAAGCAGACGGTCAGGCTGGGGCTGGGTCAGTGTGTCTATTTCCTGTTCAGAGGAGATACCATAGAGACTTCCTGCTTTTCCCTCAAGTTGTCATTTATGCAGCTATTGCTTCTATTTCCTCATGGGTATTTAAATCCAGCATTTGACAAACATTCTACTGCCGAGGCAACGTTAGCTGATGGAGGGAACATGGGTTTGGGAACCAGACAGATCCGGGGCTGAGCCCGGACTCCTACCCCAGGGCCTCAGATGAGCTCACGTGTCTTCAGAGCCTCCATTTCTTCCTCTGTGCAGTGTGGACAGCCTCTGTTACAGGTTGCTTTGAGGATTAGAATTGACAGAAGTGAAGCACCTAGCCGGTGTCCAGCACACTGTACGTGCCTCACAGTTGGCAGAGAGCGTAACAGAAGAGCAGGAACGCAGGTTCTATGACCCTCAAGGAGTCAGTGTAGAGGACAAAAGAACACATGTGGCTGTGAGGGGACAATGAACCACAAAGATGAGGGAGAAGTATAGCTGGGCTCAGAATGAATCCCCAACAAGAGCTTAAGGGGGGTAGAGGGACTTGCCTTGGAATTTAAGGGATGGGTGGTGGTTGGGAGGGGGAAGGTTCCATGAAGAGGGGATCAGAACATGAGCAGAGGCAGAGGAAGAAGAATCAAAGCTGTGGAGTTATTGGGACTAGATATTAGTAAATCACTGAAGTATCAGGAGAAGCTTTAGAAACTCATGTCACTGCTCCAACAGGAAGGAAAATTCTGGAAATAGTTCATTGTTCATTGAGGAGGCCTGATGGTTTAAGAGCTGAGGAAGGAGTAGACCCTAGGTTTTCTCATTTTCGTTTCTCTGGGCCCTTTTCTGAGCTCTTTAGGGCTGCGGAAACTGAGAGCCAAGGGACTAAAGTAACTTCCCCAAAGTCACACAGCTGGGAAGTGGCAGACTTGGACCTGAACCATCTGACCTCCCAGACCCTTCGTTCCTTCCAGTTTCATTTCTTTGGTTTCTCTGTGGCGTCAAAGGCAGGACTGGGCAGATAGATAAGAAATACTAAGCCATCAGTCTTGGCTGCAGCTTGAAAAAATAGACCCTCCAAAAGCATTCTTCAAACTCAGTGCACACTGAAACCATCCAGGGGGCTTTAAAAAAGGAAATGTGGAAGTCAAGCTCTGGCGCAGCACTTCCATCAGTCTCTCAGGCAGGGCCCGGGCTGCAGCCTGTTGAAGGTTCCCCAGGTGGTTCCGGAGAGGCCAAGTGCGTGAGTCATCGGGCTGGACTGTGCGGCACACCTGGTGCAGCCTCCGTTGGCATTTCTCGGAAGAGCTCCTGAACAGCATGCCACCTGTGTCCGCTCTGGGCCCTTCTGCAGCCCTCTCCTTGGCAGGCGGGTACCTCCCCCCTCCCTCTCTCCTTTTCTGCCATATTGCCTCTTGATTGGGTCTTGGTGCTCATGGTGGTGACTAATTAATCTTCCCAGAACAATCAGAGGAGACCCGATCGTGGGTGAGCCATCTGGAGATCCTTTTTGGTTAACTTGGACTTCAGGGAGGCTGAGGGGTAGAAAGTGGGATATGACTCATACTCCAGACGAAACACCAAAATTGCACTTATTCAAGAAGCATTGTGGTACTTGGGCTGCAACGTTGCCTCCCGTCTCTCAGAGGTTCCACATGGCCCATTTTCTCTCCCTGTACCCCCACGTCCATACTCACCGCTGTGTATAGGCAGGCATGGGCTCTCTGGGCCATTCCTGCCCCAGTTTACAGAGTCTCGTGTTCCTTCAACAATGCAGGTCTGTAAAATGCTTTATGAGGACAGGCAAGAGAACTCCCACAGTGGGATCTTTTACAGTAGTATTCTCTTTTATAGATAGGGACAATGGAAGGAGTCGATCCATCACAGATATTTATTGAACATTTGTTTTGCATAAGACAGGGCTAGTTTTATAGTCCTGCCCACAGCCTCTTGCCTGGGGAGTGGCTACGCATGTTGGTTGCAAATGGTGCATAGAGACTGCCCTTTCTGGGGAAGTGTCCTCAGCCAGCAGGCACCTCATCACCCAGGAAGTGGCACATTTGGGGTGGGGAGCCTATAGTCCATGACTGACTGTTGGAAGTACAAGATGCCAACCCCTTGACTCAAATGGGTCAGTATGGGGTAATGTTTATGCTCCTCAGAATCATGGCCAGAGCCATTTGACCTGAGCCACATCCTGGCTTAGCGTACTGTCCTTCTCTGGGTCCTGCCTTCCCCCAATGCTTTCCCTCAGGGCACAGCTAGAGCGGGGATAAGATTTGAGGGACCAGGAATTGGTATCTCCTGGTGCACATCCTTATGCCAGGGACCCCCAGGCCACCACTCAGGTAGCAGAATTCAGGGGAGAGAGGGCAGATTCTTCAAGAACAGGGTGTCAAATTCTTGTCCTCTGATTTTTAAGGATGCATTCTTAAATCCCAGTAGAGAAGCAATAACCTTAAAAGCCTTGACTTTAGGGATGCCTGGATGGCTCAGTTGGTTAAGCAGCTGCCTTTGGTTCAGGTCATGATCCCAGTGTCGTGGGATCGAGTCCCACATCGGGCTCCTTGCTCGGCACGGAGCTTGCTTCTCCCTCTGACTCTGCCTGCCACTCTGTCTGCCTGTGCTCTCTCTCTCTCTGACAAATAAATAAATAAAATCTTTAAAAAAAAAAGCCTTGACTTTAAAGCTCAAGGACCAGGGGTGGAGGGAGGAAAGGGTCCTGTGGATTTCCAAAGCTTCCGGAGGTGTGCTTCTCATCCCCCCCGACCAACCCCCTTAGAGAGAAGGCACCCAAAGCTCTGAGAGTCTGACCCACCTCTCTTGGGATTCAGCGTGCCGGCTTCTGGCCTCTCCTCTGGGTGCCCTCACCAGGCTGCTCCAGAAAAGGAGCTTGGTGGTACTCCCCTCCCTGGGGTGGGTAGGGATCGTGGGGTGGGAGAGAGGAGACGACGTTCACGGAAGCCGCGGAGGACGACTCTGTTTGTGATACAGGGAGCACATTCATTCATCTAGTTCCAGAGGACGGATTCCTCTCAGACTTCTGAGAAGAAACACCTTTTGCTTCCTCTTCCTCCCCCTACCCCTCCTTAGCACACCCCCCCACCCCACTTAAGTCCTTAAAAACTGTTGATTGTTCTTGGTCCTTCTCCAGCCGCATTAGTTCGGAAAGCAGCCCCAGGGAATAAAGCGGAGCCCTCAGGCCTTCCAGTCAGATAACTTTAGGTTTCAATTACAGTCTTATCACTTCCTGGCCCAGTGACCTGGGATAAAGGCAAAACCTTTCTGTACCTCAGGCTGCTGCTGTGTAAATCAGGGTCCCTGAGAGCTGCGCAGACTTCCCCGGGAGTAGCAGGGGCATGAGGAGAAACCTGCAGGGTGGTCTACGGCGTGCCCAGGTGCCCTTGGGTGTCACTGACATCACTGTGCGAGCCCATGAAGCCTTGGCCTGCTAGCAGGACCACCGTCAGGACAGCAGACCCCATGCACTGCCGAGCAAGGTGTGTCCTTCCTGACACCCCCCACCCCCAACCCCGGTCCTGCCCCAGGGATGGGGTGAATGGCACAATTCGCCTGGCATTGATTAAGGAAGAGGAAGGCGCAGCTTGCAGAGAGCAACAGATAACCGGATAGGAAGGCACGCCAGCGCGGGCTTCCAGATTCTCCCACCAGCCCTGGAAAGGCGTGTGCAGGGCCTGCAGTTTGCGCTGTGCTCCATGAGGAGCCCCCGCTCCCCATGAGTTTCCCTTCCTGTAGCGAGGTCTGAGGAAAGGAGCTTTATCAGTGGGCAAGACCTAGGCGGCTTGGACCAGAGGTCTGTCCAGGAGGCGGGGAGGGGAGGCTGCAGCCAGTGCGCAGAGAGTGTGGTTCCTGTCTAAGAAGCCACAGTAGGTTCCAGGCTAGCCCTTCCCCTTCCTCTGGGATGGGAGAGCCTTGGAAGGGGAGGCGCCGCTGCCATCCTGTCACTCTGCATTAAAACCACGCAGGACCACATCTTGAACGTGTGGGACAGGATCCCGGGCTGTCTTCCTGAGGAGGAGGAAAGAGAGACGGGTTGTCTGATACCAAGTAAAACGAAGCTCAGGGATTCTGGAAACACTCACAAAGGAGTGTTGGCTCTTAGCGGAATCACGGGTTTCATTTTGGGATTGAATAAGCCTCTCTCTTTTTGAGAAGTGAGTTGAACTAGGAGCGCTTTATCTTGACTCAGGTGATAGAGTGCCGGGTCTGGGGGAGATCAGATGACCAGAGGCTGGCTCCCGGCAGGATTTTTATGTACTTCTCCGTCTTCCTACAAAGCTGAGGGTCGGTGCAGCTGGTGGGTATTAAGACTCAGCTGACAGTTCTCTGGGAGGAGGGACGGGCCCTGCCAGCCAGTGAGTAAGGCCCCGGCCCCGTCACCGTGCTTACCACCCACGGTCCCAGGGTGAGTCAAGGTAAACTATTGTCTCTGCTCTGGAATAAAATGACTGAACAGTGAGATCCAAGCCCTTCTCTGAAAGGAACAATTTATTTGAAAATAAACATTTGGGGCGCCTGGGTGGCTCAGTGGGTTAAAGCCTCTGCCTTCGGCTCAGGTCATGATCTCAGAGTCCTGGGATCGAGCCCCACATCGGGCTCTCTGCTCAGCGGGGAGCCTTCTTCCCCCTCTCTCTCTGCCTGCCTCTCTGCCTACTTGTGGTCTCTGTCTGTCAAATAAATAAATAAAAATCTTTAAAATAAACAAACAAACATTTGCCTGGAAGAGCAGCAAAGGAAAGCAGCTCGCATTTCCAGTGTGGACGTCTGTACAGAAGCCAGGGTCCAGGGGAGGCATCGAGACACAGAAGGGGCTGGGCCTAGCCCGTGGCAGGTCTCCTCCCCCCGCAGCCAGGGGCAGGGTGTCAGGGACTCACCAGGCTGCGATGATGAACTGTTGTCCTGTGTAACCCCCACCCCAGCCTCTGCCAGCGCCAGTGATGAGGCTGTAGACATCCTTGTAAGGAGCCTTGCCTGCTTTCACTTCTCTGGGGTAGGTTCCCAGGGGTGGAAGCGCTGAGTCAAAGCTTCAAATCTTTCACTGTAATAGATGTTGTCACATCGCTTGCCCCAATGCCCGGAACCAGTCGTGGTTCCAGCAACCATGCCAGAAAGCTCCCTTCGCTTGGCCACACAGCCAACAAACACACTCCAGCTGCACCGCGTCCCCCCCACCCCCGACCCCGCAACCCCATTATCCACATTCTGCTGTCTGCACTTTCCTTTCCCCAGTTACCCACAGTCACCCAGCCCCTGAAGGCAGATGGCAGCTCCTGGGACAGGAGGTCAGGCCAGCAGTGGCCTAAAGCTACATCACCTCGTCCATGTAACTCAGGCCACTTCCTCTCACGTAGGCATTTTGTCGTCTCCCATCATCCCAAGAAGGGTGAATACAGAAGGATGAGAGAGACCACATTCACAGAACTCCTATTACAGTATATTGTTACAGTTGTCCTAGTATGTGGTCGGTGACGGCTGTGGATCTCATTCTGTGCCTAATTCATAAGTCAAGCTGTGTCCTAGGTAGGAATGTGTAGGAAAAGACACGGCGGAGGTAGGGTTCCCTACTTGTCGCGGTTTCAGGCATCCCCTGGCGTAGGGGTGGGGGGGTCCTTCATTTTTTCCAGGCTGGTAGGTATAAAGTTAGTTTAATTTGCACCCCTCTACTGAGTTCATGTATCCTTTTGGATGTTTGTTGCTTTTGAGAACTGCCCTTCTCTGAGTTGTTCCGTTCTCTCCCTATCCCCACTTTCTTGGTACTTCTCCATTAGCAAGGGTCCTTGGCATAGTATAAATATTTCCCCGTGAGGATTTATGTTCCTCAGCTTGAGAAAATTATTTTCTGTTCATTTGATCATTTTCCACCCTATTTTCCATGCTCACTGTTTTTGGAACTCTTATCGATCAGCCTGAAGTCCAGAGGGCAGGCCATCAGGAAGAGCGGGGACATGGGAGCCACAGCACGAGCTGGGTCCCTCTGGGACGGAGTAGAAGCTATACAGGTTCCTGCTTGTGCCCTCTGGGGTGTGGTGTGCAGGTCTGGCTTTGGTCATGGACACACACACACACACACACACACACACTCACTCCTGGCCTGGGAGTTCCAGCAGCTGAAGGAGAATGCAGGGGACCGTGGAGCGGTTTCAGCCCTGGCCGCTGCTCACACCAGGAGAGGAGCCAGCAGATGATTTGCGCTGCAACTTGGTTGCGGGTTCACTTCCATCCTCCAGCTCTTGGCTTAAGAGCCTCTGTTGTGCCCTATTCTAACCAAAATACACAGCGAAGGAAATTCTGGGAAATGTAGTTCAGCCTATCCATGCGGACGCTTTAGAAGGCTGCCACAACTACCTTCGAAATCCTATTTAAAACTCATGTAGTCTGCTTAACACTCATATAACACACATATAGCTATGAGCGAACGACTTTTCTAAGCCTCTTATGAATGTTTACGCATTTCATTTCTATAATGTCCCTGTGAGGTAGCTATTATTAATAACCCCATTTTAGAGAGGGAGAAACAGAGAACAGAGAGGTTAAGTAAACTGCCTAAGGTCACACAGCTGGTAAATGGCAGAATTGGGCTTTAAACCCAGATAGTCTGACTCCAGGGCTTGTATGCTCCACCTGTCCACTGTGCAAAGACAGTATTGCCCTCTAGCCAAACAGATATTTAGAAGTGAAAACTGGTGAGCTGTAGAACTTTATTTTGGGACTTGTTTATGTGATCGTGTTTTTATTTTGGACTCTCCCAGTGGAAATGCTACTAAGGAATTTGTTCCAATAAGTAGAGGCTTGAGATGAAGACACGCAGCTCAGAGAATGTGCCTCCTGCACTCATTTGATTCCTCTGCTGTGGCATTCTGATCGCAGGTCCTGCCCTCGGAGGATGAGGTGGGCCCTGGGGAGGAGGTGTAGGTGCTCCCTCTCTGCTTCTCCTGTCTCTGCAGACTCTAGACTCCTGGGGGCCGAGTCCCCTCAGCAGGTGGAGTCTGAGAGAGGGCATCAGCATTTTGCTTTGTCCCCAGTTACTGTTACCCTGGAGCACAGGGGGCTTCCATGTCTAGACAAAGCCTGGGGTCTTCAGCAGTGAGCATTAATCCTACCTCAGCCATCAGGATGTCACAGCAATGTCAGGCTAGCTTCCCCGTCGCTTTAGCCTTGGTGTAACTGGGCCCCTAGAAAGGGTGAAGGAAGCAGGTTTATCCCCCAGCCTCTGTAACCCTGCCTCCTGCTCAGAAGCCCCTCAGCCCTGTCTTCCCCAAGCACCTGTGTGAGTGTGCAGTCACCCTCCTCCATGCCTTCCAGAAGCCGGGACCATTACATGCCTCAGGGAGGCAGACTTGCCACCTGCTCTCACGGTTGGGTCCCACCAACCGTGGCTTCTGTGGGCAGTGCAGGGTTAAGAGACAAAGCCTTTGGCTTGCACTGATCCCCAAGAGTGAAACCTGGGGTGGGTATGTGATTTGGTGGGGGGGACTCTTGCACAACTAGATCCTTGCCGGCCCTCAGGAGCCCCCACAGCACATGGAGAAGGCAGGCTAGGACATGACTATGGGGCCCATCTTGGTGATTCGCAAACTTGGGCATGTGTCAGAAACCCCTGGAAGGATGAATACCCCAGCCCTTAACCCCAGAGCTTTTGACTTGGTTGGGCCTAAGAATGTGCATCCCTTACAAGCTCCCACATGATGCAACTAGCTGCTGGGAGGGCCCCACTTCGAGAGCCACCGCTTAACTGAGCGTTGCTTCCCTTACCAAGATACGTCACCGGCCCAATACGGACAAATCGCTGCTGCCAGCCCTGCTGGGGCGCAGCCCGAGCGGAGGCCATCCTTTCTGCCTGCCCCCCCACCGCCTCCCCGAGTTGGTCAGCATCAGCAAAACCACTTGGATGCCCGGAGCCGGACAGCCAGGGAGGCCCCGGCCCTCTGCCTGGGGACCCCGCTGGACACACAAAGCGTTCACTGTGGCGTGAACTTGCTGACAAGCACCACCCTGTGTTTGGGAGATGAACCAAATCTGGATAACGTTGGACCCATGGATTCCTGGCTCTGAAAGCTGATGCGAAAACTGCCCCCTGCCCTCTCAGCCAACCTACCCCTCGGCCAGCCTCTCCAGCCTGGCCAGAGGTCTACCAGCTGCCTCCCCGCCGTGAGGCCGACGCCTGACTGAGTGGGCTCCTCAGCAACCGCCACCTTCCCCATCATGTTTGCCCTCTGCCCTCTGCAGCTTGTGCCCCGGCCTGGGACTTCAATCAGAGACACGTGCCCAAACCGGCAGAGGGGAGTGGCTCAAGCCCGCGGTCGGGGGTCTTTGCGCTGCAGACCCTGTGTGGGGGCACCAAGGCAGCCCCACTAGACTAGACTTGAGTCCCCCTCTCAAGGCCTCCATGGAGATGTAATGAATTCTCTCTCCTTGGCTTGCAGGAAGCATCACAATTTTCCTGTTTGTCTCTCCCCTCCCCAACCTCTCTTCCCATCACCTGCCCGTGAACTTCAGGTGAGTGGTGAGACATTTGCATATAGGAAGACCTCCTAATCACCTCCTTGGTGTTTAAATCTGACCCTACAGCCCCTGGGTCTTCACCTGAGCCCTGAGCCAGAGCATGGATTAAAGGATAGGTAGGTCAGCAGGTACTGAGGTCTCCATCCATGAAGTGCCCCCCAGACCGCACACAGGAGAACAAGTCAGAAAGACACAGCCTGCTAACTAAGGTGCCCGAGGGGAAACACTTGAACTGCCTTTGCTCTCAGCCTCAAGCAATCAAAGACAGCTTCCCTGGCCGCGGTCCTTTCTGTGGAATATTTCTGCATCATACCCAGCCCTTGGACGGCTGTTCGATGCTCACAGTCAGTGGAATATTTCACGGGCATGTGCTGACTACCAGAAATCTGTCATTTATTTAACTAACTTCTAAATGGGTTCAGGAAGTTCAGAAAACTGCATGGATGTGATAAATTCTAATCTCAAACACAAAGAGGAACATGAGTTTTATGAATATAAAACTTGTTTTCCTCTGCCATAACTAATAAGTATTAAACAAGTATTTATTAAAAATTAATTTGGAAGGGATGCTAAATTATTACTTGCCACTGATCTCGAGCTGACCCCATGCAAAGGCTGTGAAAATGTTATGTTCGTGTGCAATTTTCTGGGTGAGTCTTCCGGCTGCGGCATCATTTTCGAAAGCGCCACGAACATGCCCACCAACCGGAACAGTGTAGGAACCCCTGGCGAAGATAAAGCTCTCAACTCCCCACATCTCCTTCCTCGCCTCCTTCCCTCTGCCCAGCTATCTTCGTTCTTGGCTTTCCCTTGTCATCTGCTGTGTGACTAGCCTGGAACCGCATATTTCACGAATGACCAGTGTCCTCTGGATTAAAATGAGCTGGAAGGGTGTTAGGATCCAAGTAAAATAATAATTTACACATGCTTTACAAAATTACACAAAACCAAGGTGTAAAACAAAAGCAAGGAATTGCCCATATTGTGAATGTCATGTAGCGACCGATGCCTAATCTCTTGGCCACTCTGTCCACAGGCTGGCTGCCTCCTGTTGCAAGGACTGAAGTGTGGTGACGATATGAGCTGATGTCACTTAGTCCCCCTATGAACTAAGTAGCATTATCCCCACTTTACAGACTAGGAAACTGAGGCCCGGACGGTTTATGTAACTTGTCTCAATTAAACAGGGGAGGGTTTGAACTGGAAGCATTCTCACTTTTAGTCCCCAGCTTTTAACTACTCTTGAACAGCTACTCTGTGCCAGGAGCCATGCTAAATAAGCACGTGATGCGAAGGAACTTACTGAATCTTCACAACAAGTCTCTGAAATGAATACTGCTATTTTCCATAACTGAGCTAGAGATTGCCTGTCCTGTACCACAAGATCGCAGAACTAATAACTGTTAGGGCTCAAGTTTACCCTGGACAGTCTTACGGCAGATTGCATGCACCTAGCTCTTGCACTGGCATGACAGGCTTTAAGGAGCTGCCTAAATCGGCTTCCAAATAACCATGGGGTGGGGGTAGGGGAGACATACATTAAAGGTGATTTCTGTTATTGGAGGATTTGAGCTTTTTTTTTTTTTTTTTTTTTAAGATTTAGAATCTCATCAGTGATGGATAATTTCATCAGCCTTCTCACAAGCCCCTGTGACCACACAGGGCCTGCAGCAGACATCACTAGATACTGACTGTATACTGTAGAAAGCAAGCACCCGGCGGCGCGGTGCCTTAGGGGCTGCAGAGAAGAGCGGAGGGCTCTGTGCCCTCCGGGAACGCCTGTCTGGGCTGGCGGGCAGACACGTACGGGAAAGCACCATAGAAAGCAGAGCGATGAGATGCCCTGATGACGTTGTAGGAGTCTGGGGAGAATTCGGTGGCATTTGCTGTCTGCCGGGTTCCCCGATGGGGAGCAGGGTGGTGGTGGGGGGCAGGTGTGGCCGGCGGGAGGGTTTTCAGTGGTGCCTGCAGCCGGTGGAGAGATGCAAGGCCGAGCTGTTACTCAGCGCGCTAGCTCCTCTGCTGGTTCCAAACGGCAAGAAAGAGGGCGGTTTGGGCTCCGCATCCAGCTGGTCACATGCCACAGGCAGCTCTTTGTTTCCCCTGCCCGGCCGTTCACTGCCCAGCGCATGGGCAAATTTTGGAATTAGGGGTT
Organism: Mustela erminea; assembly: GCF_009829155.1. Classification (NCBI taxonomy): domain Eukaryota; kingdom Metazoa; phylum Chordata; class Mammalia; order Carnivora; family Mustelidae; genus Mustela; species Mustela erminea. Next base: position 49,146,691 of record NC_045629.1, on the reverse strand, counting down.
CTGTGGGATCACACAAGTACAGACCCTTCTCTGCACACTTCCGGCCCTGTTTTGGGGGCAGAGAGCCCTTGGGACACCCCCTCCGCCCGTCCCCCGCAGTTTCCCAACTGATGATAACTGTAGCTGACGACCCAGCATTACATAAGAGGATTATGAAACTCTGTAAGGGGGAGGTAGGTGATGTGTGTATATAAATAGAAACAAACCTCATTGCTGTGCTACTTTAAGACCCAGAGACATCTAGTGGCAGAAAATCATATCTGCAGGCCTAGCCCATTCTCTCCAAATAAGTGACTTAGGAAGTCCTAATTTGTGAGACTTTTGTACATCCCCAAATTGGAAGACCTTGCACGAGAAGACTTTGAAAGAACAGGATCGTACAGGATTTTCCCTTGAAAGAGTACAGTATTGTCTTTCATAAAGAGTACCATACGCGTACTTGAAGCCTCTTCTTCCCAAGGGCTAAATGCACACGATCATGGGGAGTGTGTGAAAGGGAAAATTAAGGTAGAATGACTCTCACATCCTCCACACACTTGCCTGTTGCACAACGCTGAGCTTTTTTTTTTTTTTTGAAGTGATTAGGTTTTGTACCAACTTCATCATTATGATCCAATTAGCCTTGCACATGAACTTACGTGGCTGTAACAACCATTAAACCAAGTGTTTAGGAGAATACATAATGAGAAAGCTTCCTCACAATGTAGACTAGAGAATAAATTTCCCTGGCTGGAGGGGAAATAGCCCTCAAAGGAAACCATTTCAGGGTGGACATTGGTGGGTCTCTGAGAAACCACAGGGGGGACCCGGGGAGACTCTGGGAACACTGTGGAATGTTGGGGTGACAGCAGCACGTGGGACTTGTGTCATGCTTCCCTAAGGAGTCCCAAGGAAGTGGCAAGACCTAGAGAAAAAGTGGCTGTACACATGGCCTGAAGGATGGGGCTTAGGCAGCCCCCCAGAGTCTCCTACACCCCAGGATCATGGAAATGTACGGATAGATAGAAGTAGAAGGGCTCACCAAACCCCTCGAATTGCTACCTGAGAACAGAGTGGGGTGTAAGGTGTCCCAGCAGTTGCTCATGTGGCCAGATGACACCCCCCCCATGCCTCAATACCAGGAAAGCTCCCCACTACTAAGATACGAAACTGGGGAAGACAGGTGGATGAGTAAGTCCCATACCGAGTGATCTGGTCTTTTACCACCCCCCTACCCCAGTGGAATGGAGATGCACAATAGAAATTACATTAAGGTATAGAAAATGACAAAAGTATTATTTTTTTGTACCTGTATTGGTGGACTGAGCTGTATGTTACATACTAGCTGCGTTTTTATAGAACAAAATAGGACTTTTAGATATGACTGTAGGATATTTGGAAGAAAACGGTTTCTCTTCATAGTAGCTTACACACACACACACACACACACACACACACAGTGTATTAGTCAGGATCCTAGCTGAAAACAGATGGCACACTCAAAATGAGTAATTTACAAAGTTATAGGTAGAATTCCCAGAAACAGATCAGGGATCATGCAGTACCCCGGGGCTAACCAAAGCGGGAAACTTGACCACAACTACACCTTATGGTGGTCCAGAAGGGAAACAGAGGGGATGACGACCGCATGGACAGGACCTCCAAACAGGAGCTGTGGAATTTGCTGGAAGGACGCAGTCTGCAGCCTGTAGCACACCACTGGCATTGATACAGCGAATAGACCCCAATCTCATGCTCCCACTCTCTCATCTTTGCTAGTGCTCCTCCATTGGGAAAACCCAGGAGGAGGCCAAGAGGCAAGGAAAGTCATCAATAGGTCAGCCTCCCCCAGGCACAGAGTAGAAAGGAAAAGGGAGAAAGTGGAGTTAGTGGGGCAAATGGAAGGCACCGAACATTAGTGGCTTCATTCAAACCTCATCACATAAAACATCTGTCTGTATCTCCCCCACTACACACTCCCCCCACTTTCTCTCTCTCTCCTCTTCTTTCTCTCTCTCTTTCTCTCTCTCTCTCACATTCTAGCCATTTATTCATTTGTTACTCACTGTTATTCAATATATAACTTGAGGGTTTTTTCTGATTATAAAATATGTATTCATCTTTTAAAAATAAAGGTATAAAGAAGAAAGTAAAACTCACCTAAAGCACACCACCCAGAGAGAGCCACTGTTAATAGTTTGATCTAGATCCATTTTTCCTTTTCTTTCTTTTTTGATGGCCACTTGGGTTTGTTTTTTTTTTTTAATATTTTATTTATTTATTTGACAGAGAGAGACCACAAGTAGGCAGAGAGGCAGCAGAGAGAGAGGAAGGGAAGCAGGCTCTCAGCAGAGCAGAGAGCCCGATGCAGGACTTGATCCCAGGATCCTGAGATCATGACCTGAGCCAAAGGCAGAGGCTTTAACCCACTGAGCCACCCAGGCGCCCCGGCCACTTGGTTTTTATTATCATTTCTACTTTAAAAAAATTTACTTCTAAATTTTTACAATTCCAGTATAATTAATGTGTAGTGTTATACTAGTTTCAGGTGTACGATGTAGTGACTCAACGAAATTACTCACTACTCATCGTAATATCTCTAAGAAGCTATTTTTTTTTGTTAGTCCATTTGTTTCTTAAATTCCACAGAAGTGAAATCATATGGTATTTCTTTTTCTCTGATAGACTTATTTTACTTAGCCTAATACTCTCTAGATCCATCCATGTTGCAGATGGCAAGATTTCATTCTTTTTTGGGGCTGGGTAATATTCCATTATACACTCACTTCTCCCCCTTTTTCTCCTTCTTGTTCTTCTTTCTCCATTCATCAGCTGATGGACATTTGGGCTGCTTCCATATTTGGCTATTGTAAATATTGCTGCAGAAAACATAAGGATCCATCTATCTTTTCGAATTAGTGCTTTTATGTTCTTTGGGTAAATACCCGGTTGTAGAATTCCTGGATCATCTGGTAATTCTATTTTTAATTTCTTGCAGAAGCTCCATACTGTTTTCCACAAAGGCTGCACCAATTTGCATTCCCAACAGTGCAGGAAGGTTCCTTTTTCTCCACATCCTCACCGGCACTTATTGCTTCTTGTGGTTTTTATTCTAGCCATTCTGACAGGTGTAAAGTGATCTCTTTGTGGTTTTGATTTGCATTTCCCTAATGATTAGTGATGTTGAACATCTTTTTAAGTCCCTTATACATCTTTCCTATACATGTCTGTGTATGTATTTAAGAGACGACTCTTAGCATGCCAGAATATCTTGTAGCTTGTTTTCCCACTCAAAACATCGCATAACCCTTTACATTTTATATGGATATGTCTCATCATTTTAAACAGGTGTGTAGTATTATATACTACTTATAAACTCTAATAAGTTAGTCCCTTTTTGAGGGTCATGTAGATGGTTTCTAATTCCTTGCAATTATAAGCAATGTTGTGATAAACATCCTTGTGTGTTGGGGTCTTTGGTTTGCTTCTATAATTATTCCCCCAGCACAGTGGTTCTCAAAATGTATTCTATGGAGCCCATGCGAATGCCTGAGGGGTTCCTGCAGAGGCGAGGTAAACGCCAGGCATCAGCCCCTAACCCTGCTTCAGCAATCACAGCTTCATTTCTCTCTACTCTATTTGCTGTGAACAAAGCCATCCACCACTAAATGTGGCTGGAAACCCAGTGCATTCAGGATATAGTCAAAGAAAAATAAAATTGTTCGGTCAAAGAGTATGCATGTTTAAAGACCTGTTACATACTGATTCCCACAAAAAGCATATTCCCTCAGGCCGACACTTTTCATTTATACTGATCTAAAGGCAAAAATATCACTCTTTTTTCTTAAAGGTTTTATTTATTTATTTGATACATACAGAGAAAGATCACAAGTAAGCAGAGAGGAAGGCAGGGGTGGGGGCAGGGGGAAACAGGCTCCCAACTGAGCAGGGAGCCTGATGAAGGGCTCGATCCCAGGACACTGAGACCATGACCTGAGCCAAAGGCAGAGGCTTAACCCACTGAACCACCCAGGCGCCCCCAAAATATCACTTTTTTAGTTTCTATTTCTTTGCTTAGTAGTTGTATTCATTTCTTGTTGCTGTTGTAATGAATTACCACAAACTTGTTAGCTTGCAAGAACACAGATTTATTACGTTACAAATCTAGATCTCAGAAATGCAACATGGTTTCCACTGGGCTAAAATCAGCCTGCCGCAGGGTTGCATCCCTTTCTAGGCACTCCAGTGGGAGTCTGTTTCCTTGCCTTATCCAGCTTCTAGAAGCCTCCTGCATTCCTTGGCTTGTGGCTCCTTCCTCCTTCTTCAAAGCCATCCCTCTTTCACTTACAAGCACCCTTGCAATGACTTTGGGCCTACCCACATAACCCAGGATAATCTCCCCATCTCAAAATCCTTAACCTAGTCACTTTTGCAAAATCTCTTTTGCTATTTAAGGTAACATACTCACAGGTTCTGGGGATTAGGATGTGACCTTTCCTTGGGGGCCCTTGTCCTGCCTATCACAGTGCTGATACAGAACACATTTTTTTTTTGTTGATGGACAATTTATAGTTCTTTCATAAATTGTCTCTGTGTCCTTAGCCATTTGCTATTAGGATATTTGTATTTTTCTAGCTGATTCATTCATAAAAATGTAATATTTTATATTTTTTCTTTTAATTTTAATATTTTATATATTTTAATATATGTTCATAAAATATATAATATTTTAGTGTATAAACATGTTTCTTATTACATAGGTTGCAAATTTTTCCCCATATTTCTGGTTTTTAAACTTCCCTTAGGCTGTGTTTGAGTCTGCTCAGGCTGCCATAATAGAAGACACAGACTGGGTGCCTTACCAAAGAGAAATCTATTTTCTTATAGCTTTGGAGGTCAGAAGTCCAAGGTCAGGTGCCAGGATGGTCAGTATCCTTGGATAGCTTTCTTCCTGGCTTGTAGACAGCTACTTTCTTGCTGTTTCCTCATAGGGCAGGGAGAGAGCAAACTCTCTGGTATTGTTTCTTCTTCTCCTCCCCCTCTCCTCCTCCTCCTTTTGTTTTTTTTTAAAGTTTTCTTTTTTAAAAGAAAAAGAGAGAGAGAAAGGACAAGCAGGAAGACTGGCAGGTAGAGGGAGAAGCAGGCTGCCTGTTGAGAAAGGAGCCTGATGCAGGACTCGATCCCAGGACCCTGGGATCATGACCTGAACCAAAGGCAGATGCCTTACCTACTGAGCCATCCAGGTGCTCCTCTGGTGTTTCTTTTTATAAGGGGTGAATTCCTTCATAACCTCATCCAAACTAACTATCTCCCAAAAGCCCCATCTCCAAGTACAATCACATTGCAAGTTAGGGCTTCAGGACATGACTTTTGTGATGATAAAAACATTCAGTCCATAGCAGGAAGACTTTGGATTTTCCTATGGTGAGATCTGTTCAACATGTTCTCGCTGCTTTTTCGCTTCAGTGATATGATTATCTCAGCAAGACCTCTCTCACCAGAGAGGTTCATTAGCCTTTTACATACACTTGCTTCATAAACTTTTTCCTAGATTTGCCTTATTTTACATTCAAATTTTGATCATCCTGGAATCTAATTTGGGGAAAGGCTGACTCTGTTTTTTGCCAACTTAAAGTACTTTGATTAACATTGTATCCTTTAAATACAGCTTCAGAATTGTCTCTAAGCACAGAAGACTTTGACCAGAGACTGGAGATCTGGATTTGCCATCATCCAAATATTGGCCTGTTGAAACCTGTGTTCCTCCTCCCCTTTCTGGGCTAGTTGTAGAAAACTATTTTTTGTCTCTCTGGAAAATCCATTCATACAGTAAAAGACCAACAACGAAAGCCAAGTTTTTTGTTTGTTTGTTTGTTTGTTTTAAAGGAAACAATGAGTTTCCTTAATGTTTTAGGCTTGAACAGCGTTCCATGTATAGTAACTTATGGTCCGCTCATCTGAATGTGTACTTAAGGCTTTCACATTCCTTTGAATCCCAGAGTTATTTGATCTTTGAAACCAGTGGTGATGAGGGGAAACTATCTGTGGATGAAACCTATTTAGATATTTGGACTTTAAAACACCTGGGCATCATCTGTTAGGGTCCCTTAGTGTCCTGCACAAGGCCGGCATGAGATGCTGCAACCCGGGATGAAGGGCTGGGGCAGAGCTTCCAAATGTTCTCAGTGTCTCAGTGTTGTGACACAGACTCAGTGATGAATAGCTACATGCGGTACCGTATATTACACATTAATAATGATTATAGGACAACAACTCTGTATATAATATAATAGCAGGTACACTAAAGTGTTCTTAATGATTAAATATTCAACTGGATTAAAGTTTCCATTTAATCCAAAGTCTTTCATACGCCCCAGTGTGTGCCTTTAGCCTGTGTATGGGGGACTAAAAAGTAGGCATGGCAACAAAATGAATTATTTGTGATGCCAGTAACTTAAGACATAGTACAAATTTGTTGAGTGAATACATAACTTTATGTGTTGTATATATGGTATGATATTACATGAACCATTTAAATTATTACTGTTAAAGCAATTTTACTGTTTCATGATAAAACCTTGAAAATGATGGGGTTCCGATCCACTAATGTGTTCAGTTTGAAAGATTTGTTTTTAAATCAGTTGTTCAAAACTCAGGAATCATGTCACTGTAAAAATAAGATTCTAAGTGGTGATAAGAGACAGCCTAGTTATGGGGTTTTTTGGTTTGGTTAAAATTACATGTGTTTTCTGTGAGAAGTGGCTGAAATTGTACACATTTGTTGTGAGAAATGCCTTTTAGGTATGATACTAGTGGTTAAAAGAGAAAAGCAATACAGTAGAATAAGACACAGCTTATTTATCTAGAATGATAGTTCTTAAGGATGCTGAAAGTTTAGTTGAAAGTTTTCAAGAAGCCAGAGGTTGATGATATGGGTCTGAATTTGTCACATTTGTTCCTCTCCTTGTCTCTAAGACAATGTGTTGCCCCACTATTCATGCTTCTTGGCCATATTAATAGCTGTGTTTGATTAATAAATGTGATGCCAAGAAGCCAGGAGAGCAATGGGTTGATGAAAGAAGAGGGGACAGCATTTGTGAGATTACCTTCCGGGAGGAGAAAGGAGCCATAGAGAAGAGTCCATGGCCTCTGGGAACTGCCCCCAAGGTCATTGTGGGGAATCTTGCTGAAGATGAATGAACTTCCTCAAATAGTAACACTGTCTCTGCTTCCATGTCTCCCTCCCCCAACTGTGGTGCCAGCACCAAAGATTGCCAAACTAGGACTGAGAATATTGGTGCCCGTGGGAGGGGAGATTTAGATTACAAAGGGGAGATTTTGGGGATTAATGATAGTGAAAGAGACAAAAGCAACCAAGTCAATTATTAATTCAAGAGAAACCAGAAAGCCAAGGAGGGAAGAAGGGATTACTGTATACAACATGGCTTAGCTATCAATATGATTTTTAACAGTCATCAAAGACAAATAGTTGTGCCAGTTGGCAGTTTATTTGCCTGTTGGCTCCAAATTCAAACTTCATTGCCTGACCCGTGGAAGTGGATCTGGGTCCTTAAACTATTTCTCCTTTGCTGTTGGCATGACGTTAGAGGTTTGTTGGTAGGAGGTTGCTAGAGGGACAGTGCAGGAGGAAGGGGCTTCTTTTCCCAGTTCTTGTGTCTTCTGTTTTTCTTCTTCTTGCTCCTACTATTTGGTTGCGACCAGTGAGTAGGTTGGGGGAGACATCCAGTGGCCTTGGCCTCCAGTAAGTTTCAGCAGTCCTTCATGGATAGCGTCCCATCGAGTTTCCACAGCCCTCCGGAGAGGTGTTTTCTGCTTGTCAGGTCTGGTCATGGTTTTCTGCCCACATGCACCTTGGAGCAGCATCTTCTGCTTGTCCAGCCACTGTTGATGGTCTCTGGCCTGGAGCGGCTCAGTACCCTTCTCTGCCAGCCCAGACTCAGGGAGGGGTGTCCCTTCCTTGAATAGCCTTGCTCATCTCCAGGGTTTTCTTTAGTGCTCTCTCTCTCTCCTATAAAATAACCTTATGTTGTATTAGTAATTCTTATAGTAATCTTTTTTTTTTTTAAGATTTTATTTATTTATTTGACAGAGAGAGAGAGAGAGATCACAAGTAGGCAGAGAGGCAGGCGGGGTGAGGGGAGCAGACTCCCTGCCGGGCAGAAAGCCTGATGCAGGGCCTGATCCCAGGACCCTGGGATCATGACCTGAGGAGAAGGCAGAGACTTTAACCCACTGAGCCACCCAGGCGCCCCTAAAGTTGACTTTCTTTTATGACACTCCTATATCATACATTCCCTCTATAAATTATAATATGGTTCTGTCTCCTGGACCTTGCTGAATTCAGCACTGAATACTTATCTAACCATAATTGATGCAATTGTTTTGGAAGGAGGGAGAGTTAGAAAGTGTGTCTATGTGTGTGTGTAAGAGAGACAGAGTGACAGACAGGGACAAAAGAGCTAAGTCCTTCTCTTCCATAGTACGAAGTGGATAAATAAGATCTAAAGCTGAAAAAAATCATAGCATATAGTACAAAACTGTTATTTGGAAATTTGGAAAAGGAATCCAGAAAAGGAGTGAGCGGGATCTGCTGTGTTTTATAACAACAAGCCTTGTATCTGACTCTTTAGAACCATAGATAACATAGATAGCAATGAAAACTGATCAAAAGAAAATCACTAGGGTTGAAACAAAAAGGGAAGGAAGGAAGGAAGGAAAAGAAATTACAAAGTTCGCAGAATATCAGAAAAGATTGTTGTTATTTTAATTAAACTCACAGTATGTGATCAGACTATCTTCTGGCCAAACTTATTTAAGATTTTATTTTTAAGTAATCTCTACATCCAATGTGGGGCTTGAGCCTACAAGCCTTAGATCAGGAGTCCCATGCTCCTCCGACTGAGCCAACCAGGCACCCCTAGCCAAGCACCTTTAAAAAGGCTCATTTAAAGGATCACCTTTAAAAAGGTTACCTGGGGCACCAGGATGGGGGAATCCATAGATCTTTCTCTGCTGTGGGATGGGGTGGGGGCTCCAAATAATTGAGTAGGATTACTTTCTTATTTAAAGGGAAGCCTTATATGCTGCCCTCTGAGGCTCTCTCCAAGGCCACCCTAGGGATCACCTCTCACAGTCAGAGAAAGAGCCGCTTAAATGGATTTCCGCTGTTAATAAGTGGGCACGCATGAAAACGCCTCTTTCCCCACCTTGGCACAAATGCACTTGGTCATTGGAAATACAGCAGAGCGTTAATGAATTAGCAAAACCATGGAAAGCCACGCACATTTGTAGTTTAGGAAACAAGTCTTGGTAGGTAAATAGGTATCCTGTTATCTCCTGGGCAGGATGGCAGGGCTGGAAGCATCTTGCTCAGATTCTTGAATTGCAGAGCAGAAGGGAGGAGAGCAGGACGTGGGTTGCAAGTCAGGTGCTACAGACACAGCCAGGCTGTTGCTTGTGCTGAAAGGGAATGCAATACTACTCATTTTTACCTGAGTCCCTAATGAGAATAAAGACAAATACAAAATATGTAATAGATAACCGGCAAAACGTACAGTGGCAATAGTCTAACACATACATGAAAAGGAACAAGGGAGTATCAAACTCTTCCTTGGCGCTTGGTTTCCTTCTCTCTTAGACAGGAATAGAAAACCATTGTTTCTGTGAGAATTAGAGATGATTTGTGGGTAATATCACTAGCGCAACGTCTGGCTTGTGGTAGCATTAAGTAACTGGTCATTACTGATATGTTCATTATTCTTATCATTGTTTTAATTATTATCAGCTTTTAAAAGCAGAGTTGCCACCCCACATGGTTTTCAGGTGCCAGCCCAGGAAGATAAATGAGGCAACTGGGCTGTGTGGGGACTGTGGCAAAATGGCGTATATGGATCTTTCCTAGTAGAATGGCCCCCAGGCAGTTCCAGCAAATTCCTGTCATAGCAGAATGCCAGCCTCCTTCTCATCCTCCTCATTCCCATCCTTGTCTCAGGAAAAGCTGGAAATCAAGACTTTTACGCAAAATCCCCCAATTTTAAATATTGAGGATTAGACAGATCCTATCACTGGAGAGGACTGGGCTCGCAAGCCTTACACGCTCCACTTTAGAGACACAAAGATGTCCCCCGCTAGAAGATTCACCTCCCTCCTTGGGATCCTGAGGCTGTCAGTCTTCCCTAGCCTTTCCCCCAGTGTCTTCCTCAGTCAGACCACATGTTGCTTCCTGCGGTCAGCATCTACTTGGGTTTTGTCAGCACTCCTGAAGGCTGGAGTGAAGCGGGTTCGCTCCACGGGTCTTCCTCCACTCTGTTGGTCCTCCTCCACCCTGTTGGCCCCAGGATAATCAGAGAGACCTTTTTGAAAGCCTCATCTCCCCCTTTTGAGCCCTTTCCCCCTGTCCCAGGGTTAAGACAGTTATTCACACTAAAGTGTTAATGACTTAACAGCTCCCCCCTCACAATAGATGTCTACATTTTCAAGGAGAATACTCAGAAAGGAAATAGAATTAGTTACTAATACAGGGATTTTAGGGCTCTTGGCACCTTGGCTTTTCAGATCACACCAGGGGAGCAAAACGAAACTCTGTCTTTGGAGGAAGTGAGCCAGGTGCGAGCTTCTTTTGGGGCTTTGGTTTAAAAGTCTTCAGGGACCCAGGAGGAGAAGATGCTATTAGGTCTTCCACAGTGTTGAACTATCGGTCGACTTTTCTTCAACATCCACTGTCAAGTCAAGAACCGTTCAGTGTCTACCAGGTATTGGTGGGAAACACACACACACACACACACACACACACACACACACACACTGTACACCAATCCAGAAAAGAGAGAGATCACTGTAAGGTGGTCTAGAATTATCAAGTATTATTTCTGGGTAAAAAAGATCTAGCAACTGTTTGCTGTAAGCTCATTTCATTGGTTTTCTTCATTCGGCAGAGGATTTTCCCCCGGCTTCTGAAAGCAGGCCTTGCAATTTAAGTGCGTGGTCACCAGGTGGTGGAAGTGTGCCGCGCCCACCAAGCCGAAGCGGCCCCGGGAGCCGCAGCGCTCACCTTGCAGCAAGTCCCCGAAAACCAGGGAGAGCTAGCACCTCCTTTCCTTTCGGCCGTTTCCGCCCTGGAAGTCATCAAAAGATGTTTGCTGTTCTGTCCCTTCCTGGCTAAGAAAGGTCTCTGTTGCAACCCAGGGCACTCTTGCTGAAATATGTCACCTTCTGTCCACCGCGGAGGAGGTGAAAGTCTCCTGCACTTGGAAAAAGGGTCAGAGCCTCAGAACCCTCCTTTTTTAGTCCGCGCCTCTTTGTCTTCGGCCACTTTATATTTTCCTCTCCTCCTTTTTTTTTTTTTTTAAAGATTTTATTTATTTATTTGACAGACAGAGATCACAAGTAGGCAGAGAGGCAGGCAGAGACAGAGAGAGAGAGAGAGAAGCAGGCTTCCTGCGGAGCAGAGAGCCCTATGCGGGGCTCAATCCCAGGACCCTGAAATCATGACCCGAGCCGAAGGCAGCAGCCCAAACCACTGAGCCACCCAGGCACCCCACTCTCCTCCTCTTTTTTAAGGGGAGCCCTTACCCTATCATTACATTCCTAGGAAGGAATGCATCCTCTGCTTGGGAGAAGCCTGAAGCCTTTACTTGCTTCTAGAGGCAGGCGGCAGACTTGGAGCAACCTGTCCAGGCAGGAGGCCATGGGCCTCCTCCAGGGGGTGCTGGGACAGGACAGGCGGAACGTCACCACTTCGCTTCTACCGCTCTAGCTAACCAGTGGACTCGTCCCTCCTTTTGGACACTTTTCTCTCTGGAATGACTTCTCGGGCTCTCCACATGCTTACTGATTTCCCTTTCCCACCAATGACGAGAGAGTCCCCTTATTCTTGGTACTTCCATTCCCTGACACTACCTTGAAGGCAGAACCTTTGCGCCTGGGGAGAGACCAGCATAGTTTTCTGCCAGCCCCTGGTCACAGCATTTTCATCAATTGGTTGATAAATAACCTCATTTTAGGTGTGTTTCTGTTTTAAAAGACCTTATTAGGGATGTGTGGGTGGCTCAGTCAGTTAAGTGTCCGCCTTGGGCTCAGGTCAGGATCCCAGGGTCTTGGGACCAAGCCCCGCACTGAGCTCCCTGCTCTGTGGGAAGCCTGCTTCTCCCTCTGCCTGCTGCTTCCCCTGCTTGTGGTCTCTCCCCACCTCTGACAAATAAATAAAACCTTACCAAAAAAAGACTTTATTGAAGATACTGATTTATATATGCCCTATTATTTTTATATACTGATTTTTTTTATATTTAATTTATTGATTAACACTGAGCTCAGGGCCAATAGCACTTCATCTCAGGCCTGAAAGAAGCTTACCTAACACAAATATTTTCTTCAGAAGGCACCTCGCAATCTTCTCGGGCTGAGGGTTGCCCGCCAGCATTTCAGCACTACATCGGAGGGCCACTTAAGCAGCAAAATCACCGACAACACACAACTGTGTAAAAAAAAGTGGCACTAACTAGGCTGCAGAAAGGACACTTGCTGACAGCACGAGAGCATGAACAAGAAAGCAGGGGCTGGCCCAGTATGACCTCAGCTGGGAGCACAGGGCATCAGGTGACTCCAGTTTTCCCCGTTCAGCACCATGTTTGGGAATGACCCCAAAGTCCCACGAGCATCAATACTGGAGTCACGAATAGCAATGAGGCCAGTTGGCAGACGGAATCGGTGAATACCAAGGACCAAAGTGCACAGATGTGCCCACAGCTCAGAGCCTGGCTCCGCACATCTTTCTCTTTCTCTCTGCTCCCAGCGGGGGCTCTCCTGCCCTCCCACCAGCAACTCCCAGCTCTGGGCAGAGAACTTCCAAACAAACATCTAGGGCACTGACCCCTCTCTAGACCAGCAGTTCTCAAAGGAGGGTTCCAGGGTCCCCAGGGAGAGAGGAGAGCCACCACCCCCCTTTCGACAACTAAATACCTGCATGGATCTGGATTTTCTTCATATATTTCAACCAAAACAATTTGTCACAATTAAATGTAGGAGCAGATCAGAGAAGCCAGCAGTCTTCTATTAAGCTGGACATTAAAGAGATCTGCAGAAATATACGCCAATCGCTAAGAGGATCCTTTTTTTGGCTAGGAAACTAGGGTACTGTTACTTATGTTAATGTGTGGGTTTGTTATTGTTACTTTTAAACAAATCACTAAATATTTTATATGTCTCAGTTCTAATTTATTTTTCAATCAATTAATTAATTTTTAATAAACATATAAAGTATTATTTGCCCTAGGGGTACAGGTCTGTGAATCGCCAGGTTTACACACTTCACAGCACTCACCGTAGTACATACCCTCCCCCAGTGTCTGTCACCCCACCCCCCTCTCCCAACTGCCCCTCCCACCCCGCCCCCTGGGCAACCCTCAGTTTGTTTTGTGAGACTAAGGGTCTCTTATGGTTTGTCTCCCTCCCAATCCCATCTTGTTTCATTTCATTTTTCATTGTTTCATTTATTCTTTTCCTACCCCCCAAACCCCCCACGTTGCATCTCCACTTCCTCATATCAGGGAGATCCTATAATAGTTGTCTTTCTCAGATTGTCAGTTCTAATTTCTAATAGAATAAACATTGATAGATAAAACCCATGTACTCAGAAGTTCCTTAGGTCCTTGATAATTTTTTAAAAGATTTTATTTATTTATTTCATAGAGAGAGACAGAGCAAGAGGGGGAACACAAACAGGGGGAGTGGGAGAGAGAGAAGCAGGCTCCCCATGACGCAGGGAACCCAATGTGGGGCTCAATCCCAGAACCCTGGGATCATGACCTAAGCTGAAGGCAGATGCTTAACAACTGAGCCACCCAGGTGCCCCTAGGTTCTCGGTAATTTTTAAGAGGTTGAAAGAGGCCTGAGATGGAAAGTTAGAGAGTCACTCCTCTGGACTAAGGCTCTCTTTTTCAGTAGTGTTCCCCGTATTTGTACTTGGGATCCTGTATTTTAAGATCCTGTCAGTATCTTAACTTGACCGAGAGCTTCTTCCTCGGTCCCACTCACTCTCAAGCCAGTCCCTCCTGAAGTCTCAGTTTCTGGCATGATCGTTCTCTCAGCCATCTGGGCCCAAGACCCCAATCCTCTCTACCTCCTCCCCTCCGCGCATGCCCTACAGTTTTCACTCAGGAGTTTCTGTAGAACCCATGTCTTCCTGTTCTTCCCCACCAGCAACAGAGGCCTTTGCGTACTAGGTCAGGTCCAGACTTTTCTGTCAGAATGCCGGTGAACCCCTGCAGCGGGGTCCCTCTGTTCCTCTGACCAGAAGACTTTCATTCTTCCCTCGCAGATGGAAAGATGGGAAAGGCTGGCCCTGAGGGGGTGGGGGGCGGGGTGGGCCGCTGCCTTCCGCGGGCCACGGAGCTCGGCAACTGTTTCGGTTCCGCCAGGACAGACCTTTGCAGGTGTGGCAAAGGACTGATCATGTCCTTTGGACATGTCTTCCACCCACAAACTTCTGCCACTGCAGGATTCAGCATCTCCTCCTCCTCCTCCTCCTCCCTGGGGTGAGTTTCTAAACCTTAAGACTTGTACAATAGCGTGATGCTGGTGGCAAAGGACAAACTCCTGTTGGTCTGATGTGTCCTGTGCTGGTCTCTGTTGCGATGTGCAGGGTGGGGGTAGGGATAGGGGTACCGCCCCCATGGTCACTAGTCCCAACTCTCTGGGGAGGCCTTTGCTTCCAGAAAGGCCCCACTGCTGGCCAAATGCACCTACATTGCTCCTGGCCTAGAAACTAGTTACTAATAATTTTTACTATGCATACTAACAATCGCAAATATTTTTGTGCTCTTACTGTGAACCAGTCTCCATACTGGTTTTATCTCATTTAATCATCACCAGAAAATCTAGGAGATAAGTACCAATGTTATCTCCATGTCAGAGACAAGGCTCAGAAAATGTAAGTGATTTACCTAAACTAACAGCTCAATAGCAGAGCTGGACCTTCTACACAGATCTGTTGGAGTGCAGTGTTCATACTCTTAGCCCCTCACTGTGAACCTTTCCTCCTCTGAAGGCCCTGGAATGTTCCTTCTCTTCACTTTGCTTAGTGGACTTTGGTGTCTCTGTGCTGATCAGGGGTTAAAGTTAAATAGTGTGTGCATTCTGCTCTATGGCAGTCACCTGTTGAGTCCATCAGTCAGACCCAGACCCTGCCCTCCGCCCTCTAGAAGCTCACACCAAGCTATATTAAAGGATTTTGCCCTGAAAGCTTCAAGATTGCCAGGGCGAGAGGGCTGACTACTGAAAACAAAATCCACCGCCACCAAGCTTGTCAGCTAGGACCAGCTAAGAGCTAGGCGGAAGGGCTGTGTTGACTTTGATCTGAGGCCTCTGAGGAAGACCTTGGGCCTTTCCCAGAGACATTGCCCTGCGGAGGGGACCTCAGCCAGCCAGAGGTACCCAGAAGCAGAGATAGAGGCTGGGAGAGGGGAAAAGGCAAGAGCGGGGGGGAGGCAGGCCGTGTGGGTCCCAGACCAGATGCTTGACGTTCCCCGTGAAAGCTCGCCACAGTGCTCCCCACAAAGGCTTGCTCTGTGCTAAAAATGTCATCCAGCCGGGAATCCTGTCTCTCACTGTTTTGTGTCAACTTCACCCAAAGGTCACCTGTTCTAAGAGAAAGCCGAGGTGGAAAGTGAAATGGGAGGGAGTCCAGTAGGCTGATTTCATTCTGGTTTAGCTGGTTTTTTCTTTAAGTAAATAAACAGGGCTAGAGTTCCAACTGGTCTCCAAATGGCAGTGAAATGTACCCTGTCATCCCCAAGGGACAGCTGATTTTAATACAAGCAGGATTGTTCCACGTCTTCTAAAACAACAACAACAAAAAAGTGGTGATCAAGAGAAGCAAAGGTGGGTGCTCAGGCTTCTGGAAAGGAGCTGGTGAAAATGGCCTTAGGAGAGCAGCAATCCGGTGGCCAAGGATGAGGAATCCACACGGATGTGTGTGACAGTGCGGGCTTGGGTGACGCACAATGATGAAGAAACAGAGGACGCGCTTAGAGAATTGCAAACACTTGTAACCTGTGGCTCTTATGTTGCAAACAACAGAGATGAGCTCTGGATAACTGAAGACGAAAAGAGGTGTCTTGAAAGACTATCAGCAGCTCAGAGAATCATAGAAAAAGGCCTCAGCAGAGACAGGAAATAGGGCAGCTCCAGAGATCCAGGGAATAAGAAGAAATGAGCAGCCCTGCTCTTTGAGATGAACCTCTTTCACCATTTGGATCCTTGTGTCACATGGCTCAAGATCTAATTTCTATGGGGCAAGATTCTCATTTGCTTACTCCAGATCATGTGTTCATCTTTGGTTGGGTGTGGGGCACCTTGAGTGACCGCCCCACCGAGCTTGCCTGCAGTGGATGGGGGCAGTATCTCCATGGAAAATGGATGGGAGATCTAGATGCTGTGCAAGAGATGGACGCTTATGTTCTTTACTCATGCGAGCTTTCCCTGTTGGCTCTCATGGAGTGAATTTTATAGCAGCACTAGCTGTTAGAATTGAGACTGGAAATATTAGAAAGAAAGTACTATCAGTGGAAAGAAGAAGGAGGCAATGACAAGAAGAACAACTTGAAGGTAGAAGGTATGTTTGGAGGAGACGGGGGAAAGTTACTTCCCTTCCTGTTCACTGGTCTTCAGAGTTTCCATGTACAGTTTGGGGAAAATGCCCCAATTAGCTCTGCCCAACGGAAGGCACTAGTGCTAACCGTCGAGAAAAGATAAATATGGAAGAAATAAATTTTTAAAAGTGTGAAGTCAAACTGAGCACAGTGTAAGAGCTAGCCCATGTCAGGTGTCTAAAGAAAAAAAGAAATTTCTTTCTTCAGTCATACATAATCCCTTTATTCTTGTGCATTAAGAAAAAAAAAAAAAAAGAAAAACTGTGTATAAGAAAGTGACATTAAAGCTTCTAATAGAGTTATTCAAAAATGATAACTTCATACTAAAGACCAAGTATTCAGAAAAACCACACACATACACACACACACAAACTCTTGCGATGAATTAACAAGTCAGGAAGGAAATGAATAACAAGTGATATTCACAGGGAATGAGGGAGGTGGTTACAGTGCTGAGACACCCACAGACAAGCCCTAAAGACTCAAAGGGTGAACCAAAAAAACATCTGAAATCAAGACCAAAGGTCTACAATGTAACAGAATCACTTAGACACTGTTGAATAGAAGCCCAAGGGTCCTCTATCTCAACTCATTCATTCAACAAGTAGGTGCTAAGCTCCAGCTGTGTTGTAGAGTATGCCAGCTCTTAAGAAGATACTACCACTGACTCTAGAAATCTACATTTACTATCACCTTACCCTCTCATACTGAAATTTCTTAAAAACCTAGCAACAAAATATTCATGTTTACCAAGTTAAAAAAAATTTTCTGTGTAGCTGCTTGAATTTATCACTTGAAAAAAAAAACACAAAAATTGGGAAAACTGTATGGAACTTCAAATTCCATATCAGTGTTTAACAGTTTTCTGGTTACCAAAGGAAACTCTTGAAGCTTACCAACTCCTTTTATTATTCTTTCAGCAGCAAAGATAGAATCTGTATTTGGAAAGTCATGTTTCCATCATGGTAATAAAACAGTTTTTGAAAAATTATTTAACATATTACTCTACTCAGTTGGAAAAATATAACAAAACATGAAGCAGGTTTAGACTTCAGAATGATCTAGGCTTGTCTTGTGGGTTGTTTTTGGAGAGAAGGAATAGGGTAAGAAATTTTCTGGATTTTGTCCAGGTCAGATCCAGTTCAAACTTCAAAGAGAGAACAATATTATTATTTGAGTTCAGTTTCAATTCAAATTAAAATATCAGTTTCCTACTTTGGGTTTAATTCAACTCCCTGCTGAGAGCTGAGAATGTCATTCAGTGAAGGAAAAGATGCCAGAGCAATTATTTTTTAAGTCATCTTGTGACCCCCTACCCCTCTGTAAATTGAATATAGTTGATGGCTTTCAGATTCACAGAGCATGAAGCACCATGGAAATCCTGCAGGCCACAGAGTTCCTTGGACTCTGGGACACATATAGCCAGAGAGCCTCTGTGAATTCATCCCCTACTATGATGAGTGGCAGGGCCATGTCAGGGTCTGAGGAGTCCTTGTCTATGGGTTGGCCATGGGTGAGAAAGCTTAGCAGACAGGAAGTAGGCTATGGGGAAGCGGACACTTAGCATGGAGAAGGAAGTCAGAGGGATGAAATGGACTCCATCCTACTCTGGGAGAAATGTTAGAGTCTTTGCGAAGATGCCTGCTTTTGACTCTTCATTCATTGCTAGAGACCATGACAAAGGAACTCAGTGTCCAGAGGAAAAACCTAGTAAAAGTGGAAGGTGATGATACAAAGGAGTGTCACAAAAAGGGCGGTCATGAGAAACCCCTGCTCAGTTCTCTTTCCCTGTGCTACGCACTAATGGACCTGTCACAGCCTTGCTGAGATGGGACTGGCCTGGCCTGCTGCCCACCCACCTATCCCCACCAGTGTTTTTGCCACCAACACCCACACCCATCCACTGCGGATGCAAACGCTACGCAAGATGACAGCCTGGGAAGCCCCTTCTCCATTCTGTTTCTGCCTTTCAAAATTTGGAGACTCCCTGGGGAAATCTTTAGGCAAAAATGAGGGAGGGATTCACAGTATTTTACTAGTTCCCATCCCAACATCTACGCCCTACCAAACCTGAGCATTTGCTCTTCATGCCCTTGGAGGGATTAAACAACAAGAACCTGAAAAATACTCAATCAGGTATTGAGAGGATTAAATGAAATGATATAAGAAAAGTGCCTCAAAAAAAAAAAATCACTAGAAATGCAAGGTCACATTAAACTTTAGGGGCTTGGTTGCAGCTTTCCAATAGCCTACAAATAGAAATGTAAATAATATATCTCACATGGTTTGGCTTTTACACTATTCTATCTTTTATTACTAGTTCCAATCACGATATTACTCTTACTACCACTACTGGCAGACTTGTTAAGTTGGGCACTTTGCCTAGTACTAAATATATTTATATATAAAATCATCCCAATTAATCCTCCCAGGAAACTTGTGAAGGCACTATCTGCATCCATAGAGAAGGAACTGAAAAGTTCCGAATTTATGTAATAGTCCATTTTTTAAACCATTGATTTAACAAGTTTCTTTCATCACAAAGTGAACTGCCCTATATACATGGTTCTGTTTTTAACCCTTTATACGCTCCATTGACATGTTAAGCTATTTATGTTTCGATACTGAAGTCTTTGTTTATTGTATCTTTTCCTATTTAATGTCATTACATTTTCCCCACCAAAACATCTTAGTGTTTTTTTAAAACAGATTTCCCCCTACATTTTAACTTGATTTGGCTTGTTGTCTAGGGAATAGAAACACATGGTACTATTTACAAAGACAGGAGAGTAAATAGTAAACAAGTCTTTGTACCCTAAATTTTATCATTCAGTTCTCCCTCAAGAGGTAGCTGATGTTACCAGTTTCTTTTCTGCCTTTCTAGAAATAGTCCATATGTATGAACTTTAAAATAAGTTTAACAAGTGCTATCAAAAAATTCAGTTAACATTTTGATTAGAACTGTGTTGAATTTATAGATCAATTTGAGGGAAAAGTGACATCGATACAGTAACAAATCTTGCAGCAGCTAGAATGTGTTTCCACTTCTTTGGCTGTTTCCATCCTTTGGTGAACTCTCACAATTTTATTCATATCTTGCACATTTCTGATAATATTTATGCTGAAGTAGATCAGTATTTTTTTTGTGTGTTTGGCAATAACAAATGGAACTTTGGTGTGTGGACTTTGTATCTTATCAGTCTAATAATTTCTCACTTGATTATCTTGCATTTTGTATTTAGACAATGATATTGTTTACAAGCAGTGACAGTTGAGGCCTTTTCTTCAATCTTTATACTACTTTTCTTGTACAATTTTATTGATTTAGTAAGGCTTTTAGTAGACTCCAGTGAATAGTAGCACAGGTAGAAGATAATACCATCTTTTCCTTTGTGGAAATATTTCTTCACACCACTAAGTATCATGTTTGCACCGTGTTCCCAGAAGCTAAGTTTCCAGTTTCCAATAGCAGTAGGTTTTGGATTTAATCAAAAGCTTTTCAGTGTCTACTGAAATACTCAAATGGCTTTCTTCCTTTAATCTCTTAACTTATTGAATTATAGGAATAGGGTTCCTGGGGCAGCTGGGTGGCTCAGCCATTAAGCATCCGCCTTCAACTCAGGTCATGATCCCGGAGTCCTGGGATCAAGCCCCAAGTTGGGCTCCCTGCTCTGCAGGATCCCTGCTTCTCCATCTCTCACTCTCCCTGTCTGTGTTCCCTCTCTCACTGAGTCTTTCTCTGTCAAATAAATAAATAAAATATTAAAAAAAAAAAGAATAGGTTTCCTGCTGTTAAACCATTTTGCATCCCTAAAATTGAACTTACTTGGTCATAATGCATGATTTTAAAAAATATATATTTAATTTACTATTTTTGCATCTACAATACTAAATACTTAATTTAGTATTTTGTGTCATGAGATTAGGACCTTAAGTTTGGCTAAGGATTTCTTAGCTTAAAAAAGGCTGAGGAACAAAGAAGGTTTGATCGATATTTTTACCACCTTTGAAAATCTTACTGTGTAACCAGTCCAGTGATAAGACTTTATCTTCCATAATTGTCTGAGTCTCTTCTTTGCCCTCCCTCACTGAATGTTTCTGAGGGTCTTATTCTAGACAGCATTGTTCAGTGGCTATTGTTGCAAAATCTCTCCTTTTCTCTTTATATTAGAAAAGATGCATTCTATATTGACTTTCAGATATTTTAATTGGAAAACAATCTATTTTAGGCAACTATTATTTCTTTCATAATTTCATACCATGTGTTTTTGCATGAGCGTGGATTGCCAAGAAGGAGTGCAGAGTTACGTGGATAACAACTCCATCGGGAAAAAAATGATTCCCAGAGGCCCCTCAGTGGGCTGTTACAGGATAATATAATGTATGAGAATGGGCATGGGGACTGTATGTACCAGTTCTTCCAGGACTGTTCAAAGTCCTGGAGAAGTCCTCTTCTGTTCTGTTGTCAAACATATGTCCATATGCACGTGCCTTGGTTTCCTGAAAATAAGGTCACCATAGGTGGAAGAAAGCCAGCTAAGATTCATCACGTGTGCCAGAAAGCCCAAGATATGTCAAAGAAGTAACCCTCGACAAATCTTGGTGGGGAGCATGTCTGTTGGCCATCGTGGACTCCTAAAAATAACTTTCCAGTGGCCATGGTGTCAGAGGCCACCCAGTGTTTTTCTGATGACACTAGGCCAGGTGGAGGAAGCAGCAAATGTTCAGAGGACTTGTCTAAGTCCCTCCTTGGGTTGCCTTTGCCTGGACTTTGGGTTTTGAGTTCTCCTTAGGAATGGGTCTTGATCTGTATGGCTAACTGCTGGTTGTCCCTCTGTCTATTCGCTCTTCTTTCCACAGTGACAGGGCTTCACTGATTACATGGCCATCCAAAGGTGACATTTTCCTTGCAACTAAGTGGTCACATGACTAGGTTCCTCCCATGAGCCTATGAACATAAGTTAAAAGTACCACTTCCGGACGTTTTCTGTAAAACAATTAGGTACACACTGCTTGTGCTACATTTTCTACTTTCCCAGAAGTGGCAGGTGGAGATAGAAAAAAAGGACCACAGATCACGTATCTGCCCCTCATTCTCCTATCATAAAGGTGTTCTATATCTCTTCAAGTCTTTCTTAAACATTGGGAATAGTCACGCTTTGGCATGTGGACACCAGGAGCCATTTCAACCCCCTTCTGTGTTTGGAGACATGCCCACCATGGGCACATTTGTTGGGAACAGGCTCCACTTCCCACTAAAGAAGCCCCATTACTTCATATGAGAGACCAGAGCTTAGCCCCACAGACACCCCTGCTGTCTCTGAAGTACGAGATCTAGAAAAGCAGGGGCAGTCTAACACAGCTGGAGAGATGCAGAATAATTATACAGCAGTTAAATGTGTATTAGTTCAAAACACAAAGCAAGACTGAGAAGTTAAGTAGCTCTGTATAACAGATATAATCAGACATAATGAAATAAAGTTAAGGGGAAAAATCCAAATTATAAACACAAGGGAAAATTCTAATATCAAGCTAACTAGATTATTACAAAACGTTTTAAGAATTCCAGCGGGGTTCCTGCTTCTCCACAAGGCAGATTAAGCAACACATTTTTTAACTTTAATTATAGCAAGAAAACCCAAATGTTGGTTAAAGCTTAAAGGGTAGACTCCCTGGGTTGGTGCGTTAGTAAAAATCTCCAAGGAGAAATTACACTCAGAGGCACACATTGAAAAATATAAATAAATGAAATGAATTTACAGATCAATGAAACAAATTTTAAAAGATACATGGTCCTCTTCAGCAAATGGTGCTGGAACAACTGGACATGCCCATGTTTTTAAAAAAAATGAATCTAGACAGACAGAGATTACATCCTTCACAAAAATTAACTCAGAATGTAAAACACAGACATAAAGGTAAAACACAAAACTACAAAACACCTAGAAGAGAACCTAGGTGAGCTTGGGCTTGGTGATGACTCTTTGGTACAACACCAAAGGCACACTCTAGAAAGAAAGAACTGATAAGCCAGACTTCACTAGAAGTAAACACTTCCACTCCCTGAAAAACACTGTCAAGAGAATAATGGGACAAGCCCTGGACTGGGAGAAACCATCTGCCAAAGAATATTTTACAAAGGACTGTGATCCAAAATATACAAAGAACTCTTAAAATTCAACAATATGGAAACAAACAATGTGACAACAAAGGGGGGGGGTGTCAAAGACTTTAATGGACGCCTCACCAGGGAAAATATACAGAGGGCACATAAGCAGATGAAAAGATGCTCTGCCATCACGTATCATCAGGGAAATGCAGATTAAAACATTGAGATGCTACTATACACCTATCAGAACGACAGAAGTCCAGAACACTGACACCATCAAATGCTGGGGAGGCGTGGACTCACAGACACCCTCCTTCCTTGCTGATGGGAATAGAAGGTGGGGCAAGCCACTTCAGAACGCAGTGTGATGGTTGCTTGTAAAAGTGAACATATTCTCAAGCTTGGGATCTAGCAATCATATTCCTTCGGATTTTTCCCAAAGGTGCTCAAAACTTATTTCCACACACAAACCTGCCCATGACGTTTACAACAATTTTATTCACAATTGCCAAGGCTTGTAGCCAAGATGTCCTCCAGGGGTGACTGGAGAGAGAAGCCTGGTCCCAGCTCCCTGGGTTCACCGCAGCCGCCCTGCGAGGGCTCAGCAACCGTGGCTTCCTATTGGACAGCACAGACTGGATCAAGGAACCTGGTTGCGGCGATGGGGGGGAAGGGGGGAGCGGGGTGGGGTGGTCCTCCACTGGGATTTTTAAAAAAGTCGCTTCCCACCCTCACAGTGATGTCTCAGGAAGCTCACACACAGTCCTGAAGGCAGCTTGGCCTTGGGAGGCCAGTGGAAGGGGGTGAGGGGTGCTGAGCAGCAGTGGTGCGGCACCTGGGAACTCGGCCCTGACCCTTTCCTCCGACTGCTTGGCCCCGCAATACCAGGGAGTCTGGCAGTCTGCCTGGGTGAGCTGGTCCTCCAGAGAGGGTGCAGAGGGGCACAGAAGCTAGCAAGGGGTCAACCAGACAGTGCGCCTCCTCCTGGGAGCCCCTTCCTTAGCTAGGACTGGTGCAGAGCGCTGGGTGTGCTCGGTCTTGCAGGCCCATCCCCAGGGTTCCTGTGGCCTTCCTTTGCCTCTAGGGGTTGTTGCATTACCCCCAAACATAAACACCCTCATGCTATTTTGTCTCTATTTCCAAAAAGGTGCCTTTATGGCGTCTCTGCGTCAATCAGCCTAAAGCGTAATTGCCCTATTATAAACGCGGGTCTTGTTTCCGAACCTGCCATCAAAGGTCTCCCAGGCTCCCTCCCAAACACTGTGAGCTGCTTCCCCCTTTTTACTGGAGGGGAAGCGGCCTGAGAAGCCAGCTACCTATAAAACTGTGAATCAGGCAGGAAGCCAGCGCCTCATCCAGCCTATTAGCGTGACCGCCCAAGGGTGTTAGGTAAGCCCGGGAATCCTTCCTAGATGCCGGGAGTCACATGTCACATTCCACCTTAGGGAATGTTTCACCAACTTGCAGCTCAGCCTCCTAACCATCTTTCCACCGAAGAATTAAAAAAGGGTTTACAAACGCAGGATGAACATAGTCTAACTTTTTCTTAATGAATCACACTTAGGTTATGGCTAACAATTCTTTTTTTTTTTTTTTTAAGATTTTATTAATTTATTTGACAGACAGAGATCACAAGTGGCAGAGAGGCAGGCAGAGAAAGAGAGAGAAGTAGGCTCCCTACCAAGTAGAGAGCCTGATGTGGGGCTCCATCCCAGGACCTTGGATCATGACCTGAGCTGAAGGCAGAGGCTTAACCCACTGAGCCACCCAGGCGCCCCATGGCTAACAATTCTTAAATCATGTCATTTTTGTTTCTTCTCTAGCTGTCACTCCTGTCACTTCTGTTACCTGGTCCTTGTTTGCTCCTGTCTCTCTTTTTCAAAAGTTCCATTTTCCATTGGCTGAGGTCTGAAAAGCCAGATGGCTCTGTCTGGTAGAAATGTATGCAAACTAAATGTCGGCAAGTCATGAAGAATGATCAAAACTCTTAAGACTTGCTTACGTGCTTGGGGTTTGTCAACTATTTGAGCTCCTCAGAGATTTTTTAAATACAATTTTTTCCCCAAAGTCCACTTATCTACAGATAATTGATGAGTGACTTTATTTGCTGGTAAGCATTACTTCCTAGGTTATACCAAGATTCCCTACCTTTCATCTTATGTAGTCTTTTAGGATACTGGAGAGAATGATTCCAGCCTAGGATTCAAGCTTAGGAAACTTCAGGAGAATACACAAAGCTGGTATTATTTGCTGTATCAAATGTTCTCATTTTTCGCTAACCTCTGGGCACATTTACAAATATTCTTAAAGAAAGCTTTCATAGCTTATTATCTACCAAAGGGAAAATGGAAACCAAATCTGCTCTCACTCACACCTACCTTTTAAAAATATATTCATACAGTTGATTACTCTGAAAATGGACAGGCATGATGGCCAGCTGGCACGGGAAGCTGTTGTTCTGGAATCTACTCTAATGGTTGTTTTGATGGAATCTGAGGTTCCTCTGTTTCCTTATCCTTGGGAGCATTTTCCCTTGGCTGCTCACTCTATAAGGCCCTGAAGTCTGTGAGATCTTGACAAGGATGTCTCATTCTTGATAGAGGGAGAATTGTTGGCGTTCCAGAGTCTCCCTTCAGATGAGGACAGAACAAGGAGTTTCCCTGGGAAAGAGAATCCAGTATGGGGCTGGTGGCGAGTGGACAGTGGGTCAGGGTAGCGGGGGAGGAGGTTTACTAATGTTTATCTTCATGGGAACCAAAGGTGGAACAGATGGTCCCATCTGATTCTGAAGGGTGGGGAAAGGGAAGTGATTTTGTGGGGTTGCCTAAGTAGGAACCTCATTGACGAACGCCTGGAAGGGGTTTCATCAGATCGGGAGGGTGAAGAGGCTGGATTGTAAGGGCAGCAAATAAGCCCGCTCGGGAAAGCCCGAGTTGACCAAGAGGCCCTCTTCCTTCCTTCTCAGAGAACACGACCACCTCAGAGCTGGGGAAACATCTGAAAGTTCATAGCAATGTTTACTCAACGGATAAGCCACACAGAAGCTACGTACCTTTCCAGGAAGTCTGCTACAGCAGGGGTAAAGCCACAGGTAAGGAAGAAGGTGTAACTAGGTATAGCCCTGCTTCGTTTCTGACTCACCTTTTGGCTATGCCCGTCTGGCTTCACTATGCCTCAGCCTGTCCACCTGTCCAATGGGAGGAGGAGGGGGTGAGATCGTTTGTTTGGTAAAATTCCCTGAAATCTTTGGCGAAGGGTTCTTCAAAAGGGCGAGGGAGTATAATTATCCCTGAGCTATGAGGTATGCGGTTGCTATAAGTAGGGTCTGGAGTAGGATTGCAAT
Source organism: Mustela erminea (assembly GCF_009829155.1). Taxonomy (NCBI): domain Eukaryota; kingdom Metazoa; phylum Chordata; class Mammalia; order Carnivora; family Mustelidae; genus Mustela; species Mustela erminea. The sequence goes on along the minus strand of NC_045629.1, from coordinate 49,120,593 downwards.
GTCAGGTACCTGTTTACAGTGGGGCCTTGAGTGGTCCAGGAAAAAGCTTGTCAGAATTCTCTGGACATGCATTCAAGAGAGCAGAATTTCAGCCTTCCTGACGACCAGATCGCCTGTGTGGGCGCTTCTGGCCAAGGCTGTCCATCCTGGAGTGGACTTCTCAGTGTGACCCACTGTGGCAGCTGTAGATGAGGGCACATTCTGGGTCATCTCAAAGACTGGCCCAAAATATAATTAATTCTGAAGCAGCATGGCCGCATGAGTATGTGTGTGTGTGTGTGTGTGTGTATGTTTACATGTGTGTGCATGCAAGTGCAGACACTCTCTTGCCAACTCGGAATATGCCTTTAAAAAGTACAGTAAGTAGGCATCCCTGGCTGGCTCAGTCAGTGGCTCATGTGACTCTTGATCTTGGGGTTGTGGGTTCCAGACCCACGTTGGGTGGAGAGATTACTTAAAAGTAACATCTTCAAAATAAATGCATAAGATAAAAATTCAAAAAGGAACCGTAAAAATGCACCTAAGCCATCCCCCACAAAGTCAGTTCTAGGATGGCGTGTGTCTGTGTGTTTTAAATCCAGCGGTGGTGTCCAGCAGCAAGGTGGACACCTTAGCCTGTGGCTGTCCCAGACTAATATGGGAGGCATCTGCCACGGGGACTATGGCATCTTCTGAAAGCTGGGTCAGGGAATCACACTACTATTGGGGAGGCCTGGGAGCCAGAATGTTGGCCGGGGCAGGCTTTCCCACCAACCAGTAAGAGCCCTCGGGGGCCTGGTCCAGGGATAAACATGAAAATGCGGTGTGCGACCTTTGTCAGTTATCACAGGACACTTAGGTAGACCCATGGGGGACTAACTGTTGTGTGGGACCGCCAAGTGTTCAGCTTTACCCAGGTGCGACGGTGACGTTTCTTTTCTTTCATCTGGAACACAGAATGGAGGGATGGGAAGACACAGCTAAAGACAAGATTTCATTATTGACCTAAGCATGCGAGACGCGCCGGGACTTGTCCCCTTCCTCCCCCTCTCTCCCACTGCTTTCAAACCTCTTCCCTTATTATTCTTGTTGGTCTAGGCAATGGATTTTATTATTTGAGGCACCTGGTACAGAGTAGTTGTTCAACTGATACCCGGTGAATGCATGAAAACAAGCATTGGAACTTTCAGAAATACGCTGCGGAGTAGCCTGGTGAAGGATGTTGAGGTAGGAGCATGGCAGGTGAGCAGAAGGAAGGCAGTGGGGAGAGACTGCAGAGGGACGATCCCTCCCTCTCCTTCTCGGGCACCCTTCATCTGGGCCCCGCTGCGTGGCTGCCTCCCCTGCCAAGAGCCTCCCACCCTGTGGGAAATGGATGTTGTGTTATCTGCGCAGGGAATGATGATTCTGCGCTCTGATGCTCTGGGAGGCCCTGGGAAGCTAGACTGCCCGAGTCGGTCCATGCCTCCCCGGAACAGCAGGGGCCCTGCCCTGAAGGCTCAGCGTCATATGGGAATGACATCGCGAGGATGAGGGGGGATCCCCAAATCCCTGGTGAGTCCCGAGGGAACTTTCCAGATAGCAGAGTGAGGTTGTACAGAGCTTGTTCGTTGTTAATAATCTCAATTAAGAATCAGAAAAAGGAAAGGTTTTGTTTTACCTTCACTTTTTTTTTTCTCTTTCCCTATGCTTTTGCTTTGTGTAGATCCAAGTTTCTGACCCATGTTGTTTTCCTTCTCTGAAAAACTGCTTTTAACATCTCTTGCCAGGACGCTCTACCGGAACTAATTCCCTCCATTTTTGTATCTCTGAGAAAGTAGTTTTCCTTCACTTTTGAGGCATAATTTCACAGGGTACAGAAGAGTGAGTTTGTTTTTTTCTTTCAACATTTAAACTATTTTACTTTATTCCCTTCTTTGCATGGTTTCTGAGGAGATGTCAGATAAATTCTTATCTTTGCTCCTCTGTAGATCCCCCCACCCTGGCTTTTTTCAGGACTTTTAAAAAGATTTTTATTTATTTATTTGACAGAGACACAGCGAGAGAGGGAACGCAAGCAGGGGGAGTGGGAGAGGGAGAAGTAGGCTTCCTGCTGAGCTGGGAGCCTGATGTGGGGCTGGATCCCAGGACCTTGGGATCATTACCTGAGCCGAAGGCAGACACTTAACAACTGAGCCACCCAGGCACCCTTTTCAGGACTTTTAAAAAATCTTTGATTTTCTCTAGTTGGTAGATGATATGCCCAGATGGTTCCCCCCCGCCCCCACACTCAATTTATTCTTTTTGGTTTTCTCTGAGCTTTTTGGACCTGTAGTTTGGTGTCTAATATTAATTTGGGGGAAATTCTAAGTTATTATGGTTTCAAATATTTCTTCTGTTCCTTTCCCTTTTTCTTTTCCTTTTGGTTTTTCCATTATGCATATGTTACATCTTGTAGTTATCCCAGAGTTCTCAGATATCCTGTTCTGGATCTTTTTCTCTAGTTTTTGTTTGTTTGTTTGTTTGTTTGTTTGCCCTTGACTTTGGGAGGTTTCTATTGGTATATTCATTCGCCAGCTGAGATAGTCTTTCCTTAGCCATTTCCAATCTAAAAAACTCATCAAAGAAGTTCTTCATATCTGGTCAGTGTTTTTGTTTGTTTCATTGCCTGTTAGTGTTTTGGATCTCTAGCACTCAAAAAATCTTTCTTAAAATTTCCATCTCTCTGCTTACATCACTATTCTTATAATGCTGGCTACTGGATCCGTTGGAACGGTCATCATACTCATAATAGTTGCTTTAAATTCCCAGACTGATAATTCCAACATCCCTGCCATAACTGAGTCTAGTTCTGATGCTCGATCTGTCTCTTCACACTGTGCTTTTGTCTTTTACTGTGCTCTGCATGCTTTTCTTGGTAGCCAGAGGTGATGTAGTGGTGAAAAGGAATAGCCTTTTCACATACACACCTCCAGGTGTGTCGGGAGGCACAGCGTTCTGTAAGTCTTGGTTTTCTAGTGAGCTGGTGCCTGGAACTGGGAACTTTACAAGGGCTTCTCAGGGTTCCCTCCACTTTAGCTGAGAGACGGTGGCTGGAGGGCACTGGGGGTGGCTGTTTCGTTGCCCAGGTCAGTCAGGGTCTGACTCCCCAGCAAGTAAGGTTCTGGTTAAACAGTTTGTCTTTGAGCACAGCTTGTTAAGAAGAACAGAACGCTCTTAATATTTCAGAATGGTTCCTTGTCCTCTTTCCCTGCCAGAGCAGGAGGCATTTTTTCCCCCCTAATTTTCACTGTGAGAAACTGGTAGAGCTCCAGGAAGTAAGATCACAAGAGTGTGGGAGTCCCTGGACACTGGTTCTCCTTGAGTTTGTAACTCTCAGGGTTGTGCACACCGAGCTTCCAGCAGTTTCTCAGATATGGTTCAGGTTTCCCTCTCTCGTCACTCCTGGTCCCTGTGGTTCCCAGGGAGGTTTCTGCTGCAAGTCAGTTGGGATTCTCTGTATTCACCCGCCATTGTCTCCATTTCGCCGGGCAACAGTTTGCCCGGTGACCTCACTTCTCTTATGGATCTGAAAAGAATTGCTAATATTTCAATCTGTTCAGCATTTTCCTGGTTGCTAGGATGGAGTAGTGACTTCTCAGCTTCTTACATGCTGGAGCAGACTCCAGAAGTTCCACCCAGATGTTTTGAGATATAAAGGAAGCTAATACACACTGAGCACCTGCCCTAAGTCAGATGCTCTCTCTACCTGATCCGTTTTCCATTTACTCCTTTCAACAATCCTATAGGGATAGGCCTCATTCTCCCCCATTTTGCAACTGAGAAGTCAAGATTTGGAGGCAGGAGACAGCTGGCCCAGTGTTCATGTATTCTCGCTCACTCCACAGCCCATGTCCATCCAGCTATGTCCTCGTGCTGAAAATGAAGGAGGACTCAAGGGCAGAAACAACGTATGCATCAAAACCCATTTCCCATGTTTATAAAACCAGCTCAGACTATCATATTTATGGATAAAGGACCCTTTGTCTGATTTTATGCTAAAGATACCGGTGTTGGTAAAGCCCCCGGTTTTGAGTTGTTAGCATACTGCTAGACAAGGGCTCGGCATTTAATAAATTCTTGCTGAATAAATGAATGAACGAGTCTTCCGTATCACCAAGGAATTCTTTTGCTGGGTCTGGCACTATGCTAAGTGCTTCGCATTCCTTATCTCCTGTAATCCTCTTAACAATGTAGGAGAGGTGCAATTATTTTTCCCACTTTTACTGTCAGAAAAGGAACTTGCTCAAGGTCACAGAACTGTGCTTGTCAAGGTGGGGCTCAGCCCAGGTCTGCCAGGCTGCACAGTTCCTGCTCTCCATCTGGGCCGCCTCCCGATGGGTGGATGGGAGGGGCGTCCTTCCCATGGCCACCTGGGGTTGGCCCGCCTCCCAGTGATATTCCCTCTAAGCCCCTCGCACCCACTGCCGGGCATGTGCATCAGCTCCTCAGGCCTCCACATGCCTTCTCACCCAGCAGGCTGCCCCCAGACTCCAGCCAGGACTCCGCAGAACCAGCTAGATTAGCCAGTCAGGCGGAGGACAGGCTCAAGGGCTCTGCCCAGACTGACTCACAGCATGGTCCAGGCAAGCGTGGCGATGAGGAGGCGTTTGCCGTCTCTGCCTGGGGTGGACATGATCCCTTCTTCTCTTTCCTGCTCCAGAATGCTGGAAAGACAGAGCACAGGATTACAAGGTCAATGTCTGAGCCTGTGACAGGAGTCATCCTTACCAGTTGCTGGCTGTGTCATCCTGGGAAAACCCCTTAATCTCACCAAGACTCAGTTTCCTCCTCCTCCAGCACAATAATCACCATAAGGATAACAAACTCTATGTCTTGGGCTGTCATGCTAACTCAGTGAGAGCAGGCAGAGGAAGAAGGTACTCTGTAAGGCGCGCTTTGACACTCCCTGTAAGTGACTCAGGTCCCAGAGCCCGGGACATCGGCTTTGCTACTCCCTGCTACACCCCTTCCTCAAGGGGAAGGGGGTGTCCTTCATACATCGAAGATATCCCAGGAGCTGGTATTCTATCTAGGTGTGATTTCTGACTGCAGTGGTTGAAATAGTAGGCAGTGGAAGATCTACACCGTCCTAAGCTCTGCTGGCTGGGGTTACTTCCGCGGAGGAGTGGGGTTGGCAGCCTCTTTGAGGTCCCCACATCTTGAGAGACGTAAGCACACTCAACTTGTCCTTGCTGTCCTTAGATGTCCATGGATAACTCTCTCTCTCTCTACTTCCTGTACAGGTCCACCAGTCCCTCTCTTTCCTTAGAGGGCAAGGTGACATTATTTTGAATGACAGAGGGTCTTCATCCCTACTAATCGTGACAAGACCTCTGTGGTGCCTCCTCTCCCCTGGGATAGCCAAAGGTCTGCTGGGAGCAGCAGAGGATTGGTAAGAATTGGTTAAACTCAAACTGCATTCCTCCCATGCCCTCCAGACGCATGGAACCCCCCCACCCCCCTCCCCAAGTTAACTAGTCTTCCTCCTGGACCTCCTTCTCCACAAACTTTTGCTCAGATAGTCTGGCCGTCAGGGGCTGCTTGGGCAACAAAGCCTTCTGCTCTGAACCGAGAAGTTTAACACATGACGTCTGGCACAGGATAGAGACAGCGCTATGTACAATACGGATCTCCTTATGGCCCTCCCCACAAGGCTTGCTCTTTCGAGAAGGCATTTTCTTATTTCCCCTTGTTAAGAGGTAGGATCAGCCAGGGACATCCCTTGGTGTTGAAAAGTAGCTCTGAGGATAAACGTTCTGAGATCCTACTAGATTCTATTAGATCTATCAGACAGTAAGCAAGTATCCCTCTGGGATCTCAGTCCAAAGACAGTTGCCAAATATCCCAATGGTAAGTCAATATTTATGATCATGTTTGCAATTAAATGTGTGTGTGTGTGTGTGTGTGTGTGTGTGTGTGTGTTTCTATTTGTGCACACCCCAGCCACAAGTTACCAGAGGATCCTTTATTGCCTCCCTCTGTTGGGGTCAGTGACTGAATCTCCAATGCCATTGCAGGTTAAAACACAAATAAAATGAAATACTTCACCTGTTAAGTCTGAATACTTCTTTATTTCTACTTTTAGGCGATAATCTTTCTCCTGTTACTAGGAATTCGAAAACGGTTGATTAAACCATATATTAACATCCAAAGGAAGAAACCCAAATTTATCTTTATCACTTGATCAAAAGTATTTTACATTCCTAGCTGACAAAACACCACACTAATACTATCAATGCTCAACATGGGCATCTGGATATTAGTACATGATGGTGGTGGGCGAGAGTAGCTAGCTCAGGAAAGAGGCTCAGGAGAACAAAATGTCTTACCAACAAATATTCCTTTGAAGTACTCACTGAAAATACTAACAGTTTTGCAACTTTAAGATTGTTATCCTAGGACCTTATTTCAAGATTCATCAAGATCATAGAATTTGCAACTAGACGGCACCTGAGGGATCATCTAGATAGTTCCTGATTTCACAGATGACTACACTGGATTTGTATCAGCACTAAATAAGAAAAAAAAAATTCAAGAAGAGGCTTGGGTATATATATATTTGTTTTTAAAGACACCCTGAGCATTGTTTATCCATTCAGCTAAAATATACTGAGCACCTTCTATGTGCAGACACAGTACTAGGCACCAAGGATACTAGGGAAAGACATGGTCCCTGTTTTCAAGGAACTGAGATATACTAATAGGTAGGTATTACCATTCCCATTTTCTAGACGGGAAAACTGAGGTTCAGAGAGGTTAAGTCCAAGATCATATGGATGGATAGTAACAAGAAAGCAGGAATTCAACATGTGCCTATTAGACTGTATTATTTTTTTCTTGACTACATAATAAATTACCACAAACTTAGAGCCTTAAAACAATACCCATTTATTACCTCACACTTTCTATAGGTCAGAAGTTTCGGCCTGGTTTCACTCCATCCTCTGCTCAGGGCCTCATGAGGCTGAGATCAAGATGTCAGCCAGGACTGCAACCTCAGATGAGGCCCAGGGCCCTCTTCCAGGCTCCGTGGGTAGCAGAATTCAGTGCATTCTGGCTACAGAACCGAGGCCCTCAGTTCCTAGGGACTATACACACTTTCTGCCTTGTGATCCCCTTCACAACACACCACATTACTTCTTAGTGGCCACCAGGAGAGCATCAATGCTGCTTCATGTCTCTCCCTCCAGAGATGGCCTGGATTTTCTTTAGAGGTGTTCATCTGATTAGGTCAGGCCCACTCAGGATAATATTTCTTTCAGTTAACTCTAAGCCAGTCTTTAAAAAATTTTTTGTTTTATTAATTTTTTTCATCATGATAAGTGTCCTCTTTAATCTCTATCACCTATTTTACTCATAACCCCACCTATCTCCCCTCTGGAAACGATCAGTTTGTTCTTAGAGTTAAGAGTCTGTTCTTTGGTTTGTCTTTCTCTCTATATATTTCTTTTTCCTTTCCTTGTGGTTTTATTTCCTAAATTCCTCATATGCCTGAGATTATATAGTATTTGTCTTTCTCTGACTTATTTCACTTAGCATTATACCCTCTAGTTCCATCCACATTGTTGCAAATGGCAGGATTTCATTCTTTTTAATGGTTGAGTAATATTTCATTTATATCTGTACATATACATCTTCTTTATCCATTCATCTATCAGTGGACACTTGGGCTGCTCCCATAGTTTAACTATTGTTGATAATGCTGCTATATACACGGGGTGCATATATCCTTTTGATTTAGTGTTTTTGTACTTTTAAAGTAAACACCCAGTAGTGTAATTACTAGATCATAGGGTAGATCTGTTTTTGATTTTTTAAGGAACCTCCATATTGTCTTCCACAGTGGCTGCTCCAGTTTGCATTCCCACCAACAGAGCTGGAGTCTTACTTTTTCTCCATATCCTTGCCAACGCCTTTTGTTTCTTGTTTGTTGATTTTAGCCATTCAGACAGGTGTGAGGTGGTATCTCCTTGTAGTTCTGATTTCCATTTCCCTGAAGAGTAACTTTTCATGTGGCTGTTGACCATCTGTGTATCTTCTTGGGAGAAATGTCTATTCTTCTCTTCTGCCCATTTTTTTAAACTGGATTATTTGGCTTTTGGGTGTTGAGTTGTATCAGTTCTTCATATATTTTGGATATTAGCCCTTTATAAGATATGTCATTTGCAAATATCTTCTCCCATTCAGGGGGTTGCCTTTTAGTTTTATTGATTGCTTCCTTTGCTGTGCAGAAGCTTTTTATTTTGATGTAGTCTCAATAGTTTATTTTTACTTTTGTTTCCCTTGCCTCAGGAGATGTATCTAGAAAAAAAGTTGCTATGGCTAATGTCAGAGAAATTACTGCCTATGCTCTCTTCAAAAATATTTATAGTTTCAGGTCTCACATTTAGATCTTTAATCCATTTTTTTGAGTTTATTTTTGTGTATCATGAAAGAAAGTGGTCCAGTTTCCTTCTTTGGCATGTAGCTGCCCAGTTTTCCCAATACCATATTCATTCCTTCTTTGTTGAAGATCAATTGACCATATGCTTGTCGGTTTATTTCCATGTTTTCTATTCTTTTCTACTAACCTATGTGTCAATTTTTTATGCCAGTACCATACTGTTTCAATTACTACCCAGAAGTAGTAATATAACTGGAAGCCTCGAATTGTGAGCCTCCAGTTTTGTTTTTCTTTTTCAAGATTGCTTTGGCTATTCAGGGTCTTCTGTGGTTCCAGGAAAATTTTAGAACTGTTGTTGGTTTTGTGAAAAATGCTGTTGATGTTTTGATAGAGATTTTTGTTAAATCTATAGGTTGCTTTGGATAGTAGAGACATTTTAACAGTATTTATTCTTCTAACCCATAAGCATAGAATGTCTTTCCATTCCTTTGAGTCATCTTGAATTTCCTTCATCAGTATTTTATAATTTTCAGAGTACAGGTCTCTCACCTCTTTGGTTAAGTTTAGTCCTAGATATTTTATTGGTTTAGGTGCATTTGTAAATAGGATTGTTTCCTTAACTTCACTTCCTATTCCTTCACTAGTAGTGTATAGGAATGCAACAGATTTCTGTACATTGATTTTGTATCCCGTGACTTTACTGAGTTCCCTTATCAGTTCTAGTCATTTTTTGGTGGACACTTTAGGGTTTTCTGTATATAGTATCATCTTGTCTGAAAATAGTGAGAATTTTACTTCTTCCTTACCTATTTGGATACCATTTGTTTCTTTTTGTTGTCCAATTATTGTGGCTAGGACTTCCAATACTATATTGAATAAAAGTGGTGAGAGTGGACCTTCTTGTCCTGTTCCTAAAGCTCTCCATTTTTCCCTATTGGGTGTGAGTAGATGGTTTTTCATATAAGGTCTTTTTTTTTTTTTTAAAGATTTTATTTATTTATTTGACAGACAGAGATCATAAGTAGGCAGAGAGGCAGGCAGAGAGAGAGGGAAGCAGGCTCTCTGCTGAGCAGAGAGCCCAATGTGGTGCTCCATCCCAGGACCCTAGGATCATGACCTGAGCTGAAGGCAGAGGCTTTAACCCACTGAGCCACCCAGGTGCCCCATATAAGGTCTTTTTAAATGTTGCAGTATGTTTTCTCTAGACCTACTTTGCAGAGGGTTTTTATCATGAATGGATGGTGTACTTTGTCAAATTCTTTTTCTGCCTCTTTTGAAATGATCATATGGTTTTTATCCTTTCTCTTGTTGATATGACGTATGTTGATTGTTTTGATCCCATTTGATCATGGTGTAAGATTTTTTAATGTATCATTGAATTCAGTTGGCTAATATTTTGCCGAAGATTTTTTGCATCACATTCATGAGAGGCATTGGCCTGTACTCTTTTCTTGTGGTGTCTTTATCTGGTTTTGGTATCAGGGTGATACTGGCATCATAAAATGAATTTGGAAGTTTTCTTTCTTTTTCTATTTTTTTGAAATAGTTTGAGAAGAATAGGTATTAGCCCTTCTTTAAATGTTTGATAGAATTCACCTGTGTACCCACCTGGTCCTGGACTTTTTTTTTGGATGGGGAGGAGTTTTTTGATTACTGATTCAATTTCATTGTGGCAACTGGTCCGATGAAATTTTCTGTTTCTTCCTAGTTTGTCTTGGTAGATTATGTTTCTAGGAAACTCTAAACCAATCTTAATTATATCTGTAGAATCCCTTCACCTTTGCTATATAACCTGACCTATTCATTCTAGTAAAATCCCGTCATATTCACAAGTCCTGCCCACATTCATGGGTAGGATGTGTACACTAAGGGGCAGGAATCTTGGAAGACCATCTTGGAATTCTGCCTCCTACACAGATGTCAGTGCTCACATATTCTTTAAACTACTTAATTCCTTGCCCCAATGTTATGGGTGTGGGTTCTGGGCCTAGGAAGACATACCAAAAAAAAATAATATGATGTAAGTGCAATGAAAGACCTGTATACAAAGTAGGAAGAAAAAATGGTTTACTATGCATAGGTGGTGAAATTGGTGGGGAAATATTTGAGGGAAACTTCAAGAAGTGGTATTTCACCTGGCTGTTTAGGAAAAAATAACATGCCTTTGCATTTTTGTCTCCACCACCTAGCACAATCTTAAGGCACCCAGCAAACCCTTGTTTGATAAATGTTTGTTAATGTGAATGGCCATGTAAGTGTTTCCTAGGCAGAGAAAAGGAAAAGAACATTCTAGGTAGATGTAATTTCATGTATAGAGGCCCAGAGATTTGAAGTCACATGTTATATTCAAGATCAGTTAGAAGACCAGATTCTTTAAACATGCAAGGTAATATGTGGCAAGAGAAGAACCAAACAATGGGACCAGAACATGGAGGGCCTTGAATATTGTGCTAAGGAGGCAGGACTTTATTTGTAAATAAAGGGGAACACTGGAGAGTTTTTAGAAAGTGAAAAGAATGAGATTTGTGTTTGAGAATGTTAGAACACAGTATGAAGACTGGTTTGGGGTGAGGATTAGAATGGGTGAGAGGGAGGATAACCCAGGGCTGTAGAAGTTAGGGCTGGGTGGTCTCGTAGTACAGGTGAGGAAGGGGGAAGAGCTACACTAAGATAATGGCGATGTGATGGAGAAGAGGAATGGCTTCTGAAGCTGGCAGCAGATTTGACAGAACAGCGTGCCTGATGGATTTGAGGAGTGAAGAAGTCATGGAGGATAACCTGAGAATGACTCCAGTTTAGGATGTGGGCAAATAGTGGGACCATCAATTGAGCTTGAAGTCTAAGAGAAAGAATACTTTTGAGGAAGAGAAGGAAGGGTTAGTAGTGATGGTGGGAAAAGGGTGGCTGTGGATAACAAGGATATTTGGGGACTTGTTGAGTTTGAAGTACCTGTGGAATATCCCAGCAGAGAAGTCCAGATAGGGACAGTTGAGCTCTGGAGCTCAACAGAGCTGGGTACACATTGGAGTCTCCAGCTCCTGCGTGAGCCATCAAGTCCAAGCAATGGATAATCACAGAGGGACAGGGTGTAGAGTAAGAAAATAGAGAAGCTGAGGATAAAACCATGAGTCCCTAGCTGCAATGTCAAAGGAAGAAAACACGAGCTGGAGGCAAATGCTCGTGAGGCTCTGAGGGGACTGTGGCTTTGGGGATATATAGGGCAGAATACAAACAAGGAAGAAAGGAGGGGCTGCTTCATCATCAGAAGGAATCGTGCCCATGAAAATCTTTGCTGGTATTTCACTGGCTTGAGCTGTAAAAAATACAGAGAGGGCAAAACCCACCACACCATGCGTAATTTAAACAAACACACAACTCTAAGTAAATTAGCTGGTAGAACAGACTGTTGCAGATTTCTTAATTGGATTAGGAAATCCTTGTTTTAACTGAGGTCTCTCTCCTTTTTTTTTTTTTTTGATGAAAAAAAAAAGGACTTTGAATTAAAACACATTATTCTCCTTTGATCTCTCTAATGAAGAGATTTGACCCAAGTATTCATCAGCCCTTAATGAAAATCAGTGGTGTTCCTGTTAAACTTTCCACAGTTTGTTTTCTCATAACTCGAAGAACAAAAGAGGATCTTTCATAAGATCATCAAGGGTAAACAGAATTTCCCAAGAAGAGAAATCACTGTGGAAAAACAAAATTTTAAAAAGGGACAGATCCATTTCTGTTCAGTTTTCCTTTGCCTGTGCTCAGACCACACCAAAGAAGCAACAAATGTCAGGAGTTGCTTGGCCCCACCCAACCATGGATGTGCCTCAGACTTACCCAAAGAAGGACAATATACTTAATTGGAAAATATATATAAAGATAGAATCAACCTCGTGCATGTCAATTCATCACCATCTCAGACCTCATTATCCAGAGTGGCTGCCCAAGGATAATGAGTTAGTCAAGGCCCAGTCTCACTAAAATGTAGAGATTCAAGTGCCAAAAAGTAAATCTCTCCCTGCTCTCTCTTCTGCTCCCTGGAGTCTGATGTCTTGCTGTGTGGCTGGGCAGGTATTCACATTCTTGGTGACTTGGAGGAGGCAGAAGCTTTGGCAGCGAGGCAATAACACGCACCACACAAACACACTCGTTTTGGTCCTCTCCAATTCCCTGAAGCAGACTTGTTTACTTCAGTCAGAATGACAGACCTTTATGTTCTAGAATGAGGCTGAGAATGTTTCTGTGAAATGATCCTAGCTCTCTGCTAGTTAGCAAGTGGCTGCTGTGACTGGGCTCACAGGGGATGACAGAGGGGTGAGAACCTTGAACCATGGGCCAATGACATGAGAAATAGAGACCTACCCAAGGACAGAGGAAGACCCAAAGAAGGATGGCCGAGACAGCCAAGAATGGGAAAGGCCAGCAGTTCCGCAGCCTGTCTGAACAGAGGGCCCAGGCCATTAGCCCATGAGTCAGAGCAGAGGGGAACCAAAGAAGAAAGCCCATGAAGTTGGAAAGAATAGAAAAAGACAAGGTATTTTCTTAGAATGAAAAGCCACACACTCTTTTCCTCCCCTCCCCAGCCTGACTGGCACTCTGCTTTCTGAAGCTCTTGGGAAAGGTGTCCCAATACAGAAATGCTCTCTGGCCTATCTGTTCATAAGGAAATCAGTTTATCATTCTAACTGAAAATGTATGTGAATGTCAGCAGTAAATTGTTTCTTATGCAGAAGTGAAGGAGTTTGGGTCTGAGTACTTTTATCCCCTGCCATGAGGACATTTGAAGTTAAAGCAGAGGTGAAAATGTGCAATGGTATGAGCACAATCAAATGGGGCCCAAATCCTGGTCCTATACCACTTATGGGATGACTTTGGCTAGGCACTTAATTTTTCTCAAACCTCAGTCTTCTCATCCATATAGTGGGAATAGCGATATCCCAGACTGATAATCCTGTATCAGCAATTCTCTGCAAAACAGATAGTTTTTAAAAAGCTTACAGGAAATTCAGTTGCCCCAAAACCTGATCTGAATTGATGTGACACCTTGTATAGTCTTAGTTATCCCATCAAACATGATTATCCGTATTTTTGTTGCAGAAATATTAATTTTTTGATGATGGATGCTGCCCCAGGCCTTTCTAGGGGATATTTTGAAAAATGTGGAATATGCAGATTTGTCTTTTAGAAATCTGAACAATTTGAATTCTGAAGCCTACTGGGGATCTGGATAGAATCTGGATATAATGTATGTGAGATGCTTGTCACATTGCCTGGCACTCCATAAATGCTCAAGAAACATAAACTAAACTATATTATTAAAAACAAACACACATATAAAGAAGGAATGATTCTGCTCTTGTTGTTGGCACTCTGGAATTCACTCTGGAATTCCCCTTCCAGGGGAAACACAAGACTGAAGCTCTGACTCCCCTTCATCAGCCCAGTTGGGAGAACCCACATTCGACAAGGAAAGTACCTCTGGTGGGAGGCTTATGCACCATGTTCTGGTTGGTGCTATGGAGTTGACACCAAGAGCGTAAAAAGCCAAGGAAGAAAGTTCCAAATGCACAACATCCAAGCATTACAAGAATAGGGAACAAAAGAAGGTGGTGGGAATTGCTGGGTCTCAGTTTCTTCATGTGTAAAATGGGCAAACAGTACAGTACATACCAAAAAGTTCCATCACGGTGGCAAAGCACTCAGTGTGGAGCCTGGCACAGAGAAGATGCTCGACAAATGATAGGCAGACAGGTGCCTGTACCCACTGTGGATTGTGAATGACAAAGAAAGCTGAGGTGATGGCCCGGTCCAGTTCTGTCTGCCCTGAATTGGCCAGGGTGCCCGCAAGGAAAGATTAAAGATTTATCCCTCCTGTGAAAGTGAGGCAAAGAGGGCCAAGCAGAAGGGGCTAGCATTCCTTGAAGAGTCCTAAGCCCATGGTGGATGGCACTGAACCTGGCTTCTTCTCTGCCCGTGAGGTAGTCACCTGGGCCTCTTTTGGGGACCTCTGATTCAGTAGGACCATGGTATACCATCAAAGGTGGGGATTACAAGGTGATTTGTGGACACACAGATAGTCAATAAAGCTCATTCACTCCCTGAATCTAAGTCTTAGCAGGATTACCGAGTCCCAGTTTGACTCTAAGTCTTATAAAAGGACTAATTTTAAAGTGTACTCAGGAGGAAAAGGTTTTTTTCTGTCCAAGTGAATCCTTTCATGAAGGAGACCATTCACCCAAATTATCACCTTGTCCTCATATGCCCACATCAGCACACGAAAAGTAAACAGTATTTGTTACAGAGGGTGGCCTCAAGATTATCCATAGCCAATGCCTGGTTTTCTGTAGTTAGAGACTTTGACCTACGTAATCACATTTTTTTCAGACCTGAGCCATGGGGCTTGAGAAATGTCAGGTGTGAGATGTTCTCAACCTTGTGACATTCCTAAGCACAATTATGTTCTGCTTTCTGTCCATTTTGACTGGAAGGGAGGATCTTCCCCATTCCCACCCTCTTATAGACCTCAGGACTCAGCTTCTCATTCCAGGTGAGTCACAGCAGTATTGAGAACACACCTTCACAGAGCCTGTCCCCCACCCCAGCATGAAGAGGCTTCCCGAACCATCCTTTGAATGGTGCCTGTCCCTGAAATCACTCCCGACCCTTGAGAGCAAGATGGAACAACAGGCAGACCGGCAGCATGACCAGCAAGGCTGGGGCAACTGAAGAAGGGATGGAAAATAAACACAAGAGAGAGAAAAGGGAATTCTTTTAGAAATAATTTGACATTTGATTAGTTTCTTAAAGCATCGAAGTATAAAATATTAATGAGTCCATAGTGGTACGAATAAATGACCAAAAAGCATTTACATGTAGGAGAAAGGACATATCTTCCTTATAAATAAGAATTCCATTTAATACATGTGGAAAAAATGAAGAAATCAGAAAATTGCCACTAGAATACCACGGTAACAGAGCTGCAGGCAATCCACTGATGGGAGCTAAAATTAGCAGGCAAACTTTGAAGAGAAACTGGATATTTGCATAGTCTCAAAGTAGTCTTCTCATCATAATTATTAATTACGAAGAGAAAAAGAGTAACTTCACAGTGGGGAATCCCAGCAAACACCACCCTATCCAAATGATTGAGGTTCCCATCATCAGTATTAAGACACAACAATGCATGTAAAGAAAAGTAGGCTTGCCAAAAATGCATAATTTCAGCTCAACCATAAGAACACGTTGAAGCACCTCAAATTAAGCCACGTTCAGCAAAATAACTAATCAGTGCTTCCAAACTGTCAAGGTCATAATAGGCAAGGAAAGACAGAGAGAGGGGCTGTCAGAGACGGGCTCCCACTACCCCTGGCCACTAGAGGCAGCGTGGGGTTATCTGGATTGGGGAATGGACCAGGAAAAGGACCCTTGTGGAAAAGCTGGTGAGATGGAAACAAAGTCAGTCACTTTGTTAATATTGTCCTTGTTTTAATTTCTGAATTTTGATCATTGTACTGTGATTATTGCTAGATGTGAAATTTGGGGAAGCCAGGGAAGCCAACAAAGGAACACTCTGTATTATTTGTGCAAGTTTTTTCAAAGTCTAAAATTATGTCAAAACTTTTTTTTTTTTTATGTCAAAACTCCGTGCATTGTTGAATAACCAATTTGGTATTATTTCTATTGTGAATTCCATATTGGGGATGGGGGAGAAAAGATGAGGTACTATGTCCATTTCTAGGCTCAGGACCTGGAAGTACTGCTCTGGGCAAACTGGCTCTGTCCCTGAAAGGTCACCAGGCAGTTCGGTTCCTCACCCATCCCATTTCTTCCCACCTCAGAGGCCAAAAGAACCTAGAAACACCTGCTACTGCATCACCACACCCTCTTCCAGGAGCTTGGGCCCCTGACCCTCCAGGGTGTGACCCTACTTTGTGGTGTCACTAGGGCAATCCCACCAGACTAGAACATTCCACCTGAATTCCAGAAACAGGCTTGGGGGCAGGTCATTTCCTTAGTGTAATAAGAGAACCTGTTTTGCAGGCTGTAATAATTAGATGAGATAGTCTGTGGTACAACACAGGCAGATCTTGAAAAAATTATAGGAAGTGCAATAAACCAGACACAAAAGGATAAGTATCCTATGATTCCACTTATAGGAGGTACCCATGGGAGGCAAATTCATAGTGGCAGAAAGAACAGACATTATTACCAGGGCCTGGGGGAAGGGAGAGATGAGGGCTCCCTGCTTAGTGGATACAGAGTGTCTTTTGGGATGGTGAAGTTCTGGAGATGAGTAGCTGGGATGGTTGGTCTTAAAACAGGATGAATGGCCTGAATTGTTCACTGAGAAGTGGTTACAGTGGTAATTTTTAGGTTATGTATATCTTACATGATGCAAAAAAAAATTTTTTTAATTAAAAGAATTAACTGAGATGATAAAAAAGCTCCCAGAAAGCCCCGGCCCATGGCGGGTCCTCAGAGACTGTTTGCTTCCTCCCTCACTAAAGTTTTAAAAAATAGAACTATCACATAGTTGTTCAATGTGATTTTTTAAAAAAGATTATCTTAGAGAAAGAGAGGGCGTACATGCGAGTGGGGGGAGGGGCAAAGGCGGAGGGAGAGAGAGAGACTCTCAAGCAGACTCCCTGCTAAGTGCAGGGGCCCCACGTGGGGCTTGAGCTCAAGACCCTGAGATCACCAGCTGAGCCGAAATGGAGAGTTGGACACTCAACTGACTGTGCCACCCACGTGCCCCTCAGTGTGATTTTCCACCATGGTGGCCACATACGATTTTTATGATTAACCACATTCTTAACTCCGCAATGGCCTGATTTCCAACATTTATTTTTTGTTCTAGGCAACATTAAGACTGCATGAGGAATTTTTTTTAATAGTTAAGTTTGAATGTCCCGTGAGAACGTTTGTGTCTACAATAAAAGGTAAAACTAAGCTGCCTGCGCCCTTCACAACGTCGCTGGGAGGACATGTGGCCACGGCCACTGGTGCAACTTTACTAGTAAGTTTGTGGCTAGACCGCACATCTCTTGCTCAGTTAAGTCACGTCCCTTCCCACATTTGCCCAGTCCCTTCCAGCCTTCTCCCGACCTCCACTGCCACAAACACTGCCACCACTTCCAACCACGGATGTCCGAGCCACGCAGGGAGATAGTTTCATACCTGGACTCCCAGACTAGGTTTGGCATTGCTTGTGCGGACATCACAGCTGAACTTGAAAGTCCCTCTTAGAGTTAGTGCTGTCCGGGCATTTTCGTGCTGCCAAGCGTGTGGCCAAACTCCGCCAACACGCTGAGCTCCGGCTGGTGTCTCATTGCCCTTATCACCACGGTTCCCCGCTGCCTGGCAAGACTGTAACACTCAGCCTTTCCTTAAATGAGGCTTACCGTGCAGGGTCCTGGCCTTGGACGCCGGGGTGAGGTACTGTCTTGCAGAATAGTTCTGTTTGATGGTTTTCTGTGGTGGAAATTTGTATTGTTCCACATTTTAGGTTTGGTTTTGTAATCACTGATTATATAATGAATTCTGATTCTGTGCCTGCAAAATCATCTGCACTGTTAAAGACACAGGAGATAATTCAGCTGCTTTAGAACACGCAGACATGGAAACTGCATTCGAGCCTCCCTCCTCTCTACCCTCCCTGTTAATCTCAAGAAGGATCAGTCTCACATCATACTACAGTCTGGGGGGAATGGGATGGCAGGGGCACAAGATGGTACCTCTTTCACTTTTGCACAAAGAGTGGTAGATTCCAGAAGGATTTGAAATGTGCTGTTGTCAAATACACACTACCTTTAGTGGGGCTAACTCAACCTGCCTCAGTCATCTCTTGAAAGCCTTGACTTCAAGATTAGAGTTGCCAGGTAAAATACACAGCTCCCAGTTAAATTCCAATTGCAGATAAACAGTGAATCCCTTCTTACTGTAAGTATGTCCCAGATACTATGTGGGACATACTTACACTAAAAAAATTATTCATTATTTATCTGAAATTCAAATTTAGCTAGGCATCCTCTTTTTTGTGTTTGCTAAATCTGGCAACCCTCTTGAGATCAGACTGTCATCATTGTCCTATCCTCCAGGTCTGCCCTTGTGGGACTCTGATAATTCTCCTTCTGCCAAGAAGCCTGAGACAGAATGAGGCAAAGGAAGAATCTTAAGTACGCTTGGCTTTTTGTTCTTATCTAGCTCCAGGTGTCACAGATCTGCATTAAATTCATACATAAATTAAAACCTTTCATTTGGACAGCTGAGGTTTAGTTCATTTTTATCATGAAACTTTAGCAAGATTGGATTCCATTGAGAAGAAAGATGGCATGAAGAAGAATGATCTAGGTAGGGATCAAGAGACCTGGTCTGTTACCCCAGGCAAGTGAAACCTTAAAGGGTTAGATTAAATGACCTCTGAAGTCCCTTCTAGGGCTAAAAATGTTATGACTCTAGCTTCAAAAGGTCTGAAACTGCTGAAGCATGTTATTGAAATCACAATCATAGATGGAAACATTCTTAAACATCAGGAAGTTTTTATTTATGCTGAAGATTTTTAATAAGTTCCTTATCAAATATCTATCTGAGAAGAGTACAAATCTTGACATCCTCAGAACTGTTGCTATTACATTAAATATTTTATGCAAACTTTTTACTTAATTAGTATTCAGGAACAAGATTTGCCTGTCAGAATACTCTAACAGAATTTTCCACATGTCTCATGTTCTTAAGTGATTTTGGTAAAACCCAGCAATCTAAATTGAAGACTTAAACATGGACTCAAGTCATTAGTAGTCACTATAAGGAGAGATCAATATGATCTTGTAAGAAGAAAGATATTTAATGGAAACTTTCTTTTTTTAAAGATTTTATTTATTTATTTGAGAGAGAGAACATGTGCAGGGGGAAGGGCAGAGGAAGAGGGAGAAGCAGACTTCGCACTGAGTAGGGAGCCTGATGTTGGACTCCATCCCAGGCCCCCGAGATCATGATCTGAGCTGAAGGCAGATGCTTCACCGACTGAGCCACCCAGGCTCCCCAGTGGAAACATTCTTAATGTAGACCCAAAGTACATGCTGAGGAAAAAAGCACTTAGGTGAGCAAACAATTCATTCTTCCCAAGCAGATTCAAAAGACATATTGATCACATGGTCCATCCCATATACTACTCTGGTCTCCACCTCCATTTTTATGTTTATAGCTTCCAAATCTCCATGTCCACATTTCTCCTAAGTTTCAGAACCAAATTTCCAACTCCCTGCTAGAAATCTTCACCTAGGTGTTCCACAGGCATCTCAAACTCAGGAAATCCACAACCTGCTCTGTAGATCATCTCAAACTTGGTTAATGGTATTGTTATCCACCATTGTTATTAGCACAAGCTAGAAATCTGGTAATTACCTCCACCCTGAGTCAACAGGATACCAGTCCACTCAATTCCATCTTCTAGATGTCTCTGGAATCTCTGTCCCCTTTACCCGTTCCAAGGCTATGGTCTAGTTCAAGCACTCTCTTGTGGACTCCTGCAGTGAGCTGTCCTCAGACTCTTTCCACCTATCTGACAGATCTCACATATGGCTCCAACATCCTGTCCTAAGATGGTGCTGCTCAGAACAGCTGTCCACTTCTTGGAGAAGACCATCCCAACTCTCACATGGTAAATGTGGCCTTCTGACTTCTGACCCCAGCTACTACTCCAGCTTCATCTCCTTTCTCAAATCTCTAACACCCAGCAATGCATCATTTCCCTGGACCAGTATCTCCTTCCTTGCTTACCTATCCTGATCCTTTTATGGAAATATGCCCCCTCATCTTCTCCAGCTGCCAAATTTCCACCATCCTTCATGACCTTGTTCAAGTGTTACCTCTGGGCAGGTTTCTCCACCTAGTCCCCTCCTTACTCCATCATAGGTCCTATTAATGACTCCTCCCCCTACAAGGTCTCCGCACTTTGTTTATACCTTAATTGTACTGCTAAGTCTTCATGTTACAATTAGCTACTTTTTATCTGCTTCCTATGGTAAACTAAGAACCTTTTGAAAATGGGGCCTGGGTTTGTTTGGCTTTGCAACCATGAAACCTAGCCAAAGGCTTGGTATGTGGCAAGTGTTCCATAAACATTATTGGTGGTGGGGGGGGGGTGGATAAATGAAATAAAAAAGAAGGTCCATTTTTAGATAGGTATTGTCCTAAGTGCTTTATCTCATTTCTTTCCAATAACAACTTTATGGAGAAAGATAATACTCTTACTTCAATTTTATAGATTAAGAAACCAAGAATTTAAGTAACTTGCCAAGTCTACATAGTTAATAAGTGATCTGGCCCACACATGGAGTTTGTTCCTGCAGAGTCCTTCCATTCTCAGCTATGTGGGGGTATTAATGAGCAGAGGAGAGGTCAAATGTCAAGAGGCCTTAAGAGGCACTATAAGGAGCAGGGATATTCTACAGGTTGGGTAATCTGTTTCTCAATTATTAGAAACTCATTACTAGTTAAATGTTCTGTAAATATTTAATCCTAGGCTTTCTGGTCTTCATTTTTGCTTTTTACATTTTTTTTATTATGGTGAAATAATTGCTATTACAGAAAGAGTGCATAAAACATGTATAGTTTCAGAATAATTATGACGTATAACTTCCACCCATGTCAAAAAGTAGAATTGTCAGGGCCTTTGAGGCCCTCTTGTCCCTCTTCCAGAGTGCTGGAGGAACCACCATCCTGCCTTTTGTGATAATCATTTCCTTTTTTTATTTGTTGTTTTGTCACATCAATAAATATAAATATAGATTAGATATAGATATATAGTGTATCTTTCAGTAGTGTCCTATTGCTGGGGCACCTGGGGGGCTCAGTCAGTTAACTGTCTGCCTTCGGCTCAGATCATGATCCCAGGGTCCTGGAATCAAACCCCATATCAGACCCCACATTTGGCTCCTTGCTCAGCAGGGAGCCTGCTTTTCCCTCTCCCTCTGCTGTTCCCCCTGCTTGTGCTCTCCCTCTATCAAATAAATAAATAAAATATTTTAAAAAATAGTTTCCTATTGCTGCTATAAAAAATTGCTACAAATTTAGTATATTAGAATTATCTTACAGTTCTAGGGGTCTGCAGGACTATGTTCTTTCTAGAGGCTCTAGGGAAGAATCTATTATCTTGCCTTTTCTAGCTTCTAGAGGTTTCCTACATTCCTTGACTTGTGGCCCCTTCCTCCATCCTCAAAGTCAGCGGCATGCATCTTCTGTCCTGTCTGTGCTCTGCTTTGTTCTCTTCTCTCCATGACTCTGACTCTCATACCTTACCTCTTAAAAGGATCCCTGTGATCATATTGGGCCAACTGGATAATCCAGAAAAATCTCCTTATCTGAAGATTCTTAACTTAGTCACTTTTGCAAAGTTCCTCTTGCCATGTAAGTTAGCATATTTTTAGGTTCCAGGGATTGGGATATGGATATCTTTGGGGGCCATAATTTAGCTTGTCTAAAAAACCCTTTTATATAATTTCCTTTACTTATGTCTTTTTTTAACTTTGTAAGTATGGACTCATATAGTATATATTCTTTTGCTCAGTAATCCATTTACATTTAATGTAATTATTTATAATTGCGATTTAAAACTGCCATCTCATTTATATTTGTCCCATGTATCATGTGTTGTCTTTTCTTTGTTTCTTTCTTGTGTTCTTGGATTGATTAAAAAAAAAAAAACAACACACACACAGAAAAAAAAAAAAAAAACCTAAAAAATTATTCTATTCTTTTCCTTCTACTAGTGTGAAAATTATATACTTTTAGTGATTACCCAAAAAATTAATATACATCCTTAAAATCTGAAAATAATTAATACTTTTACCCTTCTCCCATGTAATTTAAAGACTGTAAGACATTTTCATTCCATTTACCCTCCCTGACATGTTATTTTCATCAGATACTGTAATTTTATCTTGTTTTTATTGTTTTTTTTAAAGATTTTATTTATTTATTTGATAGAGATCACAAGTAGGCAGAGAGGCAGTTTTTATTGTTTTTATTGTTTTAAGTTTTGTCCTCCGAGACATTATTATCATTGTTTTACAAAGTTAATGTTTGCTTAAATGTATCCATATTTTACCATTTTCTTTGCTCTTTCCTTCTTCTATTTCAGGTCTTCCTTATGAGATCACCTTTATCCTACCTAGAGGAAAGGTTGTAAATTCAAATGTGTTTGTGGCAAACTCTCTCAGCTTTGATATGTTTAAAAATGACTTTATTTTGAACTTATTTCTAAGATACTTTTACTGGGTGCAGAATTCTAGATTGGCAGTTATTTACATACATTGATGGCTTCATTCCACTCACTTCTGGCTTCCTTTGTTACTTCCTTTGTGACAATTGAGAATTCAATTATTTTCTTTTTGCCACTACGTTGAAGGTCATCTTTTTCTTTCATTGATTTTAGGATCTTTTTTGTCTTTCATTTGTTTAAGTTTCATGATGAGTCTAGGTATAGATTTCATTTTATTTATCATGCTTATCATTCTTGCATCTGTAGATTAATATCTTTGATCAGTTCTGAAAAAATCCTGGGTCACTATCTCTTTAATGTTATCTTTTCCTAAGCCTTTCTCTCCTCTCTTTGTAGGGGTCTGATTAAATGAATACTACGTCTTTTCATTCTGCTCTCTATGGCTCCTAACCTCTCTTTTTAATTTGCTTTGTTGTGTCTCTGAACTATACACTGAGTAACTTCTTCTGATCCATATTTTAGTTTTCTAATTCTATCTTCAGTTGTGTCTAAACTCTTTGAGCATGTCTACTGAGCTTTTAACTTTGGTTATTATATTTTATATTAGCAGTTGTATTTATTTCTTTTTCAAATCTGCTAGGTCACTTTTTATTGTTTCCTTTTCTGTACATATATTTTCTTCTTCTTTTTCTTTTAAACTTAGTAAGCATAGTTAGTTTTATAGATTATGTCTAGTAACTTCAAAATCTGAAGTCTTTGGAGGTCTCTTTTTTATCCAGTTCTTATTCTTTATGGTTTATCCTTTAGCTATCCTTGAGTATATGTTGCTGATTGCCTTTGAAAATTTATTTCAGGGGGTTTCTTTGAAGCCTAGGATGATACACATTTTCTCCAGAAAAAAACTTTCATTTGCCTCTGCTAGGCACACAGGGACACTTTAAACTAAATTACTTTAAACTAAATTTACAACTTGGAAGAGTTATATAATTCTTTTTTGTTTCTATTTATTTATTGATCACCAAAGTGATATGGACTTGAAAGCTGTGAAAGTACCAACTTGTAGTTATAACTTCTCAGAGCAGGTTCCTACCATTATCATTATAAGGACAACTTTGCTCATCATAAGGACAACTTGTCCATAATCTCCTGGGCCTGAGGGGGAAGGTATATTTACTTATAGTTTCACCCTGGCCCTGAGGGTTTGACTCTTATTAGTGAGAGAAGGGAAGGCCCTGCGCTTTGGTTCTGTCTCCCTTGAAAAGCTCTCAGAACCTAAGTTCAAGTTTGCTTCCATTGGCAAATGCCCTTAGTTCAAAAATAGCGTTAGGGTGCCACTTAACTTTCAGAGATAATGTTTTCCTTTAGTTTTAGATTTGGATTTCTTACTAACTTGCCATATCTTAACTTGCTTTTAACAAGTTAAAAAAATTTTTTTTAGTTGGCAGTTTTGGTTGTTTCTAGTGGGAGGTTGGTTTGATACCTTTCCTGTCTTATTCCTGCAACTGAAGTCTTTCCCTGATCTTCTTGGGCTTGGTTGAACTGCATACTTAGAAACCAAAAAACCAACATGACCTGCTCTTAGACAGTTAACATATGGAAAAGCAGCCATATGTTTTTTAATTCTTCTGTACTTCAGGAAAAGAATCATTGCAAGATTCCCTTAAATAGACTGTAAAAACTGAACTACATAAAACTCTTTAGGGACATATTTAAAAATCTTTAAGAACTGTTTTCCAAAAAATTAAATTTTCTAACCATGATTAAATTATTTTAAAATTGCAACACTTTATCCAGAAATTACTTTTCCAGCAAACTCAACCACCCAAGAACCATGAGTAAATATAAAATGACTACACAATCCAATTAGATGGCAAAAACTTCATCTCTTTATTTACTGTACTTAATTCATCAGAAAGTCCTCAAGGCCTCATTCAGTGTTTATTAACTCTTATTTCATATACAGTTCAAAGAAACCTCATTCTCTGGTTTTTATAGCCCATCAACCCTTTGAAAGAAAATATGCATTTTAAAAGGTGGGCTCTTTATAAGAGCCGGGAATGGCATCTGACAGTTCCATGAGTGGAGAGTAGACAGTTCGATAAAAATATGTCCAAAAGCTCAAGAAGAGGCAGAATGGAGATAGTTAGCCCAACGTGCAACAACAGCTCATGGGAGGCTCATTGCACTTCTTCCCAGCTTTGTGAAGTAACATCTGTGCCCTTGGGGCTGATCCTGTGGCAGCATCTAACCAGTAGAGCTCTTTCTGAAAGCAAGAGGGATGTGATTCCTTAATACATTTTCTATACTTATAAGGAATTAAAGTTAAAAATTACCTTTATGATAAACAACTTATTCTGATTTGGAGACACTCACTGCCAACATCTGATAAACAAGCATTTCCATACTATAGCCTCTTAAAATCCAACTTCCCTCTGAGACTGACTCCAGAAAATTCAGAGCTGATTAATACACTAAATGTACCTTTAAGTCCTTTAGCCTTCAATCTAGGAGTTAAGAGAAGGGGTCTTTTTCTCAGGATCACTGTGTTCGAAAACAGGACCTTAAGAGCAAACAAGTGTAGTGGCCATGTTTGAGAGAAAGAGATAGAAAGGGTCTGGATCTGCTTCAGAGCAGCTCCACTTTGGGCAACTTATGGAGATACACACAAGAGAACTTTATCAGAACAAAATGGAAATTTCAAGATTAAAAAGTGATAGATAATAGTCAAGCTTCAAAGGTGCTTATAGAAGGAAGGGGAAGTGAAAGAGTCAGAGAAGAAAATGCTCCCAGATGGCCTTGCTTTTGTTTATCTCCCTTTTAGCACAAGTAACGCTGCCCTTGCCTCCTGATGCTGAAGGCAGGCCTCTCAACTTACACATTGATTTTGGATCCATCTGGAATCCTTATTTCTGAGGTATGTTAGAATCATTACTTAAAAGGCTTCAAACTTTGCTGATCCCATGAGATGAGAGCCCGAGTTTAGTGTCATTTTCATTATTATGTCATTGGTATCATTCTAGAGTCTCAGAAGCTGAAAAACCCAGACACCTGCTTTTTGGGAGATGTTGGCTACTCATATCCTTCCAATGTTCTTCTCTGTATTTTCCCTTAGTATTTATCATATCACCTTGACTTTCTAAGTACTTAATTTATATTTGTGAGCTTTCTTTCTCTCTTTCTTTCTTTCCTTTTCTCTTTCTTTCTTTTTTTTTCTCCTTTCTTCTTTCTTTTTTTAACTCCGCAAAGGGAGTTAACGGAACTGTAGGAGAAAGGAGCTTGCATTTTCTTTAGCATTGGCAAATAGGTTTTATTTTGCAAGCAATTCTGGTCAAGTTAATGGAAAGCCATTTTTTGAAGAATGTTGAAACTGCTTCCAGGTCCAAAAAGAGCAAGCTCTAGGATCTGCTAGCAATGTCTGCCCCAGCACCAGGACAGGGAGCATGGTGTGCCTGTCCAATGTTTGTTATCCTTGGCTTGGTTTAACAAATACTCATTGAATGTACAGTGCAGGTTCTTTCTTTCTTTCTTTCTTTCTTTCTTTCTTTCTTTCTTTCTTTCTTTCTTTCTTTTGTATTTTTTTGTTTTCAATAAAGGAGACATGGTTTCTAACTTTACAAAGTTATAATAAATGGCAGAAACATGAATAAACAACCAAAACACAGTGTGAAATATGCAGTAATGAAAGTGTACACAAGATCCAGAGGAGAGAGAGGAAGAAGTGAGATAGGGGCATCAGGGGAGAGGGCTAAAGAAATGTCAGCAATTTCAGAAGCCTGGACGGCCTCAGTTTTGGTCTAGATCTATCCCTTCTCACCTCAACTACTCCCAAATGGCGAGCACCAGTATGTTGCCATTTTCTAGGCAGGTTTCCTATAGGCATTCTAACATGTAGCTCTATAGCTCTTCTCTCTGTCATCCCCATTGATGCTGGCTGAATGCCACAAGGTTATAGACTACTGCCCTATGGGCTTCTGAAGGAGTCAAGGTAGAGTTGCACAGAGACACCACAATGAGCTCAAGCTTAAGTATGCATGCTAACAATGACTGGAATGGCCCATTGCCAAGAACAATTAACTTTATTATTTTTTATTGAAGTATAATTAACATACATTATATTAGTTTCAGGTGCACGATATATTGATTCAATGATTCTATACATTTCTCAGTGCTCACTGCAGTAAGTGTAATGACTGTCTCTCACCATACAAGCTTATTACAATAGCATTGACTATATTCCCTATGCGGTACTTTTCACCTCCATGACTTATTTATTTTATAACTGGAAGTTCAAACCTGTCATTCCCCTTTATCTATTTTGCCCATCCCTCTACCCCCTTCCCCTCTGACAACAACCAATCTCTTCTCTGTATTTTTTAAAAGATTGATTTTATTTATTTAAGAGAGAGGAATAAAGAGAGAGAGCAGGGGGAGGAGTATAGGGGGAGGGAGAGGGTGGGGAAAGAATCCCAAGCACAGTCTGCACTGAGTACAGAGCCCAATGCCGCACTGGATCCCATGACCCCTAGATCACAACCTGGGCCTAAACCAAGAGTCAGACGCTCAACTGACTGAGCCATCCAGGCACCCTCCTCTCTCTATTTAAGGGTCTTTTATTCATTTCTTTGTTTTGTTTTGCTTTTTAGATTCCACATATAGGTGAAATTATATGTGAGTTGTCTTTCTCTGGCATTCAATGTAATACCTTGTAGGTCAATCCACGTTGCTGCAAATAGCAACATCTCATTCCTTTTCATGGTTGAGTAATATTCCATCACACACACACACACACACACACACACACACACACACACACACATCCTTTTTTCACTCACAAGAGAATTATTTTTAAAAGACACCAGCTTTGTGAGTAGTGCCAGGAAGATCAAAATCCACAGTGATTTGGGGTGTATGAAAAATGCTAAACAATAAGGCTCTTACAATCTACATTTAGACTAAAACAACCAACCAGGTAAGACTATGATCAATTCTTGGGAGAGATCTGTAAGAACATAAAAACATTGTATAAGAATATCATATGAAAAGTCATAATTACCAAATAGCTTTCCATAATTTTCCACTATGTAAGGTGTTTCTAAAAAATGGTACATCAGAAAGTTTGTTAAAATGTATATTCCCAGCTCCCATCTCAGAGGTACTAATCCTAAATCTCCGGGAGCAGGCCATGAATGTATATTTCTAACAGTCTCTGCTTCCCCCAAATGATTGTGATTTGCCCTAAAGATTTAAACCACTACTCTTAAGGACAGAACAACAACAGTTACAAGGAAATGACATCCAAGATAAATGAGGAGATAAGAGAGTAACAGCTGCCTCAGATGAGTTTAATTCTGCAAACCCTGTGAAATACATCTAAGATAATAAAATAACTTGCAGATGTGATTATATAGACATAAACATCAATCTTTAAGCGGTCCTGGAGAATGACACAATCATTGGAAGCTTGGAGATAGGCAAATATTGGTTGCAATTACATGGCAAAAAGTGGCATTTAAGAAAATATAAAATTGTTGGTTTTGTATGGATTCCCAGAAAAACTTTGCAGAGTTAACAAAGTGTTTATAAGCACTTAAAAAAGCAGTGTTGATTATTAAAAGCCACCCTGGAGTCACTACAGATAAATCTGTATGTCTTTTTTTTTTTTAACTGCATCAACCCCTTGTTGAAAATAGCCAAGTTATAAATTATATATTTTTTTAAAACTACACATACTAAATTGGCCCTATTTCTTTCTTTCTTTCTTTTTCTTTTCGATAAGTCTGCTCGAATAGTGGAATGATGAAGTTAATTTTTGTTGAGTTTTTCCTAGGCATTTGACCAAGTGTCTCATGATATGCATTGGGCAAGTTGGAGAAATCTGAAAGAAATTGATAGAATCATTATTATTTATTGAGAGCCTACTTTATGTCAGGAACTATGTTAAGCATTTTGTGAGTATTAATTCATTTAATCCTCAACCCGTCCCTATAAAGTAAAAACAAGTGTCCCATTTTACAGATAAGGAAACTAAGCAGAGATTCATCAGGTAATTTGCCCAGAGTCATACTGAGGATTTGAGGGACTTACTCTAAGATCAAAGTTTGGGTGCTTAAGAATTGCACTATATTTCAGAAGGATGGACTCACAACTGGATAAAATGCCTATACAGAAAGAGTTCATCTCTAGATTCTGCCCAACCTGAGGGAATCACTAATGTCTGCCATGAGCCTCCAAAATTGAACCAGACTTGCTCAACATTTTCATTAGCAACTTGGATAAAGTACAGAAGTTGTCAAATTTATAGATGACAGAAAGCTAGAAGGGAGGGGATTGCTAATACTGCAAATGAGAGAATTATGATCTAGAATGATCTTGACAGATGAGAATAACAGGCAGAGCCAACAAGATGAAATTTAATAAGGACCATGCTAAAATCCTATTACTCTGGTTACACAAGTGAGTGCAATTAGGAACACCCTGCTTAAGAGCATAATACAAAATGTAGAAACCTAGGAAATTCATTAGATCCATTGATATTGTCAGTCTCCTACAGATTGAGTTCAAAATGAGAATTATGCAACAACAGCAAAATGACCTCATGTACTTCTCTAATGAGCTTCCTGACCTATACCTCTCCAAAGCTGAAGCTACCCTATTTCATCCAATTTGAGATGCCATTGATTGCAAGATGCATCAGGGCTTAGTACCACTAAGAAAGAGGGAGGAAACACCATCAATAAAACTAAGACACAATACTTTCATATCACTTAACATTTTTATTTTATAGTAATTGAAAGAACTTTTTGAACTTTAATTGCTCTTTGAAGAAGATGGGGTTGTCGCAGCTCCCTACTTGCAGCTGTTAGCTCTTGCCTAGGAACAGGATTTAAGGAGGCTTTTAAGGACACCAGAAAGACACCCCTGGAGCCAGTGAGGGGAAATTCACCAAACTAGAGCCACACGAGCCAGCCACAGTGGAAAACTCCTGCAGAACATGTCATCAGACTTGATTGGAGGCACAAATCAAAGGAAAAGAAGCTCAAAGGATAAAAACTTAGACTTCCACCAAGACTCTTAGGATCACTTTGAGAAAAACCTTTCGTGCTGGAGGTTCTAGGGTTTGGGATTATTTCCAGATGAGAATCCACAAGCAATCATGGATTTGGTCATTTCTTCCAAGATTGTTCAGCAGATTATTTCCATCAGTATTGAGCCAGGAATGCAGGTTGGAGTCACTATTGCTGGTGCTTAAATTAGCTTTTTAAATTAATTGATTATGCGTTGCTAAAAAACAACAACAACAACAACAACTGACAGATTCTATCATATCAACTCTGCATAGTACAGAAGGAAAATATAAGAGAAATAAATAGGTTAAAGTATTCCCCCAAACATCTCATTTGGAGTCCAATCTTCTGAAATGCATTTCACTTCAAAATTGGGTTCTTACGTCTTGTTTTTCCAAGCACAATTGTTTTCTGTGCCTCCAGGAGTGTCAGTTATGCAAAATTTATTTTTTTTATTTTTTATGATTTTATCTATTAGAGAGCATGAGTGGAGGGGGGAAGGGGCTGAGAGAGAGAGGCAGAGGGAGAAGCAGACTCCCTGTTGAGCAGGGAGCCCCATGTGGGGCTCAATCCCAGGTCCCTGAGATCATGACCTGAACTGAAGTGAGGAGTTTAACTGACTGAGCCACCCATTTGCCCCGATACAGGATTTATTTAAACAATTCTTCCAGGGATTTTCTTCCAAGCCAGTGACTCCACTCTCTACCCCAAGTTTTAATACAGGTCCTTTATTAGACTTTTTAGAAGGTGTCCACAGAGGTTTTCAGAAAACAACCAGGATTTTTCTACTTCCTGAAATAGTCCTTAAATTGTCCATTGAATGAAAAGTTGATGAGTTGCTGTTGTCCATTTATACCTTTAGAAACCTCAAGCAGGTTGGGCAGCCACTGCTACATCTTGTCTGTTACTTGGCCAGCAGCCGTTATAAGATACCATTAATCAGAGGATGCATCTTGATTTCAGAGATATTAAGTGTGAAAAGATGTGTGTCTAGGAATCAATAAATTTCTGTAATTATGCATTACCTGCAGGCTGGGTCTCATCCAAACTTTGGGATCTATACTGTCCCATGACAAGGGAAGTTCATGAGACTCTTATATTCATGGATTTAATAGTCACAGTTCTGTCTAGGTCTGGTGTAACTTAATCTAATAACCCATAATTTTGCTAAGAGAAGAATGTGAATCCTCAGCTTTCCAGGCACGGGCAGCTAGAGAGTAACTTTGGCAAACTGACAATCAGTAACCCACCTCCATGTGTCTTTCCAGTCCTTTACGCCTCCTGGAATGGGCAGTAGTCCTCACACACTCGACAACAACCTTTCCTGAAAAGTGTGGTGATGAAGGTGGGGATTTCCAGACAACATGATGCCTCTCATAAATATTCTAGTGAAGAGCATCAATATTGAGCTCAGGCTGAGTTGGGTTCTGTTCTGACACTTACTAGATGTATGATCTTGGCTGAGTTCACTTTGCTAAGCTTCAACATCACTATTGGTATAGTACTCCATTGGTATAATAATCATCACTATTAAATATGGTAATGTATAAAAATGCTGAACACCATTTTTGGCACATGCAGCAAGTGAACGATAAATGGTGTACCAGAATGAATTTCAGATGGATCAAAGATTTAAATGTAAAAGGGAAATAATAAAAATAGTGGAAGGTTTTGAAGGGGTGGGGGGTGGGAGGTCAGGGTACCAGGTGGTGGGTATAATAGAGGGCACGGATTGTATGGAGCACTGGGTGTGGTGCAAAAATAATGAATACTGTTATGCTGAAAATAAAAAATAAATTAAAAAAAATAGTTGAAGGTGACATGGGAGATTGTTTTTATAATTTCAGAATGGAGAAGGCTTTTCTGAATATGATATATATGAAAAAGGAGGAGGAGAAGGGGGGAAAAGCCCAAAATGAAAAGATGGACACATTTGACTAAAAAACCCAAACTTTCTATGTAGAAAAATATACTATAAACAAAGTAGACAGCCAAATGACCACCTGGGGGGAAAAAAAAGCAGTTGTACCATATAACACAAAGGGTTAATCTTTTCAATATATAAAGATTTTCTAAAAACCAACAAGGAAAACATCCTTGAACTAATTGGAGGTTTTGCAAAGGATATTTAAAAGAAATATAAATTGCTCTTACACACATAAAAAGATGCTTAAAGTCATTCATAAGAAAAGAAATTAAGTAGATAAGTAAAAACTACAACAAGCTATTTGGCTTCTGCTCCTTTCCTCCAACAATGTGTTATACCCATCTGCCAGGACCTCTGCCCCCGTGCAAGTTCTTCCCCATCCTGCTACTCTTCCCCTTGGACTCCCTCTCTTGCCTCCTTCTAGGAACCCCCACTGAATGTAAGCCCATTGAGCAAGGAAAGGCTTGCCCCTCCACTGGCCCCAGAATTTTCCCCTAGCTTCCAGGTTCTGAAGATGCTAGGCTGGCTCTCCCCAGTGAGGACAGAAGTTCTAACTAGGATAGAGCTTAAAAACACATTTTGTTTTGTTGTTCTGTTTTTACATAATACTGAGTCCATATTCAGTGAGCAATACTCTGGAATATACTGCACTGATCAACCCACGTTCCTTTCTTAGATAAAGGACAGTGCATTGAAAAGAGGGCAGCCACCTGCGGGATGGGTATTGAAACTCTGCCATTCAGGAAGCAGATGAAGGAACTGAGGATGTGGGGGTTTGGAGGGAACTACTGGAAGGAAACACAGCTGTCCTAGAGCAGGTGAGGGGCTCTCTGTCCTAGGAAGTGGGTTAGGCTTACCAGGCATGGTAACTGAAAGCAGAACTCAGGGTAAAGGGTAGAAGTCACAGGAGAAGATTCAATAAACTTCAGAACAATCAGAGCTTGCTAAAAATGGAATGGATGACTTTTAAGGGAGAACCGTTTTGTAGCTAGACATATATAAGAAAATGGTGGATGACAGACTTTAAGGGAGAAATCCTTTTCAGAGGGCTACCACTGACCAACCTAGGTTCTCTCTATCTCTCTGTCTGTCTCTCTTTTGTGCACACATGCCATTCTTCCCAAATTAGAATGGAACCGTTTGGAGATGAGGGATTTGGCCCATTCTCTTTGTTGTTGTATTCCCCTGATTTAGGACATGCTTGGCACATAGCAGGCATTCATAGATGAATGAATGAATGATCAAGGGTCATTGTAGGAGACTCTGGGGTAGGTAGTGGGTCGGATTATCTCTGGGTGCTTCCCAGCTCTAGAATCTTGAGTTTTGTATTGCTATGAAGTGCACCTTGTGGCCCCAGACATTTGGAGCCACCCTTGGCTGAAGAAGCATGTAACTGAGAAGATCATGAAGGCCACGTGTGCAGATTTCTAAGCAGGTGCGGAATGCATGCAGCCAGTGCAGAGTAGGGATAGGCGTGACTGTTGGTGGGTGTGACTGTATGGGAGGAGGGCTTCAATGAAGGGAGGGATTTGAAACACGAGCTACAGAGAGGCACACTTAGGTTTTGGATGGGAACCTCAGCCTTTGAGCAAGTTACTTAATATCTCTGAGGCTCAGTTTCCTCATTTAGAAAAACCCCACAGGATCATTGTGAAAATGAAATGGGGCTCACTGGGCCCTGGCCAGTCACAGAAGTTTGTTGTTCAGAAAGGGCTCGCTCCCTCTATGGTGATTGCTGTTGTTCTATTTAACTTGAGTTTTGACCAGGTGAGGTTTTCTAAATAGAGATGTGTATGAAGGACTTTCCAAGTAGTGGACAGGGAACTCTGCAAACATTTGCATGCAGGAAAGCAAAAATTATACTAGACTTCTGACACCAAGGACAGAAGCAGGGAGTCCAGACCCAAACTGCATGGGTTCAGATTCTGGCTCTCACTTAGTAACTGGGTGACCTTGGGCAGGTTACTTAACATCTCTGTGCTTCAATATCCTCAACTGCAAAATGGGGCTAATAGTGGTCCTTGGGTTACAGATTGTTGTGAGGACTGAATGAGTTACGATATGTAAAACTCTTGGAACTCAGTAGCACACTGTGAGCCCTCTGCTTGTGTTAGCTGTTAGGGTTATTATGCATCCTAAAGAAAGGCTACCCACATCTGTGTGGTTATAGGGGAAGAGGGAAACCTGGTAAGGTAGGGTGAAACATGACTGCCATCAGTGTGAGCTCTGCCCCTCATGGGCTTTCCACATGTGTAAGTCCAGGCCTACTTTCAAGGGCCAGCCCATCCCTGCCCCATCCGCTTCCCACAGAAATCCTCTGCTGACTGCCCTGCTCCCTGTGTTCCTGGAGAACCTTGGATTGGTGGTTTCCATGTACTGCCTTGTACGGTCATGTATGTTTTCATATTCTGCCTCCCCAAGTCAACTGAATTCATAGAGGGAGGAAAGACAGTGCCTCTCACGGGCCACAGTTAATCCAGTCTCTTTGCACTGTGTTCTGCCACTAGTGTGAGCAGGGTCTGTGGGTGGGTAAGAACAGCCTTGGAATCAGGCAGTCCTGCATTTGAATCTCAGCTCTTCTACTTTTAGATACTTCATCTTACTAGATCTCCATTTCAACATCTATAAATTGGAGATGGTATTATCACTTACCTCCATAGGGTTTTTGCAGAGATTGAGATAATGCATGAAAAGTATTTAGGACAGAGTCTGTGGTCATAGTAAACATTGGGTAAGTGGTAGCTTTGATTATGTTCGAGACAAAAGCGAACATTGTAAGAAGTGATCCTATCAGAAGCATAGTCTGATGTAGGGGTTTGGAGCAGAGAGAGAGCCAGGTGAGGCCCCCATTGCAGTAGTCCAGCATTGAAAGGAATAGTCCAGCGCTGATCTATCATCTTTGGCCTCCATGGCCTCCCCACTCCTGAAGGTGGAAGCACTGGTCATTCAACCCCATGAAAGAGATGGTCTTAGTTTCAGTAACAAAATGATAAGTACCTACTATGAACCATATCAATATTAATTTCCTGGTCAGGGTATTGTGCTATAGTAATGCAAGAAGTTACCATTCAGGGTAACAGGGTAAAAGGTATATGGGATCGCTATTATTTCTTATAACTGAATATAAACATACAGTTATCTCAAAAATCCTTTAAAAATAAGTACCTATAGGTGCCTGGGTGGCTTGGTTGGTTGAGCGTCCAACTCTTGATCTCAGCTCAGGTCTTTTTTTTTTTTTTTTTAAGATTTTATTTATTTATTTGACAGACAGAGATCACAAGTAGGCAGAGAGGCAGAAAGAGAGAGGGGAAGGGAAACAGGCTTCCCGCCGAGCAGAGAGCCCAATGCGGGGCTCGATCCCAGGACCCTGAGATCATGACCTGAGCCGAAGGCAGAGGCTTTAACCCACTGAGCCACCCAGGCACCCCTCAACTCAGGTCTTGATCTTAGGGTTGTGAGTTTGAGCCCTGCATTGAGCTCCACACCCAGCATGGAGTCTACTTAAAAGTAAACAAAAAACAAATAAATAAAATAAAAAGTATCAAAATTAACTCTTATTTTTCATGCCGCCCCTCTTTATAGCCTTCTTTGTTCATAACTCCCTTTCCATAGGTCTGGATTATCCCTGTGTCCTGCATACAACAGCACTTAGATTGACTAATATTGATGCCCCACCAAAAACATGGTGAGAGAAAAAAATAATGGATTATAATTGTTTGTTACATGCCAGAATGGTTCCAAATACTTTATATACAATCAATCTTTTAATCTTTACAATAATCCTTAAGGTTTTTGTAATCCTCATCCTACAAATGAGAAAAACCAGGCTTTGAAAAATTAAATAGCTTGCTCAATGTCATGCAGTAGAGCCAAGACTCCAAGTTCACTGGCTTGAAAGCCTCATTGACCACAATTCTTTGTAGATCTCATAAAATCTGAGAGTTCAGTCATTAAAAACAACATTTTAAGATTATTGTTTTTAAAGATTTTATTGATTTATTTGAGAGGCAGAGAGAGAGAACAAGTGGGGTGAGGGTCAGAGACAGAAGCAGACTCTCATTGAGCAGAGAGCCCAATGAGCGCCTTGATCCCAGGACCTTGAGATCAAGACCGGAGCCAAAGGCAGTCATTTAACAGATTGGGGAACCCAGGCACCACTTTTAAGTTGCATTTTTTATGATTTTGGGGGTTTCCTTTATCCGTGCTCAACAGATTTTGTAGACAGGCCCCCAGGAATCATACAACATTAAAGAATGGCAAACCCAATCTCACCTCTGTCAAGATTTTGCCCAAATGTCTCCTTGTCCATGAGACCTTCTGTGATCAAGATATTAAATGCTTGCAACCTCCTACCCATACCCACCCCTGCTAGGTGACCAGTTTTCCCTGTTTGCCAGGAACTGAAGGGGTCCCTAGGAGACAAGATTTTTTACTTTCAAAATCAGTACAGTCTCTGGAAAACCTGGAGGAGCTGGTCCCCCTACGTTGCTACCTTATCTTCCTGCCCTGCAAGTCAGGCAGACATCCAGAGATGGAACATTCCAAGCAAAGGTAGTAACGTGTACAAGGCCTTGAGGCAAAACATGCTTGGGAAATTGAAGATAGAGCAAGGAGGTGAGTGTGGTAGGAGAGGGGTAAACAGGACAGAGCATGATAGGTAATAAGACAGAGTGAGGGGAGGAGGCAGGTCATGTAGTACCTTGTAGTCTCAGTAATGGCTTTGCATTCTACTTTGATTAAGAACAGAAGCCATTGGAGGGTTTGAGCAAAGCACTAACATGATCATACATACATTTAAAAAGTATCCATATGGGGGTACCTGGGGGGGCTCTGTCATTAAGTGTCTGCCTTTGGCTTGGGTCATGATCCCAGGGTCCTGGGATTGAGCCCTGCATGAGGCTCGCTGCTCAGCGGAAGCCTGCTTCTCCCTCTCCCCCTACCCCTGCTTGTGTTCCTTCTCTTGCTGTGTCTCTGTCAAATAAATAAAATCTTTAAAATACAACTTTTTTAAAGTATCCATATGTTGATAATAAATTGGGGCGGTGGGGAAGCAGGAGCAGGATAAGGGCAGAGGCAGGATGAACAGTTTGGAGGCTGTTGCAATCATCCAGGTTGAAAGATGGTGACTTGGACCAGGAGGATGGCAATGGATATAGTAAAAAGTGGTTAGAATCAGGATAGCTTCAAAGGCAGAGCTGGGTTGGCCAATGGATTGGATGTGGGGATGTAAAAGAAAAAGAGGAGTCAAAAGTGATTCTAAGATTTTTGGCCTGAGCCCCTTGTGGAATGAAGCTGTCATGTGGAGAAGACCAGGGAAGGAGCAGGTTCAAGGGCACAAGTCAAGAGTTCAGTGTGGGACCTGTGAGTCTGTGACTCTTGTTAGCATGCAAATGAAATGTTGAGTGGCAGCTATAGGTAGGTCAGTCTGGGGTTCCTCAGAGGAATCTGGGTTAGAGACAAAAAACCAGAGTCATCACAAAGAGGTGACTTTAACCAGTATGTGACTAGGTGAGAACACCTGGGGAATGTGTTGATTGAGAAGAGAAGAGCCCCAAGGGCTGAGCCTGAGGTCCCTCCATTGCTTAGCAGGAGGGAAAAATAGGAAGAATGAGCAAGGGAAACCAGTGAGGTGGGAAGATGGCCAAGAGAAAGGTCAAGCAACAGGAGTTCTCAGAAGGAGGAAGGGAAGAGTTGCATCCAACGAAGACTCTGAAATGAATACTGAGAAAAGACTTAGGCATCTTTTTTTATTTCACTATTGGTTTTAAGGTTTATTTTTCTTTTTTTCCCCTTTCTAAAAAATTTTAAATTCAATTAACTAACATAAAATGTATTATTGGTTTCAGAGACAGAGGCTGTGATTCATCAGTCTTCTATAATACCCAGTGTTCATTACATCACGTGCCCTCCTTAATGTCCATCACCCACTTACCCCATCCCTCCAACTCCCTCCCCTCCAGCAACTCTCAGTTTGTTTCCTAGAGTTAAGAGTTTCTTCTGGTTTGTGTACCTGTCTGACTTAGTCTTTTTTTTTTTTTTTTAACTTTATTCCTGTCTCGTCTCCTATGGTCCTCTGTTTTGTTTCTGAAATTCCACATATGTGTGAGATCATATGATAATTCAGACTTTTGCATCTCGTTG
Organism: Mustela erminea; assembly: GCF_009829155.1. NCBI lineage: Eukaryota > Metazoa > Chordata > Mammalia > Carnivora > Mustelidae > Mustela > Mustela erminea. Next base: position 49,082,863 of record NC_045629.1, on the reverse strand, counting down.
GCTGCCACGCAGCTTCTTTGGCTAAATGTTGGTCACTGATGACCGTGATGGGAGCTGCTTTTGTGGAGTTCCAGGCACAAGAGCTTGATGAGACTGAGTGTAAAAGAGAGTGAGCTAAATGCATCGAGTCAAACAGAAACAGAACATTACTGGAGAAACCAGTGAAACTCTACTAAAGTCCAGAGTGTGGCAAATAGTAATGGACCAATCTTAGTTTCTTGGTTTCAACAAAGTACTACAATAATGTAAGATGTTGACAGGAGTAACTGGGGAAGAGATTTGGGGGAGCTCTCTGTCGTATCTTTGGAGCTTTCCTGTAAATCTAAAATTATTCCAAACCAAGGAGTTGAGGCCGGGGCAGAGGAGAGAGAGAAATGGAGAGAGAGGGAGGACAAGGACTAGCAAACACAGACATCTCTCTCAAGACCGAGTAGTTGGTCTGTGGATAACTGCTGGACTCTGTGGAAATTCTACCTCGAAAACTTTCAACTTTGAACTATTTGGCTACAAATCTATTTTCCTGCTTTGAAGCGAATACTCCTAGAGAAGGTAATCCGTGAATCATGCGTTGTCATTTATACTTCAGTGTAGATGAGTTTATCGGATACTCTTCTGAAGCAAGCAGGGCAAGAAGGCAGGAAGTTGGGGTTTCCTTCCTTCACAACTTGGTCTAGGCCGAGACGTCTTGAGTGAGGCACCATATGCAGGTTTAGCTTTTGCTTTCATTCTTCACATCACACAGGTATAAACTCCTATCATTCTTAAGACTGTTTCTTTTCTCTTCCTTTTTTTTTCTTAAATGGCTACTTTTACAAAATTAGCAGGAATTGGGGCAGAAATTTGTTTCTCCCTTGGTTACGAGTGCTTTTAGGAAGTTGCATTTTTACTGTTTTGCTTCTGGCAGGAACCCAAGGGTAATTCACTTCAGAAAACCGTATCTGAGGCCCCATATGGTGTTGCTTCGTCAGAGGATGATGGTGAGAATGGCAGGCTCTCTGAAAATTACATGTTTTTGCCTTATCTCGCTGTCACAGAGTCTTAAACTTTTTACATCTCCTGTTATTCAGGCCGAGTGTATTAGATTCCTGGGAGTAGGAGAGAAACTCATAACAAGGTGAGAAGATCTTATATTTAAAGAAGCTGTCCTCTGCATCCTTTTTTCTGAGTCAAATATCATACTTGGAGCTTTATCATCCAACATTAATAAATGTCTCAGGAATGAAAGCAATAAATATATATTGAACTAACTGTATTTTAAATAAGAAAGTTCATAGTGCTATAAGCAACCAAATTATACCTTTTCAAGGATAAAATTGTACTGAAATAATTTTGATTTAATTCATCAAAGCAAAAACTTGAATTTCCAAAAGCCAAGGGAAATACATGCTAGCCAATTAGTAACTGTGCAAATTCTACTAAACTTTAAAATGTAATTGAGTTTTTTATTATATATGAAATCCCTGTCTCTATAAAATGGGGTTTGTCATTTTTTATTAGAAAAAAAAGTCCAACCATAGTATCATTTTTCAATTTATAATGTTGTAATCGGGCCTTTTTGATCTTTATATACCAAAGTTCTCCTTGGCTTATGAGTCCCGTCTTCACCTTCAAGACCAATTTATAAAGAAATGACAACCGTCCCAAAATCTCATTAAAGGGGAAAACAAAACCTTTTATATTGATTGGGTGTTCAGCCTAAAATCACAGTGCTAGTGGAACCAAGGATCTTTGTTTCAACTATAATTTGAAATGCTATGTTTTTACCTGGAAAGGAAAGGGGGTTCTGAGCTTGCCTTCACATACTGATCAGAATTCTACCTTTGGGGGGAGGTTAGGAAGGATCCTTCTGGAAAAGTGACATTTAAGCTGAAACTGAACTTATTTTTGTTTTGCATTGGGCTCTCCAAATTATGTAGCCAGTTCTGCTTGGTAGAGAGTGGTGTTTTGTGGAATATTTGTCCAGTGGATAACAAGAAGGAGCCAACTGTGTAGATGGATATGCCAGGCAGAAGGACCAGCAAGTACCAAGACCTTGCAAGGGGAAAAAGCTCAGTGTATAAGCTGGGCTGCCATACTACACATTTCCAGGGAGCATCATTCACCCTGCAGTCTACTGAATGCCCCTCCTGGGGTTCCACAGTGTACAACCTGCACATCCACACATGGTGACCCTGTGTTCAAGAAACAGAAAAGTCAGTATGGACAGAGCATGACAAGTGGAAAAGAGATAGTGTAGACAGATTACTCCTTGGGGGAGGAGAGGGGTATAATATGAGATGAGACAGTCAGACAAGAGTCCAATCACATCCGACCTCATAGACCATGGGGATGAGCTTGGATTTTATTCCGAGATGAGAAGGAACACAGATAAGTTTTAAGCAGATGAAAGACATGATTCATTTTACTTATAAGACAAGCCCAGCTTCAGTGTATAAAATAGGTGAAGGGTGTCACATAGTCCACATCAGTGAGAGTGTTACGATGGCTTGGACTTTGGTGGTAGCAGCCCAAAGTGAATTGTGAGCTGATTCAATATATACTTTAGAACCAGTAGTAGTATTTACAAGTAGTATTTCTTCCTGGTTTCTGCTGACAGCTACTAACCTTTGTTCTATGTCATAGGAAATCACTAAATTCTCAAGGTCATCCAACTTGCCAAAATAGACAAGAGTGTCTGTTTCACCTGTTACAGTAGTACACAGCTGCATAACAGATCTCGGTTTATTCAATCTAGATTTTGAAGTTACACTCTTCTATGAAACAGGGAATGTGGAATGTGGAATGTGTGACTATGTTATTTGGGTTATCAAGAGTCTATGTCATATTTAATAAAATAATTTTTAAAAACCTATCAACAGTACTCAAGGCAGGAACTGCTGTATCATAATGACTGTGTTCCCACAGAGATCTCACAAGATATATAAAAACTCAGGGCCAATTTACAGTCAGCACACGACTCAGGATTGACAACGAGCCCATTGGTAGATGGTTGGATTCTGCCTATAACAGCAGAGTCCTTCTAACAGGCAAAAATATTCACCAGGAGCAGGATGCTGGAAGCTGCCATAGAACTCAGCTAACTTGAAAGACCCCTGATGCACCATTGTCAAAGATTTAGAAATATAAAATAATAAAAATTAAACTGAGCACTTTGGCAATAAGCGACTTTGTATGGTGCCAACTCCAAGATCAACCTCAAGACCAACAGGCAGCCTAGAGCATAAGATCACATCGGTGGACTATGTCTTTGACCCAGGTGCCCAGCGCCTTTAGCAAACCAATCTGCCTGTACTTTAAAAAAATTTGTGGCAGACAAGATCAGCAGTGCCATGGATTTGCACTTGGGTCAGTCTTTTCTAGTCATCAGGCTCCACTTTCCAGCAGTGAGCTGACAGAACATGGTGGATAGAGAGGTGTGACAATTATTTTGCCTGGCTCTGAAAACTGGGATGCAGGGCAAGATGTGCCACAAGAACAAAGGTGACATGACTGTGGAATGCTTGGGAGGAAAAATAAAAAAGCCCATAAACCAAGCTGGTGTGTCACAATTAGACTCAGAGTGGCTGAGCTCAGGCAAACAGGAGGCAGTAAGAACCCTGATAATTTTGGAAACCAGTCCTACAGATGGACAGAGGGCCACAATCCAGAGGACAGTTTTTATAGCCCAGCCTGGTGTCAGGAAGAATGCTGAGGCTTTGTGTATAGGCATAGTCTTAGGAAGAGAGCAACAGTGGCTGCTGGGGCCCCTTCTAATGGGAAGACAAGACCCAGAATGCGTGGCTAGTCCTGGCTCTGCCACTATAGAACCCTGGGCATATCCCTTAAGCTGCATCTCGGCTTTTCTCATTAGTCACCAAAGATCACTCCTGAGCATTGGTCCTATGTGTCACTGCTACAGCATTTGGCATTAGCACCTGCCCTGACCTAAAGCCTCCTTTCTTCTGCCTTGACCTCTCTAATCTCCTGGTCTCTGACCCTCCTATAGCTCTGACCACTCTTTATTCATTTCTCTTCCAGTGCACTCATCTCTTGAATGCCAGTGTTCCCTAGCACTGATCCCTCTTTTCATGTTACACTTGGGGCAGTCCTGCTCACATCCAGGCTCTGAACTACCATGGAATTTGCCAAGTCTCTGTCTCTAGCGCCAACCCTCCCTAGGGTCCTTGGACAAGTGTTTCCAACTGCCTACAGAGTTGGATGTCTACCTGGATATTCTTGAGTCATCTCTAGTTCATTACATTTAGTACCAAGGCTATATTCTCCTCTCCTTTCCTTTCCCTTAGAATCTCTGCCCCATTAATGTGATGGGGATCTACTTACCAAGAAACCTCGGAGCTCTCCGTTTCTCCTCCTTCTCTCACCATAAGATCAAAACTGTCATCAAAAGAGAATCTCTTTCTCAAATCCTACATTCTTTTCTCTCCAAAATATACCCACTGCTTTAGTTCTCTCCTCACGTTTTTACCTGTCCCAGTGCAATAATGACAAAGGCTATTAGTTCTCTGCCAGAATGCATTCCTTGATTTTTCTTTAATAGAGAACCTCTAGTTTTAGCTGGATATAAGCTGCCCAGTTAGAGACTACATTTTCCAAGATTCCCTACTGCTGGGTAAGCCACATGGCCACATGACAATGTTCCAGCCAATAGGAGGTCAGCAGAAGTGATGCATTCAACTCTTAGGCATTTTCTTTGAAAAGGAAATGGTTTGCTTTCTTCTGACTTTCTTTTCCACCTTCTGTAGGCTGGTCGCACAGTTGGGACTTGATTGATGGGGACATGGTCCTAGGTGAGTGTTTCTTGCACTTGAGTGTTCATCAGAATCACCTGAAGTACTTATTAAAACATAGGTTGCTGGGTCTCATCCATATTTATTTCTAATAAATTCCCCAGTGATACTGATGCTGCTGGTACCAGGACTGCCCTTTGAGAACTACCATCCTAGGAGACAGTAGATCAATAAGAGTAATAGGAACCTGGGTCCCTGAGTGGCCTTATAGAGTAGTGACACCTCTGTGGCCCTTGACCACTCACTTTTTGACACTTTTGAATCACACACATTCAGAAATAAAGAAACTCTCTTGTTTGTGTCTTATTTTGAGTCTCTGTGTCTCAGAAACGTAGTATGTACCCAGATAATACACCCTCTAGTCCATCCTTCAGGATTCAACTCACAAGATCTTTTTAAACCACGAGTCTGACATGGTATCTCCCTGCTTTAAATTCCCCAAATCTTTCCTTTTGCCTAGTTCAACTTCACTCCACCAGGAGGTCCTGAGAAATGATGAGACCTGGAACACTGGAGGAGAGGGTGAGAATACTCGGTGGCAAGCTGGGAATTGGGCATGACACCCTCTTATAGTCCTCAGATTTTCAAAACCTGAGTCTTCCCAAAGGAGAAAGTATACAGTGAATATGTCATTAGGGCAGGTAATAATAACTAGCATCCTGAGTTATTTGCCAGGCATATAATCCCCCAGTTACTCCACAAGGGACCCACGACTAATATTTCCATTTTACCAGTGAGGGGACAGAAATGCAGATGAAGGGAAGATAAAGAGGCAAGGATGTGCCACACCCCTGTCCCCAGGCAACTTCCTCTCTCAGGGTGTGCCCAGCGCAGAGACCCACGTCATCTGAGGTCACGTCCTTCCTGGGCGTCTGGTAACTGGGCACGGTGGGGATGAAGACCTGGCCACTTCAGCCTGAGACAGGACAGCTGCGACAGTCCATCTTCCCTCCAGAGCTTCCCTGAGACTCTGGGGGGCGAGTAACTGACAGTACAGAGTAGTGAATGCGGCTTGGAGTCCTTGGGGCCGGTGTTCAAATTCCAGCTCCGTGACAGAGCTGTGTGACGGGACAGAATTAAGCACATCCCTCTCTTAGCTATAACATGGGGCAAACATCTACTTCACTGGGTTGTGAAGGAAATAAAATATGTAAATCACCTAGTCTCATGCTCCTCAACCTTTAATGGACCCAGAGGTGTCCCAAATGTCCTGTGAAAATACGGATTCTGAATCAGTGGGTCTCGGGTGGGGCCCGAGATTCTGCATTTCTGCCAAGCTCCCCGGCTACGTAAGAACTGGTGGTCCATGGACCCCACGTGGAGCAGCAAGGCCCTAGCCCAGGACCTGGTCCTCTGAGGCCCTCCGCGACATCTCTTTCTCCCTGTCCACTCTACCCCTCCCTCTGGGTGCCTGTAATAGTTTGTTCCTGCCATTTCCCACACTGCTCACCACATCCCCCTTTCGTGAGTTGCTGTCTCTGTGTCTCCCACGAGACTGTGAACAATTTGAGGGTAGAAACAGTACCCCCCTCCCCAAGAGATCCTCCCTGCCCTGCATCAGGCCAGGTGTATACAAACTGATCGATAAATGTTTGATGAACTAAGCCAGTCAACTGGAAATAAAAATATCAGTTCTGCCCATCTCAACAAGTTGTTGTCAGGAGCAAATGTGATAATTTGGGAGAGCGAGCATGGAAACAAATATTAAGTATTATTATCCATCAGCTTTCTACTCCGCAGCCGCTCAGACTCGTGTAGATGAAGTGCGTTTGCTGGGACAGTTGCTGGGGCTCTGATGATTTACAAACTCGCACTAATCTGTAGTTTATTCTTTTTTAAGATTTTACTTATTTATTTGACAGATCATAAGTAGGCAGAGAGGCAGGCAGAGAGAGAAAGAGGAAGAAGCAGGCTCCCTGCCCAGCAGAGAGCCCCATGCAGGGACCCTGAGATCACGACCTGAGCAGAAGGCAGAGGCTCAACCCACTGAGCCACCCAGGCGCCCCTCATCTGTAGTTTAGAAATAAACCAAATTCTCTTCAGTCTGCCAACCGTGGCACTCTCTGCCTATGGGAAGAATGTAATCTGAATGATGTAAATGAAGGGTGTATCTTCCATCCATCTGTCGGTTGATTGATCGCGAAGTACCTCTCTCCAGCCGTGGGGGTGGGGGGCTGCTGGGCTTTCTCATTGACTCCCTGAACTGAGCGAGTAGTATCAATCTATCTCATGCCCGCTGGAAGGTGGGGAGGAGGATGGAGGAAGAGGAGGTCAGAAGTAGGGTCGATGTGAGAGCCGTTCAGAACAAGGCCGGAGACCAGGAGGCAGGCACCCGTGTCCCTCTTCAGGAGGGTCCTGGGCCATGAGGTGGGGTGTTCCGAGTGGCCATACATGGTGAGTGGGCATGACCCTGTCTGTGCCATTAGCAGATGGTTCCAGGAATGTCTGCAGGCCCTGTGCCTTAAAGCTAGTCACTTGGATGGAACTCATTCCTAGAAAAAAGGTTATACTTGAGAGCTCATGCAGTGATTCTCCTGAAACACATTCAGGTATGTTTTCCTTTTGCGTTGCAAATGATGATGGCAGGCAGGCCACCAGGGAGGGCTCTGCTAGCCTTGCCGTGCTCCGTGGTGGGGTTGGGTGGATGTGAGTGAGGGCAGAGGGGTGGCTCAAGGAGGTCAGGATGAGAAGACCCCATGTAAAATTTAGATTTCTTTGAGCAAGTACAAGATTCAAGTCAGTTATTTCTAAGTTGGGATAGGAAGGAAAAAAGGTTAATGTGAAGGCAAACTTCCCAAAATTCAGCAACCTGGGAACCGTTAGTAAGGTATGGCTTGTAAAGCATAAAATAATACTTATAAAGTATAAAATGACAATAAAGTATAAAATAATACTTTAAAAATAATTTTGGTGATAATGAAGTAAAGTTTGTGGCAAATAAAAAATTTAAGAACCAAATACAAAGCCAGATAATTAAGAATATTCAAAATAAGTTGACTACATATGTATATATCATTCACAAAAATATTCATTGTGGTTATACTTGGAGGATTCTGATTTTCATGTTTATTTTTTCTGTATTTTTCCTAACTAATATGTATTAATTTATTACACAGGAAAATATTTCCTCAAAATTAAAAAGGTTGAAAAAAAATGGAGGTACCAAAAGATTAGTGAATTATAGGGTCACGAATATTTTCTATTTCTTAATTTTACTTTTTGTATGTGCTAGATGTTCTGCATGAATACATATTGTTTTTATAGTTTAAAATTTTAAATTTTTTAAAAAAGATTTTATTTATTTGAGAGGGAGTGTGTGTGCAAGCGGGTGGAGGGGCGGAGGGAAGGCAGGGAGCTTGGCGATGTGGGGCTCGATCCCAGGACCCTGAGCTCATGACCTGAGCCAGAGACAGATGCTTAGCCAACTGAGCCACCCTGGTGCCCCTAAAATTTTAAGTTTTCTTAAAGTATATAATAGCCGCAGCAAATAAGGAAAGTTCATGCTGCCCATTTCTAAACTTCACAATGATCCCTGAATCCTTTCTCTTTTACTTCCTGCACCTAACTTATCAGCAAGCTGTGTTAACTCCATCTCCAGAACAGACCCAGAATCTCACCATTTCTCCCCTTCCTCCTCTGGCTCCGTCTGCTCAAACCCGGCACCTGAATTATATGCTGCAGTAACCTCCTGATGTCTTTGGTACCCTTCTCTGCCCTCTACAATCTCTTCTCCACATCATAGTGAAAGAGTGCTATTAACCCATTAATAGAATCATGTCTGTCTGCTGTATAGAACCTTCAGTGGCTCCCTATTGCCCTTACAGTAAAATCCAGACTCCTTACCGCAGCTGGAGCCCATCTCTCCAACCTCCTCCTCCACCTCTCCTTCCCCTTGCTCACTTGACTCCAGCCGTTGTCCTGCTTGTTTTCTCAGCTTAGGAAAAGCTTGCATTTGCTGTTCCCTCTGCCTTTGAGTGCTCAGCCCACAGACCTTCAAATGCTGCTCGCTTCTCAGTCAGGTCTTCACCTAAACAATACCGCCTCAGAGAGGCCCTTGCTGACAGTCCTAAAGTAGTCGGCATGTTCTAACTCTAACTGTCTAACTCTCAGTTCTAACTAGTTTTGATGTCATTTTTTTGTGATACCTGATATTTTCTGTTTTCTAGCTGCTTGCATCAGAAAGCAAAGAGAAATGGCCTCCTCCTTCTTAGTTATCCCTACATTCCTAAGAACCTAAAGCAGAACCCAACACACAGGGCTTTTAGAATAAATCTAATATTTTAGAATAAATTAGAGGTGGGAAGGGGAGGCTAATGAAATTCCAAGTCTAGGCTCATCAAGGCAAAGGAAAGCAGAATTCTTTCTTCTGAACGATTCTGAGTGACTTAATGGAAAAGGTAGAATGTATGGGGGGAGGTACACAGTTCCCACAAACCTGCTCCAATCTACGCTTTTCGCCACCTTTTCCCATATCTCCACACACTTCCTTTAAAACCTTTCCCCAGAGTATCCTTACTCTCTATTTTTCTTATCACTGAACTTCTGCATTCCCATCATCAACCCTTTAATCTCTGGTCTGACTTCAGGAGCAGCCTATACCACAGCCGTGGGAGCCCATTCACCTGCTTCCCCTCCCAGAATTCAGTCCTGAAACACTCATGGTTCCAGAAGAAATTGGAGATTTCTTCCATGTACCGCCTTTTCCCACGGCTCCACGGAGGAGCTGGGGACATGGGCATCCCTGAGCAGCAGCGTGAAGACTGTTGCGGGTTGTGGGTGTCTGTTTTTCTAGAACCTGTGCGTAAGGAGAGCCATGACAGAACGTCATATCTTTGGGTGGCGTTACCGGAGGACTTTGTATTTAATAACTAAGTCTGTGCCATCTTGTAGACACAGGATTTTACATGTATTTGATGCAATAATATATATATATATACATAGACCAGTATCCCCTGGATGAGCCCCGAGGTTCTTTTTCCTAGATGCAGTGTCTAGCACCAGCTTGAGAGATGATCGTTTAATTCATGGGATTTAGTTATGGTCACTGGTTAAGAATCTCCAGAACTGCAAATATTTTCTCTGCCCTTCCCATATTTTTGACCATCACAAAGACTCTCTATAATGAATAGAAGACACAAAATATGGAGATGGTTTGCTGATTTTTTTTTTTTGAAGATTTTCTTTGAGAGAGATTAAGAGAGCACAAGCAAGTCCAGTCTCAGACTTTATCACATCTATGGGGAGAACTTAGAAATCTTTAAGTCTAACACTGACTTTTCCTCTTGAGAACCCCCCTGAAACTACCTAAAATGGAATGTTGAACATTTCCACTTGGAAATTTCACACATACCTCAAATTAGCATTTTCAAAACTAACCTTATTTTCAGGCTGTGTAATCCCACACTCTTTTGATTCTAGAAAACAAACCCTGGGGTGCTCTCCCCCTCTGTTTCATATGTGAATTCATGGCACTGCCATCCACTTGAACACCCAAACCAGAATGTGGGTATCCCTCCTAGCCTTCCATCTCCCTTAACGAAGCTTCCTTTTGACATCGTGTGTCTGAACATTAAATCCTGCTGCTATTTGATTCTGAAATGTTTCTTTTGGACTACAATAATTCATAATTATCTTTTCTTTTGGACTGTAACCTCCTACCTGCCTCTGGATTAGCTCCTTCTTGAAATCATACTGATTTCAGAAATCATGCTGGAGTGGCAAAACCAAATTTGCCCTGTCATTCTCTTGCTTTAAAAACTTGGAGGACAACCTTTACCCAGGAGATTCAAGGTTCTCCTTGATGTAACCCTTATCTATTTCTCCAGCCATCCCATAACTTAAATGTGTTATTCCCACAACTCAGCATGCTAATTCTCTTCTCTGTGCCCTGGGTTATGCTGGGAATGTTCTGCACATCTCTGTTTATCTGCAAAGCTTTACTCAGCCTTTTAAGATATAACACAGTTGTTACCATCTCTGAGTATCCTCCTCTGGACCCTCAGGGTGGGCTGTGGCTCCCTAGTGTCATACCCGGTTACCACGTGTCCTGGGGAATAACGGGAAAGATTAGTGGTCTCCAGGGATGTCCCCTTAGTGAGGGTACCAGTCCCAGCTCTGGTAGGAGTCCTCAACCCAGCAGATCCCGAAACCCGATTTTTATCAGCATGCTGAGAACAGAGCCATCGCTAAGTGGCTGAGTCGAATTAACTAACTTCCTGAAAAATGCATCAAGTCCAAGTATCAACAGATCAGCTACAATTAGAACTAGAATGTTCGTAAGGAATGGTTTCCCCGGAGTGTGGGAGACCAGTGTCTTCTTTCCCCACAAAGAGACCTGCCTCTGGAGGTGCATGAGAATCAGAACAACGGCAGCTGGATGAATCAAGCAACTCATGGAATCAGGCTAAAAAAAGAAAAAATGCCATGCCTCTATCCCCACATCAGGAATGAGCTTGCCAACAAGAAGTCTGTTCATGATTCCATGATTCCATGATTCCATGGAATGGAATCATGTTCAGTCTGTTCATTAGTGTTCGCTCTCCCCAGGCCGAAGCCAGGGTAGTCACTGCCCCGGCTAGCCTCTGTCATTCCCTTTTAACTTTCCTGGCTGACCAACCCCACCCCCCAACCCCCGCCTCCTGGTCTGGGGGCTTTCTCTATTACACTCTTAATGAAGTGACTGAAGAGGGCTGTTAGCCAAGGCCATCCTTTCAGCTTCGGCGCTGATCCTTTAAGTGCGGATTTCAGACTTTCAGAACGTGACCTTATTTCCAGGTACTTGAGGAGGCCTCCCTAGAGCAGCCAAATAGAAACTGGGAACCTTTATCTGTCATCATGAGAAGCAGGGGCCCAGGGCCTGGCATAGGAGGCAGGCTGGGCGATAAAGAGACTGGGGAGAGATGGGGTCCCTTCTGGCACCATTATCAGAAACCCCGCAGACTTTCAGACCGTGTTTTAGAGTTAGAAGCTGCAACAGCAGTTGTTAACATTACGGTGAGAAGCCTAGAGAGCAAGTGATGGAACGTCCACCCACGGTCAGGCCTGGGGAACCACAGAGCAGGAAGGCGAAGGGGAGCACTGGTTTTCCCATGCTCCTACACCCTCAGCCCCACACCATCGCCTCAGGCAGTGGTTCTCAGTCCCGGAACCGGCAGCATCAGCATCATCTGGAGCTTCCTAGAAATGCAGATTCCCAGGCCCGGCTTGGCTAAGTCAAACTCTAGAGGTGTGGCCCAGGAATAGGAGTTTTAACAAGCTTTTGGAATTTGAGAACTGCTGTCCTGTGGCCCTCTGGCCAACAGCCGCCCACCCCCATCCCACCTGCCCCATTTCCTGGACGGATTCCCCAACATTAGAAAGTAGCTGGCCTGGGGATAGCCTCAGGCTATCTCTGTTCTGTGGGTCTAGGATACCAGGGATGTTTAATACGGGGCTGATGAACTACGCTGAGCTGAGTAAACCGGATCAGATACGTTGGGATCATTTCATTGATTCTTCGGTCTCCGCAGTTAGGCACTCTCCCAGATTTCCTCTCTCTCAGGCCGCTTCTCTCCATTTTCCTCAGAGGTTCCTTCTCCCTTCCCCATCTCACTCAGCCATGCAGAACTCTCAGAGTCCCATGCAGCAGTCTATTCTGTCCTCTCCAGGTTCTCTTCCGCACAAGCATTCACACCGTCTCCCACCCCATCGCTGGGCCACCTCCTTGGGCTGCAGCCCTCCCCTCCGAAGGCTCCAGACTCAACCCGACCACCCCACGCTCTCTCCCCACTTCATTCCTTGCCGGCCGCCCCCCCCCCCCCCCCCGCCACTGTCTGACCTCCTTCTGTCTGTGCCGGGTCTCACCGGCCTCTCTCAGTTTGGCTCCCACTTCTGCTCTTACAGGCACCCCTGAGTCTCTCATGCTTCTGCCTGCTTGCATCCATTCCAGTCAACGCCTCAGTCGTGTTTAACATCTCCGTTCCAGGGTGGTTGGGATGGGCTCCCAACCCTTCTCTACCTCAGTCTCTCCTAGCTCTGATCTACCACAGCTCAGGTTAATTCTCCGGGACAGCACTAGGGTCCTGACGGAGGAGAACGCCGCAGAAAGATCTGCCGAGAACATTACATCTCCCTGTTCCACTGGTCCAGGCACCGTTCCCAATGACGGGGAGTTTTCACAGGCCTCTCCCCACAGGGTCCGCCCACCCACCTCGTCCTTACCCTTGAGCTCAGCTCCTGTCTCCCCATTTGCCTTGATTTTTCTCTCCTACCCTCTCAGGCTGCCTTCTGGAACTTAAGTTTCATTCTTCGTAGGTCATGTCAAGCCATTTGACTCCTAATTCATTCTTGCCATCCCGTCAGGGCTACCTTTTGACACTCAAAATGGCCAGAGAAAGTGCTGTGCTGAGTCCAGGTCTTTAGCCAGAGGCAGTTTTTTCTCCTAAAAGAAGTTCTGTTGACTGCTTTTAATCTTAACTGTGTATTTTTTCTTCCCACTACAGGGCGATGAAAGATCAAAGAGGTTCAGACAGGAGTGGGTTATCAAGGAGAGCGGGCCTGGTCCAGGCCTATAGGCAGGAGGTTAGGGCCTCCAGACACTCCCTGGGTACGTGGGGATCCTGAGAGAGGGAAAGCACCAGCTTTGAAGCAGGTGGCAAGAGGAAAGCATATAGAACTGAAATCCGGCTGGCAGCCCTCCCAGAGAGAAAGCTGAACTCTGCCTTTTGGGTGCCACTAGAGAGAAGGCATGAATTGAAGACCCCAAGAACAAGAGACACTCTGATCATACAGACCCCTCCCAACTAAGAAGGGAAACCCATACATTTCTTGGGAAGGTATTCCCAGATTTGCTTGGGATAACATAATTGTTTTCTTAATGAATGCATCTCTCAATCCTGGGGAAATTTCAAATTAAATAGAGAAATGATGAAGAAAATAATATGTGTGTGTGTGTGTGTGTGTGTGTGTGTGTTTCTATTAAACAATCTGCATATTTGGTATTTTAAATGTCTCTAATGTTTGATGTTCTAAATACTCCTTATATTTAGTAGAATTTAATAAAACATTCTTAATGTTTAATAAAGTATCTGAAAATTAACCTTGCAACATGGATTTAAAGGGTGTAACTAATTTATTAAGACTTCTGATTTTACGTTAAAAATCCCTTTAAAGTTTATACACTGTATTAGAAACTTTAAGAAAACTTAACCTCTTACCAAATGTGTTTATTAGTTTTGTGAGAATTACTTAAGAATTTGGGAGGCTTTGTTAATCAGAAAATTGATGGGTTAGAAAAAAATTCAAATTATTAAATAAATAAGTGTAGTTTAAAATGATTAACAGAGTGAGGCAGACATCAATTTACTAGCTTTATAAATCGAATAGTAAATGGGTATATTTAGGGGTGCCTGGGTGGCTCAGTGTGTTAAAGCCTCTGCCTTCGGCTCAGGTCATGATCTCAGGGTCCTGGGATCAAGCCCCGCATCGGGCTCTCTGCTCAGCAGGGAGCCTGCTTCCCCCTCTCTCTCTGCCTGACTCTCTGCCCACTTGTGATCTCTCTTTCTCTGTGTCAAATAAATAAATAAAATTAAATTAAAAAAATAAGTTACTTTGGTTTTTTAAAATTTAATATTCATTACTTTCAAATTCAAAATTTGTGCTTAAGCTTTCACATTACATATACCCATTTTTTTTTAAGATTTTATTTATTTATTTGACAGTCAGAGATCACAAGCAGACAGAGAGGCAGGCAGAGAGAGAGGGGGAAGCAGGCTCCCTGCTGAACAGAGAGCCCAATGCGGGGCTCAGTTCCAGGACCCTGAGATCATGACCCGAGCCGAAGGCCGAGGCTTAATGCACTGAGCCACCCAGGTACCCTGCCAAAGTAACTTCTAAATAATCATTTCAGGGTAAAAAGTCTTAATGCATTTTTAAAGTCCTTTCCTTTTCCTTTTCCTTTGTTGTGAACTTTCCTTTTCTTTTGTTAAGATACCCATAGAGAAAGTTCACAAAGAAATATTCCAATCTATAAATGTGAACTTTTCTCCATAGTGAATTGCCAAGGAAAGAGCCCTCGAGGCCATGGGTGTAGGCAGCCAGGGTACAGCTTGGGAAATGGTCAGGGGTTAATAAAAATGACACAACATACATCCTGACTTCTCACCTTCTTTCCAGACTTGTTTCTTGGGTTGTCTACAGGCCTTCAGCTAAACTTCCTTGCACCACCTTCATTCAACTTTGCATTTCCAGAATTGGCTCATCCCTTCTTTATCCTCTCTTGCCTACTCTTGGCCTCAGCCAAAAGGCATCCCTTCAGAAATAACATGTTAATTGCACCATCAGCAGGCTAGAAACCTTGCAATAGCTTCTCATTCTTTCCTCTCCTTCCTGGCTTCTCTAATCAACCATTCAGTCCCAGTGATCCTTTCTCCACAAGGTCCACTTTTCCTTCCCATTTCCTCAGCCACCACTTCAGTCTCTGACTCTTGTCGCCTCATGCCAGGATTACCATGCTGGCCTTCAGTCAGTTTCCCCTGCTGCAATTCATGCTACACACAGCTGCCAGAAGAGTCATCAGGCTTTGTTTTCATCCTGAATATTTTGTTTGCATGAGCTTTTGCCAGTTTCTCAATATCTGTCAAATAAAATCCAAGTTCTTCTTGACACCTGTCTTCTAACAATTGGGAGTACTCCTCATCTTAGCATCCTTGGCTTTCCTCGTTTCTGGATGGGACGACTTATTTTTGCCCAGCTAATTTGCTTGTCATGTTGCCCACACAACATTTTGTCTACATGCATATCTCTGTATGCATAGCTCATTGCCTCTGTATGGAAGGCTAAGATCCCTCCTGTTTTCTCACCCCTTGAATCTGATTTCTTCTTCTCCCTCCAAATCCAGTCAGCACCCACCTATATACAATTCTCAATCTCCTTGGCATCTGTATGCATTTCCATAATTAATTTCCATGTCTTTATGTTACTCTATACCAATGTCTTCAGTTTTGCATGTATAGCATTTTTTTAAAGATTTTATTTATTTATTTGACAGACAGAGATCACAAGCAGGCAGAGAGGTAGGCAAAGAGAGAGAGGAAGAAGCAGGCTCCCTCCTGAGCAGAGAGCCCAATGCAGAGCTCGATCCCAGGACCCTGAGATCATGACCTGAGCCGAAGGCAGAGGCTTTAACCCACTGAGCCACCCAGGCGCCCCTGTATAGCATTTTCTTAAAGATACTCCATAAGTTCCCCAGGGCAAGAATTTTACCAGCCTATCAACCATGGAGGATTAAATGAGATACATGATGCAGAAGTACTTTTTAAACTACCAAGTTTTATCAAATATAGTGTTAGGATAGCTGTACTATGGCTGAAAAAGCCAGAGATTCCCACTTGGAAGTTTGACGTAGAAGAGCTGAGTGCACTTAACTAGCTCTAGCTTTCACCAGTTATGTTCTTTTAAGCAAAATGTAATCTTTTCTGAGTTTTGGTAACCTTGCCAGTAAAAATGGACATAGAATGCCTTACGGGGTAGAGGTAGTTGAAAGGATAAAATAAATTGGCATCAATAAAAAATGTTTTTCAAACTTTAAAGCCCCACATGAATGTGGATTTTTCAGTAATGACAAGTTAACACTAATAAATGTTGACATAATGACCAATACATGTTGATGTAGTGACTCAAACAGATTGTCAGATGGGGAACACGTACCACTTTGGCATAAGAGGTAACACTTCATAGATGACATGTCATAGCAGATGCAAATGGCTTTAGTAATTAAAACATAGTAAACACGTCTGACTTACAAAAGAAATAAGTAGGACTACAGAAAGGTATTAATGGAATCAAAAGCATATGAAACCATATTTGTTTTAGAGTAATTTACTATGTTTATTCAATTACAAGGGACTATTTGGAAGACATGACACTTGTCCAAATGCTCTCAAGTTCTGGATACTATGTTTGAAGTGTATTCAGTACCTGCTTACTCAACATATTTTGTTTTAGCAGGTTTTAATTGTATACCAACTGTATGCCACACACTGTTTTAGGTCCTGGAGATATATCTGTGAAGACAGTTCAAGTTCCTATTCTCAGGGATCTTACCTTCCAATGGTAGAGAGATAAAAGGCAAATCAACAAAATAATTATAGATTATAGTAAGGGCCATGATGAAAGTAATTTGGGGAGGGAGTGCAGGAGTGCTATAGATAGCTCACTGGGAAAAGACATCAAGAAAACAATGACATTTAAGCTGAGGTTGGAGAATGAAGTAGAGTGCCACAAGAGCTGAGAGAAGAGTGAGAGAAGAGTGAGAGCAAAGGCCCTGAGGCAGGAAAGGACTGGCCCTGTTAAGAGGCCAGTGATTAAGAAGTCTGGCATCAGATCACACAGAGCCTGGCAGGCCTTGGTATGGAGTTTGGATTTTATTCTATATGCAATGGAAAGTCACTAAGGAAACTTATGTATGATTAACATTATAATCATACTATCTAAAAAAAATCATAGTCCATGTTTTTCATAATATAACATCTTGGGTACCTTCACAAAATTTACCATGATTTGGCTCAAAGTATAGGTTTAAAAAGAAAAGGACTAGGCATTTTAAAATTTGGGACTCCTCTAAATGGTTGGGGTGCACTGACTAGGGGCTGCCATAGGTTCTACCTGCTGTTATCCTCATCTGTCTTGTGAAATTAAGATTCTTCACATTCCAAATGCAAGTTGTTTGATTGTTTGTCAAGATAACAGACAGGCCACCTTGTGGGATTCTCTAAAATAGATTGTGAAGACCATGTCATCAGGATAAAGGAGGCTGTTGATATACTGATCCAGAGTGACCCCTAAAATATGCTAAGAGGAAAAAGCCTTGTATACAACAAAAGCGTGCTATCGTTATTCCTGTATGTTTAAGGTATCTCTGAGATACATAAGAAACTGACATTAGTCTTACCAATGGGGAAGAGACCCCAGTAGCTGGAGGATAGAATGGGAGAGAATTCTTGCTGTATACCTTTTAATATTTTTTAATGGTTTAACCAACATTTTTGAATGCATCATTACTTATTAAAAAAAATTAAAGTCCTACTTTTTTGCCATATGGATGCTTATCTTAAAGAAAATGGGCAGTGTTCCAGAACTGGTGAGAAAGAATTTGCCTTGTTGGGTACACATAAAGTTATTCTATATAACTACAAGGAGATTTAAAATCTAGACCTAAAATCTAGTCATTACAAACCACAGGTCTACTTAACTTTAAACTTAAATTAATTTAAACAAAATCACATTTCAAAGTCAATACCTTGGTCACACTAGCCACATTTCAAGTGCTCAGTAGCCATTAGTTGTGTGGGACTAATGGTCATATGGACAGCACAGACATAGAACATTTCCACATCATGGAAAGTTCTATCAGATGGGCTGCTGTAGACTTATGCAAGAGGCCACCAGGGTTATGAACTAGCTCTTCAAACTTAGCTGATCAAGACAAAGAGACTCAGGAGTACAATAACACCAATATATTCCAATGCTAATTTCCCCAAGATGACTCAGTAGAACAGCACTTAGAGGTGTAATCAAAACTCCCTGCATTAGGTTTCTAAGGCAGACTGGTATATAATTTTGTTACAAAAAAATCAGTCTGCCCTAGGATAGCAAGGGCAGTTACTGTGTAAGAGTTAAGAATTATTTTACTAAATGTAAACTGAGATTAAATAAAACTAACATAGTTGATATTTACTGAATTTGATATTCTGCATTGATTCAGTGAATGAGTCAACAGCACTAGCACGATAAGAGTGAGTAATGAGATTCAATTATTTTCAACTTCTTTAGTACAATTTATCAACTTTTGTTATCTTTGCTATCATTATGAACTCAGCTTTTCACAAATAAACACATTTTAACTAACCCTAGTCATCATTTTCCTTTTGATATTCAAATTGACAGAATTTAGCCAGTGAGTGCCCTGTGTTCTTCCTTGCAACACCATTGTTTTTTAAAGCATTCTCACTTTCTGGCCTAATAAAATATTCCAAGACTTACTGTATCTTCCCAGACCCAGACATGAATCAGCCCTTTTCCAAGTCAAACTATGTTTCCTTTGAGTGGAAAATAGTATTAAACCCAAGAATGTAGGTCTTAGGAGTGTTTATCATCAAGCTGAGTGGTGGAGTAACATTATTCCTTGGCCATTTCATTGAACACAGCTAGAAAAGACATTTATTATATGGTATTAGTTTATATTGATATTTCCAATTTCATTCTCACATTACAATATGCCTATTTCAATTTCTTAAAATCTTTCATCCAAATTATATCCCTTTTTTACAATTCAATGAAACATTCAATTATCGCTCTAAATAAAGATGTTGGATTCTTGACAAAGTTAGCATAATCACTCATTTCTCTTATCTGATGTTAAAAGGATCCAAATAGTAATGTGAATATTAATATTAACAGTGAAACTACTACATAGCTTTCAATTTTTTTCTTGCTTTTCCTTAGAATGCTTCTCACAAAGGCTATCCAAGCCAATTATTTTGCCACTCAATAGAACTTCATTTTGCTTGCTTGGGTAATACTTAGGAGTGTACAGTTTGGTCCTCGTGTCTTTGCCCATGAACAGGCAGGCAACTCACCCTTCTGAGTTCTCAGAGATAGTGGTTTCCAGCTTCTTTCTTTTTCCTCTTGGGAAGCTAAGATTTTTGTTTTGAAATGCAAGTTGCTTAGCTTAGCAATAGTTAAATGCAGATAGGCTCTCTTTATATTATCTTTTAAAAATAGGTTTATATATGGAAAGAAATGGACAGTGTTCCAAAATTATTAGTGAAAAGGAAATGGTATCATCTGGCAAACCTAAAGTAATTCTAACCGATTAAAATCCAGACTTACAACTATAGGGTTTCCAAGTCAGAGACACACTGGACAGGTACCATACTCAATATTCTCTAACTATGATCATTCAGAGTATACTTATGAAGACATAAGCAGTTATCCATCAGTTAGCCAAGTGTATTTTCTTGCTGAACCTATAAATGAGCCCAAAAGAAGATTTCTAGAGGGAGGTTGTTTATACCTTGTTGGTATCCTTGAAGAAAAAGCAAAATAAACCAGTGAACCATTGTTACAGGAGCTGCCTATTGATGAACAATACAAACCTGGAATGGAATTTATTTAATCTGACAGGTAGACTTATGACTCAGAGGAGAGCTGCCACAGTGCTCTATCAGGGCCTAACCCAGAAGAAGTGGTACCATGACAAGTATGTTGCTCATAGGCCTGGACATAAGGTTTACCTGCAGGCTCTGAGTCTCCCTTTGCCCTCCCTTTGACCTGTGTGTTGAGTATATGGGCTTGCTAAATGGTGGCTATTATTAAATTAGGGAAACTCAGCCTGATTGCTCTTCTTACCTCTAGTCCCAAGCATCCAAAGCTAAGTTTAATGCCCTTGCCTTGTGCACCCAGAGTACCTTGTGCTCACCCTACCAGTATACCATGAATTGTGTTGCATTGTCATGATTGGTCATCATGTCTGTCACCCCATTAGACTATATACATCCTTTATGTAATATTTTACAATTATAGAAGTCTCCAGAAAGTAGAAGTCTTCAGTTGGGGGTTGCTATAGTCTCTCACTATTCACATCAAGCCAGGGCTCTTATAGTAGACTTAAAACCCTCATGAAACCAGCCAACTCTAATTTATCTAATATAATGAGATATAAATTATTCTATGTATATCCTAGATAACAGTGCCCTGAAATTATTTATAAATCTCTAGGAAAGTTCAAATGGGCAAGTTTTCCAGAGAACCTTGCAATTCATTCACTGAGATTAAAAGTACATCCATACACAGCAGTGAAGTCAATGGTGTTAACATTGTTACATATTCTTTAAGGTAGAGATTTCTCTTGCCCAGTTCTATACTTGCAGCGTTTCAAGGTTCTTAACATATCACTCAGTAAATATATACTGAATGAGTAAAGTACATACATGGAAATATATACATACCTTTGTAATCACCAACACAAATACTACTCCTTTAGTCACCTACCAGAGAAGCTCAGTTTGGCAGTGACTTCAGATCTACCTATTTTAAAAAGCCCACTGATATTTGAGATATGTTGGCTAAAAGCTACCCAACGACCCTCAAGAAGTTTGGCAACTTTAATGCCAAATTTAGCTCTCAACAGACATAATCTTGTCAGATGGTAATTAGTCATTGTGAAGAGTTGACGAAAGAAAAACATCCACATAAAAATTGTTCCTGCAGTTTTTGTAAAACCACTAAGACAGTCTCCTGATTTTCTAGAAAGTTAAGCTCCAGGAAGGCAGAGAGTTTACTGGTTTTAATGACCTTAAACAACACATGCTACAGGCCTAAATGAATACTTAACTTGTAGTGAATGAATGAATGAATTCTATAATCTGATGTCTTTTATATAGAGTTACACAACAAATTCTTTCTAAGGTTGACTACAGGAATGAAGTTTGTCTTCCTGAATAAACTGGTGTGCTTCTTTTCGTTAGACCATAAGAGCATGTTTTCTTCTACCTCACTTCCAGGAAGATTAAGCAGGACCCTTCCAAGAATATCCTTGGTCTGTCCTCTTTCAAATTTAACATCTTTACTCCCCCACCCAAATTGCCTTCTGATAAACCACAAGGCCACAAGATTGGATCCTGTGCTCCTTTTTCATCTAAGCCCCAGTCTCTCTTTCCTCATACTTGCTCCCCTCTCTCATGCTCTCGTTTGCCTTTACTCACCTCTATCTGCCATGTTTCAGCCGTTGGATTTTGTCATATCCTCAGCACCTCTTGTCATCCTGCCTCATGGCATTCCTGATGTTATTTCCTCCACTGGCAATGCTCCATCCTGTCATTATTCCAAGTACTGGCCCCTTGAATTCCCAGATCAGAGACCTCGCCGTTTGAACTTGCACTACCTGTGTTTGAATCAAAGTTGTTCTTTAAGCCTTAGTTTCTTCATTGACAGTACTGTTGCCTTCTCATACCTCAAAGGGTGATTGTGAAGAGGCACATAAGTACTCAATATATACTAGTGCTTAGTATTAGCATAATTTATTTTCCTAAAATGTATTTTTCTCATGCTTTATACCTGGATTTACATCCTTAGGTTATTTGTGCCTTAGGAACCAAGGTCCATTTCAAAATTCTCACATTGACATTCCCCACAAAATCCACAACCGGGATAGGCAATAGATAGGGTTTTTTGGCTGCTCATCTAATAGCGTGGTCTCGATGTAGCCATGGTACTTTTCTGCTCTCTGCACTAGTTTTAGGACAGTGACAGTTGTATTTTTTGTATGTCTGTCTACACGTGTCCATCTCTGTTTAAGAGTTACATTTATAGAGACAAGAGTTGCTCCGTAAATGGTAGCACTGAACATTCTGTAATTTAGACTCACAAGTAACACTTTCTCTAGGTGTCACCCAAATCCTGTTAGGTGGGGAGTGGTATTGCTGTTGTGCTTGCGTCCCTGCTATTACAACTGGCTTAACACAGAGGCTATGCCTTGGAAGGGCACTTTGTAAGGAGACCTAAATATGCTGAGATTTCTCTGAGTTTCTTCTTCTTTCCTACAACAAAGCCATTAATTGCCTTTTTCTCCCAATATTATGTTTGTGTTTCTGAGCCTGTGTTTATGACCCTAAGTGGGTCTATGTCAGAATCTACCGACTTGGCAGCCATTTCCTCACAATGAATGTCATGTACATCATCTGACACACAATGTCAGAACCAATTTCAAACTCTTTTATAAATCTTTTTCTCTATTTTTGATTGGCATCAGGGGAACAGGTAATGCATGTGGAAGAAAACATAAAATCATGATAATTTACAAATCTGAGTAGGTGTTATGCCCCTCACCAACCCAGCAAAGCAAGGAAGCACATAGCTAATCCTCTTAAACATTATAGAATGTTTAAGTCCATCATATGGTACAATGTCCTCAGCTTTGGAGGTCCAGAAAATTCTTTGGGTCTTATCATGGACGTTGGTTAATATTTTTCTCTTTCAAGGATCTACAGAAACTTTATCCCTGCAGTTGGGAAAGGGCTGCTGTACATCCTTATTATTCATTTCAACTATATCTCTCAGTAATACCTAAAGACCTTATAAGGCCAGTCAACTTTAATTGATCATATGTTACATGGAATACTATAAATTATTCTGAATATATTCTGAATATATCTTGGACATAGCTGAAAATTACTTCTGAATTTCTGGTGAAGTTCAAGTGAACCAGTTCTGTGGAGTACTTTACATTTTATTTTATTTTTATAGGTTAATTGAATGATGTTGATTTCATTAGATATTCTCAGGCATCCACAGTGAGATGCTGCACATATAAAGACATTATTCTGTCCCACAGCTTGCAATCTAAAATTAGATATACACAGGCAAGCCAGATAAACATAGCACATTTTTTTAAGACCAAAAAGAAATGATGGAAGAGAAAAATGAGAGTAGTGAATCAAAAAGTCAAAGGGAATTGACAAATATGCTATCTTCTGCCCTTCACTCGTAGCCATAATTTCCTCTATCAGAAGTGATCATACTGTTAAAAGTCAGTCATACCATATAATGTCCTCAGCTTTGGAGGTCCAGAAAGTTCTTTCATCTAGTAATCATTGTTTGTCCCTGCTTGCCTGACTCTGGGTACTAAAAGTCTACTGCCTTTAAGCTCAGCCTGGACATGAGTACCCAGCCAGTATGTTAGGATATATTCCCTCTAGTAGCCTATGGAGTTTGAAAGTGGCTCACTGCAGGAGGCCAAATGATCTGGAATTGAACACAGCCCTAGGTGTCCATGCCATGTGAACTTCAGGGTGAGATCTCCCTATTAACCTCCATCCTACATGCTCCGTCCACAAACCTGGCTGACCTTTTCCCTGAATTTAGGATATAAAAAGCACCTCCTCAAACCCAAAATGTCACCTCCAATGTGCCTGGCTTCCTGCGCCCTGATAGGAATTTAGATTAATAGAACATAGGCTCTCTTTTGGAACTTACAACTCATTTTGGAGTTTACAACTTATTTGGGGAGACAGCTCATAGAAAGGCTCTTTTCAATAGAACATTTAGTGTTCTATTACTATTCTATTCCTATTCCTATTCCTATTCCTATTCCTATTCCTATTACTATTACTATTAGAACATGTAATAGATTAATGTAGTGGCAGAGGGGTGGTCAGGCGGAAGTCTAGAGGAAGAGTATCCAATCCAATCTGGTGGTCAGGGAAGGGTAATGATGAGCTGAGAGATGACTGAGAGCAGGGAGAATCTCCTGAGAACCAGGAGAGTTGCAGCCCAGGAGCCAAGAGAGGGTGTTTACAAAAAGAGAGGGAGGAAAATAAGGTCAGATTCTGCAGATGTCAAGCAAAATGGGACTTGAAGAGAGTCCGCTGGATTTGTCAAATAGAGGAGAAATCATCGGCAGGTCAGTTTAAGGAGAGAACTATCACAGTGGATTAAAGAATTGAGAGACAAGAAGTAGAAATACAAAGCTTGGCTGTGAAAAGAGTGAATTAGAGAGGAATAGGTCATTAAGGGAAAGTTTATTTTGATTTTTGATCTGAAAAACATGTTTCTCATCTGATAGAAAGGAGCTTCACAGTAGAAAGGGGCTTCACAGAAGTCCTGATTGACCAGCTTCCTTCTCACAGTATTTATTAAGCTACAAAGCATTGATATATTTTTCCAGTGACTAGAATACTTCTGCCTACCATGTAGGGTATCCATTTCCAATGTCAGAGTGCCCTGGAGACTCAGCTGTTAATTGGACTTATCAATTAAGAAGTTGCTTGTTCAAAATAGCTTTGTAACAAAGAGAAGTCTTTTGAGAGTTATTTAATCCAGGCTCTAGTGAAACCAGAGAGTGAGCCCTTTCTAATGACTGAGGTACTCAAACCTAACCTCGACAAACTCAACTCATGTCAAACTATTGTTCTCTGACAAAATTTTCTAGACTCCAAGCAGACCATTTTTCTCATCTTTGTTATTTACAATCATGTTTTAGTGAATTCTACCAAACAGTACCCTCATATTCCTCCACCAGAAATACATGTAAGCCCCTGGATAATCTTGGTAACTATGTTTGGTTTTGGATAGTTTTTATTCTTGCTGCAATTTCCAAATTATTGGAGGTGATCTCCCTTCACTCTCCTTTACGGAGTATACCTCTTCTTTACCCGTTTGTTTTCTCATATTACCTGTTTAAGTAACTGAACAAAAATGCTAAAATGAAATCGTTTTCTTTCAAAGTACAATAATGGAATTTCCACCCTCCTATTTTTTTAAGAAAATATAGAATCTAATAGAAAATTGTCACAGCCAGATAAAATGCTAGGATTGGATGTTGATGGTACTGATTTTAATGCGGATATTTATGATTATCAGAGAGCTCCTCATAAGCCTCTTGAGGACAGGAATTTGTTTTTGTCCTTTGTCTCCCTTACTCACAGTACTCTCCACTTGGTAGACATTCAGTAAATATATTGATGGATTGATTTTTAACCACAGAGTTCTAACAGATGGAATGGTGATTTATCATTTAGTAATAGATGTGTCTTCCTAATGCACAAAGTTTTGCTCTTTTCCCTAATAAAGCACATGAGACAGTATGTTCTTCAAAAATATTATCTTTTTTCTACCAAGATGGGGGCAAAATAGCACTTATGTGGGATTCCAGTGGTTTAAATTTTAATTAAATGACAATAAAGCACCCAGTCCACAGCTGGCAATGTATCTGACATGCATTTAAGTTTATTGAATTAAAGAATGAATTGGGCAATCATTTAGCTTGAGACTGCTCCCTTAACAGTAAAATAAAGTTATTACTAGGTGCTCCACCACCCACACAAGATTGCGGTAGGGAACAAATGATAGGATGTTTATGCAAGTGCTTTAGAAACTGTAAAGTACATTACTACTTTAAAGTGGGGATTTGTATGCTGACTTGATATCATTCCTATAAACTGGTATTTTCTAATGGCCATCAATTTAATAAATTTAGCATTTTTGCTGAAGTCCACAACTAATGTATAAAATTGTTTTAAACATTTGTAATACTGCATTGAAACTATCCCTAATTTTGCCTGCTTGCAGGTCCGTGGTGCTATGTACAACTGTGAGACTCATACTTGAAGAAAAAAGAATTTTTTTGAGTCCCGTTTTCTACCTCTGAGAAATCGCAAGTAGAAATTGCACGAATCAAAGATTCCAACCTAACAGCTTAAGTTAATAGTGATCACAACACTTTAAAAAGGGAAGCGTACAAAGACCCCGAAAACAGCCTTCCCAATTAAAGCCACTTTGACTAACGACAGGGTCTGGTGGAGACCGAGAACAGCGCAGGTCTCGGAAACCTTGGGAGAGAAGCCCAAGAATTCGTCCCCTCCCCCCTTCTACTGGAAGCACCGCGGAGCGGCGACCGGGGTGCAGCGCCGGGACGGTTGGGGGTCCCCGAGCCAGCAGCCAGGACCCGCGGCCAGTTCGGGTCACCGAGCGCCGCGGCCGTTGGGGACTCCAGCTCTCAGCAGGCACCGCTTCTGCGGCCGACGCGCGTGGCGGCGCTGCCCGCTGGGAGTCGTAGTGCGGTCCGGGTAGGAGAAAAAGGAGCCAACCCGGCTCCTTTCACGCACATTACGGAAACTGGGCCTGGAAGGGACCACTCCAGCCCACCCGTGCTCAGGGTCCCTAAGGGACAGGGGCGAGTGGAGCAGGGCAGGCCGTGGCGGGAAGAGGCCCGGACGGCCGTGCACGTGGGGGGTGGTTAGCGCCGAGGAACCCGGAAGCCCCGCGCACCGCCCACCGCCGCGGTGACGGGTTAACGCTTCTCCCGGGTGGAGGTGGGGGCGGGGTGTGTGGAAGGAGAGGCCGTCCCACCCGACTCCTCTCAGACCCACTAGCGAGCCAGCCCTCCCCTCCCCCACGAGCTCTACGCAGCGCAGACCCCGCCCCCCGGCCGCGGCGCGTGCGCAGGAGCCCCGCCCCTCCGCTCCAGCCCCACCCCCACACCCGCTGCAGCCGCCGCCGCCACCTCTCCCTTCCTCTCTGCTCTTTCCTCCTCCTGTTTTCTCTTCCCTCCTCCCCCTCGCCTCCTTTTCTCCTCCTCCTCCGGCGCTGACGCTCGCGTATGGTCCTGGCGTCAGACGCGCGGGGGCGGGGCGAGTGCGGCGGGGGGTATAAGTAGAGGGTGCAGGAGGCGGTGCTTCCCCTTCTCCCCGGCGGTTAGTGCTGAGAGTGCGGAGTGTGTGCTCCGGGCTCGGAACACACATTTATTATTAAAAAAATCCAAAAAAAATCTAAAAAAATCTTTTAAAAAACCCAAAAAAAATTTACAAAAAATCCGCGTCTCCCCCGCCGGAGACTTTTATTTTTTTTTCTTCCTCTTTTATAAAATAACCCGGTGAAGCAGCCGAGACCGACCCGCCCGCCCGCCCGCGGCCCCGCAGCAGCTCCAAGAAGGAACCAAGAGACCGAGGCCTTCCCGCTGCCCGGACCCGACACCGCCACCGCCACCCTTGCTTCCCAGCCGGCAGCCAGCAGCCAGCAGCCAGCGGCAGCCGATCGACCCCGTTCTGCGGCCGTTGAGTAGTTTTCGATTCCGGTTGATTTTTGTCCCTCTGCGCTTGCCCCCGCTCCCCTCCCCCCGGCTCCGGCCCCCGGCCCCAGCACTCGCTCTCCTCCTCTCACGGAAAGGTCGCGGCCTGTGGCCCTGCGGGCAGCCGTGCCGAGATGAACCCCAGCGCCCCCAGCTACCCCATGGCCTCCCTCTACGTGGGGGACCTACACCCCGACGTGACCGAGGCGATGCTCTACGAGAAGTTCAGCCCGGCCGGGCCCATCCTCTCCATCCGGGTCTGCAGGGACATGATCACCCGCCGCTCCTTGGGCTACGCGTATGTGAACTTCCAGCAACCGGCGGACGGTGAGAGCCGGGCCCGGCGGGCTGGCGGGCGGGCGGCCATGAGGCGCAGGCGGCGGCAGGCGGGCTAGGCCGGCGGGCCCGGGGGAGGGGACGGGCGGGCATGTCACCCCCTGAGGGCCGGCGGGGAGAGGCTTGGGCTCCGGGACCCCCGCTTCCCGTGCCCGCGGGGACCCGCGCTGCCGGCAGCCGCACGCCTGGCCACTTCCTCCTTTGCGACCATTTTCTCGGCCTCAGCCGCTCTCAAACTTTAGGGTGATGACGCGCCGGGAGGGTTGGGGAGATTGGGTTCTTCCACCGCGCTCCCGCCAGTAGCCGCGGGCTTCCGGGGCGTCGGGAGCCGAGCCCCCTTCTCTGGTAATAGGTGGAGGCGCTCCCACCACCCCGGGCTCCTGCCGGCGCCCCAGGACGCGGAGGAAGTGCGATTCGGTGCTCAAAAAATACCACGTGTTGAACCCTGTAACCTCACAGGCCCGAGGCCTGTCTCTGCTACTGGCCCAATCGCCTGGGGGAGCCACAGGGCCTTAGGATAAAGTTAATTTGGTGATGTGGTGGTCCTCAGGTTTCTGATTCCATTCTTAATAACTTGACAGTAACCGATGGCTCTAGAAACGTAGATTACCGATGAGAAGCGCATTTGGGGTTTTCCCCGAGTTCAGGCATTTCTCACTAATACTAACAGCAGGTTGGTGGGAGCAGAGGGTGTGGAGGATGACCCTTTGGAAATGCACTGTTTTCTCAGGCATTGTAGGTTATTGGAGGTTTTTTTATCCAAATTAGATTCGTAATACTGGTAATACACAATGTTTCTTCCCTTCTGAAATAGTTCTGTGCTTTCGAGAGGATCCCCCCCCCAAATGTAATCAAATTTTGGCTGTAAACTTCGAGTGTAGTGTGGACTGGACCATTATACTTCTTGGCCTTCAGTAGTAAAGGTTTCTTTTTTTTTTTAAAGTGGTCTGAATATCCGTATGTCATGGGTAATTGAACAAAATAACAGTACTAATTCACGGAGGAAAAAATGTGGCTAAAACTTACCTTTTATTTTGAAGTTAAACAGTTCACAAAACAAAATTTGGCAAATAGATTAAGATAGTGGCATGATAAGTTCCCAGGATTTTCTTTATATTTGGATTAGTTAACTTCCAAAAGTCAGATTCACTCAATTTTATGGCCCAGTTTTGCTTTTTTCCCCTCAAGTTGCTTGAAAACATGTCAGCTAATATGGAATATAAGGAATTTACTTTTAAATTTTTAATTAAATTAACTCAATAGGACTGGAAGTTATTTAATGATCAGCTTTTTGCTATGTGAAGTTACTGTCACGATTTGGGTAGACATACTACTATTGAGTGACACAGCCAGAAGTTGTAAAACTGCACTGCAGGTTTCCTGCCCTTTTGCTCCATAAGCAGTGGCTCCAAATGTCAGTCCATAACATTTTTTCCAAACTGGACAAGATTTACTGCTGAATGACTATATTAGGGAAGATAACTTTGGGGCAGGTAATCACAATCTAAAGTTAACAGAGAACACTTGAACAAATTCGAAAGACTATAAAATGTAACTTTTGGAAGTGGCTGTTACTCTTTCCAAGCTTAACAATTTTAAAACAAACCCAATTTTTAAAATATCTTGTGATTTGAAAAGTTGAACTTCAGGTTACCATGGTTACAGTACACTGTATGTATTCTCAGTCTATGCCAGTGGGCCTGTACTGTAACTGCTCAAAAGAAGATAGCATTTGTTCATCTTACATTTGTTTGGTTTCTATATGTACATACCTTTTTTCCAAATATTTTTTCAGTGGTTTTCTCTTTTCCTATTTACTGCAACATCGATGGGCTGTTAGGATAGCTTCTGAAAGTGACCAGTTTCCAATTTAACAGGAAGAGGTGACTCATTGAAAAGACGCTTAAGCAAAGTCAGCTAAAAAACCTAGGGGAGCTGAGTAGGTGTGGTCAGTTGATAATGAGCTGACAGCTGATTGTCACTATCTTCTAGAAACTGAAGCTTTCATTTATAAAAAGAAGTGGCCGGAAAATTTGTCCTCTCAATAAATTTACAGTTATATTGGATGGAATTTGTGAGAATTGGTGTCTCAGAACTTCAAATGGACTATGTTTTTTCCCTCTTGAGGACTAATGTTTTTTACTTAAGAATATATTTCTCCATGAAAAGTCTCAGTTTATTTAATAAATGCCTCATGGTAGAGGTGCACTTAATTCAGTATTTCATAGACTCTGAAATCAGGGTTGATTCTGAAATTTTTCTAGCACTATGCAGAAATAATAGATTAAATGATCAGTTATTAAGTAAATCAATGACTGAAGATAAAATTGGTTTTATATGTCAAGAAAGCTTTAATGAGTGAATTGCAAATATTACAGACCTGGCATTAAAAATTCCATATTCATTATATAGCTAAGTTTGCCAACCTCACATTAGTTTTTGAGGGGCTAATTCAAATCTTAATCTGAACGGATATAACTTTTTTTTTTTAAACATAGTAATACAAAGTTTGTGCCATGAGTCCCTGAAATCACCCAGCTCCCCAAATCCAGGGACTTTATTATTATTTTTTTAATGGACTGATTTTTGTATAATATTGGCTGTGGTAAGCAAAGAAAAGGCCGATTTTGACAAGTAAGGGAAGAAGTTAAAATATTTGAAAAAACTAAAAGCTTTTAAGTCTGGGTAATTTACAGTTATCTAATATATTTTATATTGTTCATTAAGCAGATTGTATGTGAAGGGGTATCTTGGTTTTATGTTGAACCAAAAGGGGATTTTAAATTTATGGTAGTTAATGGAAAAAATGTTTCAGAAATACGTTGGTGATATGTCATCCGTTAAGATGGGAAATTAGGGGTTTCTGATAATTGTCTACTTCTTTAGCATTATACAGTTTAAATCTAGACTAGTGTGAGGTGTAAGGCCCAGCAATCTTGAAATTTAGATAGGGAGAGAGGGGCCGTGCCCAACTACTTTCCCCATAATAATTTATATAATTCTTAGTGGTCTAGAAATGTTTTGAAGTAATACTCTGAACATGTCTTTTCACAGCGGAGCGTGCTTTGGACACCATGAATTTTGATGTTATAAAGGGCAAGCCAGTACGCATCATGTGGTCTCAGCGTGATCCATCACTTCGCAAAAGTGGAGTGGGCAACATATTCATTAAAAATTTGGACAAATCCATTGATAATAAAGCACTGTATGATACATTTTCTGCTTTTGGTAACATCCTTTCATGTAAGGTAAGCAAAAATGTGACAGGTAAACATAGTGTTTTACCTTCTTGTAGTTTATTCCTTAAAAGAGTAACCATGCTATCTGTTAATGGGTAGCTTTATTTCCCAAATACCCATGCTAGGAGGCCTACAAATTCTTTCTGAACACTGGAAAAAATGCCAAATCAATAGCAAGTAATGAAAAATTGGTATCTGTTTTTCCCTAGGTGGTTTGTGATGAAAATGGCTCCAAAGGTTATGGATTTGTACATTTTGAGACACAGGAAGCAGCTGAAAGAGCTATTGAAAAAATGAATGGGATGCTACTAAATGATCGCAAAGTGTAAGTATAAATAGTTAATCATGTTTCAGATCTATTTTTAATAGTCAAATCAATTCATTTTACAAGTTAATACATTTGTGCTCTTAAAGAGATTCAGCTGGAGTGAAAATAATGAACCACATCTTGGTAGATTTTATCATTGTGTTTTTTCCTTGTTTGTTGTGACAAATGAATAACAGTGAATTAATGTAATTAACTGGTCGACATTCAAGTCAGAAAGCAAAAGAAGATAGGTATACTGAGATACAAAGCTTTTTCAGAATAAGTGCATAGTTGAAAAACTAGGAATCCAGACAGAAACTTAATTCCTAAGGTAGTCATTGACCTGTTTTACATTTTGAGGAAACTGAGTTTAAAATAATTTGCCTGTATTTACCTGTTGGTTCAACAGGTAAGCTGGGATACAAACCCAGTGGTCTAAATTCAGAGTCTAAGTTGGCTTTTTACTTGGCTATACTACTACAGTTTATTGATGGGAGTAGTTGTTCTTTTACCTTTTCACCTTTCTTCACCCATTTAAAGGTAAAGTAGAATTAAACCAGCAATCTTCATAATTAATCTTTCCTGAGATAAACTTGTTTTTAAAAGTTGGCAGACTTTTTATATAATGGCACTGATAAAACCTCTGAGACTATTCTGCCGCAGGTTATAAAACTGCAGATTATATGAGCCCAAAGAAGTAACATCTCTAGTTTTTTATTGTTCATGCCAGTGGTTTTTGTTCAATTATCTGAGCAAATTCAGCCGTAAGGTCATCTTATAAATGAGCTGAGTTCATGTTGCTGTGTAAACTGCAGTGATGACTTACAAATTGGGCTTAGTTCTAACAGCTCCACTGCATCACTCTTAAGGTGTGGTTCCTATAAATCACTTCATGAAGTGCTGTGGTCATTCTGTACATGAAGAAATTGTTAGGTACATGGTGTTACCTATTTGAATTTTGTGTCACTACATGATTAAGGAAAGACTGTAATGTAAAAAGAACCCGTATGTCTAAGAAAGCAGCAGTTCCTCAGTGCAAACAATGTTTACAAAGGCTAGTTGTTAGAATCCTTATTTTTTTGAAATTGCACATTTTTAATTGAGAGAAATATTTAGCATCATTAGTATTAAAAGATGAAACTATCTTAACAGTTTGCCTGTTAACATGCTTGGGGGCAGGGGAAGAATGTCCAGTAATGGACTTAATTTATTGCTGTTTTGAGTATAAAATGGAAAAGTCTGTATATATAAACTTAAGGTCATTTATATGCCTTTTGAACTACCATGATTTCTGCAACTCTATCATAAGAACATATAACAGAAAGGCTCATTAAGCTCCAGCATTATTAACAAAAAGCATGAAGTTGTGATACCCACAGTGGAAAATGATGTTCCTGTTGAGAATGTTCCTAAGGCTAATAGCTTGGAGAAGCACCACAATATGGGTGGGGTGGGGAAGGTTAAGGAAAAGACCTAGGGAAAATCCGTCACGATTTGGGTGGTATCATGGAAGATGGTTTTTTACTTTATTTTACAATAGTCTTAAGTGACATGTACTACTATTATATTAGGGGAAAACTAAAATTTTAAAACATTTAGTTGATAATGCTGCAAAGAAAATTTGCCAAGCTGTTATGTGTTAGAGTACAGAATTCAGAAGTCTAAATTTTCATTTTAGGAGAGCACAAACAATGTGCAAGGACCACTTTGAAATAGCAACGATAAAAGTTTTTTCTTTGGCATGGTTCATGTGTTACTCCCACTCATTTATATTGATAGGCATGATCTCTTTAACCCTGGGTTAGCTAGAAGGAAGGGAGGGAAGTGTGTATGAAGAAAAATGCTTCCTTTTTTCTTATAGTTAAGAAGTTTGTTCTTATTTTATGCTTCCATTTTTTTCACTTAAGGCACTTGTTTTTAGTGTGCTCTTTATTCGAGATTCTGAAATTAACAGTAACAATTTCAAAATCAACCATCAGCCTTAATTAATCTGAACTTAATAAAATAGAACCTAATTTTATAGTCCTTACATATTTTATTAGATTTGTTGGACGATTTAAGTCTCGTAAAGAACGAGAAGCAGAACTCGGAGCTAGGGCAAAAGAGTTCACCAATGTTTACATCAAGAATTTTGGAGAAGATATGGATGATGAGCGCCTTAAGGATCTCTTTGGCAAGTTTGGTAATGTGTCTGAATTAAATTTTTACACTCAAAGTTCTGAGTAATTGCTCAACATTAGTTTTGGCTAATACTTTATTCTAAAGTGAATGAAATGAAACTTAATATGGTACTTAAAAATAATTGTCGTTATCTGGATTAAACTACTGATAGTCCATTATACTACAAAGTAGTATATAAATAAAGGTTAATAGTGTTGTATTAGCACAGTAAGGTGTGACTGCCTAATTGGAACAGATTTTAAAAGGTTATGCTACAGTAAGAAATTGTGCTGGAATTCTGCACGTACAGATCCCATCTCATCAGAGGCATGCACATGATAACCGCCAACTTAGGGTGGAATGCAGTCTTTAGTTATGGGACAGGAAAGCTGGCCAGCTTTAGGATATTTGGCCAGTCCTATTAAAAGCCTCATGTTTGAGCAATTTGAAACAATGACATTCAAAGACAAAGCCAGAGATCCTGATTCCCGTGATATCTCCTTGGGATGGCCTTCTGAATCCATGGGATCTTAATTTGTTCCTTGAATTTCAAATTAACTTGATTAAATTTTAAATCTGTAAAGTGTAACCAGCCTCACTTTAGATAGTTGTAACTGATCAGAAGATGAACTGTAAATTGAATGCTTTTGCAGGTGATTTGCTTGTCCCTTATCATTTGTTGATCTAATAAGTTCAGCAGGTGGCTTTTTTTTTTTTGAGCACCTCAAATGATACAGAATTAGGAAATCTAATACTTTCTTATTGCTGATCTAGTAGGCCACATTGAACCCTCTACTCCTTTGAGCAAAAAACTTGTCCTTTTGACAAAGATTGTGTCTTGCATCTTACTCCAAATTCTCTTTAGTGACTGGTTTTGTATATTTCATTGCCTTTTTAAATTAGAAGCTGTTGCTGAAGTTGAATATTGTTTACCAGTTACCCCAAATGAATAATGTTATGTGAGGTGACCAATATGTAAATTTGTCAAATATTTTCTTGGCTATTTGTCTCATAGAGATTGGAAGTACAGCTTAGGACCAGAGGTACATTCAAAAGAAACAATCTACCTGTGCCCATACATCTTCCATATTTTCTATAATCAAATGTGATTTTTAATCTTTTCTGGCCCCACCTGCCTGAGATAATACCCACCTCAGTTACATGTCTTTTTCACTTGTGAGAACTGGGGCCACACGTCTCCAAATATGTGCTACTTCCTCAGAGTGATACTGTGTCTTTCCACGGGTCAAACCCTGTATTCCCTCTTCTCTCAGTTGAAAATCAAGTGGGCCAAGGGTTAAGAAAATCTTATTTCTTAATTCTGATGTCAAGAAATAAAATTGTTGGCCAATAAAAGGCAAATCTGGTTTGAACTAAGAATAAAATCTCATATTTAACACTTGTCTAAAACATATACCTCCTTAAATGGAGGGAGGGCTGTTTTAGGGAATAGAGTATTTAGCTTCTTAGTAGAAATACAAGGTCTTTGAAGAGACTTTTTTAATTTTTATTTTTTTCATGACTTTGTGTTGAAATTTGAAATGTATAAATGTTGTGTGGAATATGTTTGAATTATTTAAAAAATTTTTTTAGGACCTGCCTTAAGTGTGAAAGTAATGACTGATGAAAGTGGAAAATCCAAAGGTTTTGGATTTGTAAGCTTCGAAAGGCATGAAGATGCACAGAAAGTAAGACTCAAATATACTAACTAAAGATAGTATGGATTTCCTGTATTTTATAATAAGAAGGGAGATCATAGAAGGTTTCCTTGCTCTCATACGGAAATGTACATGCATTACATTGGCTATTTTACATGTATTGTTTTGAATTCCCTTGAATTTTTTGTATTAGTTTTGAGGGTATAAATTGGGAACCTGTATTCCCAAAACATTGAAGCCCAGTTACTGTGATGGGCCCACTTGAGCATGCGTAACCTGAAAATTTTTCTTGATTGTTAAATCAGTGAACTTCTCTATTGCAAGTTAGTAATTAAAATTTCTGTGATTTCTCTAAGGCTGTGGATGAGATGAATGGAAAGGAGCTCAATGGAAAACAAATTTACGTTGGTCGAGCTCAGAAAAAAGTGGAACGGCAGACGGAACTTAAGCGCAAATTTGAACAGATGAAGCAAGATAGGATCACCAGATACCAGGTTCATTTTTAATTGACAAGCAAAATAAGACAGGGATGAGGAAACCTATTTTACATTCATTTCAGTTACTGCCAGGTAACTGGAGGGTTTGTGAGGGGGAAAGGAGAAGAAACATGGGATAAAATACTAGGAAGTGTGCTTGAGTTCCACTGTGGTTTTCTTTTTCCTTTTTCGATAGTTTGTTTTTTTGTTTTTTAGGGTGTTAACCTTTATGTGAAAAATCTTGATGATGGTATTGATGACGAACGTCTCCGGAAAGAGTTTTCTCCTTTTGGTACAATCACTAGTGCAAAGGTAAACTTACATACTTTAAAATTTGGGGACAATCCATGCATGTTGGTAATATGTATGTAAGTTTCACATTTATACGCCTGAGTGTTTTTCCTATTACATAAATGAAGAGTCACATAGGGGTTTTTGTTGTTGTTGTTTTCCAAAAAGTCAGTCCTTTTTTTCTTCTTTTCTGGAAATCAGGTTTTTGCCTCATCGCTTCACAGACATTCAAATTTGAAATAGATATAGTAGCCTTGATGGTTTATTTTTGTAGGGGACAAGTTCTGAATTCTTCCCGAGGTTGCATTCGTTGACCATAGGGATTGACCCTCACATAATATGCATTGTGCTATTCTGTTTAACTGGGTATTTTTCTGGTTAAAGTGGCAACTTATTAGGGAACTATAATTGTTATCAGGCAAAATTTATATTCACTTACACAGTTCATTCTGGGGAGTCAAACTTTAAGTCCCCTAGTAAAGGTAGATTTTCTTCCACTCAAAATCAGAAATGAAGAATTTCTATTCTGAATTCTGGGAATTTGATTTAATAAGAACCTCTGTTCCAGGTGTTTTTTCTGATGTCCATGGTCCCAAGAATTCCTCTGTATGTAAAGTTTTGTGCATATGTATTTTGGGATATGGGAGGAGTGTCTAAAACTTTAGTCAGATTCTCAAGAGTTCAGGAAACATTAAAATTCAGTGCTCTGGAATGACCTCGTGGCTGATCTTCCTAACTCAACTTTTCCTGTTAACTTCATTGATCAAGGGAGCTTCTATGATAGGAAATGTTAGGGCCATACTAGATGAATACAAATAAAAATGAAGAGATGGAGTTGTCTTGCATTTTAGCCTGTGCTTTTGAGTACTTGGAGTGTGCTAGAATCCACTTCTGGGTATCTTTACCCTTTGTATGTTCCCTGAAAGTTGTTGAAGTTGAATATTCATGTTTTTAAAGTCCTTTATCAATCATGACATCACTCACTCGGTGGCAGAGATGTGAAAATTTGGCAACTTTATTCTGGAGGAGGAGCTCATGTGTTAATGCTTTTGCTAAAAAAAAAATAAAGCAGAAAGGTAAAAAGTGAAAAGTGATTTCCTCCCTCCATCCCATTTGGGTGTCCCTCCCAGATAATCTTCATGTTTGTCCAAATAGTTTTTGTAGATTTATAAACAATAATTTAGAAGACCAGGATGGTACTATACAGATTCTAGGACTTGCAATTTCACTTAACAGGTCTGGATAGATATTTGCATATTCATTTCAGGGTTTTTTTTTCCCCCCCTCTAAGAGCTGAATATTCATTGTATAGATATACCGTAACTTATTTTACTGTACGTACATTGATAAACATTTGGGTTGCTTTGTGTGTTTCCACTGTTGGACCCACCATTGTAATAAACATGTATCTTTACAAAAATGTCAGTATTTCTAAAGTTCCAGAATTAAAATACGGGTTAGTGAGTATATTTAAAATTGATACAACCAACTTGTCCCAAAAGGTGAGACACATTCCTACTAGTCTTGTCCTTTTAGTAGAAGTTGATATTACATCTTTTCCATTAGTGACATGCCTTTCATATGTTGAGTTTTCCCTGTTTGCAATTTTTATATTAGATTGGTTGTCTTTTTATTAATTAGAGAGAATTTTATGTCAGCGCTTTGTTTTATATTGCAGATACTTTCTCCCAGTCTTTAGCTTAGGACTTAGGGGTTTTTTTCATCTTTCCTCATATTTTTGCATTTTATATTCAGATTTAGAATCTTTGGCAGTTTGATTTTTCAGTGTGCTATAAATAAGAGATGTGACTTAATTCTTCTAGGTTGTCTCAATGTACCACACACATACTATGTAATGCAAAGTCCATTTTTTCTTTGTTATTTTAAAATGTTAACTTTAATGCAATAAATTCCCATAACTGTGTGTCTCAGGGTCTTATTCTAGGTTCAGTTGACGTACTCAGATGTATAGCATAATGACTTGATGTTCGTGTTGTATATGTTGTCAGATGATCATAATCTAGTTTGATATCCATCACTATGCATAGTTAACAAAAATTTATTTTCCTTGTGACGAGAACTTGAAAGATCTACTTTTCAGGAATTTTCAGATTTGTAGTACAGTAGTCTAATCTCCATGCTGTACCTTAATTGCATTCCCAGGACTTAACTTGTAGCTGGGAATTTGTACCTTTTTAAAACCTCGATTTTCCCTACCCACTTTCCTCTGCCTTCAGCAACCATGAGGTCAGGTTTTTTTGTTGTTGTTCTCTGGTTGGGTTTTGGTGTTTTGTTTTGATTCCACATGCAAGTGAGGTCACTGGACTGTTTCATTGCTATTCTGTTTGTACCTGTGCTACACCATACCAGTGAATATAGCTGTAGAACATGCTTATGTGTATTGCCCGGCTAGTGAGGAGTTCTTTGCACCTCCTCATTGCGCCTTTAGAAGATCTTTTTAAGTGTTTAGAGGCTTATTTATGGCCCTTTTGGTCTTGAATGTGAAATTTTTATTTTGAAATGTGAATATTCTGAAATTCAGCTGCTCCCCCTTCCCCACCAAAGAATAGTAAAGCATCTTGTCAACTTGCATTGCTAAGTCAAATTTTAATTTTAGTAGGCCTTAATTGGATCATTCAGATACTTAAACCTTAATATTCTGTTGACAGATCTAAGATCTGAGCACATTTGCTGTCTTACTTCTACCTGTCTATTTATCTTGCTTGGCTGAGATAATGCATGTGCATAGCTTGCCCTTAATATTGAGGTATTGAGGAAAAATTGTGGAAAAAATGAAAGCATTAATAGTGTTTGCTTGAGTCAGTAGCTATAATTATAATGTAATGCCTTCAGAGCCACATTCTATCATTGAATTAACTTTTTTTTTTTTTTGTCTTTTAATAGGTTATGATGGAGGGTGGTCGCAGCAAAGGGTTTGGTTTTGTATGTTTCTCCTCCCCAGAAGAAGCCACAAAAGCAGTTACAGAAATGAACGGTAGAATTGTGGCCACCAAGCCATTGTATGTAGCTTTAGCTCAGCGCAAAGAAGAGCGCCAGGCTCACCTCACTAACCAGTATATGCAGAGAATGGCAAGTGTAAGAGCTGTGCCCAATCCTGTAATCAACCCCTACCAGCCAGCACCTCCTTCAGGTTACTTCATGGCAGCTATCCCACAGGTATGTTTCAGAAGAGAATAAAAACCTTATGCAGGTTTTCAGATTTGGTCATTTTTAGTTGTCTGTGTCTAACAGTAGACCTAAGATTGAAACATTTGAATTATGATTAAATTTGAAAAAACTGTGTAAGAGTATAAGGACTTGGCTGAATGTTTTGAGACCATAGAGCTAGGTGCATTATTGCTTTTCTTCACCTGATACATGGTTTACTCTCTACAGACTCAGAACCGTGCTGCATACTATCCTCCTAGCCAAATTGCTCAACTAAGACCAAGTCCTCGCTGGACTGCTCAGGGTGCCAGACCTCATCGTAAGCCTTTTGTTTTTAATTAAGGTTGTGAATTATTTGGACTAAAAATGTACTGGATAAATTAGCTATATTTCAGCAGTATATTGTTGATTTTCATAATTTAGGGTTATGGGTGTTCATTTTGAGGATCCTAGTATTTTTTAAGAAGAATCCTAAAATGCCTCATCCTTCCTATCTTACTGACAGAGTAATTTCTATGCTGGTTTGATTTTATGATATAGTTGGGAATGGATCCAACTTTTAACTTCATATTTGGATAGGTAGTAATTTAAAAAAAATCTTGTTCCGTGTGTGAGGATCAGAGTCCTGGCCTTTTGCACCTTACCTTGTGGCCCCATGCTATATCGTAGGAGCACTTGCAACCAGGTTTGTGTACCATGTTCAGATAGTAATAAGTCCTTGTCTTCTGAATGAATGTTTCATGTTTCATTCTCTGATCTGGGAATTCTGGGAAAATGGCAGGTGAGAGACTAAGCTTTAAGATACTATTTGCATTTAGTCACTTTGGGTTTTTTGTTCAAACCTCAGCCCTAACAAAGCATTGAACACTTCCAGTGAGTTTTTTCCCCCGTAATATGTGTTCTTATGTTTTTCAATGTAGCATTCCAAAATATGCCCGGTGCTATCCGCCCAGCCGCTCCTAGACCACCATTTAGTACTATGAGACCAGCTTCTTCACAGGTTCCGCGAGTCATGTCAACACAGCGTGTTGGTAAGTCTTAAAATACTTTTGTAAAAATTGTTTGCCAGTTTGAAAAAATCATGATAAAAGTAAGCAACCACATGTTTGTTTTTTAGCTAACACATCAACACAGACAATGGGTCCACGTCCCGCAGCTGCCGCTGCCGCAGCTACTCCTGCTGTCCGCACCGTTCCGCAGTATAAGTATGCTGCAGGAGTCCGCAATCCTCAGCAACATCTTAATGCACAGCCACAAGTTACCATGCAGCAGGTAGGACTTACTCTTTATAAAGATGGCAGGCCTTGGTTGCAGTTAAAGAAGCTAAAAAGACAATTATGAGAGCTTAAGCTATCTAAAACATTCTGCTCATTGACGTCCCATTTATTGTACATAAAAGCGTCTGTGGGAATTAGACAAAGCACACAAGGACGTCTGACTGAACCACCCAGGCACCCCTACTTCTGTACTTTAAACTTAGAGAAAAATTCCCGTTTTTTTCTAGCCTGCTGTTCATGTACAAGGTCAGGAGCCTTTGACTGCTTCCATGTTGGCATCTGCCCCTCCTCAAGAGCAAAAGCAAATGTTGGGTAAGTGCCTTTGTCCTACCTGGTCAGTTACAGAGCAAGACTGACTACAAAATGGGGAAGATACTTAGCTGTCATTTTTTAGTACAAAGGCAGGTCTCAGGTTCCAGGATTGGTCTGAATTGACATGTCTGCTAAACATGTTAATAGTGTTCCAGGCTTTTAATGAAATACTTTGCTTTTGATGACTAGAATAATAGGGCATTATTTGCCATGGATCCCACTACAGTTTTGGAAGAGGGAATTTGAAGTAAATGAAAAACTTAAAGCACAGAATTAATAACTTCGTTGCCTTGTGGTAGATCTTAATCGGTTTTTAACTATCAGAATGGTGGGTTTGGGCTTAGCATCTATATGTTATATACAAAAGTGAGGTTCAGTAATAATCACGGTGGCTGCCTTTACACTTCTGACTGAAGGAATTTGTGTATGTTTTTGATCCTAGGTGAACGGCTCTTTCCTCTAATTCAAGCCATGCACCCTACTCTTGCTGGTAAAATCACTGGCATGTTGTTGGAGATCGATAATTCAGAACTTCTTCATATGCTTGAGTCTCCAGAGTCTCTCCGTTCTAAAGTAATTTAAATTTGTCACTTACCTAACAGCCACTTAAACTATGTATTCGAGGACTTTTTGTAGAAACTTGAACATCACTGAGTGCTTTATATAAGTCATGTGCAGTTCTAAGTTTTAGAAATCTCAGGTATAAATTTATCACCACATACGGTGCTTTTATCCCCATTTTGTAATATATGTGGGGAAACAAGCAATTGAGGGTCAGAAATTGACCCTCTGTTCACACAGCTAGTCAAGGACAGAGCTTGGTTTCAGCTCCAGTCAGTTTAACTCCAGCATCAGTGCTGTCTTAGCTGTGCTGCTGCTTTAGTGAAGAAAGATGTTTGCCATTGTTTCTCAACTTCGGGGAGAGTTATGGTGACAAGAGAGTAAGAAGTAAATGCAAGAGGGTTCATAATTGTAGAATAGTGCTGGAACGGAACCCAAAAGAATATGGCTACAGTTGAAACGGGTTTTTTTGAAAGTGGTTCTTGCTACTTGAATCTAGGGAAAGGACTTTAGTTTGCCTTTCTTGGACATTTATATGTTGTGAATTTGAAATTCTTCTAGTTACTCCTTTTCAGAGCCATGTTTGTTCTTTTTTTAGGTTGATGAAGCTGTAGCTGTACTACAAGCCCACCAAGCTAAAGAGGCTGCCCAGAAAGCAGTTAACAGTGCCACTGGTGTTCCAACTGTTTAAAGTGAGCGTTCCTTCCTGGGTTTATTGGTTTAAGCTTGTTTTTATCAGTTTGAGCATATTTTACAAGAAATCATTTTACCATTAATCCAAATGTATTGCTAATTTTTCAAAGAGAAGTAGAAATAGAACTTAAAGGAAATTTTACCTGTTAGCCTGGTATTGACTTGAATTTTGAAATCCAAGCACTTTTAAACATTTTAGGTTATAATTTGTGTAAGTGGGCTTGGCTGTTTGTGTACTTACTCTCCAAGGACTTTCATAGCTTCTACCTATCCTTGGGGTGCAGTACTAACAGTTGCCCGGGGCCTGCACTCTCCTTGCCCTTCATTACTTCCAAGAAATGGGGTAATGTAGCAGCATAGCCCAGACCAGAGATTGCCAGAGCTTTTCTGTAAAGGACCAGATAGGAAATATTTTAGGATTCGTGGGCCATGATGTCTATGTTGTAATTACTGTAGTTTTAGGATGAAAGGACTCCTAGACATTACATAAACGAATAGTTGCGTCTGTGTACCAGTGAAACTACAGAAACAGGCTGCAGACTGAATTTGGCCACGGGCTTTAAATTCACTGCTGACAAGTGCCAGGATTGGTCATCTTGTTTTGTTGTTGGTACTTGGCCGGTTGCCTCTATACATTTTAAATTTGCACAGTGTTACGTTTGATACATTTAATATAATATGATTGCCAGTATAGCACTAACTAGTAG
This sequence comes from Mustela erminea, assembly GCF_009829155.1. NCBI lineage: Eukaryota > Metazoa > Chordata > Mammalia > Carnivora > Mustelidae > Mustela > Mustela erminea. The sequence continues at coordinate 49,040,288 of NC_045629.1, read as the reverse complement.
TTCTATTGCTCATTATTTTTAGCAGTTAGAATTATAAAGTGCTAGCCTCTTAGCAAGTTTGATGATTACATTTTTTTCTCCCTGCATTCACAGATTGATCAGGGACCACGAAAAGAAACTCGTGCTTCACCGAAGAAAAATATCTAAACATCGAAAAACTTAAACATTATGAAAAAAAACATTGCAAAATATAAAATAAATAAAAAAAGGAAAGGAAACTTTGAACCTTATGTACCGAGCAAATGCCAGGTCTAGCAAACATAATGCTAGTCCTAGATTACTTATTGATTTAAAAACAACAAAAAACCACAAAAAAATAGTAAAATATAAAAACAAATTAATGTTTTATAGACCCTGGGAAAAAGAGTTTTCAGCAAAGTACAAAAATTTAAAGCATTCCTTTCTTTAATTTTGTAATTCTTTACTGTGGAATAGCTCAGAATGTCACTTCTGTTTTAAATAACAGAATTGATAACTGAGCAAGGAAACGTAATTTGGATTATAAAATTCTTGCTTTAATAAAAATTCCTTAAACAGTGCAGTGTTGTTTCATTTCTCTTTGTAATTGGTTTTCTACAAATCGGTGATAAGCTGGAATTGGCAGAAGAACCTCTTCATGATAAAGGTGATGTTAAGTTCAAGGATATCATAGTTTTATGGAAAAAGGGGCACAAGAATTTATCCAGTGTGTTTTATGGATTTAGATTTCCATGTGAATTCTTGAACCAAGGTATATTTGTGTTGTTTAATAGTTTTTGAAATGATGCCAGTTTGACTATATTAAGGTTTCTTAGCTGGAAGTTAATTAGCTTAAACCTTCATTATATGGTGTGAAACAGTAACAGCAGTGAGTCCTAAAGTTAGGATTAGTTTTAAGCCTTATTCTTGAAAAGATCTTTAATTTGATAGGAAATGAAGTCACAATCATCAACTAATAACCTTGTCCCCTAAAATACTTGTGAAAAAGTATGTGGGGCTTCTCCATCTAGAAGACGGATTTAGAAGATGCGGGCCAGGGTCCAGTCACCTAAATAAAAATCCTTGGTAGTCTGAATACATTGTTGAGAGAATAGCCTAGTTTTAATTTCTGTTCTATCCTCCACGTATACTACTAGCAAAGTTGTTTTCCAGGTTGTACATCTGATTATCTAAGACCAGGCTAAAATAATTTCAACACAAACTCTTCAGGAGCAAATAATCCAGAAAAGACCATGACTATGACAGTGTTATCTTCTGCATAATGAAGCTTTAATCTCAGCTTCTCTTGAAACTCCAGGTGCACATGTTAACCCCCACCTACCCCAATGGCTTAAATATGTATTTTGTCTGACCGTAGACTTACCCTCTTACAGGCTGACAGAACACGTAGATGAAAACAATTTCTCTTAGTCACAATGCTTTAAGGCAGAAAAGTATATACCATTTGATCTAAAGTAGCAGATAGGATTTGCATAGAGAATAGGTTTCTATACACTGCATAGTTGGGATTTCTTTTGTGAGACTACCTATCACCCCCATCTGTTCTTGAAAGGTCTTTATTAGATGTAGCAAACTTTCCATACTATTGAGAGGAACCAACAACAAAAGTGTAAAGTATTGAGACCTTTGTGATCTGCTTGTAGGAATCAAGAAAAAAATCTACATTTGGTTATTTGATGATATATTTGCAAATTCATCTACTCATGAGAAGTTAACTTACAGCCCAGAAGTCTATTTCCTTGCCTTTACAGTCATTTGCCAACATGGCACAGAAAATCTGAGTTGAAACACGTTCCCAACTGAAGTTGAATAAACAAGTATCCTTTGTGAGGTTTATCGAGCTAGGGCCATGTTCTTGACATTTCTCTGCTTGTTGGTGATTGCGCTGTTGAAATCATTCCTAAGCATAACGCTTAGGTGCTGTCTGGTGTCCCTAGGTTCAGGAAGGTAGATGAGCTTCATTCAGGCATAAGTTCTAGAGCTGTTGGCTGAGTTCAAGGTTAACTATGTATTAAGTAAGGTGTCTTCAAACAGGAACACATGAAGCAAGGATATATTGATGGAAATGGGGCTGGCTTACAGGTACCTGTTTCCCCCAGGAGCAATGATTCAATATTTGCCAATACATTGTTAGTAAGACTTCATAGAACATAATAACAGCCACAGTTAATGAAGGCTGGTTGTAGCTCCTAGAAAGAGCTTATAACCTACAATGGTTTATTTTGAAGTGCCTAATTTAATGTGTGATTTGAAGTGAAGCAGAATAAGATGACTAGCGTGCTCCTGCACATCTTTCTAAAGCCTGTTGGGGCTTTGGAAGTTTTCAGACAAATTGATAGGTGGCATTTTTCTCTGGATACTGGGTGTACAATCTAGGCTAACTGGAAACTTTTTAATCTAGAATCCTCATTTTCTTCACTTCAGCATGTACCTGAAGCCTTACATGGGTAAAATAAGCGAAGGTAATGTATCTCGTTTTAATGCATGCCATCTTTGAGTCTATTTCTTACCCTCCCATCGAAGTAATGGATCCCAAGTGGGTGACACTGTAGAGAGTACTTAGAAATTTTCTTAATCTTTTGATGTAAAACCCTGGCCCCAGATTATTTGCAGTGAGTAAATGACTTTGAAGTGGACCTGGATACTTGGGTTTAATGAGTGCATTCTCCCTATAAAACAGTTCTCATGGGAACGAAGTGAATCAGAAGTTTGGTTGAAGTTGGAACAAGCAAAACGGGTGGTTAGATCAATGCACTGGCCAATATCATCAGTGCACACCACTTTGCTAGGAGACCAGATGGTCATGAGGACATCTGAGTCTGCTGAACAGGACAGCCACCCCTTTGGACAATGCCAAGGCTACACTGGATTTCTGTTGCCCTTTTTCTGGGCTTCATATGGACTCTTCTATAAACATATCTTCTTCAGTTAGATAATACAATTGGTTGGATTTAAGGGTTCTTCCTTACCACTTTGATAGCTTTTAGATGTTGCTGAGTCTTTTTTTAAACTATCTAGTTAGGAGTATTAAGCATTTACGTGGCAGGATTTGAGGGTAACCCCATTTCAAATTTTAGGTGTTAATCCTAGCTTTTTATCAAATCCAATCACAGTCATGGCAAATTCAGGGGGAAGAAAAGATGGTCTTACCCACAAAGGCAGAAAAACATGCAATTTACTTACTTTGTTACTGACATCCCCAGAAAACTTGAAAAAACATGGGATACTAGTCTAAATTAATATTCTTTCTGTAGAGAAAAAGCCCTTCACATTAGATGTCAAGAATATTCGTATTTTCTTGAAATGATCTCGTTACATAATAACCTTTGGTAAGGTATATATGAACAGATGGACTTATGATTGATGATGGGGCTTTTTTCAGTGTAACCCCCCAAGTAAAAAATAACTATACATTTGTAATATAGAATGAGTTGATGCTAAATTGAATGCCAAAGGCATGTCCTTCCAATTTTTCAAGTAGGCTTTATTTATAAGTAACATTAGTGATATAATTTACAATACCAACTGTGATGCACTGGTAATTAGAAGAGTGAGCCTTCCGGCAGGGGCGTGGAAAGTCATGGAATCTTTTCTCCTAATGAAAGATGTCTGCTTTGGAATCAATAAGGGTAACTGCTAATATTGAGCATGTACAGCATGTTTACTTACCAAGTGAATTCTTTACATGCCCTATTATTGTTAAGAACACTCTGAGATTCAGTAATATATTCCCATCTTACAGTAAACTGAAGTTTTAAGTTTTGTGATTTGCCCAAAAGCACATAGTAAGTGATGGTGAAGCTGGTATTTGAATCTAGACCCTTAGGCCTAGAGTTCATGCCAAAACTCTGGGTACATGGTCTATAAGTTACAAAAACAAAAAAACTTCCAAAAAAGCAAGTATGTATTTGGGCTTACCTTCGGCCTCAGGGCGGTGGGGGGTGGTGAGAGGCAGCATGACATGACAGAGGTCTATCAAAAGCACATGGTAAGAAGCAAAAACAAAGATGCTTTTCTCTTGACACAATTTAGAGCAGTCAAAAAAAACGGAGTCATTATTTAAAAGAAAAATGTCTTTACTGAAGCTGGGCTCAAAATTCTAAGTCAGAATATTTTCTTTTCTTCTGAACATCTTGGACTGCCTGGAACTCTCAAACATTTCCTTTAGCAACCCTGTGATGGTTTTTCTGTGCTGGTTCGTATTTCCATTCTTCTAGGTTCTCTTGGAATTGGTAAATGGATTTAGTCAAAACTTTTTAATTATGAGGTTTTTAAAACCTGTGAAATTAACCTTCTGACCCCTGTATTGCATTTCTGTGCCAGTTAGGAAAGTATGAACATTTTCTCAACAGTTTCTAAGAAATGTGTTTGATATGATGTGAAGTGCTGCTGCTAAAGAAGAAATTGCCAACAAATTAGGTATGTTTTAAGTAACACATACTGCTAGTAAGTGGCAAAGCCAAATCCAGAACTCTAAGACTCTGACTTGAGTCTATGCTATTATTAGCTTTTACTTTCATTTAGCTTTTATTTCTCTTGTTCATCCTTTATGCTGAAAAAATTCAACAGATAGGAATTCTGTGTATTTCCTTTATTAATATGTGAATAACTAGTAACTTTTTAAAGATAGAATTTTTTTTTTCTGTTGTCATTTAAACTTTGTCTCAGAGATCACAGTCTCAAAGTGATGTCAGAATCATGGTAATGTTAAGTCATTTCTCTTTTTTCTTTCCCCTTTTATGACCAGTAGACATCCATAAACTGGGCAAAAATGCCTCTGCTGGTTACCCCAAGGGACACACCAGTCCACCTGTGCCCTCAGAAATAGTAGTCCTTTCTAGTAAGGGCTACAGATCCAAGAGATTTGGTGAACCTCCCGTCCCCTGTGATGGGAGGTAAAATGAGCTTGGAGAATGCAAAACTGGGCGGATACCAACTGAGATCATGTGGAGTCCAACCTCTGGAGGGGCAACTTCAGCATGCCAACAGAATGGGACAGAGAGATGGGTAGAGACAGGTTTGGATACAAAGGAGCAGGAGGAACTCAAGCAGAGTGGCCCATCTCTGCAGGTTGATACTGCAAAGGTCTGGGCTTTGAGCCACCACTATGGCAGAGGAGATGGAAAGTGAAAATGGTGAGTGAATGCCTGGCTACCATGATTGTGCGAGACAAACCTGTTTCTCTCCCAGCAGCACCCAGATTTCTTAGGAAGAACCTCTATGACTTGTGGACCAGAAGGAGAAAGGGAAGGAGGCAGGTAAGGATATCAAAGGGCATTAACATTACCTGGTGTGTTTGTTAGGACTTCAACAGCAAGTCTACCCACAAACCTCTAGGAATATCCCCACTCTGGGGTCCTCCTGCACCAGGCTGTGGGCACTTTCAGTACTTTTAAGTACCAAACCCATCCCTCCCTACCTCTGCTGTCAGCTCCTTGTGTGCACTCCCAAGTACACCCCAAGAGCCAGCTCTCCAGCAAACATAGAAGATGCCCAGATAATAGGCCAAGGTCAGTGCACAAGGGAGAATCCACAAATTGAGCTATAGCACTACAGTCGGGAAGACAAAAGAAAGGTTTCTAATAGCCAGCCTGTTGAAATGTAAGAACCAAAGAGGTGATAATACATTAGTTAAAGCACTTGCTACTTCAAATGTGAAGGCAGAAATGCATACTATAAACAGCATCAAGGAAATACAGTATCGGGGGCACCTGGGTGTCTGAGTCGGTTAAGCATCTGCTTTCTGCTCAGGTCTTGATCCCAGGGCCCTGGGATGGAGCCCTGTGTCAGGGTCTGCTCAGGGAGGAGCCTGCTTCTCCCTCTCCCTCTGCCTACTGCTCCACCTGCTTGTGTGTTCTCTCTCCCCCCACCAAATAAATAAATAAAATCTTAAAAATAAAAAAAATACTATCACAGAAAAATCTCCACCAGGGAATACAAAGGACCAGAATAGTAAGATCTAACTGATAAAGAATTCACAATATCTTTTATGAGGAAATTCGACAAGCTACAAAAAAATCCAATGAACTCAGGAATAAAACATGAACAGAAAGAGTTCTTTACCAAAGAGATTAAAATTATTTTTAAGAACTAATAAATTCTGGGCTCAAAAATTTAATGAATGAATGGACGAATGCACTAGAGAGCATCAGTAAAAGGACAGAGCAGATGGAAGAATAAATGACTTGAAGAGCAGGAGTATAGAAAAAATTCCAGAGGAGAGGGAACTAGGATATAAAAGAAGTGAAGAAATGCTAAAGGAGTTACTGAATTCCATCAGGAAGGGAAATAACAGAAAAACTATTGTACCAGAAAGAGAAGAGAGGAAAGAAGGCAGAGAGATTACATGAGGAAATAACAGCTGAGAATTTTCCAAACCCCGGAAAGGGCTTGGATATAACACGTCTGCAAAGCTAACAACACCCTATAATTCTGATGCAAAAAGACCTTCCCCAAGACAAATACTGCAACTCAAAAACCAGTGATAAAGAATCTTAAAGGCAGCCAGGGTGGAAAAAAAAGTAACCTCCAAAGCAATCATATTAGGCTATCAACAGATTTCTCCCAGAAACCACAAGCCAGGGGAGAGTAGAAGGACATATTCCAAGTGTTAAAAGATTAAAAAAAAAAAAAATGCTAGCCAAGAATACTTTTATCAGGCACAGTTATTCTTCAGATACAAAGGAGAAATAACTCCCTCACACAAAAGTTGAGGGAGTTCACACCACTAGACCTGTCTTGTAATAAAGGCTAAAAGGAATTCTTTAAGCTGAAAGGAAAATATGCTAATCAGAGACATGAAAACATGAAAGTACACAACATTCTGGTAAAGGTGAAAAATAGGAAGTGTAACTCTATTAGAATGGTGTGCTAACCACTATAGTATAAAAGTTGAAAAAGGTATCAAAAGTATAACTAATATGATTTGCTAAAAAATATACAGCATAAAAATAAGTAAACTGTGACACCAAAAATATAAAAAGAGAGTAAAAGTGTGGATCCTTTGAGGCAAATAAATGCAAGTTGCTATCAGCATAAAATGAACTATTTTCTCTATGAGATGTTACATGTAAGCCTCATGGTAATCACAAAGTGAAAGTCGAAAGTAGATTTATTGGAGGTGGGGGAGACGGTGGCAGGGAGAGAACAGAGCATACCACCTTGGAAAACCACCAATTTACAAAGAAACAGAAGGAAAAAGAAACAATGGAGATGTAGGATAACTAGAAGTGAAGAGGTGGCATTAATAATCTTTACATATCAATAATTACTCTAAATGTGAATAGGTTGGATTCACCACTCAAGAGGCAGAGTGGCTGGATAGAACAAGCCACAAATATATGCTGCCTCAAGGAGAGTCAGCTCAGCCCTAAAGACACACACAGGTTCAAACTGAAGGGACAGAAGAAGATATTCTAGGCGAATGGAAACCAGAAGAAAGTAGAGATAGCCATATTTATTTCAGACAACTAGACTTTAACCCAAAAAAGGGTAATGAGGCAAAGAAGGTCATTATATAATGATAAAGTTGTCTTTACATCAAGAAGATGAAACAATCATAAGTATATATGCACCCAACATTGGAGCACCTAAATGTATTAAGCAAATAGTAACAGATCTGAAAGGAGAAATAGAGAATACCATAATAGTGGGGGGACTTCAATATTAGTTAGGGACTCTCAGCAATTGATAGATCATCCACACAAAAAAATTAACAGGGAAACATCGGAATTTTTTTTTAAAGGTTTTATTATTTATTTGACAGACCGAGATCACAGGTAGGCAGAGAGGCAGGCAGAGAGAGAGGAGGAAGCAGGCTCCCTGCTGAGCAGAGAGCCTGATGCGGGGCTCATCATGACCTGAGTCAAAGGCAGAGGCTTTAACCCACTGAGTCATTCAGGCGCCCCCAAATGTTGGAATTTAACCATACTTTAGACCAGGTTGACTTAACAGACATGTGGATCATTGCATCCAACAGCAGAATACACATTCTTCTTAAGTACACATGGTACATTCTCTAGGATAGATCATATGATAGGACATTAAACCAGTCTTAGCACATTTAAGAAGATAGAAATCATACCAACTATCCTTTGGGACCACAATAATATGGAACTAGAGATAAACAGGAACAAAGTTGGAAAACCAACAAACATGGAAACTAAACATACTTCTGAACAACAAATGGGTCAAAGATAAAAGAGACATTATTTTTAAACAAATGGAAATGGAAACAAATAGCAAAGTCTATGGAATGGTACTTGGAGATGTTTAAAGCAATGAATATTTAAGAAATTAGATCTCCGATAAGCAATCTACCTTCATACCTCGAGGAACTAGAAAAAGAAAAATTAAGCCCAAAGTTGACAGAAGGAAAAGAGTGTGGAAGTTCCACAAAAAATTAAAAATGCAATTACTATATGATCCAGTAATTCCACTCCTGGGTATTTACCCAAGAAAATAAAAACACTAATTTGAGAAGATATGTGCACCCCTGTGTTTATTACAGCATTTTTTTTTTTTACAATAGCCAAGATATGGAAGCAACCAAATTGTCCACTATAGATCTATAGATGAATGGATAAAAGAATAAAAAAAGGTGTGTGTGTGTGTGTGTGTGTGTGTGTGTGTGTGTGTGTATTTGTAATGGAATACTAATGAACCATAAAAAAGAATGCAATCTTGTCATTTGCAACAAATGGAAAGACCTAGAGGGTATAATGTTAAGTGAAATAAGTCAGGGAAAGACAAAGACCATATGACGTTAGTCATGTGGAATTCAAGAAACAAAACAAATTTAAAAAGGCATACACACAAAGCAAAACAAAACAAAACAAAACCCACCCCAGACTCTTAAATATAGAGAACAAAGTGGTTGCTACCAGAGGGGAGGTGAGTGGGGGCATGGGTGGAATAGATAAAGGGGAGTAAGAGTACTTACCTTCATGAGCACTCAGGAATGTGTAGAATTGTTAAATCACTATATTGTACACCGAAAAGTAATATAACACTGTACGTTAATTATAATTGAATTTAAATAAAAAAGAAGACAACCTGAGCAAATGAGATTAATCATGGAGATGAAAAGATGGTTCGACATATGGAAATCAATAAATGCAATGCATTACATCAATAGAATGAAAGCTAAAAATTCACATGGTTATCAAAATGGATGCAGAAAAAAGCACGTAACAAAACACAGTATCACTTTCATGATAAAAACCCTCAACAGATTAAGTATAGGAGGAAGACACCTAACATAATAAAAGCCATAAATGGAAAGCCCACAGCTGATATTATATTCAATAGTGAAAAATTGAGAACTTCCTCTAAGATCAGAAATGAGCTAAATATAACCACTCTCACCACTCTTATTCAATATAATACTGGAAGCAATTAGGCAAGACAAACAAATGAAAGGCATCCAAATTGGAAAGGAAGAGGTAAGTGGCACCTGGCTGGCTCATCCAAAGAGCATGCAACTCTTGATCTTGGGGTCATGAGTTTGAACTCCACGTTGGGTATAGAGATTGCTTAAAATAAGTTTAAAAAAAAATTTTTAAAGGAAAGAAGTAAAATGGTCATTGTATTCAGATAACAAATTTATATAGAGAAAATCCAAAAGACTAATCAAAAAATTGGGAGGAAGTAACCAATGAATTCAGTAAAGTTGCAGACATAAAATTGACCTACAGAAATCGGTTGCATTTCTATATGCTAATAATGAAATATTTGAAAAAGTAATAAAGAAAACTGTCCCAATAACAATAGAATCAAAACCAATAAAATACCTAGTAATAAATTTAACCAAGGAAGTGGAAGATGTGGTACAACTACCACAAGACTTTTTAAACAATTGAAAAAGATGCAAATAGACATCCTGTACTTATAGATCGAAAGACTTAATATTGTTAAAATGTCCATACTACCCAAAGCCGTCTATAGCTGGAATATATCAAAATTTCAATGGCATTTTTCACAGAAATAGAACAAAAAATCCTAAAATTTGTATGGAACCACAAAAAACCCTAATTAGCTAAAGCAATCTTGAGAAAGAAGAATGAAGCTGGAGTCAATACTTACTGATTTCAAACTATACTACAAACCTATGATAATTAAATGGTATAAAACTAGACATAGACCAATGGAACAAAATAGCCTAAAACTAACCCCTGCATATACAGTCAAATAATATTTGATAAGGGAGCCAAGAATACCCAATGGTAAAGGATGGTCTCTTCAACAAATGGTGCTGGGAAGACTGAATAATACATGCAGAAAAATGAAACTGGACCCATCTTACACCACTCACAAAAATTAATTTGAAATGGATCAAATTAAACATAAATCTTGATAACAAACTTCCTAGAAGAAAACATAAGGAAGAACTCTTCAACTTTGGTTTTGGCAATGATTTTTTGATAGGATGCCAAAAGCAAAAATCAACAAATATGACTACATGAATCTTAAAATATTCCTCACAACAAAAGATACAATCAACAAAATGAAAAGCCAACCTACAAAATGGGAGAAAATATTTGCAAACCACATATTAGGTAAGGGATTAATACTCAAACTATATAAGGAACTCATAACAACAAAACAAACAATCCAGTTAAAAATGGGCAGATATTTTTTCCAAAGAAGACATCCAGATTGCTAATAGGTCCATGAAAAGATACTCAACATCACTAATTATCAGGGAAATGCAAATACTAACCACAATGAGATTATCACTTCACACTTTATGCTGTTTTCAAGAAGAAAAGAGATAATGAATGTTGGTGAGGATGTGAAGAAAAGGGAACTGTTGTACACTGGTGGTGGGAATGAAATTTCTTCAGCCACTATGGAGAACAATATGGAGTTTCCTCAAAAAATTAAAAATAGATCTATCTGGTTCATCAGTTCCACTTCTGGGTATACACACAAAGGAAATGAAAATTTGGTATCAAAAAGATATATGCAGTTCCATGTTTATTGCAGTATTATTCACAGTAGCCAAGATATGGAGACAACCTAAATACCCATCAACAGGTGAATGGATAAAGAAAAGATGCTGTGTGTATATGTGTGTGTGTGTGTGTGTGTGTGTGTGTATGAATATTATTTATCCATGAGAAAGAATGACATTTTGCCATGTGTGAAAACACATATGGACCTTGAGGACATATGCTAAGTGAGAGAGACAGAAAAACCAAATACTATATGGTATAGCTTATATGTGGAATTTACAAAAAAGAAGCTCATGGGCTTTCAGTTCAAGACAGTGATGGAGAAAGATCCTAAACTCATCTCCTCCCATGACACACCAAATCTACAGTTATATCACTTTCTTCTGGGAAAAAAAACCCACAAACCTACCTGAGTGAGCCCTACACATCAGGCAAATGAAAAAAGTAACATATCAAAGCAGGTAGGAGAGGTTGAAACAAAAAATTACCAAAAACCCCACCCCTGCTGCAGAGACCCTGAATCAAGAGTATACTTAAATTCAGAACTTCTTTGTGATGAAGAGTTTGAGCCTCACATCTAGTACCCCAACTTTTAAGACCTGCACCTGACAGACGAGCCCCCCATAATATCTAGCTGTGAAAACCAACAGGGCTTGTGTCCATAATACCCCACAGATACAGCAAAGTGAGAAAGGATTCCTATAGGGCTGTCCCAGGGATACAGCAGACTGAGAGGTGCCCAGATTTCCTGCAAATGAAGCTTATTTGCTTATCTTAAAGAACTGGCCTAAGAGGGAGTCATCTAATTTAACACACATCTGGGAGCTTGCTGTCGTACTCTCTAGGGATGGAGGCTGATGAATGCTATCTTTGCACCTTCCCTCTGCCTTGCTTCAGCTTGCTGGTGTTTCCAGAAAAAAGAGTTGGAACTTCTTTTAGTGTTCTGATTTTTGTGGCAGTTATCAGGGGACACCTTTAGATGTCCTTTAGATGGCCTTGTTGGTTGGTGAGGCTTATATTCCTGGGTTTTAAAAGACTGTAAATAATGGGGAAACTATGCTTAACAGGCTACCACCCCAGGGCCACAACAAAAGGGGCAGACTGAACCCAGTCATACTATGGAAAGACCCAAATTAAGTAGAAATACATAATATGCCTGACAGAGAATTTAAAGTAATGATCATAAGGATACTCATGGGACTTGAGAAAAGAGTGGAGGACCTCAATGAAACCCTTAACAAAGAGATAAAAATAACACATCAGAGGAAGAGCTCAATATATGAAATTAAAAATACAATAGATTAAATAAATAGTGGGCTAAAGAAAGCAGAGGAATTTGTCAGTGACCTGGTTGATAGAGTAATGGAAAGCATTCAAGCTGAGCTGGTGAAAGACAAACATAATGCATAATGAGAATAGAACTTAGAGAACTCAGTTCACCATCAAACATACAACATTTGCTTTATAGGGATCCCAGAATGAGAAGAGGGAGAAAGAGGAGCAAAAAATGTATTTGAAGAAATAACAGCTGAAAACTTCCTAAATCTGGGGAAAGAAACAGAGATCCAGATTCAGAAGGCACAGAATTCCCCCAACAGATTCAACCTGAGGAGGTCCACACGAAGACACATAGTAATTAAAATGACAATAAAAATAGTGATAACAAAACATTGCAAGAGAAAAGAGAAGTTACATACAAAGGCAACCCTGTAAGTTTATCAGCTGATTTTTCTGCAGGAACCTTGCAGACCAGAAGAAAGTGGCACAATATATTCAAAGCGATGAAAGGAAAAAATTGCAACCAAGACTATTCTATCCAGCAAGGTGATCATTCAGAATAAAAGGACAGGTAAATAGTTTCCCAGGAAAACAAAAGTTAAAAGAATTCCTGACCACTAAGTCAACCCTATAAGAAATGTCAAAGGGAACTCTGTGAGTGGAAAATAAAGCCAGGAGTAAGAGCAAAATAAATAAATAAATAAATAAAATAAAAAATAAAATAAAATAAAATTATATATATATATATATATATATATATATATATATATATCACAAAAATAAAAATTTAGTATGTCTGTAAAAATCAGTGAAAAGCACAAAATTAAAGGATGCAAAATATGATACCAAATATCTGAAATATGGAGGGGAAAGGAGTAAAGAATGGGTTCAAGATTAAGTGACCATCAGGGCACCTGGTGGCTCAATGGGTTAAAGCCTCTGCCTTCGGCTCAGGTTGTGATCCCAGGGTCCTGGGATCAAGCCCCGCATCAGGCTCTCTGCTCAGCAGGGAGTCTGCTTCCCCCCAACCCCAGCCTGCCTCTCTGCCTACTTGTGATCTCTGTCAAATAAATAAATAAAATCTTAAAAAAAAAAAGATTAGGTGACCATCAACTTAATATAAACTGCTATATGCTGAAGGTGTTATGTATAAACCAAATGGTAACCACAAATCAAAAAAACAGTAATAGGCAAAAAAAAAAAAAAAAAAAAAAAAAAAAAAGAGTAAGGAATCCAAGAGTTTTGCTAAAGAAAACCAACTATGCTGGAGAAATCAGGGCAAGAAAAGAAAGGAACAGAGAGGATCTACAAAAAACAACCACAATACAAGTAACAAAATGGCAATAAGTACACACCTATCAATAATCACTTTGAATGTAAATGGACTAAACACTCAAAAGACATGGGGTGATGGAATGGATTAGAAAAACAAGACCTATCTATATGCTGCCTATAAGAGACCAAAAGACACTTGCAGATTGAAAGTGAAGGGATAGAGATACATTCATCAGGCAAAGGGAACTGGAAAGAAAGCTGGAGTAGCAATACTTAATATCAGACAAACTAGACACTATATAAAGAAGACATAACAAATGCAAATATATATGCACCTAGCATGGTAGTGCCCAAATACACAAAGCATAACAAACCTAAAGAAATAACCTATAGTAATACAACAATAGTAGGAGACCTTAACATCCTACTTACAACAATGGATAGATCATTCAAACAGAAAATCAACAAGGAAACAGTGGCTTTGAATGACACATTGGACCAGATGGATATACCAGATATACTCAGAACTTTCCATCCTAAAACAGCAGCATACACATTGTCGTCAAGTGCACATGGAGCATTCTCCACAATAGATCATGTAACAGGCCACAAAACAAGTCTCAACAAATTCAAAAAGACTGAAGTCATGCCATGCATCTTTTCTGACCACAATGCTACAAAACTAGAAGTCAACCATAAGAAGAAACCTGAAAAGCACACAAATACATGGAGGTTATAGGACATGCTACTAAACGATGAGTGGAGCAACCAAGAAATCAAAGATGAAATAAAAAAATACATGTAGACAAATGAAAATGAAAACACAACAGTTCAAAAATATATGGGATACAGCAAAACAATTCTGTAAGTGACATTTATAGCAATATAGGTCTACCTCAAGAAACAAGAAAAATCTCAAATAAACAACCTAAACTTAAATACAAAGGAACTAGCCAAAAAAAACCCCAAAAAACAAAAACAAAAAACAAACAAACAAAAAAAACAAGACCCAAAACCAGTAGAAAGAAGGAAATAATAAAGATCATGGCAGAAATAAACGAAAGAGAAACTAAAAATGAAACAAAAGAAAACAATAGAATAGATCAATGAAGCCAGGAGTTTGTTCTCTGAAAAGATCAACAAAATTGATACACCTTTAACCAGGCTCATTAAAAAAAGAGAGAGGGAGAGAAAGAGGACTCAAAATCAGACATGAAAGGGGGAAAAAACTGACACCAGAGGTACAAAAGATTGTAAGAGAATATTACCAAAAATTATATGCCAACAAATTGGATAACCTAAAAGAAAAAGATAAACTCCTGGAAACATAGAACCTCTCAAAACTGAACTAGGAAAAAATAGAAAATTTGAACAGATTACCATCAATGAAACTGGCCATATGGCTTCGCAGGTGAATTTTAGCAAACATCTAAAGGTGAGTTAATACCTATTTTCCTTAAACTATCAAAAAAATATAAGAGGAAGGAAACTTCCTAATTCATTCTAGAAAGCATCACCCTGATGTCAAAACCAGAAAAGTCACTACAAAAAAAGAACTATAGGCCGGTATCTCTGAGAAAACATAGATGCAAAAATCCTCAAAAAATATTAGCAAACCAAGTCCAACAATACATTAAAAAGATCACTAATCATGATCAAGTGGGATTTATCCCTGGGATGCAAGGATGGTTCAATATTCATATGTCAATCAATATGATAGATCACATCAACAAGAGAAAGGATAAGCACCATACAATCATTTCAATAGATGCAGAAAAAGCATTTGCCAAAGCATAAGATCCATTCATTACAAAGACCCTCAACAAAGAAAGATTGGAGGGAACATACCTCAATATAATAAGGGCCTTTTATGAAAAGCCCTCAGCTAACATATTCAACGGTGAAAAACTGAGACCACTTCCTCTAAGGTCAGAAACAAGACAGGGATGTCCTCTCTTACCACTATTACTTAAAATAGTACTGGAAGTCTTAGCCACAGCAATCAGACAGGATGAAGGAATAAAGGGTATCCATAATGTGAGGGAGAAGTAAAACTTTCTTTTTTTTATAAAAGATTTAATTTATTTATTTGACAGACAGAGGTCACAAGTTGGCAGAGACACAGGCAGAGAGAGAGGGGGAGGCAGGCTCCCTGCTGAGCAGAGGGCCCGATGTGGGGCTCGATCTCAGGACCTTGGGATCATGACCTGAGCCGAAGGCAGAGGCTTTAACCCACTGAGCCACCCAAGTGCCCCAGAAGTAGAACTTTCATTATTTGCATATAACATAATACTATGTATAGTGAATCCTAAAGATTCCACCAAAAAACTACTAGAACTGATAAATGAATTCAATAAGATTACAGGACACAAAAATCAACATACAGAAATCTGTTGCAGTTTTGTATACTAATAGTTAAGAAACAGAAAGAGAAACTAAGAACATATCCTATTTACAATTGCACCAAAAATAATAAAATACATAGGAATAAACTTAATAAAGGAAGTGAAAGACCCGTACTCTGAAAACTACAAACCGTTGATGAAAGATATTGAAGATCACAAACAAGTGGAAGGATATTCTATGCTTATGGATTGGAAGAACAAGTATTGTCAAAATATCCATACTACCTGAAATAATCTACACATTTAATACAATCCCTATCAAAATATCAATGACATTCCTCACAAAACAAGAACCAAACAGTCCTGAAATTTGTAGGGAACCTCAGAGGACACTGAGTAGCCAAAGCAACCTTGAAAAAGCAACAAAACAAAACAAAAACAAAAAACCTCAAAGTGTCACAATTCCAGATTTCAAGTTATACCACAAAACTATAGTCATGAAAACAGTATGGTTTTGGCACAAAAATAGGCACTAAATCAATGGAATAGAATAGAAAGCCCAGAAATGTCTATATGGCCATGTCTATATGGTCAATTAATCCTTGACAAAGGAGGATAGAATATGCAGTGGGAAAAGGATAGTCTTTCCAACAAATAGTGTTGAGAGAACTGCATGACTACATGCAAAAGAATGAAATCAGGCCCCTTCCTTAGAGCATACACAAAGATAAACTCAAAATGGATTAAAGACCTAAATGTGAGACCTGACACCATAAAAATCCTAGAAGAAAGCACAGTCAGTAATTTGTCTGACTAGCTAGCAACGCTTTTCTAGATATGTCTCCTGAGGCAAGGGTATAATAGCAAAAATAAACCACTGGGACTATATCAAAATAAAAAGCTTTTGCACAGCAAAGAAAAACAATTAACAAAACTAAAAGGCAACCTATTGAATGGGAGACATTTGCAAATGACATATATGATAAAGGGTTAGTATCCAAAATATATAAAGAACTGATCTAATTCAATACTTAAAAAACAAATTATCCAATTTAAAAATGTGCAGAAGACAGAGACAGACATTTTTTCAGACACAGCCATATGGTCAACAGACACATGAAAAGATGTTCAACATCCCACTGATCATCAGGGAAACACAAATCAAAACTATAATGGGATATCACCTCACACCTGTCAGAATGGCTAAAATCAATAACACAGGAAACAGGAAATACTGAAAGGATGTGGAGAAAGGGGAACCCTCTTGCACTGTTGGTGGGAGTACAAACTGGTGCAGCCACTCTGGAAAACAGTATGGAAGTTACTCAAAAAGTTAAAATGGAACTACACTACAATCCAGTAATTGCACTATTGGTTTTTTACCCCAAAATACAAAAACACTAATTCAAAGGGATTCGTGCACCTGTATGTTCATTACAGCATTATTTACAATAGCTAAACTATGAAAGCAACCCTAGTGTCTAGTGATAGACAAATGGATAAAGAAGATGTGGTCTATCTAACATGGAATATTATTTAGCCGTAAAAAAAGAATGAAATCCTGCCATTTGCAACAACATGTCTGGAGCTAGAGAGTAGTATGCTAAGTAAAATCAGTCATTTAGAGAAAGATAATACCATATGATTTCACTCACATGAGGAACTTAAGAAGCAAAGCAAACTAGCAAAGGAAAAAAACGAGAGACAAACTCAGAAACAGACTCTTAACTACAGAGAACAAATTGATGGTGATCATAGGGGAGGTGGGTGGGGGGATGGGTGAAACTGGTGATGGGAATTGAAGAGTATACTCATGATAAATGTGGAATAATGTATAGAATTGTTGAAATACTGTAATATACACGTGAAACCAATATAATACTGTATGTAAGCTATACTGGAATTAAAAAAAATAATAGAGAAAAAAATACCTATGAGTAAATTTAACCCAGGAGGTGAAAGATCTATACACTAAGAACCATAGGACACTGATGAAAGAAAGAAGAGACACAAATAAATGGAGAGATATTCTCTACTCAGATATTGGGAGAATTTAGGTCATTAAAATATTCATACTACCAAAAGCCATTTAGAAATTTAAAGCATTCCCTATATCACAATTCCAGTGGCATTTTTCACAGCAATAGACCAAACAATCCTAAAATGTGTAAGGAACCACAAATGACCCCAAATTACCAAGGCAATCTTGAGAAAGAAGAACAAAGCCAGTGGCATCACACTGACTTCAAACCACAGGTGACCCTGAACAACACAGAGGTTAAAGATTTTGAGCCACCCATGTAGTAAAATATCTGCATATATCTGTGACTCCCCCCAAACATAATTACTAATCACCTACTTTCAACTAGAAGTCTTCCCAATTACATAAACAGCTGATTAACGCATATTTGTATGTTATGTGTATTGCAAGCTGTATCTTTACAATAAACTAAGCCAGAGAAAGGACAATGTTAGGAAAATCATAAACAAGGAAATATCAATCCTATGTGGTTCCAAAGTCAGCTACTACAAAGCTCTATAATAAAAATAGTGTGGTTTTTACATAAAAATGACTCAGAAAAATTAAACAGAACAGAAATAAACCCAGGAATATATGGTCAATTAATTTGTGACAAAGGAATTAGGAATATATAGTAGAGAAAGGAAACCATAGAACTCTTAGAAGAAAACATAGGCAGTAAACTCCTTTGACATCGGTCTTGGCAATTATTTTTTTGAATTGACACCAATAGCAAAGGCAACAAAAGCAAAAAACCAACAACTGGGACTACATCAAATTAAAAAGCTTTCAGTAGAGGAAAACATCAATGAAATGAAAAGGCAACCTACAAAATGGGAGAAGATATTTATAAATCATGTATCTGATAAGAGTTTAATATCCAAAATATATAAAGAACTCAATGGCAAATACAAAAACCAAATGCCTCCCTCTGCTCAGAACCAGTGAGATTTCATTCAAGACCTGTTAGAAAGGTTATTATCAAAAAGACAAGAAATAACAAGCAAATGTTGGTGAGCATACAGAGAAAATTGAACCCTTATACACTGTTGGTGGGAGTATAAATTGGTACAGCCACTATGAAAAACAGCATGGAGTTTCCTCAAAACACTAGGAATAGACCTACCATATAATCCAGCACAACTACTTCTGGGTAGAAGGTAATGAAATACATCAAAGGGATATTTGCATCTCCATGTTCTTTGCAGGATTATTTATAATAGCCAAGATATGGAAACAACCTAAGTATCCATCAGTGGATGAATGGGTAAAGGAATGTGATAAAACACACACACACACACGCACCTGCACACACACGCACACAAAGGAATATTACTCAGCCATAAAAAGAAGGAATTCTCGCCATTTGTGACATGGATGGACCTTGAGGGCATTATGCCAAATGAAATTAATTTAACCCTAATCCAAGCAAGGCCCTAACACTCTTCAATTCTATGGAAGCTGAGAGAAGTGAAGAAGCTAAAGAAAAGTTTGAAGCTAGCAGAGGCTGGTTCATGAGGTTGAAGGAAAGAAGCCATCTCCACAGAATGAAAGTGCAAGGTGAGGCAGCACATGCTGATGTAGAAGCTACAGAAAGTTCCCAGATCTTCCAGTTGGGCCCATGGCCACTTGGAATCAAACTGGAGCCCTGTTTCTAACGATCGAAGGGCATGATGGATATTGGGTAGGTTACGGGATCTCTGCCCCGCAGGCCTTGCTTGGTAATCCTTCTCTGTCCTCTTAGCATGATGGAAAATTGTGGGCAGAAGCAGCCACACTGGGCACAGCTACCAATCAGCCAGATGTAGGCAGCAGGGAGTCCCCAGGGTCAACCCTGTACTGAAGCACAGAAGCAAAATCTGCCTTTCATGGAGACTCTGTTACCGTCATGCCCACCCACCCCACTTTTGGCCTGGCCCCAGTCTGGAGGGAGGGCCAGAATTCAAGGAGAAACAAGATAGGGCAGAAACTATGGAAGGCATAGTTCAGCACAGTGGCTCAGCTGGCCAGGTCTAGAAACAGACCCCCAGGACTGTCACTTAACAGTGATAGGGCTCCAGAAAGTTACAGCTCCCGCCAGGCCTCCATATCATCCTGTTAAAATCAGGATGAGAACAGGACTACCTCGCAGGTTGTCGTGAAGGAAATACACCACGTGAAGCCCTTGGAGATCTGGCCAGTGGTGAGCTTCCGCAGACAGTAGTCATTATTCCTGAGCAGAATCAGCAACGAGAATAGCCTCCTTGGCAACAGCCACCAACCCTGAGGGCGGGCTTGGGCCCAGTGACCTGTCTCATGGCAAGGACAGAAACCACGAACTTGGAAGTTACTCCATACTTTCAGCCCAGTTCTCCCACCCATTTAGAAAAGACTGCCTTTTCTATTTAACACCCTTGTGACAAAGACCCAGGAGTTTCCCCTTTGGTGTTATTTTACGACACACCCTCTTTTCTTTCCTTGAGTTTGGTTTTCCCTTCTTGACCACTTGAATGACTTCCAACAGAAAACAAAAAAAAGCTCTACCTGCTAGACAGAGATTCTCACTTCACACACAGCCTTTCCACAGTAAAGCCTGCAGCTGACACTGACCCTTTACAAGGACTTAGCAAATCCTGGTGGATCCACACCCATCGTTGGATACAGGAAAAGCAACACTAGCATTTTCTTAGACAAACATCCTGGGTAATTTGGCTTCTTCCATTTTGTCATTAAAACAACCGGTTTTGTGGAGTACCTTAGGGGACCTTGAAAGGCCAGTTCTTGTTATTTTAACCTCCTCGCTGGCTCATCATTTGGGTTTCTAATTCTAACATCGTTGCCAGTGGCTTCTAGGTATCACCAAAAGAAATACCAAAGAAAAGGAAAGAGCATTATTTTCTTCTGAAGATTTGGGTTTCTGTGATCTGATGGGAAAAGATTTAAGGAACACCCCAGTACATGTGAGCCCATGTGTGTTTATGCAAAACAAGGATGAAGGGTTCCCACGGAGCCCACTCTGGATCCTTCGCCATGCCCCATTTTGGTGGAGAGCGTCGGAATCAATGTCCCTACTTTCTTAACCTCTGATTTAAGCTGGAGCCTAAAGGACACCCAGTTGGCCACCTCGGGGACCAGGGAAGTAAGTGGGAAGAGGAACAGCGCCACTTCCAGGTCTGTGCCCAGATCATGAACTTGACCATGGGAATTCTCACTCAGGGTCCTTCCGAAGCCGCAGGCCTGTGTTCCATGGTATCTGGCCTGATAGCAGCACACTGGTGACGAATGGTGACCGCAGGTGTGGCACTTGTGGCCTGTCTCTCATGGAGGCCAGAGACTGGCCCTTCCAGGTGATCTCTGCAGTAGGCCGTGGTAGCCAAGACTGGGGTCTGTAGGCCAGTTTCGCCATTCCTTTTGTTCTGGTAACAGGAAAGGTATTCCCTCTCACCCACTCCAGGTAAATAGTGGGGTTTGACAAACCACAATGCCTGATCCTGTGTGGGGCTGAGACAATGATCCAGAGTGGGCCAGTCTTTGTCCTGCACCCGTTCGGCAGTGTTGACTAAGCTAGGAGGCTGGAGGTCATCCTGGACCCCAGACTCTCCTCTACCTGCCACACCCAAGCTGCCAGTGCTATCTTTTGGATTTCTTTCCTGTCCATCTCTCCAATCACCCTAATCCCAGCTGGGACCATCTCCATCCCAAACCACTGCATGCCTTCTGAAAGGACATTCCCAAAGCCAGCCCTGGGTGGCCTCCGTCCAGCCTACTGCGGCTGGAGTCACTCTTTCCAGGACAGATAGAGTCACGTCACCCTGCCCCTTCCCCATATCTAGACTGGCTTCCTGCAGTCTTAGGAGAAAGAGAAAATTCCTTATCGTGGCCCACAAGGCACTGTGCAGACTGTCCACCCCACCACCATCCCCCTTGCCCTGCCATTTGTCCATTCTCATGTGCACAGCTTTCTACCCAGTATCGTCCCTGTAGCTACTCATGGGTTAATGCGCTGCTTGGTACAGTGTTCCTTCCGCCCTCACTGCCCTTGCCCTAACTCTTCCACCTAGGTTACTCATCCTTTTGAGCCTCACTCAAACATCCTTTACCTAGGGACACTTTCCCTGACCTCCAAGGTCAAGTCCTCATGCATTCTCACAGCACCATCTAGCTCTTTCTGCATGCACTTGCCACAAGGCAATTTTGTACTCAGCCAGTTGATTAAGGTTTGTCTCCCCCACTGATTATGGCTTCGTGAGCCTCAGTATGGGGTCATTTTGCTCACAATATTTGTTGAACACCTGCCAGTGAGTGAATTGGTCCAAGTGGTGGGCACCCAACAGGCCAGGCCCACTGGAGCCTTCTCAGAATTTCCCAAATCAGAGGCAGAGGGCAATTGCTCTATTTTCCTCTGGGCTCAGGAGAAACAGCCCCCCTCCCCATCAGGGGGGTTGCAGAGGACTCTCTTTCCTGCCTTATTGTGCTCACCTGTCTACAATGAGATTTGGCAAGTGCAAAGGAGAGACGGTCCTGCCAGAGCGGCATCCCTCGTCCCATCTCCCTACACCCCTGAGGCTCAGCAACCCTCCCCTCTGTTCTCTCGTGCTCCCCAAGCTATCCCCAGCTGCAAAAGCCAAACAT
Organism: Mustela erminea; assembly: GCF_009829155.1. NCBI lineage: Eukaryota > Metazoa > Chordata > Mammalia > Carnivora > Mustelidae > Mustela > Mustela erminea. Next base: position 49,017,825 of record NC_045629.1, on the reverse strand, counting down.
CCCCAGTTTGTGTAAGCTGATCTGAACTGTGGTGTTGTCAGCTGCAGCAGAAAGATCCTCGGCTAAGATAGGTTAGCCTTGCGATGTGAGCCTAGAGACCGGAGAGACATGGGGCTGGGGCTTAAAAAAAACACCAAAGGCAAGTTAATATTGTATCTGAGACAGCACATTTTGCCTGCTACAATTAGAGTGCATGGATGCCCACCACCACCTGCCCTATGAATAATGGCTCTAACCCACTGGCAAACATTTGTGGCAGAAGTTCAAGTATTTCATTCAACGGTTGGGTTCATCTCAGCAGCAAACAAACAGCAACATGTTGAATGAGCTATACATTCCTGAAACAAGACTGTGTTGCACACCTACTGTGTACACCCCAGACTAAATAAGATCCAGTCTCCCCGAGAGGTTGAGTGCCTGCTTTGCAAGGGGGGGTACTGCAGAAGCATTAATGACAAGATAGTACTCCGAATTCCTCTCAGGTAGCTACGAACTGCTGAAGGCTGCATGAGGGCAAAGGGCCACCTGCCATTAAGAGCCAGAAAGATCTGGCTGTGAAGGTTGGCTCTTCTGCTCATGGGCTCAGGGGCTTAAGGAGTCTCCTCTGCTGTTAATGTGGCTCATAACACCCTTGCAAGTTATAAAGAGAATCAAAACAGATACGATACAGGAAGTGCAAAGCAGAATGGCTTCTAGCCAAATGGAGTTAACGTTATTATGTGCCCAGATGGTACTTGGAGAGCCACGTGGAAAGAGCCCCCGCCCCATGTTATCCCCTTGCCCATTAGCCAGAGCACTTGAAATCCTAGCATGAGGGATTCGGGTTTTGGGCTTCTGGGTTGACTGCTAGAAGGTCCCTGTTAAAACACAAAGGCACAAAGGTGTGACTTGAAAGTGCTAGCACACTGAGTCTTAGAAGATGTGAATACATATCAAAAAGGGGTTCAATTGATCCAAGACAGAGGAGGACTTGGATGCTAAGACACATGCATCCAAGCCACATGCCACACAGTGACTGCATGGCCTTCATGGTCTTCATGATCAAGCAACTGACCTCAGCTCTTGGCGCTCAGTTTCCTCATCTGAAGGCCCTAATAATAACAGTACCTCTCTCATAGGACTATCCTGATAATTACGATAATGCAGGAAAAGCACAAGCCTCAGGGCCTGTGCCAGTGAGGATCAGAGCCCAGGCCCAAACGGTGAGGAGGCACTTGGAACCATAACCCATCTAGCAAAAAGGAGGCAGCAGAAGAAGGCATATTGAGGTCCATCAATCATCAGGTACAGGGAAGGATGCTGTGGTAAATGACCATGTCACACTGTTTCAGCAGCTGATTTCATTTACCTTCGGATGTATCACCAGGAGTGATATTACTGGTTCATATGGTTCTATTTTTTATTTTTTGGGGACATCCATGTAGCATTCTATAATGGTGGTACCCATTTACATTCTCATCAAGAATGCATAGGGATTCCCTTTCCTCCACATCATCACCAACATACGTTATCACCACCTCAAAATGGCCAGTGGAGGAAAGAAAGATGAATGAGTGCTGGAGCCGGATCCTCTCTTGGTGGCAACCCAAAAGCAAAAGAGGGCATCAAATCTCACTTCCCTTGAGGAAGTTTCTTCCTGAACTTCCACTGATTCCGCAAATATTGACTTAAAGGGGTGTTCTCTCTTCTCATACATTCCAAGGCCTGAGATACACTCTGTGTCTAATATTCTAAGACAGGTGAACTGACAAGTGATGAAGACAGGAAAGAATAGAGGTATTTGGTTAAAAGCTGTAAAAGCAATGTAAACACTGAGACTTTGTGTTGCAATTGTCCCCAGGCATCATTCATTGCATGTCAACTCATAAATTGTGATATTTCCTCTTCCATCACTAGACACCTGAAGACAAACAACTCCTATATGCAAATGACAACTCTTAGTGGGCATCTTTTCTGGTCTTTGTGAATTCATATTCCTCCTCTGACTGGAAGGCAAGGGTTGATTTTTTTTTTTTTTTTAAGTTCAAAGGCAACAAAAGCAAAAACAAGTGGGACTCCATCAAACTAAAAAGTTTCTGCACAGCAAAGGAAACCATCAATAATATGAAAAGGCAATCTACCAAATGGGAGAAAAATACTTGAAATCATATGTGATAAAAGGTTAATATTCAAAATATATAAAGAATTCCTATAACTCAATGGTGAAAAAAAAATAGAATTAAAAAATGGGCAGAGGACAGCAAAGGAAACAGTCAACAAAACCAAAAGACAACCAATAGAATGGGAGAAGATATTTGAAAATGACAATATCAGATAAAGGGCTAGTACCCCAAATCTGCAAAGAACTTATCAAACTCAACACCCAAAGAACAAATAATCCAATCAAAAAATGGGCAGAAAAAATGAACAGACATTTCTGCAAAGAAGACAACCAAATGACCAATGGACACATGAAAAAGTCCTCTACATCTCTTGGCATCAGGGAAAAACAAATCAAAACCTCAATGAAATACCACCTCACACCAGTCAGAATGGCTAAAATTATCAAGTCAGGAAATGACAGGTTTTGGTGAGAATGTGGAGATAAGGGAACCCGCCTACATTGTTGGTGGGAATGCAAGCTGTGGCAGCCACTCTGGAAAACAGTGTGGAAGCTCCTCAAAAAGTTGAAAATAGAGCTACCCTATGACCCAGCAATTGTACTACTGGGTATTGACCCAAAGAATACAAACATAGTGATCCAAATGGGCATCTACACCCCAATGTTTATAGCAACAATGTCCACAATAGCCAAATTATGGAAGAAGCCTAGATGCCCATCAACAGATGAATGGATAAAGAAGATGTGGTACATATATACAATGGAATGTTACACAGCCACAAAAAAGAAATTGAAATCTTGCCATTTGTAATGACATGGATGAAACGAGAGGATATTATGCTAAGCTAAATAAGTCAGAAAAAGACAATTATCATATGATCTCACTGATATGTGGAATTTGAGAAACAAGGCCGAAGATCATAGGGGAAGAGAGAAAAAATGAAACAAGATGAGGGAGACAAACCGTAAAAGACTCTTAATGTCAGGAAACAAGCGGAGTGTTGCTGCAGTGGAGAGAAGTGGGAGGAATGGGGTGGCTGGGGGGTGGACATTGGGGAGAATATGTGCTATGGTGAGTGCTGTGAATTGCATAAGACTGAGGAATCACAGATCCCTGAAGCAAATAATACATTATATGTTAATAAAAAAGATGGGCAGAGGATCTATATAGACATTTTCCCAAAGAAGACAACAGGTAGATCAAAAAGTGCTCTACATCACTGATCATCAGGGAAATGCAAATCAAAGCCTCAGGTGAGGGTCCCATTCACAAGCAGATTCACAGTGGGCCATCACAACTTAGACTTTGTGGAATCTAAAAAACAAAACAAAACAGAAAGCTGAGCCCATGGATACAGAGAACAGACCGGTGGTTGCCAAAAATAGGGATTTTGGGGGGTTGGGCAAAATGGGTGAAAGGGGTTGAAAGGTACAAACTTCCAGCTATAAAGTAGGTCCTGTGGATGTAAGGTACAGCATGGTGACTATAGTTAATAAATAATACAGTGTCATAGATTTCACAGCTGCCAGGAGAGTAGATCTTAAAAGTTCTGTTATAGGAAAAAAGATTGTAACTATGTATAGTGATGGATATTGACTAGACTTAGGGTAGTGACCATTTCCAATATATACAAATATAGAATCATTATGTTGTACAACTGAAACTAATAGAAAACATTATATGCCAACTGTAGCTCAATAAAAAAAATATGTTAATTTTAAAAAAGGGGAGTGGTCACTCAGCCTAAGGTTTGAAGAGAACCAGGAGGTTGGTGGAGATTTCCAAACACTGGCCAGCCAGCCAGTTGCACAGGACCACCTGGGGAGACTCTTACGTGCCCAGTTCTCTGCTCCTTGGAGCACCTGCTTCAGTCCATAGGTCTGGGGTAGGCGGTGAGATAAAGGGGGTGGCAGAGAATGTATTTTTGTTGTTAATCACTTTATCAAGATATAATTCACATACAATCCACCCATTTAAAGTATACAATCCAAGGGTGGCTGGGTGGCTCAGTCGGTTAAGCATCTGCCTTCGGCTCAGTTCATGATCTCAGGGTCCTGGGACTGAGCCCCAAGTCAGGCTCTCTGCTCAGCGGGGAGTCTGCTTCTCCTTCTCACTCTCTGTGAGAACTCTCTCTCAAATAAATAGAATCTTTTAAAAAATTTAAAAATAATGTATATAATCCAATAGTTTTTAGTATGTTCATAGTTAGGCAACTGCACCCATGATTAATTTTAGAATATTTTTCATCAACCCTCCCCAAAACACCTGTGCCTCTTAGCCATCACTCCCCAGTCTATTACCCCAACCCTAGGTAGCCACTAATTACTTTCTGTCTCTATGGATTTACCTATTCTAGACATTTTATAAAAATACATTAATATAATTTGCATTTTTTTGTGACTGGTTTCTTTCACTTGGTGTAAGATCTTCTGGGCTCATCTGTATTGGAGGAGGTATCAATGTTTTTAGGGCCAAATAATATACCTTTGTATGGCTATACCACATATATCAATTCATCACTTGAAGGATGTTTGGGTTGTTTGCTACTATGAATAATGCTGTGCACGTTCATGTACAAGTGTTTGTGAGGACAAGACTTATTTTTAAACTGAGCCAGGTTGGTGGTTCTCAAATAGGGGTGATTTTTCCACCCAGGGGAAATGTGGCAATGTAGGGAGAGAGTATTGGTTGTCACACCTGGAGGAGGGAGACTCTTGGCATCGATAGGTTTCAGGGGGGCTAGTAAACACCTTACAATACACAGGGCAGCCCCACAACAAAGAATTATTCCTTTGAAGATGTCAATAGTGACCATGTTGAGAACTCCCTGCCTGAGGGGACAGAGGAACACAGAGAGGAAGTTCGGGAAATCCTGAGGATTCTCATTCTTTCTCCTGACTGAACTATATCTGGACAATTCCAAACTTCTAAAGTCCAGCTTTATTTTTAAAAAGAGGGCTCATGTTCCTTCAGAATGGTCTGAAATTTCTTGTTTATAGCAAGGGAGCTTCATATGGCATCTGGGGCTTTGGAGAATTCATGGGCCACCTGACATGGTCTACAAGATTGCATGTGCAGGTTAGCGTATCCGGACAAAGGGTCTCATTCTAAGTGGACTCAGGAGCCCGATCTTAATGTCTTCTAAACCTGTCTCCTCCTATTTGGTTCTCTGGAGCAACACCTCACAGTAGAAAATTGTGTTGTCTCAGGCTTAGAGGAGAACACGAGCTCCTGTGCAGATATGATGGAAGGTAAGCTGCTTGTCTAGTCACCGTCAACTAGTGGCAGACAAAGCCTAGACCTTCCCTCTCTCTCTGAGCCTTATGCGGAAAGAGGCTTCAAGAAAATCTAGCAAAGCAGTTAAGAGTACAGGGCTTGGAGGGTGCCTGGGTGGCTCAGTGGCTTGCTTAAGTCTCTGCCTTCTGCTCAGGTCATGATCTCAGGGTCCTGGGATCGAGCCCCACATCAGGCTCTCCGCTCAGCGGGGAGCCTACTTCCCCATCTCTCTCTCTGCCTGCTGCTCTGCCTACTTGTGATCTCTCACTATCTCAAATTAATAAATAAAATCTTAAAAAAAAAAAAAAAAAAAAGAGTGGGACGCCTGGGTAGCTCAGTTGGTTGGATGACTGCTCAGGTCATGATCCTGGAGTCCCGGGATCAAGTCCTGCATCGGGCTCCCAGCTCCACGGGGAGTCTGCTCCTGTCTCTGCCCTTCTCCTCGCTCATGCGCTCTCTCACTGTCTCACTCTCAAATAAATAAATAAAATCTTTAAAAAAAAAAAAGAGTGCAGGGCTTGGAGCCACATGACCTGGTCTGGAATCCCTGCTCACCATGACAGGATTTTAAGATCTTAGAGAAGACACTTAACCTTTTTGGACTGCAACTTTTCTTTTTTCTTTTTTCTTTTTCTTTTTCTTTTCTTTCTTTCTTTCTTTTTTTTTTTTAAGGGTTGTATTTATTTTTTTGTTGGAGAGAGAGCAAGGGAGAGAGGGAGAGCGTGAGAGAGAGAGAGAGAGAGAGCATGAGCGGGGTGGGTAGGGGAAATGGCAGAGGGAGAGGGAGAAGCAGGCTCCCAGGCTGAGCAGGGAGCTGGACATGGGGCTCCATCCCAGGGTCCTGGGATTGTGACCTGAGCCTAAGGCAGACACTTAGCTGACTGAGCCACCCAGGTGCCCCATGTACTTCAACCTTCTTATCTGAAAAATGAGGATAGTAATAGCAACCACAATGGTGAAAGAACTTAGCATGATGCCTCTTATTTACACAATGCTGCTCCTTATTTCTTAACATAAGAGTATCATTGTTACAAATTAAAAAAAAAAAGTTTCCAGCTGTTGATTATAAGACTTTATTTGAGAGAGTGAGCTAGCATGAGAGGAGGGAGGGGCAGAGGGAGAAGGAGAAGCAGGCTCCCCGCAGCGGTGAAGGGAGCCAGCCAAAGCCCTGGGGCTCCATCCCAGGACCCGAGCCAAAGACAGATGCTTAAGTGACATCAGAGCCACCCAGGTGCTCCCAGCTGAAACCATTCTAAATGTCAATAATCTCCCTTCCACATGTCAGTGTGAGGTGTTCTTGTTTTTGTTTTTTTGCTGCCTACGAAGATACTTTTTGTGCCCCAAATTTAAAAATGTATACACACACACATACGTTCAATGTATATTCAGTATCTAATCTGTTGGATGGTGGTAAGTGCTTCGAAGAAAACTGAAGCAGGGCAAGGAAGCTAGTGAGGGCAAGGATGGGAGGAGGGCAGGGAGGGTTCTGCCCAGGATGGTCAGGGAAGACATCTCTGCGGAGGGGATCTGTTAACAGAAGAAAGTGAGGGATGAGCCAGGGAGCCATCTGGAAGAAGAGCATTTCTGGCAGAAGGAGCAGTGGGTGCAGGGGCCTAGACCTGCGGCACCTGGATCCACCATGAGTCCAGAGAGAGCAGAGGAGAGGGCAGTGGGTGCGAGTGTCCTGAGGGAGGAAGGAAACTGCTGAAGCTGGGAGCGGGAGCGGCGGGAGCTGGCTTACAGGAGAGGAGCAGGGAAGCAGGGAGCAGCAGGGGGCAGTGGGGAACCTCCATTTTTTTAAAAATCCTGGTGAGAGATGATGGTGGTTAGACCAGGGTGGAAGTAGTCAA